>NC_047535.1:17667570-18281320 GCF_012275295.1 Melopsittacus undulatus
CCCAAACCCCCATCTCAGGTGCGGTCAACAACAGGAAGTGGCCCAATACCATGTCCAGTCAGGGTCTGAAATAACAGATCCATTGCATATCCTAGAATCAAATCCAGTTTATTTTGCACAAGAGAAGTGAGTCATCTCTTAAGGCTGGTACTAATAAAATTGATGCAGTTGAGTGCTTGAAAAGTAGCTCCTGCACTCTAACAATTACTTGTTAAAGACATTTTCATGAGAAACTTTATTAGTGGTACATGCCTGAGTAGCAAATATGTATTACCATCAAACAGCTTAATAACTCCATTGGGCAAATACATATTTTAAAATCATTACCCAGCCATTTAGAGGTCCAGCTGGGTTCCAAATGGCACATTTGAATGTTTTAAAAGAGAGAACTTATATACAGCAACTGATGTAACTAATTGTACAGTTCCCAGAGGTGGCATATGCGAAAGTTGGTGTTTCCAGTCTAAGGGGCATCAGGGAATTTTCTGTCAGTTTTCCTTTTTATTTGCGTAGGGTTTTAGTGCCCACAGTATTTTTGGATTAAATGGGCCTGGATGTTCAAAAAGTAAAGCCAGAAGGTGTGCTTGGATTGCTCATAGGGATCAAGCAAATGTGACTGCTGCAGGTTTTAGATGTGGTCCCATGTACCAGTCCATTAGTTTAAAATAAGATTAATATTTCTTCCAAAACCTGAAACTGAGTTATTTTCATGCAGCCTTGAATCTAGTAGCAAGCTTTCATTCGTCTTTGTAAAGAGCTACTCCTAAAACTTTCTTATATCAAACAGGTTAATACAGGAGCAGTCAGTTGTCAGACACAGTTGAGGTAAGGTCTTTCATTAGTAACAAACCTATTAGGTTAGAATCTAACCAAACCACGGTGAATCTGTAATGAGGGGATGTTTCAATTATGAGCTGTCGTGCAGGTGAGGACTGAATTAGAGGGTTGCTTAGTTCTGCACAGAGTTCCTAATCTTTCTCCTGGCACAAAAATAAACAAGCGTAGTAAGACAAGGACTATCCCAAACAAATCACACGGTGAGAAAACTTTAGAATGAAAAGTGTCTCCAAAGAAAACTTGAAAAAATTTGTGAACTATTAGCTAAAAATGCAAAGGAAACACCAAAACTTTTAGTTACTTTTTCAGTCAGTTGGAAAAAGTAATGATCTTTAGGTCATAAAAGGCTCCTTTTAGGCCCTGTATAGCTAGATAGCATTTGCCTAATGTTATATTTTTTTGGTAATAAAAAAAGGTCTGTTTCTCATATAAACTCACTTAGGCTCCAACTGCTTCCATCAAAGTTGATTATAAAACTCATAATGAATGCAATAGCATCAGATCAGGCCTTCAAAATAAAAAACCAAAGCATTCTAACAAACCCCTTTTAAGGCTGGAACTGTGCCTGTTATCATGCTGTTGGAACTAAAACTCATGAAGACAAAGCACCAAAGACCACAAAGCTTAATTCACATATTAGCGAGATAACTATTTTCATTATTCTTTCTCCAGAGACTTGGCTTATGTGTCACAACACTGCCTGGGAGAGTGTTTCACATACTTCTAAAAAGCATTGTTTGCCCTTAGCTAGAATGAAACTTGTTGTTACAAATGCCCTTGACTAAACTCCTGTCCCAACTAAGAAAGTGATTAAAGCAGGTATGTAATTTTAAGAATGCATTTAATAGTAATGACTACAAAATAATCTAAGTGTGAGATTATGCGCTATCCAGAATTGCGGTCAATTTTGCTCTATGTTAAAAAAACAAACTCAGGCGATGCACAACTTGCAGGCACATACAAGTAATCTGAGTCAATTGTGTGTCACTAGAACAGAGAAGGCCTATCTGCACACACTTTTCAGTGGAAATTCTTCGCTCTGAGGGAGTCATACAGACAGTCACATTGTTCACATAAAATATCGTGATTATTTTGCCTTGCTCAGTGCTCTGGTGAACGTGGAGAGTGCTTTGGCACTCGTGAAAACTCAGTGCTTTCTGGCATGCCTTTTATGCTGTGCACTCCTGTGTATCTGGGAAGTACTGTAGCATTTCCAGCATTATAGTATCCATGCTGTGGTGTTTACTGAGTTATGTTACCTTTTTCCAATACTTCTAGCACTACTGTGTTAAGTGGCACAGATGTCATTTGCAAGAAAAGCTCCAGTAAAAAGAAGACTCTTGAGATTGTTTTTATCATCCCCATTTTTAGGGCATTAAAATTTTTTAATGTGGATAGGGCATTTTCTAGAAAATTCCTACCTCATCACTGGATTGCTTATTACTTCCCATGCTGAGTTAATTATTTTATTAGCAGTTTATAGAGGGGCACTTTAAATTTCCTGTTAGTACCAAGGGTGTAAACCTGCTCTTCAGCTTGTGCATCTAAAATGTGTTAGACATCAGCTATTTGATAAAAAGTTGCTTGTTAGAAGGCTTTTAATGAAAGTGGCAATATGCTATGTAGAATCATAGAATTATAGAATAGTTAGGGTTGGAAAGGACCTTAAGATCATCCAGTTCCAACCCCCCCTGCCATGGGCAGGGATACCTCACACTAAACCATATCACCCAAGGCTTCATCCAACCTGGCCTTGAACACTGCCAGGGATGGAGCATTCACAACCTCCCTGGGCAACCCATTCCAGTACCTCACCACCCTTACAGTAAAGAATTTCTTCCTTATATCCAATCTAAACCTCTGCTGTTTAAGTTTCAACCCATTACCCCTTGTCCTGTCACTACAGTCCCTAATGAATAGTCCCTCTGCAGCATCCCTGTAGGCCCCCTTCAGATACTGGAAGGCTGCTATGAGGTTTCCACGCAGCCTTCTCTTCTCTAGGCTGAACAGCCCCAACTTTCTCAGCCTGTCTTCATAGGGGAGGTGCTCCAGTCCCCTGATCATCCTTGTGGCCCTCCTCTGGACTTGTTCCAACATTTCCATGTCCTTTTTATGTTGAGGACACCAGAACTCAATCCCACTGTCAAACTGATCAATTTTGATCAATTAATCAAATTTGACCAATTCTAATGGCAAGTTCCCTAAACCTTTACATATATGCAAAAAGTTTAATTATGCAGGTCGAAGGTCCTGCCCCTCTGCTCTGCTCTTGTGAGGCCTCACTTGGAGCATTGTGTGCAGTTCTGGTGTCCTCAACATAAAAAGGACATGGAAATGTTGGAACAAGTCCAGAGGAGGGCCACGAGGATGATCAGGAGACTGGAGCACCTCATTAGGGACTGTAGTGATAGGACAAGGGGTAACAGGTTGAAACTTAAATAGGGGAAGTTTAGATTGGATATAAGGAAGAAATTCTTTACTGTTAGGCTGGTGAAGCACTGGAATGGGTCACACAGGGAAGTTGTGAATGCTCCATCCCTGGCAGTGTTCAAGGCCAGGTTGGACAGAGCTTTGGGTGACATGGTTTAGTGTGAAGTGTCCCTGCCCATGTCAGGGGGATTGGACCTAGATGATCTTAAGGTCCTTTCCAACCCTAAGTAATCTAAGATTCTCTGAGTCTATGATTCTATGAAATGAGACCATTTATTTATAATTTTTTTCCCCTTAATTTTTTTCTCTTTTCTAAATGAGTTATTTTGTGAAAATCATTGGTAACTGTTTCAAGCATTTGGAACAATTTGCACTGCATCAGGAAGTAGTACCTGGAGTTTTTGCTTCAGAAGGTTTACATGTTTTGTTACTAGTGATTTTTAAGCAAAGTGTTTAGGAGTTCTGCGTTCTGAGGTGAGTGGAGTGTTGGCCCTTATCCCTAACCCAGGAGGAGTTGACACCACGCCCAGAGTCTGAAGCAGCCTCTCTTCTGCAGAGTTAAATTTATGACTTGGATGTAAGACTTGCTGCTTGGCCTACCAAAGGAATCAAGAGGCTCCCTGTAGATTCACTTCTCCTTAGGTAGGAATAATTTGTCTCCTTCCCAGCCACGTCTTGATAACTGATCCCTCTGCCTTTTTCTTAGAAGGGCGGTACACGCTACTTGTAGGCTTGTAGAGCTGTGAAATTTGTATGGACTAGTTCTTTCATATATCATACACTGAAATTCATGAAAAAAAGGAATTAAATGTGTTCCTGGACCTTGCAAATGGTCATTTGGGGCCAGTAGGTCAGTTTCTAGTAAGGCCCTAAAGAGGAAACTCTTGAAGAGCTGAACATGGTGTGGATGAGGGACTGTAGAAAGCTGTTCATAGTTTTCAGAAGCACCTTATATGCAGAAAGATGATGGATCTCAAATATATACATTTGCATTTTGGTAAAAAGTTGCCTTAACTTTATTAAGGCAAAACAGGAAAAGTTGCCTTAACTTTCTAAAGCAAAACCAAAACAGGATGCTGTCTAGTGAAAATGCAGCAAGGCCTATTGGTTCAGCTGATCATGCAACTGCTGCTGTGCAGTTTAGGCACAACACCTAGACTGCATCCAGCCACCTTTAGCATGTGAGTCTGTCAACACATACCTGCATGTATGTATGCTCTGTTGTAATTAGCCAAAGAGGTGTTAGGGAGAAGGAAACACTCTGTATCCCACTGAGGAGCTGATCTAGTCATTGCGGGTGCAGGCTACCTGTAGATTTTGTATGAACTGCATCAAACTCTGTATTTCATAATGACTTATTCCTCAGGAATATATTCTGTCTTCAGGTTGCTTTGGGAAATGGGAACTCAGTCTTGTAGTCGACCTTGCACTTGTGATTCCTAGAAGTAGTTTTGTTGAAGTGCTATGATCTCCATTGTCTGTGGTTATCAAGACAGGAAAATCTTGTCCAGTCTTTTGAATGTGAGAGAAGTAGGGCTGTC
Organism: Melopsittacus undulatus; assembly: GCF_012275295.1. Taxonomy (NCBI): domain Eukaryota; kingdom Metazoa; phylum Chordata; class Aves; order Psittaciformes; family Psittaculidae; genus Melopsittacus; species Melopsittacus undulatus. Next base: position 17,672,379 of record NC_047535.1, read on the forward strand.
AGTACCTTGAAGGATGGAGAGATTGATATTTTTAGTTTTCCATGAGTAACAATAGAAAAAGGTAACACTGTTTGTCATGCTGTCCAGTGGTATCTTTTTAACCCTTCAGTTTATGTTAGTATGGTTACAATTATCAAGAATTCTGATGCTATCTAGATGATTACACAAATTTACATTGCTGAGCATGTTGAATCTCTTCTGAATATGATCTTGTTTGAGATCCAGAGAGTGGAGATTTTAATAGCTTGCCCTTAATACTCCTAATAAATCACAAGTTGAAATGACTAGTTTACCTCATAGAAAGATGTGAATCGCTCATTGCTGATTCTTCCAAGAGTTGCCTCACTTGTTCTGAATTTGGAAATATTTCCAGTGGGCTGGAAATACTTTCTGTATTGCTAGATTAGCCATGCACACTTCTGCTATGAAGGCCAAATCAGGATTCCTTTAATTCTAAGACTGTAGTATATTCCTGCTAAGCAGTTGTCTGTGAGGTTTGCTCTGGGCTGCCTTTAGTTCATTGTTGGGGTGCTGCATGTTTCCATGTGCATCCATATGTTTTCTTTGAAGGAATCAGTTCAAATAAAGGAGTAGAAACTTCTGTGAAACAAATGACCTACATAAAAGTGATGATGGGCTCACAGTCTAAGAATGTGAGCTGCAAGCAGTAACCATTTTGCAGAATGCCTGTCTTGTCAGTAAGTGCTTATGAAGTCTTTTAATATAGGTATCCTTTTAAGGGTCATGTAAAATAGGTAGTTTTTAAGCACAGGTTAGAGCCCCTATTCTTTCTAGTGTAGAAGGAAGTTGGTTGCTAATCCCAGCTGAGCCTTCCACAATCATAGAATCATTGAGATTGGAAAAGACCCTTAAGATCATTCAACTCTAAATAAAAGTAGTCCACAAATAGAGAAACCAAATAAACTCAGTGCAAGAAAAAAGCCCACTGTTTTTCAAAAGGAATTGAAAAACAGTTTCAAGACTTCCAAAGGCTGTTCCAAAAGGGCAGCTCTTAAAGAAATGAAATAAATGCTGAAAGATGTGGTTTAATTATGCAGTAATTATTATTCAGGAATACAATAGAAGTAAAAAAGCTCACTGAGTCACATACTGTTTTCAAGAGAAGAAAGCTGAGCCTTACAGCATCCCAACAACAAAACCAAAAGCCACTGAAAATGAATGTTTCTTTCTGTCCTCCTCTGTACTTCACTTTAGTCAGGTGAATATTCCAAATAAATGAACGACTGCTAATGTTTCAGAAGTAAGCATGTATAAATATGATTGCAGAATCAAAGTCTAGAAACAAAGCAGGAAATAAATTGGAGTGCTGTTTACTTTAGGGTTTTTTTGGTGACTGCTCCCAGTAACCAGATGTGAGTTCTACAGGGTAGCATAAAAAACCCAGAACTCCCATATCATCCGATGTCTCAAAATACACTTGGGCTTGCTGGCTGGCTGACTGACTGGAAATATATATTTGTTTGATCTGCAGACTTTCTGACCTTTAGTGAAGGCAGTAATAGGAGTCATGACTTGCATAAAAATGGCATAGTCTGATCCTGCTTATTGGCTGTTGACATCTGAAAAGTGCAGTGCCCTCTTGTAATTTGCCTTCAAACAGTCTCAGTCAGCGTTTCAGAAAAGGAAGCAACAAAAGCTAAGTGAAGACAATAAGCCTTGCTGCCATCTCATTTGCTTGTTTTGTGGCTTTTCCAATGGTTGTGAATTGGCTAAGCATGCCCACCTCAGCTTATTCATGGAAGAGGGCTGTCCCACAGCTTAAGTGTCCAAATTCAAAATGTAAGAAAGTAGATGGGCTCTGCTGATATCAAATCCATCAACTCTGATCATCAGAGCCAACGGCATTGTTGCTAAAGTTTTAAACTTAAAATTACCTTTCTGAGGCTTAGGGAAGAAATAAGCATGACAACCACAATCCTGAAGTAATGTCACCTTCTTTCTTTTTTTTGTGTTTGCTGATATTTAATGGCTGGTGGCTGGAGTTTCCCATATTTTTATAGAAGATATTGTCCTCAGGTAATTGCCTTATTCACTTTCCAAAGGGCCATTTTAGTCCACATTAAACAACCAGGAAGATCACAGTCTTTGGACTGTTGTAAGGGTTTTTTGTCAGTTCTTCTTTAGTAAAATGTGACCACACAGTTCATTGGCTTTGGCAGTGCAACCAAGCTAAGATGATCCCATCTCCTAATTCCCACAAGTGGCTGAAGAGAAGGTGGTATGAAGGAACCCTCTGAAGCTGACTTCACCACAAATGAGAATCGTGTACTAATATCTATGGGAGTAGCAAAAGGTGCAAAACCCAAGACTTAACTAACATGTGATGATTTCAAACTCATCTCCAAAATAGATCTGTGCTTCTCACCTAACCTGGTCTAAACATTCAGCCTGTAAGCTGAGCAGATGCTAGATCCCACATAAGTGTATGTTGTTGATTTCCTGCTTTTTCTGCTCATACATTTTAAATAAAATAAGTTTTGAGATTTTGCAGGTGTCTTGCCTGTGAAATCCACTGTATATGCTTATAATTATTAGTATATTACAGCAGCATTATGAAAGCTGTGACACAGCACAAAAAGTTTGAGCATCCTACCATGTAAAAACAAACTGTTCAGTGTGATTAATGTTGGTCCTACAATTACAGTGTAATTTCTTCAGTAGCAGATATCTAAAAGACATGGTAGTTTTAAAGTTCTGTAGGTTAACTCCTGACTGTTGATGGGAATTTTGCTATTCTACCCTTTTTCATGTGATGGTGAAAGATTATATTCTGTGATGCTCAGATTTGTACATCTGGAGGGGGAATCATATGAGGCTGTGGTCCTATACAGAATGGGAGAGCTTGTTGTTTGTGTGCATCTGAATGCTTAACTTTGTATAGTGTCTGCCAGACAGCAGCAAAATGTGGTGGATCATTTTACATAGATCTCTGAAAACAGGATTATTAAAGTGTTGATGTTACTACCTAAGTGGCAATAAAATGCAATCTAGCTCTTTTGTGAAAGCATATTAGTGGGTATTACTTAGTTTACTGGAAACATGTATTCCTTGCACATTTATAAAGAAGGAAACCAGTTTTGTTTGCCTTTTCACTTCTGTAAGAAAAGATGGTTTTAAAGAGGGGTGTTGTATAAACAGTGTTCTGTGGAGTTTGCTTATATATAGCTTGTGCAAATGGCAGTCTAGGAAAGCAATAAATAATAGTAAAAGTACCTACAGTTTAGCATCATCATTGGTTCCTTTTTATCCTCTGACACACTATATAGAATAGACTAGAATAGAATAAAACAGTTAGGACTGGAAAGGACCTGAAGATAATCTTATTATGAACTGTATTCTAATTTATTCACGTCTCATGCTTTAAAATAGTGGAACCAGCTTCTTAACCTTTGCTGAAGCACTTCAAATCTTCAGTGTCAATAGCTCAGATTTATATTTACATAACAGAAGAACAAAAAAACCCAAGATCTCACTGTGATTCTTTTCAATTTCTTGAAATTTGAAGTGCATTAAAATCTCAGTTATTTCCAGAAGTAATTTGAGTAATGCTGACTAAATTGCCTGTATGAATTCAGTTTGTTGTCAAGAATTGTTTTATTGTTAATTGTGAAAACATACAGTTTTAATGTATATTTCAATGATTATGAAAATCTTCTGTCCTCACAAAAATATCTATGTGAGACATAAGAGATCAGTAGCTATAAATAAGCAAATACCAGTTTCTTAATGGGAATGACAGGCAATGTTTACGCTTCAGAGTTGTTCCCAGGCAGACCTAATGCCCCGTGTTTGTCCTTGTCTCTTCCTCGTTTCCTAGTTCAAGCACTCTTTGCAATCTTGTATGTGACCTGAAACTGTGCTGGGAAACTGGCTGTCTCTGTTTCTAATGACATTGAATACTTCTTCAAAATGACCCATTAGAACAAAAATATTCAGTCACTCACCAAAATGGGTCACAGCAGTGACAACCCAGCATTGCATCTCAAGGTTGAGGCTTTAGAGTTTTCTTTGCCAGCTGTGAATGTTCGGATGGTTGGCAAGGAACTCCCCAAGACCTTGGCAACAGGACTGCTGGTTGTGATGGCTGGAGTGCATAAATCCTACTAGAAAACTACAGCTGCCTTTGGCGTAGGGCTTACTGAAAAGTATGCTGGGCTGAACTTCAACAGACATTTCCTACAGAAGACAGGTGTGGCAGCACTAAGGATGGAGATTTGAATGGCAACCACTTTGGTGGTGTGATACTTCTTGCTGGGGTGGGTAGAGTGGATCACAGCAGATAGGTACTTTAGCATTTTCATCCCTGTGGTTTAAATTTTCAGTAATTCAGATGTGAAACCAGACTTTCTCAGCTCTATCAAGGTTCTGCTTTTACATGCTTCAAGATCATGATACAACATAATGTAGTTGTTGAAGCCCTAGGACCAGGTAAGTTTCAGAAGACAAAGATGGGGAGGCACTGAGGGACAGTCTAGGATCCCTTACTCATCCTGTGCCAAATCCAGCAATCCTGACTCATGTCAAATGATTTCAATTACTTGAACTTTAGGTTCATCCCTTTTATTTCAGTAGGAGTGTTTCCCTCAAACAAGGACTGCATGATTTGATTTCCTTCAGTGCTAATTTCTCAATTTAATCAGCTTGCTGATTAAGAGCCCATTAGTTTTGGAGGGATTTGGGGGAAGGAATGCTCTCATTCTTTCATTGTTGTTGAATATAGTCACATGAAGCACCTAAATATAAACAGATGTCCGTTTTTAAAAAGTCAGCATATTGCTGAAATTTAATATTTTTGTTAGCGTCACTGACAAATTTTATTGCAGAACATTCAATCTCTGGTTTGTGTTCAAACAATATTAAGAGATTGTTGCTGTACTGAAATTTGGAGGGTTTTCAATAAGATCATTCTGCAGCATTTACTTACTTATTTAGTCAGTATCCTGACTGGCAGAAAAACTGGAATTACAGAGTTCCTTTGGCTACTGCTACTCACCTTGGGGAATGGGGTGGGGCAAGTGCCCATGGTTTGTCTTCTTTCCTGTGGTGCAGAGAATGAGATGGCTCTGCCCAGCTGTGTTCTCCTTTGCATCAAATCTGTATAGGAAGTAAGAGTGTTTAAATCAGGGCTTTGAAGCATAAACAAGGGACCTCTTTATGGAGGGTGGTGGCTAGATGAAGTGTATTGGCAATGCATAGTCTTTTTGACCATGCAAGGCTATACATAGGGACTGGGTTCCAGTTCTAGAGGAGGAGCACAGGGAAAACCTGAGTGAAATGAATCATGAAGAAATACTGCACTTCGTACAGATTCATTAGGCACTGGTTCAGCAAAGCAATATTTAAATATTTTAAGAGTGTGGGTAAGTCAAAACCAGTATGTTTGTTTTCATGTACGTATATAAGTTTTCTCAGACGATTACCCATGATAATAGTGGTTGAGTAGCTCCTGTTAAAATCAGTGGTAGTTACCTACACAAATATTTGTAGTCATTTCTCTTGCATCTTTGCAGCGTTCTCATTTTAAAGAAAAAATGGAACTTTTTCCAAGTGATAATAGTTAAGTTGGAAAGTTTAAGTTGAAAATGTCAAAGGTCCTGTTGTCTGGGGACAGCAACTTCTGCTGCATAAATCTGCATTTGGATAGATGGAAAGTCACTATGGTTAGCTGGGCTGACACGTTTAGCCTTTCTGTGACTTGAGTTCTGTTTTCATTTGGAGTGGGAGCTGGGAAGGGAGAAAAGATGTAGCATATGCAGGAAGAAGGTGAACTTCCTAAATTAAAAGCTTTGGTTTCCTTTACTAGAATAAAATATCTTGCTGGAAACAGTGCACATTAGTCACTTGGAAATTAAAGAAGGTATTTGAAAAATGTTGAATCTGTTCAATGAAAATCAGTTTACAATTCATCAGTGGATCAAGTCTCCTTGGGGTATTGTAGGAACACTGGATAAAATCCAGTTTAAAATGTGGTCAGATTATACTTGTAATAATATTCCTGCCTAAAACAGCTGCAGATAGAATTGATGCTGTCTTCTGTGTGAAGATGAAAATATGAAGATATGAAGATTCCTCCTTCTCAGGAATTCTTGCCTTTAAAAGCTGTTTTGAAGACCTAAATGCCAATTTTATTATGCTTTCTCAGTCTGAATGCTATTTCACTCTGAACATAAGTCTGCTTTGATCATATACTGATACCATGTCAGCTACCCAGTGTTAGGGAGCAGAAGATTCAACCTGTCTGGGTACTTATTTGGCTCTTGTCACAGTACTATGTGAACACTTTGGCAATTATAGGAGTAAATCTGTGAGAAGGGAAGATTTATCCTCATTTTCTGGTTTGTAATTTATAGAACATGGCTGATTACTCTTTTGTCCAATGCAATAAAGCAAGTCTTAGCTATGGCAGGGTCTAATACAAAGCATTCTGCCTGAAATGCTATTTATTCTATTCTTACCCATCATTGTTAGGAGAAACTAAATTTCATGTTTAATTTAACTCTTACAACTATAAATGAGTCTAAACACTAAGGAGAAAGAGTTCTGTCTTACCAATGTTGTAAGTGTTTTGGAAATTACTCTGAAATAATCTCAACTGCTTTCACTGTAGATACAAAAGAAAATACAAAAGAAAAGTACTATTACTTGTTCATCTTTGCTGTTAGCTAGTTGAATCTAAACTAAGCACATTGAATCAGCAGCCATGCTTCTTCCTATTTCTAGTACTGCTACATTGTGCCAAACCACACGTCAGTGCCATCATTGCCCTGTCCACAATCACTACCAAAATTGAAGTGATTGTCTTTCAGTGGAAATAAAATATTAGTTCAAGAATTATTTTCTGACTCCAGCTATCTTCTAATATGCTTAGCTCAGTGGAAATACATTTCATTCACATCTCATTCCCATGAGCTATCCTTATTGTCTATTGATTGTTAAAGAGATTCTGTGGGAACTTTCTGTGAGTCTATATTTGCTGTCTCAGAGTGGAATTGTGGCCTCGGACTTAGAGATGTTTGCAAATGGAAAGAGATATCTTGCACCATAAAATAATCTGACCAGGCACGTGCTGACTGGAGATACAAGAGAGATGGAGAATGATGGAAAATATTTAGAAGATAAGCGGTTTAAATGACTATATGTATTGTAAAACGTAGTTAAATGTATACACATTTGCAACTGATGTTCTGCTAGTTCTGTTGTGGGGTTTTTTTCCCGGAGTTTATACAGATAAGTCAGTCTATAGGTCCTTCCATCTACATTCTCATAACCTCTTTCAAAACTGACATATTTGGTCTCAACTTCTGTCAATTAGCTTGTTACTCTAAAGTCTATTTATTTTTGGAAATTGACAGCCTAGGTATGAGTCTTCTGTGCTGTATATGTAGCGTACAGGAACTGAAATCTAGCCAAAACCCAATGTTAGAGAGCTGGTCTGATGTAAGAAATAATGCCTAGAGCACCAGGGCTGTGTATTACGCTTTAACCATCCTATATAACAAGCTGTGCTACTCTACATTATTTGCTCATGGCATAACTTAAAGCTTAGATGGTGTTCTAATTGGGATAAGGGCCATCTTTTGTAATGAGTGAACCAAAACAGTTTTCCTGATGCATCTGTGCAGCTCAGGGCAGTGAGCATTTCTGATCAGGCATTTGCACTATAAATGTTCTAATGTTATATATCTTGCAGCATGTCTGTGGCAGATAGCTGTCTACAGTAATTCCCAGTTGTAACTAATACATCTTCCTATTTAATATAGAGTATAGTCAAGGAAAATGCCTCCATATGTTTTGAATTCTCTTGCATCTTCACTAGATTTCTCAAGAGTATGCTATTAATTTAATATATGATTTTGTTCTGCATTTGTGTTCTGTATAAGCTGGTCAATATACAGGCAATAAACTTTGGTATGGTTGGTGTCAGCATATGTAAGGTTTATGTAGCACAAGTACTTATTAGTAGGGTCACTGTCTTTGGGTATATTGTAACAGAAGCTCACAGATGTTTTAGAGAGCTGCAAAATTCAAAATATTTATTTCATCAATAATCTCCATCTCAAAATGCACCTGAATAGGTCATTTGCTTGGCACCATCTCTCGTCCAGTAATTATCAATTCCACAAGGGTGGCAGCTAATGCAACTTGAGAGCTGCTGTGTTTTCCCTCTGACTTTCCTATTTTCCTTTGAAGACATAGTCATTGCACTAGATACAATCCTGCTGTTCCCTTGCAGTGGTAGGGTAGCACCAGTTCATGTCTATGCTGCTTTTTCATGGCAGAGTATTTTAGAAATTAGGAGAAAACCAAATAAAAAAGACTATGGATTGAGTATAGATATTTAATTGCTTTTATTAGTCTGGGTATTGAGTAACAATGCAAAACCTTCTTGTGTTAATTGTGACGAGAGGCACTGGATTTTTTTTCCCAAAATCCTTGATTACTTATTATGGTTTGTGCATCATACTGAGTAGGCTGGTTAAAGGAATTAACCAGCTTATTTTGAGCAGGAAGGGGGAGGGTGACCTGCTGAAAGGTTGTATGTGTATAGTTTTAAAGTGTCTGAGCCAGTACAGAATGGTCTCAATTGAAAATGGATAATTGTTAACTGCAGCTTTTGTATAGCTGCTTTTTTACTAAAGGAGAGGTAAGTTAAAGCCTGTGAATGTGACCCAGTGTTTTTCACTACACTGTTTTGCTGAAGTTTCTCCTTCTTTCCCCCTCACATTCTTTACACTTCGTAAAGCTGCTTCTGCTATTTCAGCACAAATGATTTCTTCCTTGCTAAGGTCTGTACCAGGTGAACCCTAAATTACAAACTGTGCTTGCTGTCTATTTTTTGATAATATTAGTGAAGAGCTTGCATGTTTGGCTGCAGTCTTACTTACTGCCAAGCTAGTAAGAATTCCTGCATTACTATGTTGCATTGACTCCAACTTCAGTAGGGGTGGGGAGAACAGCTTTAGCAAATTTTAAGGGAGCTACATGAAGATGTACCCCTCTTTCCATGCTCCAGTAACAAACATTAATTGATATAGACATTAAAAAATGACTTGCACATTTCAACATTCATTCCCTCTCCCCCCTAATTGCTGTGGGAAGAACAAATGTAACTAGCCTAGACAGGGTTTGTTAACTTAGCTTTCTTGAGGGTTTGAAACTACTTTTGCAATGTCCTACATCTCCACTAAAATTCTGTATTGGTTTGTGTCTAGTAGCCCGGCTGCATGGATGCCAAGCAATAGGTTAATCTGCCTCACACATTCTTTGTAAACTGATTATAAATTGTGGCTTTAATACCTTAAAATTACATTTCATAGAAGTGAGAAGCTTTACTGGTTCAGATCTTCACAATGGTTCTGGTACTTTCACAGAGAAGTAACTGTTGGCTACCATGATATGAAAATTAAAAAGTGAAGCTTTAAGCAAACATGTCCTGTATTGCTCCTTTATGATGGTAACAATTATGGTAGCATTCAAGAGAAGGATTTTCTGGTTTCGAAGGATGTACTTAACTACCAGATGCTCATGCTGATATTTTTTGTTATTAGAGGTCTATGGCTTGACCACCAGCATCCTATTACAACATTGATACTGAAATGGCTCAAGGGGTGAATCTGAGGTCGATAGAAACAAAGCTTTTCAGAGTATGTAAGATGCTTTGAAGTAGTTGCAACATATTTCATTAATTAAGTCTAATTTTTGTATAAACCAAGGAGATTATTAATAGCAACCTTTAAATCAACAGCCTGAAATCCAGATATATGTGTTTGATGTTATCTGGGCATTTGTTGCTGCAGTTACTGTATGGGTTGGTTTTGGCATAATGGTGATAATATTTATAGAAGGATTTTTAAGTGTTAGTGCTTACATTGGTCCTACTATGTTAGACTTACAGCTTTACACTGATCAAGTGAAAATGCTTTCCATACACAGTTTTGGTGACAGGAATCTCTGTACTTTAATTACACTTTCTGCTAGAGGTAGCATTTGCAAAACTGAAATTTCACAATTTAGTGCCTTCAAGAGCCAAAACCTGACCTATCAGAAATACTTTTACAATTGAGGCTTAATACTCCTTGGTGTGATGCTCTGGGACAGAGTCCAGCCAGGTGCAAGAAAATCTTCCTTCCTTCTCATTTTGAACTCTGAACATATGTGTATCTAGGACTCTGCTTGAATATTTGCATGTCTTTGGGAAGAGGACACAGTGTGAGGTTTATTCATGCAGAAACTGCTGTGTACTGCTTGTATTAATGGTAACAATTTCCTTAATGGTATAAACAATGTCATCTCAAAGTTTACCGTATGATAGGAAAAATATTTTGAATGAAAGCTATTGCTGTATCATAAATAGGGTCTATGGAAGAAGGAAGTAGTCAGTAAGTGCAGGAAGGCTTGTGTGCTCTGTGAGACTCTAGGTTAGGAAACTGAACCCTTTAAAAGAGTACAGGGACTTCATTCAGTTTATAGTAGTGCCACTCTTCAGTGGTGGAGATTCTGCAGTCTCCATAATGAAATTGTGCTTAATTAATCCTTCCAGTTGAAATTTTTCTGTGAAGTATAATATAACATAAATCTTCCATGATGCAACTTTGGCCCATTGTCTCCTTTCCAGTCCATGGTGCACATTGGAACAGTTTTATATTCTTCTGTACATTATCTCTCTGAGATACTGACATCCCCTTTGTTTTTTTCAAAGTGGTACCATGATTTGAATCTTCCCTCTCTGTGGTCATGTTTTCTAGAGCACTGTCTCTTCTGCGTGATTTTCACATGTACCTGTGTCCAGATGTGGATGCAGTGCTCCGGCTGAATGTGAGAGTTACTGATGCGATTTGCAGACTACCTTCTGTTTTATGCCTACTTGTACAATAGTTATTTTTTGTTAACTTCACCCCTTTGATGTCTCATGTTAAATGAGATCCACTGTCACTGCTCCAGATTCTGTGGGTAATTACTGCTTCCGCATTAGTTACTCAGTCTGTGTTTGTGCAGGTGGTTGTTCTGTTATAAATGAAGGATATTGCACCGTGGGACATTGCATCCTGCCTTTTCAGACCCTTCCCCAAGTGTTAGTATTTTTCTGTAATCCTTCCCTCCATATTCTTGCTGCCATTCCCAGCTTGATGTTACCTGTTAATATAATCTCTTTATCCCATCATCTACCTCATGCATGAAAACATGAATTGGAACAGTACTTAGGAAGGATCTTGCAGATTCTCACTCAACGGATACCAAAACCTAGCCAGTGAACTACTTGAGTATAGTCTTCGAATCAATTTGGCACATCTCCTATAGAAATTTCTTCTAGACAGTATTTTCCTAGTTTGAAGGATTGTCCAACACCTTAGAAAAACCAAGCAAAATTGTAGCCACCACTTCTGCACACAGAACCTGTTTGTAGAAGGAAATTAAATGGGTTTGACAAGATTTTTATCTTGACAAATCTATACTGATTGCTACTGCTGCCTTGATTATTTTATGGGTGTTTCTGAACAGTGGGTTTGAATTCTCGTGGAGCTTTTCCAGGAAAAGAAACTGAGTTGACTTGTTAGGCATTTTTTTCAGCTCCTCCTTGTTCTGCATTTTACAGCTCAGAAACTATTGGTCCATTTCTAGTTTTCTGGCATCTGACACACCCTGCATAATCCTCAAAGATAACAAGTGCTCTGAGATTGCTTCAGTAATTTCTGCAAGTGCCTGGGGGTGAGTGCATTGGGCCTTCCTTCTCTAGGCACCCCAGGTTTATATGCAGGCAGCATGGCCTGTAGTGTGACCCCTTGAAGGTCCGAGGGCAAAACCTACAGTATCAGCTCTTTCCATCTGTCTCAAAAAAACAAATTCTCAGGGAGAATGTGGGGGATGAAAGAAGAAAGTTGCCACATACTTTCTTTAGAGTATCTAGTTCTCTTTATTGCATGTAATGATAATCCAGCAAAATTGCAGGTAGAAGGGCACATCAAATGGGAAAGCACTCTGGTATTCAGCTTCCCTGCAAGTGGTGGCTGCAGCCTTCCTCAGAAACAAGCCCCACAGCCCAGTTCTGGGCACCCTAGTGCTGTGCCAGGGGGCATGGGATTTAGGTAATGCCACAAATGAGTGAGATAGATTCTAGTTTTGTGGGGCAAAACTCTCAACATGAAAATAGTATTTTATCAGACCCTGTAATTTTCCCTTAGCTGAGAGAGATACAGGGGGTGAGGAGAGAACTTAATCTTTGTTACTCTGAAGACTGATGGCTAAGAGCACCGGGGCTAGTAGTGCTAGGGACAGAGCTAGTGGAGACCAGGTCCCATTATCAAGGAGCAATAACTAGCTCCCCAGTGCCTTCCAGTCAGACTTTTGTCAGATCCAAGTTCACTGAGTCAGTACCTTTCAGTTTTCTGTAGGGGTCATCAGAGAATGAAAACTTTAAAAACCTAAAAAAAAAAAAGATCAGAAGCAAAGTTACTATGAAATCCTGAGTCTCCACAGTGATCACTATAGCCTTTCATATAAAACCCATCTAAAAATACATGTAACGTGAACCCAAATCTCCAAACACTGAATGTTTTGTACTTTACCAGAAGGAAAGCAGCTTTCAAGTTAACTGCCTGAGCTTCAGGTCACTGGAATCCTAGTGAAAACACTGTTCTAAAGAACATGCTTTTTTTTAACTAATGTTTATGAGAATGTAGGAAATAAATATCTTTGAGTATGTAAATATAAGCACAGAATGTTTTAACGACTCCTTAAGAATTTATTTGCCTATTAAAGGACTGTGGCAGGAGGCCATAAAAGTACACTCAGGACGTTTTAGACCCAGCTATATTAATATTTAAATAAGTACAAGCCTCTTCTAGTATTTCAGAAGCATTCATCACCCCATAATAGTAATTTACTCAAGTCAGTCCCTAAGTCTATAAGGCTCAGTCAGAACATAGTGACAAATATTTCCTAAGGGGCAGTGACAGTCAATATAGGGCTGACTTTTAGCTGCTGTTCATTTCTGATTTTGTTCTTTCTCCAGTGGCTCCTCAGGTGGTAATTTCTTGGTGGTGTCCCAGAACAAAGACTCTTCAGTTACAAGCATTAAAAAAAGAGGTTTAATCTCTCTGGCTTTGCCCATTGATATGTACACATGCTAAGGATCCTGTGTATAAAGAGTATAAAAGTAGGTGCTTTCTTTTAGTTACAAAGCTTTCATGTGTAGCCCAAGTTACAGCTTCTCTCCTTAGCTGTGAGAATAGGAATCTCAGACCTTGCCTGCTGGCAGCAGGAAAATAGCTCAGCTGAATGTAAGATATATTTGCATTAATTTACACATAGGTGATGGTATAATAGCAATACATTTACTGCATGTTTGGTTCAGGACTCTGTGGTATCTGCAGCTTCGCATCAATGTAACTGGGCATCACAGAGAACCAAAATAATATGAGTGCTTTTTCATAGATTCTGAAACTATCAGATCAGGTTGATTTACTGAGTCTGCACACCAACTCTCCCCCTCACCCTTGAACTGACTTCTGTGTTTTTCCCTTTAGACCTAGATTTCATTGGCACAGAGAGTTGCATACCATTAAAGAATCCACATACCATCATTTCTCAGTAACAACTGTCTCGTCTTGTCTAGGTGCTGGAGCTTTTCACAAAACCTTATTTTATCTACAGTTTGCTTCTGAAGAAAAGAATAATGCTTAATAAAGCAAACTTGTAATAATTGTGATTTTTAAAAGGCAGCTTATTTGCAGATTGCGTAAATCCACTGTGTGTTCATTTAGTTTATACAGCCACGGGTAGTGGATTTTAAGTTTGTATTCATCAAAGCTGCTATGTTCATATCAGCACTGAAAACTGGAAATGACAAGGTTATCAACCAGAGAGATATGAAATGATCTGCAATCATCTGTTAATCAGTCCGCAATCTGGATTTGTGGAAAAAAGATGTGTTCCAGAATCACTTTTTCTGGAGAAAGCATGGATAAAGAGGCAGGGAATGATAAGGATTATTATGCATTATTATGGTTCAGAATTATTTGTCTGGGAAGTCTTGCCAAATTCAGTCTGTTTAAAGAAACTAATATATAAATAGAAATGTATTATTATTATTATTATTATTGTCCGAGTCTTGTAATTAAATGAAAGATGATGATACAAAGATTTAAAAAATATACTGTGTCATCATTTCTTGTAAGAAATGTTACAGTTCTGTTTTTTAAAGATAAAATGTTTGATATCTTCCTCCCCTCAGCCTATAGAAGCATACCTTTGAGAAGCATTGTGACTTTAATGCAAGCTGTACTTTTCAGAGCAAGTTTGGTTTAAGAAAGATTTGTTGCCAGTTATGCAACAAAAGGAATTGAAAAGCTGTCTCATTCTGTACAGGAGCTTGATAGCAGCATTGTGTTCCCTCCTCCCACTGCTGTCACATTTGGTTGCTTGGTAATTTTTAATCTTCATGGCAAAGAAAGTTTGGGATGCACTTGAGTGAGGAGTAACTTACATATGTGAAAGCATGCCATTACTTTACATGAAAACTCCAATGGTACACAAACATGGGCTAAGACTTTCTGTGGATCCTTGTTAGTTTTATTAAATACTAGATATCTGTATATTACATTAATGATTTTTTAATGAAAAACATTACTTTGGGAATCTTTAGTGTTCAAATACTGAGTTCATTTTTTAATAAGATAGAGACTTCTAAGGCATTTAACTTTCTGAGCATAAACATACTCCCTTAAGAGGTGACTAAAAGAAAGCTTTTGTCTGGAATCTTGTTGGGGGTTTCACAAGCCCGAACTTGAATCTCCTTTCTTCCCATCTACCTTTGGCATTTATTATTCTGAAGTGTGACATGAACTCCTTCTTCAGTAGAATTGATCTGAATAAAAATGCCCACGCACTCTGTGGAAAGTCTGAAGGCAGGATTTGGAGGTATATTAACTGCTGTTGCCAAAGCATTGATTTTATACAACAATTTTACATTATTGTTGGCTATTAGTCTGCTGATGGAGATAGAATCGTATTTCAAGATATAGATGTGGATGCAAGCTGAGATTTCAGAGGCCAGGTAAGTTTTCAGAGTCAAACAGAAATATGTAGCTCTTTTAGATTTTAAGACAGAAAAAAGTTTCAAGCTCTTTCAGAACACCCCAAGCTAATAGCAGTTGGGACTGATAGCTCTCAGCCTCCCTCAGGAAGTGGTCAGCACTTCATGGGGTGGAGAACATGATGGTGTTTTCCAGATGAGAAATTGCACTGTATGTAGCAGGTTTTCTTCTCTGATTAGTGCCAGAATAAAAAAAAAAAAAAACAACAAAAACAAAACAACCTGGAGGATGAGATGATACGGATTTGTTATTTTTTTTCTATAGTTTTGGCTTTAATAATATGTTCCCTAAATATTTTTATTGTTAATAAATGCTGTATAATATCCCTGCAAGAGAAGCCATCTTTCATGAAATCCTAATAGCCTATGTTTTTCAAACTGTTTCTACGGGATGTCAAGGCATACAGTTTGTAAGTTGTTGATTTCATCAGATTTACACAAATTAGCCAGTTATTGGGGCAAAAGAATAAAACAGTGAGGAGAAAACTTCCCTACCCATTAGAATTACCTGTGTTTGATATTTTGGACACTTCTTCACCCATCATATTATGAGGGTTTTACTGATAAAATTTTAGCTGTGCTGGATTTAAAAGGAAGCAAAAAGTGTGAATGATGGTTTGAATGAAACTGCCATCTCCTGGCTGTTTGAAGGGCCAGAGAGTGCACGTTAGTGCAGCTGTTGTGCGCTATATGCAGACTGTGAGTGATGGCTTGTAAATACACAAGTGCCTTTTAAAAAACTTTTTCTCTCTGACAAAGACCTTTAATCTATGTTCTCATAGAGCAGTGGAGACATCCAGTGGCCAGTGTCTTTAGCGACTGACAAATGGCAGTCTGCATTCTGACTGCCTAACGAAGGAAAGGCTGATGCGAAAACAGGCAGGTTTAGGAAATGGTTTGGTGGACTTAAAAGGGTACTGGCCTTGAGCTACTATTAAACATATAACTTGTGGCAATTCTACTGAAGCCAGCGGTATTCAGGTACTCATATAAACCACCTGATCAAGTGCTTTACAGAATGGAGGCCAACAGCACATTGACATCTATAGATTAAATTGCTATGAGTGAATGCATCTTGAAGATTTTGTAGACAGATGTGCATGTATTTTTTAAATTTCAAATAAAAACTCAGTTTTGAGCACCAGTTGAAGAAAATCATTATTAACAAAGAAACAGCAAAGGCAAGGAATTGAGAGTTATGTTGTGGTTTCCCAAAGGGTTTGTTTAGTCAGACTTCCACAGTGATCAGAGGATACAGAAATACCCTCAACTGGGAAAAACTGTCTACCTTGCAATATGCAGGGATTTGAAGCAGGCACAATTGTTTATAGATGCTTTATTTAATTATGGCTCTATAATCATGTTTATAGGATTTCACCAATGCCTGTAAAAGCTGTAATCAAAGCAGCATCATCTGAACCCCACGGCAGAAAATATTTTAAGTATCTATGAAGTAACGAACATGAAGTAATAAGCATCAACAAACGAAAAAAGGAAGTGTTCCTTAACCACTGGAATGAAGAATGGAAAATGATTTTTTTGGTTTTGTTTGTTTGTTTGTTTTTTGGGGGGGGAAGGGAATAATATGAGCCAAAATAATAAAAGTTTATGAGAAGCTAAGAAAACTGAAAGGGACAAAGTAAAAAATAAACATAACTCTTTCTGGTTATTGTCAAGAGATGTTCCCAAGCCTAATAAGGACAAAGTTTCAAAAGAGACTCAAATAAAACGTCACACCACATTAGTATTTCTGCTGGAAAGACCAAGAGTAGTTATGTGATAATTATTTCCTGGAAAATGTTTGCATATTGTTACTTAGAAATCTGGAAATAGGTAACTGCTGTAAAAAGCTTTATTGTGTCTGGCCCATTCAAAACCTTGTTACTGTCCATCAGTAGAAAACCAGCCTGATTGAGGATCAGTCTTTCGTGATGAACCTGATAGCCTCCATTGCTAAATTGCAAAGCTTGAACTAATGGTCCATTATTAATAACTGAGCCAACACAGTCTATTATCCTGAACAGTGAAACCTTAAATAAAGTAGTTTTGTTTTCTTGCCTTAAATAAAGTAGTTTTGTTTTCTTGAAAGCTTTGTAGGGAATGTGGTATTTTTCATTTCCTACACATTTTCCTTCCTTATTTAGGAAGCTGCATAAACAAAGTTGCCTGCATTTAGTACTACACCATTAGGGTTAGTTACCATGCACACAGGGCTCCACAAGTGATCACTGTGGATGCTTTTTAGCACTGAATTGTCACATTTAGGTCTGTGTCTGGCACAGTGTATCACTCTTAAGTCTGCAGTGTAGCTGTCAGCTTATAGCCACAGCAGTATGCAAAAGGACTAGACTTCTGCTAGTAGTGTACTGTCTTCGTTTTCTTGTATGTACATTTGTCCAAAGCACTTCCTATATGAAAATAAACAGGTAAACAAACTTTGGTTTTGCAAAACTATAAGTTCTGCCTTAGTGAGTACAGTACTTACTACATCTCCTGAAAGGAAGAGGCCACTGTTTTATTTAGATGACATCAGTTTATAGACTTACTGTAGTTCTACTAACAACTATAGTGGATGCAGAAGCTTAAGACTTGCCAAACTCCTTACCAAAACCATCCGTCCTTCTCTGTCCTGTTGGCCTCTATGTGATAACCAAGAATGTCAGTAACCTGCAAGTCTACTGCTGAAATTCTACAGCATTGATAAGCTTTAACTAAAGTAGATGTTACTTGAATAGACATTAGCACATCTCTTAAAAGCTTTTCCAGTGTCTGCTATGCCCCATTACACTCCCTGTGAAGCAGATTTGTAGGTTTTATCATGAATAAATACTGAATTACAGTTCATGGCAAGCTAGGCCATGAAAATAACTGAGCTATGTGGATACAACTTGTTCCTGGAACAATTGTTTCTGACACATCATAGATGAGTGTATCTTGGCTAGTTATGGAGAAACACTGAATTTGACTTTACAAGGCAGTGTGCATACAGAATGAAGCCTAATTTAAATTCACTTAATCCCATAATGTGGTATTAGCATGAATGTGGTATTTGCTTGCCAAGAGTGTGCATGCCACTTCTCTATGGGCACCCTCAAGGCATGTTTCTCAAATTGCAGAGCTTGTTATTAACTATTTTTAGATGTTTAGGCAAACTTACAAAAACTGACAAATGTTAAAAGCATTCTGTAATGTTCTGCAGAGACTAGAACAGCCACATAGATAACAACAGGGAGTCTGGATCTCACATTAAATTAAGATTTGGACTGAGTAACCATCAAGGAAAGCTTGTACGTTCCAGTTCCTACCTCACGGCACAGGGAAATTGAAATTTCTTTGTTGATTCAGTGCTACAGCTAGCATTGTCTGTGGCAGGAGGTTCAATGTGTATGCAGTAAGACACAGTACATGCTCCAAGAAGCTTGCAGTCTCAGGAACTGAAAGGAGGAACTTAACTACATTTTGTAAGGGGAGTAAGTGTATGGTTGTGTGCAATGTCAGTAGTTTACTGATCAGTTGCATTTTGTTTTGATTTGCACATAATTTCCTGGTGTGGTTTTTTTTTTTTTTGGTTTTTGGTTCTGTGGCTATTTTTAGTTCCCCTTTGAACAGCTGAATACATTATTTAGCAAATGTATTGCAGTTGGAATGTTCTTTCTTGTAACATTTTTTCCTAAGAATATCATTAGAATGAATTTCTGTGCATTGGCAAGCTGCCTGCTGGGTGTTCACTGCATCTCCTCAAGCTCACTGCTGAGCAGTTCCACTGCCAACTTCACCTGTGATTCCACTGTGTCTGTTTTGTCTTCTGCTGCACTTCCTTGGGCTAGAGGTCGATGGAGATGGCAGAATACATTGGAAGAGGAAGGTGAAGGAAGGGAATAGCTGACATGAAGCCCAGAAGGACCCCCTGCTCAGGTCTGGAGCTCTTCAGGGAGGGGAATTCCTTTTAGGCCTTCTGCAGAGGGAAGACCCAGGATCAGAAGGGGAAAGGAACTGAGTGGAGGACAGGAAACCTGGGCTAAAGTGGTGGGAGGTGGAACCTGTGCCTCTTCCTCCTGCTCTTAGGGGTTGTGTCAGCTCTGACCAGCACTGAGGGACCTGCTTCAAGCCATGGTCTTGGAAGGCTGCTGCCAAGTGCCTGTGAGCACAGCATAAGGAGCAATGTGCTTAATTTGGCTTGAGAATTTCCTTTGAGTAAAGGTTTAACATTTGGAAATATTCCTTCTTAATGAAATGCAAACAGGTAAAAAGCTTCTGCACGTAGGAATGTTTCTGAAATTGAAATGCCTTTTTAAAAGTGCACAGTATTTAGAGACGGGCTGGGTGTTTCTTGAGGACATGGATTTCTGACACTTGAATGAAATCAGTGAGGGCCAAGATCTCGCCCTCTGTGAGAGCAGACCCGCACAGGGCTCTCACGCAGGTGCACGGCTCTGCTGGGGATGGGGGAGCACCAGGCCACGCCACTTCCAGCGCCATGTAGCATTTCACGGGTCAGGCGGGGCCGAACTTTCTAGAGCGCGGCCGCAAGGCAGGAGGGGGACCCGAGCGCGGGCTCCCTCGCGGGTGGGAGTGGTGCAGTGCGGTGCTGTGGAGAGGAGCGAGGTGCCCGGCTGTGGCTGGACCCACAGCGAGTCCTGGAGGAGAGAGTTCATCTGCGGCAGGACCTCCTTCACTGCTCCCTGTGCCTCAGTGTCTCATCCAGGAGTTGATGCGTTTTGATAGAGACCATAGTTGTGCTAAAGTAGGTGTGAGAATGAAAAGCAAATATATTAGGACATGTGATACAGAACCTCTATAGTGAACTGTCTTAGTAACTGTGTCACACTTAAAAAGACCCCACTTTTGAGTAGAAATGTCTCTTGCTGCCAGATAGTTTGGAAGGTCTTAACCTAGAAGCCTTACTCTGTTCCCTGAGGTCAGATGGATCCTTTTGTAAAGTCTGGGATCAGATGACATAGTACTGAAATGTTGCTTGTGTGGAATCAATCGCTTCACAGCTCATTGTTTAATTGACATTTTATGTCCACTTGCCAAACCAATAGTGTAGCTTGACCTACAGCTTAAGCCATAAAAAATCAAGAGTTGTGGCAAAATACTGGGTAAGGTGCGGGTATCAATATACATCTGAGGTTAATAAGCAGTAGAATGCTTTTACTAGTGTGGTATCTTGTTTTACAAGGGAATTCTAAAATGTGTTTTTCTGCTGTGATTTATGCATAGTATATACACAGTGCTTATATAAAACTCTAATGGGAAATGCCTCTTATTCAAAAGCAGCAATTCAGTTAGCTGATTTTTCTCTTCTTAGGTGAAAGATTTTTCACATATCTGAGAACATTGTCTTTAGGTAATAGTAATTTTTATATGACTAACCAAGACAGTGCCTTATATAGTTGCTCATCAGAAGAACCAGAATATCAAAGGCCAAAGTGCGAGATACTCATATGAACTTTTATTCTGGTGTACATTTAATGTTAATATTTTATTTATTTAAGCTTTTTTTCTGGGGTACTGGCTAAAGACAGTGCTCTTTGTATGAGCAGGAACAGTTCCTAATAAGAAAGAACAAAAGCAGAAACAGGGGTCATATTTAACAGAGCAAGTAAGCTTAGCCTGCTTGTGGTTGTTGATAAGCTGCATTAGCAATGCAGTAGGCTTCCCTATTAAATCAGAAATAAAGGAAGGGGTACGTCCATGAAAGAATACCATGCTTCAGCAGAAATAGTATTTCTTCAACTTTATGAGTAGCACAGAACTTCAGCTGGGATCTAGATGGCAGACTGAGAATTTCCAGAATAAATATTTTAAAGGATCAAAGCCAAACGTGAGATACTAGGAAGAGTACAGGAATGTGAGGCTTCAGGATGCTTAGAACTAAAGGGAATCAACACAGAAGATAAGGACATTTCAGGAGCCCAGAATGGCTAGTTTGGCTTGATTTTAGGGAATGGGAAGATAAGTAAATGTATGCTGCAGAGGTGCTGCTTGATAGTTGTTGTTGCAGGTTATAAAAATAGGACACTTTCAGACACAGAAAAAGACAAGTTATTTTCTGTTATAATGAATCACCAAAGCTGAATTGTATTTATTTGATAATACTGAAATAGTTATGTGTGAAGTGACTAAGTTGCTAAGAAAAATTCTCAGCTTATCATTAAAACTAACTGTTATACTTGGAGATTGAACCTGCGAGAAATACCTTTGTAATGATAGTTAATTTATCTTAAAGAAGTAGCCAATGGAAAAAATACCTATTTGAGCATGGTGTGCATATTCTCTACAAAAAGGGAACTAAGAAAATAGATCTTTGACTTCACTTAAAATTAGTAGAGGTTTTGAGGGTTTTATCAAAAGATTTCCAGACACAGTAGATGATGTGTACAAGTGGCGTTAAATAGCTGCATAAAAGGAAATCTAAGATCCAAAATTCAGCAATGCTGGAAATCTGCAGTAATCCTGTGTCTGCACAGGGGGTGACTGAATTTAAGCTGAAAAGTTCGATACGCTTACAGAAAGTAAATGTTAAATATGTATTTGAAATAATTGCTTTTATTTATTTTGGCTATTTTTTATGTCTTAGCTGAACATTCAGAAATACACTCCAGTAGAAAATCCTGGTAATACCATATTTAAGTGGCTAAGTTATATAACATCTTTGAAAGATTAAATGGTTTCATTTACATTATAGGGTATGACCCGAAGCTTGGTGAGGTCAGGGGAATTTGAGTTTTTAATTATGGCAGCAAGGAAAGTATTGTCAAAAGAAAACAGATTTCTGTTTGTACCTCACTGTCACTGTGTAATAGTGCTACTCTTGATTGGAAAGAAACTGAAGGTACTGTTATTTCAGTTGGAAAACAGGGGAAATGAACTGTGTGCAATTTCTACATGATAGATGGTTTGAAATAGAAGGTGTCTTAACAAACGTGATAGCTTAAGTGTAAAGCATTAGGCTGTATCTGTTTAAGTAACAGATTTTTTTATGGAGACTGTTTTTTGTCTTCTGTGTTATTCTCACCCAGAAGTCAGTGGACTGGTTTCCATCTGGTTCTTGCATGTCATCAGAGATCATGAGAGATGTTATTTGCTTAATTTTCTCTTGAACTAAGGAATAGCTACCAAAGTGTAACCTGTGGAAAAGAAGAGGAAAGAATGGAATTTTTCAACATTTGCATCTAGCTTGCTTTATGTGTTTCTTAATGCTAAATGTTACTGCTTATTTTATGTGAACTGACCAGTGCCTATATGTGAGCCTAATTTTGTGCATATTTCTGGTTACAGTGTGATTTTGCTGCCATTTAGGTGTTATGAAATGTCATAACATGTTGTTATGCTTTAAGAACAATGAATTTGCCATAATTTTCATGGAACTAAAACCACTCTTGGGCATTTAGGGAAATATCTGTCATTAAAAACCGAGATACTGTTAAAATTTCCATGGGGTGTATTGGAATGCTGATCTTGGAGTTGATTTCATAATCACCATTGATTTTGATGTAGTCATTCACGTTTCATTCAGTTTGCCTATTTGTTCCTCACAGTCCCTGGTTTCAGTTTATTGGACCTTTTCTTTTTAAAACTATTGCTGCTGCTTTGTAATGGGGACTTCTGTCTGTTTCCACAGTGAAGGGAAGTCAGAAGTGTGAGCTGAATTGCCGTGCAGTAGGCTACCGATTCTATGTGAGACAAGCTGAAAAGGTAATTGATGGGACACCCTGTGACCAGAATGGAACTTCAATCTGCGTTGCAGGGCAGTGCAAGGTAAGGCTACTATCTCTGGCAAGTCTGCCTGTGTACTGTCTATGCCACGTGTAATTTCTGTAGAAGGTTGATACCACT
The DNA here is from genome assembly GCF_012275295.1 of Melopsittacus undulatus. Classification (NCBI taxonomy): domain Eukaryota; kingdom Metazoa; phylum Chordata; class Aves; order Psittaciformes; family Psittaculidae; genus Melopsittacus; species Melopsittacus undulatus. The sequence goes on from NC_047535.1 coordinate 17,695,333, forward strand.
GTACCTGTGATATGGTGTCTTGAATTATAGAATGTTACTCTTTCTTTTCTTTTTCATTTAAGTAGATGTGAAAAATGTTAACTTTTTTATTACAGGTTTTATTTCTCAATTCTTGTTTCTGTCCACTGAGAACAAGTTATGGAAGTTGTTCTGGCCACAAGGTGACTTCCAGTGAGCTTTTTCTGCATATTTGGCTTTCTGTGGAAGAGATTCCAGGAAAGAATCAGAATAAAAAGATTAGAAGCTTAAGTAAGAGAGAAATACATCTTTCTTTGATTAAACTTCAGAGTGGAGACAGGTTTTTTTTCAGTCTGCAAAATAATGGTTTATTTAGGTATGTGTTTATTTTGATTGATTTTTAGGTGGTGCTACTGCAGCTTTTCTGATTGGTCCACATTTGCCATTTTGAGGGAACAGGTCTTACTGGCTGTCCATTTACTCCGCAGTGATGTTCTTTTAGAAAATACTTCAGTGAATGGTTACTTTTCAAGGGTTCAGAAGGAGCAACTGTGGTGACTTTTTTCAATGTGTAGATTCCCTCTATACTGAAAAATACTCTGATTTCTGCAACAAAATGTTAACAGTGTTTAGGAAAAATGTTTGTAATCTTGCAAGTAAGGTTAGTGAAATAAATAAATTCCTAGCAAGGTCATTTTGTGCTTGGACAGTGTTTCCCATATATTTTGGCAAAAGAAACAGAAGTGGATCAGATGTGACTCATGAACTCAAAAGTGAAAGGTCAAGTTCAGTTTAAATATTTACTTTGCAGAGGGAATCACTTGCAAATACTGCCTTTTCCTCTGTATGTCCAGATTCCTCTTACTTGTGCACATCTGGACAATGCCATGTGTTTTTGTTCTGTATTTCTTAGCATAAGCAAAGCCATAGCTTTGAATTTTGTTTGTGGATGTTATGTTTTAGTTGATTTTTGTTGTGCTTTGTAGTTGATTATTTTTTAAGGCTTTCCTTGATTTCAGATCAATTCAGAAAGGGCCAGAAATTTGTTTTAATTACAGCACTGATCTGTAACTCAAAAAACTGAAAAGCAGATTCACTATACTAGCTGTTGTATTTTCCCAATACTGTGCAATTACAGAAGTGTATACTGATATGTTTATATTGGAGGCCTGGGACAGAAAGGAAAGGCAGTGTTCAGCAGCCTAGTAGCAAAGTGTTTTGAATTCTGAAAATTGCCCATTGCCTGCATAGAACGCCAATTCCCAAAGCTGTGTATTAACAAACAACATGTTGCGAATCCTTACTGTGTAACTTAGGATTCATAGAACTGTAGAATAACTCAGGTTGTAAGGTAATTGGGAAGGTTGTGGTTTTCAACACCCTGTTTGGAACAGAGCTTGCCATATCAGATAAATATAGCCTTTTCCAGGTTGAATTTTGAACCCATTCCAGTGTTTGAGTAACATCATGGTAGGGTTTTTTTTTCCTCGTATTTGACTGAAATTCCCTGTATTTCAGCTTCTGCCCTTGATCTCTCAACCCAGCACTGCACATCTCTGAGAATTTGACTCCATCTGCTTGTGTTACCATCCCATTAGATGTAGACAGCAGTAAGATCCTCCCATAGCTTCTCTAAAGGGATTCATAGGCTGTCGTGAGTGTGGGTTTTTTTTCCAGTTTTTTGTTTTGGCTTTCAGCTTCCCCATTAAGGTGTTGAAAATAGACCTAAAAATTAAAATCTCGATGTCTGTTTAAACTGTTCTTCAGTGTTACTTAATGCTCAGTGAAGTGATGTAGTCTATTAAAGAGTTAAATAGAACCAGTTCTGTACTGGTGCTGTGTGCTTTATAAGCAGTAAGTTATGGTGAGAAAGCCAATATTAAGCATGTAAAGGCAATTCTTACTTTGCACACTCTGTAGTGGTTCTTACTACAGCAAAGTAAAATAAGAGCTGGGAGAAGTTGGGGAAGTTGGCAGAGTCTTTTCATGCAGTAGTATTAACTGTACTTGTGCAGAAAGGTGAATGTTGGAGGCTGTGGGAGGCACGTATATGAATATTGAAAGGGTTTTATTCCTCTTTTGAAGAGGAACCTAATTCAGACATTTTCCAGCTTCTTGTGGTTAGTTCTTTTGGTCTGTAGCAAATTATTCCTGATTTGTTACTTGTAACCTTAGTAAAATTGTGAGGTGGATGTCAGCTGAAAGAGACTTGACCTGTTTGACACTATAATTGTTACATTGAGACTATTGAGTTACATTTGTGTGGGACTAAACTGCATTTGACTTTTAGTTTCGAAGTTTTGAGTTAGTGTTCATGGAAGTATTCAGAGATACACATGTCAATCTAAAGGAAAATACAATATTACAGTTTCATTATGCTTTGGTGAACTATCATTACTGACTCAGTTACACTTTGACTGATTTCTATGGCTCGAGATTAGAAAGTCAGTGTTACATTTTTGGTGAAAATTTACCTCTCGGTAGTCAGTAGCATGTTTGCATTTGAGAGAAGTTGGTAATGTTATGCCAGATGAGATGTGATTCATTCTTCCTCTTAAAAATATTTTATATTTCAGGATAGATTCTTCTGTTGGAACAAAATTACATCTTGTTCTATATATAAAAAATATAATGTGCTCTGATGAATAAATCCAATCCATATATTGCCCATCTCTTTGGACTCTTGCAACTTTGCATCTCCCTGGCTTAGACAGCAAAAGTATTAAAAATAAATAAAACAATTTTACTCAACAGTTATGATATACACTGTAGAGTGAACATGGATGTAGCTGAAGGATGTAATAATTAGAGAATCAAATAGTTTGTGTCAGATGCTTAAGAGAATATTTTTCTGAAAAGTTGTCAGAATTTACAGTTAACAAAGTGTTTCTCAAGTAATGGAGCTTATTCAAATCTTTGTACCAGGTAGCTCTTCCTTAACTGCACAGTATTTTTTACTTTTTTAAAAGGCAGATAAAGAGTCTATCGAATTTATGGTCTCTGTCACCCTCTGTTGGACATTTTGGTGCATTACCAGAACAATAACATCCTTGCGTGAAAAAACCTGGTCTGTTTTTTTCCAAGACCATTGTTTCTAGTTGGTATTTTCAGCTTACCTTATTCTTAGAAGCAAAAGATGAAAAGTGTTGCTATAATAAAAATTATTAAAATAATTTTGAAACAGGGTAAGGAGTGTAATAAATACAGGTCTACCTTAATCTGAAATAAAAATTAAACATATATGAAATAAGATATTACTCACTTTGCATTCTTTAATCACTTACAACATTTTGTAAGACAACCACAAGTAACATTATTTAGAAGTTCTCAAGATATAAAATGCAGTCACTCTTAACACTGAAAATACATTAAAGTTGTTTTAATATCAAAACCAGAATATTGAATTCATTCTCCTTTCTGAAATTAACCAATGTTAGATAGAATAGCCTTTTAAAGCTAGATCACTGCTTAATCTTATCAGCAAGGATAAACAATAGCATAAGAGAAGATTTTAAAAACAGTAATATGTACAAAAGTCTTTCTTAAAGCCTGGTTGTTGTGGCTATTGCAGTGCCATGCTGGAAATTCAGAACAACATATTTCTGAGTACCTCTAAATAGCATCCCAGTAACGATTTCCTTACTACCAGGGTATAGACTGAATTCTAATGAAACAGATCCTTTTAAAAGCAATTAAATAATTCTAAAATGAAACTAGGCAAAACAGGAAGAACTGGGTGACATTCTATCTGTGCAGAAACAAGAAGTATGACAATGATGATCAGTTTTATTATTTCTGTGCAAAATTTTTTTTCTGCACATTTGAACAATACTCTTTCTGATGTTTGGAATGCGAATTAACTTTTTCATTGACAGTCCTATGGAGTTTCACTTTCTTTATTCAAATTCTTGGTTTAGTGGTTATTTCTAATATATACGCGTTAAAAATGTTTCAGTATTATTGAGTATGTGTTGTTTAATACATTTGCTACTCCTCTCCTAACTCTTAAATTTTCACAGTACTATTAAGTTAAAGAATGCCTATGAATGGTGTTTTTTCAGCTTGCTGTTTAACCAGAAGTGTGTGTTAGTGTGTCCTTGTTTTGCAATGTTTTTCCTGCTTGTTTTAAATCAGTGTGTCCTTATATTTCTCCTGGAGCCAATGGGATGATCCTACTCACTAGCTTTTCAGTTTAGAAGAGAAATGCAAGTAGGATATTGAGCAGTTTTTAATATGTAATGTATGAGAGAAAAATGCTCTTAATTTTGGCCTTGATTATAGTTTACTAAGTACCTGTAGGGAAGTACATTGCATGTGTGTTTTTGCATGCATCTAAAACACTTCCTCCAGAAGAGGTCTCTCCCAATATTTTGTCAAGTGTGAGCTCCGACTCACTGTAATTTTGGAGGCAGAAAAAAGGTTTGTGAACTGTGAAGCAAATAGATTTTGGGGAGTTGTTAGTTACCACACAGTGGCGCATTTTACAATTATTTGGCATTCACATAAAACTTTATTTGTGTGGGGACTGTAAATATGTTTTAAAGGTACCTGAAGCAATTATTTTAACTGTCTTCTCATTTTTATATAAAATCTTTCACTGGTGTTGTAGTTTGTTTTCATCTTCCAGTTAACTTCTGAAGTTAACTGAGAATATCTGAGCAGTTTAAAAATGTACACTGGAAGTAACTCTATAACAAAGTAACTGGCAGTAGAGATTTTTTTACTTGCCATTAAAAAAAATTGTATCAGATGTTGAAATCTTTAAAGTCTTCATAGGAGATAACTTAAGTAAGCTAAAGGAAGCATAGTCAAGCATGCTAAATTTCCATCAGCAAAACATGACTAAGCAAGGTACTCTCTTTTGAAACTGCTGATGTGCACTTGTGTCTAGGTAACAGACCTATAGGTGGCATTATTGCTTTAAGTTGAGGAAATTTTAGTGCCTGTAGGATCAGAGTTACAGATAAGGATAACTGTGTACTTCCTATACATTGAAGTTATTCTCCTAACTCATATATGTTGTAATACAGAGTTGGAATGTGGTTGTTTTTGTGAAGGTAAGGAATCTCTTTACTGGAGGAATCTCAATTTGTGTAATGTTTACTGCTTACACTGAAAAAAAAAAGTCTGGGGTAGATTCAGTTTGTCTCTGTGTGTGTGCTTTCCTAAAGTTAGAACCAGATCCCCCTCCTTTCTCTGTTCAGTTTAGTTTATAGGTTCTCCTGATCAAATACTCTGTACAGTGCTAGCTTCTGTGAAGCTTTTCTCCTTATTCCTTAGGCATTACAGTGTTTGGTTGGCTTGTTCATTTGTTTGTTTTTTGTTTTTAATGAATAATGTTGTAAAGAAGAACCTATTATCTGGATTGATGTAGCAGAAGCAAAGGAACGTCAATATCTATATCTGTCCTTCATCTGAAATACAGAAAATGTTTGTGGTTGCTTGTTCATCAGGATTGGTGTGAAGCACTGTTTGTATTTGAGGAAGACTGATGTAATGAACTGCTTCTAGTTATTTGACTTTTTCCTAAAATTGGGCCTTGGAATAGTGAAATGCTTGTGTTCTTTTTACCATAGAATCTGCTGTATTAAGAAGTTAAATGCTGCGTAAATTGTCACCAAGGCTTTGCCCAGGATATTATTGCACACAGAATATGCTCAGTGGAAGTGGAGAACTAGGTTATGGAGCCTAATGGCATTCAAATGCTGAAATGAATTTCAGAATCAAATGAAAATTAAACCTCTAGTTTAATAGCTAAGGCTTATCCTTATTTTTGTTTGGTTTCTATCAATAGTAGATGACAACACTGTGGTCTGATCTCAAGACCCTTTGAAGATGCATTCAAAGAGGCAAAAATAAGCATTTTACTGGATCTTTTTTTTTTTTAAATTTTCTCATACTGTATATAGAGCCTCCATTGGAGGAAATGTCATTGGTCTGTAAAATATACCACAAAAGTGAAAAAAATATAGTTACAGTAGAATGTGTTCTCCACCTTTCTGCCTTTTCATATGTACCATTATGGCTGTTGGAAATAGGACTCTTCATTGTATCTCTTCAGAATAATTTGCTAATTCCAAGCATTGCTTTGGGAAACATGTGCCTGGCATTATTGAGGTGTTATTGGAAGAAACAGGTTCCTGAGAGCTAAGAAATAACATATTTTGCTATTTCTTCCCTTTGTTTGCATAGTTTTGTGTTTAGTGTTTTGCAGAAGAAGCCTCTGTAAGGTTTCCTGACCTCATTGTCTAAAAGTCTTGCTGCTTTCCTTCATTTATAAAATAACTCTAAAATATTTATTTTTTTGATATATGATCTTTGGCCATGGCCTAATTTAAGTTCCCTCTGGTAGCTGATACACAGCAGGTGCAATCATTGCATGTAAAAGTTACTGATAGGATAACTTTACTACTGCCTTTGAACTGAGCTAACACTTATGTATAATCTGATGATGGGAAATAGCGAAGTGAATAGTAAAACATTCAAATTGGTGGTGTGGTTTGAGCCCAGGCAGTAACAGCTGAACACAGGACAGTCAGTTATGTTCAGACAAAAATGAGTAAGTACTTGATGTCTATAATTGTTCTTCCTGTGTCTATCAGCCTCTTGTCCTGAGAAAGACTTCATAGTCCAAAGAATGGAATTCCTAGCTCTTCCATGAAGCTGCTGTCTGAATCTATAGTTTTGCACTGCTTAGTCTCATTATAAATAACCCAGTAATACAGATATTGCTAGGGTCAGATGTTACTTATGAAGGCATTTAAACATTTATCCAGCCCATATAATACATCATTTTTGCTAGTGCTGTTGTTTTTTGTGAATTTCCCTCCATTTTAATCCAGTTATGGGGGTGTCGCTACATTTGGTATCAGGGGGACAAACTTTTCTTGATTCAGTTTAAGTTAGTGCAGCCTAATTATGGAACAAATCCCACTGAAATAAACAGGCACGAAAAAAATTAATAGATTTAATTATGTGAGGGTGAATTTATATAAGATCTGATGTCAGAATTGTGTACATCGTCCCATTTTCGCTCCAGCGCTTGGAACCCCAAAGTGAGATTTCATTGTTTTATTGAACTACAGGCCAACAAGAAAAGACAAAACAGCTCAGTGACATTAAAGTCTGGCTTACAGTTCTTCAGTACTGGAGAAGAATGCTACTACTGTATGTTAAAGTGTTTTCACCAGAGCTGCAGGGGAAAAAGTAAAATAAAATGCTACAAAAAGCCTGATTCAACAGACTTCTTTTTTTTTTTTTAAATAATAAAAAAAATAACCCAGTGTCAAAATATCCATCTTGGAAAATGTCCTTAACAGTATTCAAAAAATGAAATGCCTTGTAAAATTTTATTGATCATTTCAAGTTCTATAGCTTATCAGTGAAGTGTGTAATTAAGGTAAATTGGTGCTTGTAATTGAATTAAACATATTCCTTCTTTTAGATCAAAATATCTAGGTAATTTTTTTAGACAGCAGAAAGGAAACAGCTTCCTTAGTCTGCAGTATGCATCTGTTTTCATAGTTTGGATAACAATATTAGAAAATTCATCCCAACTTTGAGCTTAATTGTGTCACTACAGAAATACTTTGGAAAGCAAATGCTATGATCTCAAATGATTAAGTGACACAACTAGGGAATCTTACTACATTTGAGTACTCTTTTCTCTGAACTAGTTTCAGAATAATATATCACTCTTGTGTGCTACTCTCTTCTTCCGTTTTTGACTCCAAGACAGCTGGTGGCTGTAGCAGCTGAAGAGTAAACTAACCTCTGTAATTCTCTGCCAGTCAGTTTTTTTTCTGTTCATGACTTTCAGAGCTTTTTTCAGTGTTTTCATGTAGTATCTTTTTTTAATGACAATTCTTTCAGTTTTGACTTTCTTGTTTAAAGTTTCTTTTTGCTTGAAGCTGTTGATAGTAATTTTAAGTGTCTTTCTGACAGCGTTTGCTGGGTAGGAAGTGAGAGATAAATATGTTTGTTTGAGTTCATAGTACAAACAGCAGTGCATACAATTTAGTAATCCTCCAAGTACAGTCATGCTCTACATCTAACATGCTTTTAAAGAATCCACACCAAGTCCTGTAATACAGTAATATACTACTATGACATGTATAATGAGGGTGTTTATGAGTATGTTTTTAAAGGATGCTGAGAGTGCAGCAGGAAAGAAGCAGGTTCCTGAAGAGCCCAAAGTCTGCTCTCTTGAAGTCCAGGGCAGTGAGCTTACTGCACGCTCTTCTCACTGTCTTGAGGACCTCAAATTCGACCATCTCGTGATCACTGCATCCAAGACTTCCCTGGAGAGTCACATTTCCAACGATCCCTTCCCTGTTGGTGAGCACGAGGTCAAGCAGGGCACCTCTCCTCGTCAGCTCCTCTATTGCTTGCAGAAGGAAGTTGTCTTCCACACAATCGAGAAACCTCCTGGATTGCTTGTGCCGGGCCGTACCATTGCTCCAGCAGATGTCAGGGTGGTTGAAGTCCCCCATGAGAACAAGGGCCTGTGAGCATGAGGCTTTTCCTATTTGTCTGTAGAGTTCTTCATCCACAGGTTCCTCTTGATCAGGCGGTCTGTAACATATCCCCACAGTAATGTGTCCCATCACCGATTTCCCCTTAACCCTGACCCACAAACTTTCTGTTACCTGATCACTTGTCCCCAGACAGAGTTCCATACTCTCCAGCCTATCCCTAACATAAAGGGCAACTCCCCCTCCCCTCCTACCGGGCCTGTCTTTTCTAAAAAGCCTGTAACCTTCCATTCCAACAATCCAGTCAAAGGAGCCATCCCACCATGTTTCGGTGATGCCTATTATATCATAGCCCCGTAGATGTGCCCACATCTCTAATTCCTCTTGTTTATTCCCCATGCTACGGGCATTTGTATAGAGGCATCTGATCCGAGCTCCAAATGAAGCTGGCTCATTGGCTGGAGCGGCTAGAATATCACTACATTGCTCAGAGTATTTATTATAGTTGCTGGCAACTGACTGGGTGTGTTGGGATGGAATGATGCCCCCCTCCCCCAACACAACTAGTTTAAAGCATCCTTGACAAGTCTGGCAAGCCTCCCAGCAAAACTCTTCCCTTTCTTTATCAGAGCAGCTCCACCAGCCCCCAGTAGGCCTGGCCTACAGATTTGGGCCCCATGTCCAAGACACCCAAACCCTTGACTATGACACTACCCTTTTAACCATTTATTAACCTGTCCAATCCTCCTAACCTTTGGAAGGTCCTCCCCAGTGTCTTGGAGAATTGACGAAAAGACTATCTGAGCTCCAGAGCCCCTAATCACCTCTCCCAGAGCTCTGTAGTCCTCCTTTATACTTCTCAGGCTACTATTATCTATATCCCTAGCACCCACATGTACCACTAGAAGCGGGTAATAGTCCATGGGACTTACTAGAGCAGGCAGCCTCTCCGCAACATCCCTGATCTGTGCCCCAGGTAGGCAACACACCTCCCTTGCGACTGGGTCAGGTCGACAGATGAGCGTTTCTGTCCCTTTCAAGGCAGAGTCCCCTACTACTACAACCCGCTGCTTTTTCCTGGTGGCTCCAGTAGAGATCTTCTGTACCAGTGCACCAGCCGACTGTTTCTGATGCAAGTGCATTTCCTCATCAGCCCCCTGCAGGACAGCACATCGGTTCTGGTGGGTACAGCAGGTTTAGGAGGAAGCCCCTTGCTTTTAATTGCTCTCTTCCTCCTTTGGTTGTTTTTTTTTTTGTTACTAATTCCCAGCTTCCCGGGTTAACAGCCTCCTTCTTTCCTCCATGAGTTAGAGGGGAATCTTGAGGCCCCTGTGCCCAGTTTGGTCCTGGAGCAAGCAGTCCTGCTTCCTCTCAGCTTTCCTGACATCTTGCAGCTTACTGACAGCATCCCATAGCTCAGCCACCTGCTGCAGGAGGACCTCCATCAGGGAGCAGGGAGTGCAGCCCTGCCCATTCTGCACCTTTCCCTCACAAGACCAGTGCAAGCACTCTCTACACTCCAAGCTCTGCACCGTAACCTCCCCACTTACCCGCTCTGTCTGGGTGCCTATGCTGGCCACCACTGGGGCAGACGGGGCAAAGCTCCCAGACCAGATCCTGGTCGTACGGCGAGTGCTCACCATCCCACTTGCCTGCCCGCACGAACTGCCGCGCAAACTGCCTCGACCCGCTCTGTTTGCCCGCTCTGTTTGCCGCGCTCCTGGTCACCACGCTCCCTGGGTAGATTTTTAACCACTCATAGTTGGTGCCACTCCTCCTGTCTCCGCCCCCAGTGAGTCACCTCCTCGTGGTAGCTGAGCTCTTTGCAAGTGCTGTCGAGGACTTGAGGCTCCCTCCTCAGTGGCTCTTGTCGCTCTGTGGTGAGGCTTCTGGACGCTGATCTCCCCCAGCTCTGCTCCGGTGCCACAGGTGTCCTTTCTCAGATCAGAACTTGGAAATGTTCAGGCCATTTGACTTTCAGCATCTCATTGTGGTGAAAGGTTAAGATTCTCAGACAGGGTTTATAAATTCCTCTCTGCAGAATGTATAAAGAAATCCTATCACCTTGATTAGATGCCCAAAACTAGACATTGTCAGTTATTTCCCATGTAGACTGAGTGGTATTTTGGCCTGTGCACTCTGTGTTGTCAGTAGGAGATGTGATACATCAGTCAGTTCAGGATTGGGCTGCATCACTTTTGTGCCATTGTCCCAGGGAAATTCTGGATAGGGGAACTTTCCCATTGCATGGTGTGTGTTATGTTATGCACAAAAAAAAAAAGCTGTTGAAATTATTATTGTCTGGTAAAGTTTATGCAAGGAAACTATCACTAAATCACAAATTATTTTGTCACGATAAAAAGCTGGGGGAAGACTTAGTTGTACAGTATTAAAGGAGGCTTGATTATGTATGACATTTTGTGAGAATTCGTATTTGTGCACTTTCTGCTTTCTTGTGGAGTATCTGTTAGAGTTTAATTTGCAGTGGGTTGGAATTTGCAATAACACTGTAAGTAAGGTAATTGCAAAAAGAAAGCAATGTATATATGCTAGAGGCAGCTTATTGCAATGTTCATGGGGCAGATGGAGTCCTGAAGTAGGGGGGAGGCTATTTATGGACATTTGTGGGCAAAACCAAAAGCTTGCATGTGTGAGGATTTATGAGGTGAGTGCTAAAACAATCCTTGAAACAATAAATGGAATTAGTATTTGTTTTTAATTTGGAGTTGGTTTTTTTAGCTTTCTCTTTCAGTTTGAATCCACGCTGTTTCCTATGATGCCCATAGTCTAGAGATCAGCCTTTTTTCTTTGTGTGCATTTGGATAACCCTGTGCTGGTTTGTGATTGCACTTCCTTTTGTGCTAGTGCAGTGTTAGCAGTTATGTAGCTGGCTAGTGCTTTTTCAGAGCTCATCTTTGAGTAGTCAGAAATTGAATATGAAAGCCTATTTATTGCTAAAGGTTTGTTCATCTTTTCTTTTACAGTGCTAATATGCCAACTGATGACAGGCTAATATTGTTAAGGTTATAGTTACTGTCACTTATGATAAAATTACTGATAAAATGGAAATTTCACCACAATTTACTCATTTCAGAAACTGGAATTTAAGCACCGTAGGATTTTTTTATTAACTACAAAGCTACTAAGAAATTATAATAAACTATCAGGAGCCAATAACCTAGAGGTCTTAATGAAAGAATAATTTTTAGAAAGTGATGACAGTGCAGCAAAATGCTGTCTGACCTAAGCTGTTTTTTACTGAGGAACCAAATAGTAAGTAAATGCTTAATTTTGTTTTGGTGATTTTGGGGAGAAAATTGGAAATACTAATAAGAACTGTAACAGAATATTCTAAAATACCTTATGTTTAATCAGGAAACTGGAACGGCAGTCTTGGAAATCTGTTCTGCAGGAAATTAAGTATTTAGTCTTTGTTTTTATTTAACTACATTATAAAATTCCTTTAGAGATTGGAAGGGATCCAGTATGTTTTTAGGCACTTCTGTTAAAACAAAGATTACGGTTTTGATATACCGAGATGGGCAAATTTGTCAAATAAATCTTTTGGAAGAAAGTACATATAGGCAGTAGTTACATGTGTACATGTATTTTTCTTTTTATGCAGGTGCTTGCACACACATACATAGATGCACTGAGAGCAAATAGTTAAGGAACTGTTCAGTCTTAAAATATGCTTGAAGTGTTGTCTTCTTGTATTGAATGAAAGCCATGAAAAGCGATACTACCTTGTTAGGAGCACAGAAAGACAATATTTGCAGTAGTATGTGTGTAATATAGAGGCACTTGGAAAGCAATAAAGTTCAAGTCTAACCAATATCTAATGGAGAGATGAAGTAATGACTATGGAGAGTGGATGGTTGTTTGCTTCTAAGAGCTAGCATGGATTTAGATCCCTGTTCCAGTCAAACATCAGGGCTGTTCTGCAGCAGACGTCTTGTGTGACCTTGGGTATTTCATTTAATGTATTAGGTTGTCATTAATATAGCACTGCATAAGGATGCCTGAGAGTGTGCTAAATATGCAAACTTTACCCACAAGCTTTTTCTCAGACTCTGTAGCCCTATTAAAAACCGTTTTTTTTAAATCAAGGTGGAGCCCAGTAGTATTGTGACTTCCTTCCTTTGGGTGGTTTCCTAGGAACTCGTTCATGTATCCTCGACATAATACATCTTTGTCCTAGACATGCTCTTAATGCCTAGATTATTTTTCTCAAATGAGAATACAGTGACAAATCCTTATTTTATGATTGATACAATTTGTGAGAATTAATGTACTAAAATATACACAGGGACTGGATTAATAGCAAAGTTTTGCACTTCATTGTAACAAACTGGTTTTTGGTTTTTTCGTTATGTTTTGACCACATCAATCTGACGGGTGTTGTTTTGCCTTTGAGCAGAACAAAGGTGGGAGAGAATATTTTCACTGAGAGCAAGAATGTAAGTCATAATATCCTTTGCTGAGACCAGTTTCAATTTTGATGCAGAAACTCATGTTTACAGGATGTTTACAAGATATAATTTAGCTTCTTAGGAGTCTATGCAGAGTTCCCTTTGGTTTAAATTTCACATTGGTTTTCTCATAAGGGTTTTGAGCTTTTCTCAAAGATATCATTCTGGATATCATTTGGTACCACCTCAGTCCATGAAATTTAATAAGATTAGATCAGAGATTGTAAAACAGTGTAGGGCGAGATGAAACTGAGCTTGTTCAAACTCACTTGAAATGGAATTTTTAATAGAATCTGAATCAGCCAGACTTTTCTGTGGCTTTGTAGTGAAACTGGCATCTTGATATTGAAAGTTCTTCCCTTCTTCTCCTTCCCCACCTCAAGTGCCTTGATATTTGACTTTTCTTGAATGCCTACAGACAGGAGCCGTGTGAATGTATGATAATTTCTGTTTTCATTTAAAATAATATAAATTCCCGGCTTCGGTTGTTGCTGAGAGAAATTAAAAATGACTAGATCATATACTTAATGGCTCAGACTTCACAAAAGCAAACCCTCATTAAAAATTTATAGACTCATAGCTGGAAAGGACCTTAAGATCATCTAGTTCCAGCACTCTGCCATGGGCAGGGACACCTCCCACTAGACCAGGTTGCTCAAGGCTGCATCCAACCTGGCCTTTGCAAGTCTGTGCCCTATTTTGGGGCTTCAAACATTTTATTATTGTAACAACAGATTTTTCATATTGGCAAAACTTGAACAAAAGAAAACAAATGTGATGTTATTATAAAAGGCTGACATATTCAGTGCTTTTTATGGCCACAGCTTCTCTGCAGTCACAGGAATATATTATCTTTGAACAAGCATATTTAGACCTTGTTCAATATAGAAGTAATCAAAATGCTTGGAAATAATTTCCTGTTCCCTATTGGTAACAAACAGTGGCACCAGATCTGTTCAAAGTCTCCTGTAAAAAGCTACTTTAAGCACATGCATTAAACTTGACAGATTTTATGTTAAATTATAGTGCATTTTAAATATATCAGTAATATCTGCCACATTTCATTGTTAGTTTTATAGTTTGAGGAAGCTTAACCTGGCATCTAAGCGCATTTCATGGAATGAAAACTTGGCCAAGATTATAGTTTTTGTGCCCACAGTCAAGCAATCCTTACAGTTCACTGGCAGTATTTTAGTATAGTTTGGCTTGTGTGTAGTTTTAACAAACCCCATGTAGTGGAAAATGAGAAACATAAGTATGTATGTATCTCATAGCAAGGAAAGATGGCTTTGAAACAAAAATCTGTTTTCTTCTATAGAAGAAAAAATGTTTTTTACAGACATTGCCTTTCCTTTTCCATACTAGAACTGTCTATAATTTTAATAACTATCATTTGCCAGTAGGTTGACCTTACTGACCAGTAATTAGATATTACTGACATTGGGCTGTTGTTGATGCTATTTATATGTAGCCTGGCTTATTCTTTTCAAGTTCATGAACAAGGAACTATGATGACAGAAGCAGGAATGTGCGTACTGGTCTGGTTCCTATGTAAATATGAAAAATATCTGCAGAATATAACATCAGAAACTAGTTAAGAGTAAAATCAGTCCTCTGGTCCCAGACTTTGCTGTGACCGAGTCACAGTCTTTCCCTTTCTGTCCATGGTTATTCTCTGTATCCCCAGCTGTTTTCTGCAGGGAGGTGTGAGCCTTTGCACACCACTCTTAACGAATTTCCGTAGATGTTTCAAGTGTGTTTTGTAGATGTTTCAAGTGTGTCTTACAAAATGCAAGGTGGAAGGTTTGCTTAGTATAACATTTTTGAAGGAGGATAAGTTCCTGCTGTAATGTTAAACACATTCTTAAAAAGCAGATGCTTTTTCCTTCAGTATGTCTGAATTTACCTTAGCCATGCAGAACAGCTTTTTTTGGGTTTGAGTTGATATACCAAGCCTCATTTTATTGTAGCTGTGTATGTGCCTAAAGCTGAAGAACTTAGCTAATTTTTCCCCACGTTTTTGAAAACAAAAGTTCATACATGTATGCGGTTAATAAATATTCCTCAAAGAAAATACCCTCGTGAAGAGTTCATGTAGAGAAAAGAATGTCTTGAGGTGTCTTTACTATTAAAGGTGGAGAAGGACTGAATGTGAAATATCAAGAGATTTGAGTGACTACACATTCACTGGAGCATAATTAAACAAGAATATGAACACGGGCAAATTAAACCCTGCATTTGGGGCCAGATGCGTGTTTAATTTTTAAATATTCATCTCAACATTTGCTGAGAGGGAGGAAACAACTTTTAAAATAGGTTCAGGTGGTCTTGTGCAACCCTTGAGTGTTATACAGAAGTATGTTATTTCCAACTGATTATTATTGTATTGAATGGAAGAAATACACATGCATTGAAATTATATTAGTGTCTGAATACCCAGCATTTAAACCCTTAAATAGGTACAGTGACCTGCATAGAAGCAGTCTAAAATGTCTGTATTCTTTAAAGACTGGAAAACAGTTGTAATAATTGTATGTCTCCTACCATGGCAACCCTTCATGTTAAGGGGATTGTTGCAGTTTACACTCACATTTCAAGAAATGGGGCAAGACTGAGAAGTCTTTGACCTGTGGAAATCCTGCCTGCACAAGGATATTGTTTTACAACCTATAGAATTTTATTAAAACAAAAAGATTTTATTACTGCAAGACTTGTTTGTTTAGAGTTGGCTGTATGTGGCAGATGCAATTTATCTTTGGTGTCTGAAGTTTGTTAATCCCCTTTGCCAACACAAAGTCACAGTGTGATGGACATGACTTCTGAACTCTGGAATGTTTGCAGTGGACTCTTAGACTGCTCCAAGGTCATTCACCTCTGTTATGGACACTAATGAATTTGTACAGCTACTAAAGCTAAACTGGAGTTTGGAACTGCTTTTGTAGGTTTGTTTCTCCTTCTGATGTAAGGCCTGAATTTCTATTTTCTAGGAGAGCAAGATGTTAAAAAAAAAAGATAGTGTTTTGCAAGTAATACTCGTACATTGTGATTTTTTTCCACCTTCCATGCACCTGTGATGTCATTGCTGCTTTCACCAACAAAGTCAGATTTTATAAAACAGACTATGATATCATCATTTGTGTTTTCCTTATGTAATAGTTGCTCATTCTTTATTCCAGTCTTCATGTTATTTCTGCCACCTTTCAGTGATAAAAGTAGTAGTAAATCCGTACATAAAAAAGGAACAAATGTAAGAATTTTGGGAATAAAATTTCAATATGAATGTCACTCTTTGCTGCTTACGATTTTCCAGAAGAATTATGGTGCCTGTGGAGTGTTTCTCCCATAAGTAAAACATGAAGATAATCAGACAGAATTATTGCAGATCTGTAGTTGTCTTATCTTTTAAAAGTAGCTTTATGGAAAGTATACTTCATGGATGCTCTACTGTCCTTGTCACTTGTCCTGGGACACTGTTTCCAAGACAAGATACTAGACAGAACCAGGTAAACTAGCCCAAAAGTAGATCAGGTACAACAGTGTTAACAGGATCATCCTGTACTGTTAAGTGCTTGACTTCTGTTGTACAGTGCATTTTAAAATGTGGGCTTCCAGTTGTTGCTTAACCTTTCAGTTGTACCAGTTTCTTAGAGCAATCATGTATTCCTGTGTTATTCAAGAGCCAGTACAAGCAAACCATGATGTACTTTCTGTGAAGCTAATGTATTAGGAGTTTAAAGCCTTGTGTTTTTGTAGTTGTATTAGTTTGGAATTCTGCACTGTGATAAACCAGCCAGTGAAAACAGTACTTAAGAAAAGCTTCAGGCTTATTTTTGTACTGTGAGTCATTGTGAAAAAATGGATTCATCTTATTTACCTTCTCCTGCAGTGCAGCTTTGCTGAGCAAAATATAACTGGAACTAGGGACCACATCCCTCAGAAAATGTTTCCTGTAGAGTTGTCCTTCCCACGTTAAACTTTTGGTTAACTATTTTATAGAAGCATAGAATTATAGAATAGTTAGGGCTGGAACCCTTCCAACCCCCCTGCCATGAGCAGGGACACCTCACACTAAACCATGTCACCCAAGGCTTCATCCAACCTGGTCTTGAACACTGCCAGGGATGGAGCATTCACAACTTCCCTGGGCAACCCATTCCAGTACCTCACCACCCTAACAGTAAAGAATTTCTTCCTTATATCCAATCTAAACCTCCACTGTTTAAGTTTCAACCCGTTACCCCTTGTCCTATCACTACAGTCCCTAGTGAAGAATCCCTCTTCAGCATCCCTGTAGGCCTCCTTCAAATACTGGAAGGCTGCTATGAGGTCTCCACGCAGACTTTTCTTCCCCAGGCTGAACAGCCCCAACACTTTCAGCCTGTCTTCATACGGGAAGTGCTCCAACCCCCTTATTGTCCTTGTGGCTCTCCTCTGGACTTGCTCCAGTAAGTTCTAACTTCCCCCAGAGATCTGTGACCATCTAAAAGCTTTTCTTCTAAAAAAATTATGATGTCAGGGGACTGATACCAAGGGGAACAACGGGACGGAAGGAATCTCAAGGAAGTCTGCAGAATTTGTCAGATGTACAGAACACATCAAGGAAAGTCTGAAATAATAAATGCATTTTCTCCCATGATCCATCAGTTACCTCAGGGTTTTACTGTACCTATAAAATAACTTTTTAAAAATAGTAACCTTAGTGAGGAAAAAAAACAAGGTAAGTACCTGCTAGAGGAGATGCTTCTTTCCACTGACAGCTCCTGGCGGAATATCACAGTGTAAGCACAGCCAATGCACTTGAAACACCTCATCTCCCCAGCTTTAAGAGATGGCTTTTCAAATGCTAAAGATCAGTGGGACTTCCAGAAGTGTTAATCACCTCTGAACATGGCAGTCATAGGGGGGTGTGTGGTGGACAATCCCCTTACTGTGCTTTCTGTTTCAGATAAAGCAGGCTTTTACAGGCCATCTTTTACATTGTCTCATCATTCATTTTTCTGCAATTTCTTCCCCCTTAGTTTATTTTTCAGCCTTTCTTTTTTATTCCTCAGTGAAATGCACCTGTGGCACTGCTTGCACTCTTACGTTTACAGGTTCAAAAACTGATTCACAGGAGAAGCTCTCACTGCATGTATCTCCCAGTCTGTAGCCTCTGTTCCCTGCCTGCCCGGTCGTGGAGAGAAAGCATGACTCAGCTCACAGCAAAAAAAGCAAGGTCATTTCAATTAATTAAAATGGACGGTGACCAACCCCAGACATTTCTACTTACAGGCAAGTGTAAAAAACCAAGATTTTCAGACAATGTTATGAATGAGTCAGACCTGAGACGCCAACTCATTGACCTCTCGAGTTCTTAAAAAAAAATGAACTGTTAAAGGCATTAAACTCTGCCCCAACCAAAGTGGCAAGAAAGGCAATTCAGTGGCCAGCATCTCCAGACAAAGCAGTTTTTCAGCAGTGCCTTTAATCCCTTACCAGTGATCAACTATCCTTCAAGCTCCCACATTCTGTAATGACAAGTGCTTCCAGAAGGTGGCTGGTAATTCATCAGGAGATGACATTTTCCTTCTCTTGACGGTTCTCTACGGGATCGTGCACAGAAAGACAGCAAAGCCATGTCTCCTTTAAACCTCATTTCTCCCTCTGAGGAAGTTTTTCCATGTATGCTACAAACTCAAAACTGTTAATATACATGACTTGGGCCTCAAAATTTAGCTCTCAAAGAAGCAATGTGGAAAATAAAATCCCCTTAAAGCAACAGTCAGTTACCAATTTCATAATTTTTCATAGAATCATAGAATACTTAGGGTTGGAAAGAACCTGAAGACCAACTAGTTCCAACCCCCCTGCCATGGGCAGGGACACCTGGCACTAAACCATCTCACCCAAGGCTCTGTCTAACCTTGACTTGAACACTGCCAGGGATGTACCATTCACAACTTCCCTGGGCAACTCATTCCAGTGCCTCATCACCCTTACAGTATGTAAGTAGGTATAAAAGTCTTACCTGTCAGGTGTTTGGTCTTTTGAACTGTCAGATGTTTTCAGTGCCATTCTGGGAGAGAATTATTCCAGTCTTGTTAAATAAATCTTAATAATCTGAATGAAACTATTGCCATTTCATATACTGGCAGCTTCTGCTACCTTATGCTACTGCTCTCTTGATCATCAGTGGTGCAAAGGGGAAGAAGTCAAGTCCTCGGTTTCACCATTTGCATTGTGTTCCAGTGGCCAGGTTTCCAGTATTTAACTTACCACACAGTGGCAAGAATGAAACTGGCCTGGTAGAAACTGCTGTTCCTGAGTTTCATGAATGTTGACATGGGAGAATTTTTTTCCCTTCTTTTATTTTTTTTTACCTTTATTTCTGTGCAGTTTTTCTAAATCCTTTTTCTAGATTGAATTTGATGCAAAATGGTTTTATTTTGGATAAGTCTTCTAGGGCCTTCTTCTGGTTTCGCAAATACATAATACATTGCTTTGATGTTCCTGTCATAAAGCAGATTCCAATGAGAGTGATTGTGTTTAGAAATGAGAAGCACTGTCTACAGGATTTTGTAACATATCTTACTGCAGCAAAAAATATTGCAGATTTTGAGTGCCTGTACCTTTAAAATGCTAGTAAATGCAAATTAAGTTAAATTATTTTGTTACTAAATTGTTTCAAGATGTTCTGTTGGAAAATGTTGAAAAGGTGTGTTTTTTGGAAGCATTTTGGTGTAGTTGAAGTGTTCCTGGCCATGGCAGGGGAGTTGGAAGTAGTGATATTTAAGGTTCCTTCCAACCCAACCCATTCTATGATTCTATGATCTTCTCTTTCTTACCAGCCTTGAAGGTTGGTTTTTTTTCCCCATTTTGATGTTATAGTGATTTCAGTGGGATTTGAAGCTATGCACTATTGCTTTGAGAATTATACCAGTCATCATGTTGCTTGATGCTCTGGACATGGTGTTACCTACCAATACTGTGGCAGATGTTCCACTTCCCATAAAAGTTACAATTACTTGCAGTGGAGTCCCAGTTTCCAGGTAAGTATCCATTGCAGGCTGTTGAACATTTCTCTTTCTCATTCTTTGCCTCAGCATTGAGTAACTCCCACAGGGAACACTGAGGAATCTAAAGCATTACCCCATATTCAAATCAACTGTATTTGCTTGAGAACACAAGTGAAAATTTCTTGCTGGATGTTGGAATTTCCACATCTTGGGTGTGTGCCCTCATTATGTGCATTGAGGAGGAGGTCAGTGACAGTATCCAGTATGCTATTTTAAGTTAGTCTTTTATTTCTTTTATTTCAAGTACTTTGAATTAGTTATTCTCAGATGGAATGCGTTTTAGTATGATCGCTTCTGTGGAGCCAACGGAGATCTTGTAATCAAAAACACCAGTAGAAGTGGCTGTTGGTCCAGCCAGACAAGGGCTGATACGTGTGATTTAAAGATGTTACCTGATAAGGAGGATGTAGGAATGTGTGAATCCACATCTTGCTTCAGTGTTTATTGCAGCATGAAGTATTACAAACTTATTTCAATTTTTGAATAAAATTTCTACAAATAGTTCCTTCACATAAAGATTTGTACATTTCTTCATTGAATAAAACCCAGAGAAGCATTGAATTCTTGTTGAAGTTCAAGCTGCAGGACTGAATTCTTGTTTACATTAGTGCACCTAGTTTAAATTTTACTCCAAATTTAGACTCAATATACATTATTCTAAAAGTATTATAGATTATGTTCAGCCCATTAAAAGAGGGAGAAGTGTCAGTGCTCAGCAACATTGGACAGTTGTGTTCCTTAGTTACTGGATGAGTTGTGTGAAGCAGCATGAACACACCTGGAAAAGATGCTTGTATGCTTTAGTATTAGCTTTTCCTCTGGTTGTGATTTCCAACACCTTTATAGAGTAAGTGTTCCTAAAAATGCTCAGTTTATATTTGAAAGTATCTTGGTGGTATTCGGTAATGATTCCCCAGTTAACTCTGATTGCTAGAATTTTCTGTAAAGATAGTTAAAAAAATAATTTTTGATGTTGTGCATGTTCCCTTGAAAGCTGCTATGCTTTCCTACAGCTTTACTGAACAGTTTCCATTTTGCATTTTTCCTTTTTAAGGGATTGGGTCCAGGCCAAAGGGCACTATTATGCTTACATGGGCCTTGATTCTTAAACAGATGCTTAGCTAAGCAAGTAAGCAGTCCCATTGAAGTCAATGGGATTACGTGCATATTTGGATTTACATGCAGGCTTAAGTGTTTTGATGAATTGAAGCTTTACTGACTGGCTGAGTATTGTAACACAAAAATGCTTTTCTAAGCACAGATATACTAAAGAAAATGCTTAACTAATGTATCTCACATGGGTAGAACCAGAAAGATATTTAGTAGGGAAAAAAGTTACACTAGAGGAAAAAACTAGTAGCTGACAACACAAAATCCTTAAGGAATAATGAGGATTGCTGTACTGAAATAGGAAGTCCAGCACATGCTGCAGTTTTTAGTGTATATCAGTGGGAAGTAATTGCAGTCACCTGATACAGAAAGTTGCAATAACAGTAGCTTATCATACCTCAAATGCTATAATTCTAAGAGCTGGCAGTTATTCACATGGGACTGACTTTTGGCTCTGTATTTTTACTGGACTACTGCAAACCAGTAATTTTCTTGAGTAATCTTGCTTTCTGAAGGTAAAGTTTTCTTTGGCTTCTCAGTGATTCCCAAGCAGCAGTCTGCATTCAGACAAGTAAAGCAATGCTGTGACTGTTTCCCATCAAGAAGAGAATCCACCCAAAGTATGAAGCAAGTAAGTGTATTTCTGAACTGGAGCCTTTAAGAGGGATCTCACAGCAGTCTAATGATCAGCATATATGGCGATACTAAGATGAAGTAAACAAAGTTGCTTTTAGACCAAAGCCATGCATTGACAGTAAACCCACAACTTTCATAGTTACGGGAGCTGACCTTTGTATGTTGACCTTGAAGTAGTTTCACAGGATTCCTCTGATTCTGTATGTGGCAGAGAAGTATCTGACTCTGCTTAGAAGAGGAAGGCAAAATGCCATAACAGGCAAGAAAAGTTGCTTGATCCCTAAAGCTTGCTGCTTCTCTTTTGTTCTCTAGGAATTACAGCAAAAATGGTGACAATGGCCAGAAAGAGGTGAGAAAGAACCCCCTTCTGTCCAGGTTGTTCAAATAACTTCCTGAACAAGGAGAGAAAAGATATGTTTTTTTCTGGAGAACCTTTTCCCCTCTATGAAGCCCGGTTAGGTAATTGTACAAGCTTTACAAGCAAAATCAAGGAACTCTGCAGACCCCCAGAAGGTCTTTACTAATCTCAGGAGGGCAGTGGGTTCTAGTTTGAGAACATCTGCTTTACATAGTATCAGGTATTATTAAACAATTGAATGCTTTTCAGATGCCACAATGTGGGGTTTTTTTTTCCCCAGCTGTAGCACAGAGTTGGTTTCAGACTTCAAATAACAGTTACAAAGTTGTTGAAACTAACAAATGGACTGAATACTCTGTTACTTTTTAATTGCTCTCTGCTGCTGCTTCTGACTGAAATTTTTCCGTAGGGAACAAATAGGTCAGTGCTAAGGCTTGGGAGAGCGAAGATGTGTGTTGAGATCACAAGGTTTCTGGTTTTGTTTTAGGGTTGTCTTTTTTTTGGCTGTTTTTTGGGGTTTGTTGTTTGTTTGGGTGTGGGGTTTTTTTGCGGGGGGGGGGGGGGGCAGGGAGGTGTATATGTGTATTTTGCCTTGGGGACTTGAGAAGTTTGGGGATATGCATACACTACATTTGGGAATTTAATAGTGAAACACATGAAATTTCTGTACAGCAATCAATGTGTCCTACACGTTCTTGGATTATGTTTCCCTACATTACTAAAGGTTTAGAGGTTGTAAGTATAACAGCATAGTCAGATATTATCCTCTCCACATAGTCCCAACAGGGTACTGCTAGAGATTAGTCTAAACCAGTGTGTTTTGCAAATGTACTTGCAAAAGTTGCATCAAATTTCAGTATAGTTGTAGGATGTAGGTTACAGTGTCTTGGTATAGCTGATAGATCCTCTTGTGTTTTCCTAGGTATTTTGTGCCATGAGTTTGTACTGCTAAAGTTGCTAGAAAAATCAATATTTACATCTTGATTTTATTAAGAACTGTGTGACTTTTCTGAGGCTAGAATGTGTATTCCATTCCTTTTTGGTTTAAAACTTTCCTGTTACTTGAAGCTTTTTTCTTTTTACTATTTTGGATTACATTTCTGGTAGTATTTTTATCACAATGTAATTTCACTTTTATAAGGGCAGTGTCACCCTGTTTTAATCCACCAGCAATCCAGTTTTGTGCTCACTGTAGTTGATAACTATGACACCTCTTATTTATTTCATGTTGATAGGGGTCAAGTTGCATTGTGGGCTTTACTGTACCACAGTGGCATTGAAAATCTAAGGGAGCTTTATTTTTGATTTATTCAGATTCAGTCAGATTCCTTGAAGATATCACCATGTTTGCAGCAGTCACATTACAGCCTGTCCTGGCAGCCCCTGCAATGACAATTCCATATTTGACTTTCTGGCCTGCTGCAGTGTAGAAGTGGTTATCTATTCTGACTGGGTTTACTTCCTTCAGCAAGATCTAAAACAATTTAGCAAGTCATATTATGTCTCCTGCCTTTTATCTGCAATCATTTTTATTGCTTTTGTTTTATGCTTCATTGTGCCTCCTTAGTAAGAGAGAGTATCTTAGTGTTTCTTTTGAGGTGGGAAAGGTAAGGAATTTGATAGTTTTGGCCCAATAACTGAGAAATTTGGTGTTGGTGTTGCTATTGGGTCTTCATAAGGGTCTTCACCTTTTCTTACTGTTCTGGCTTTTGAGTCTTTCAGTAACATGCATCCTAAGTGCAGCCTTTAGACTAGCATGTTTAGGCTTCCTGCTGTGTCATTCATAATAATTCTGATGAAAAATCATAAAGCTTGCGATCAGTCTATTTGTTCTAATGGGTTTTAGTTCAAAGCCACCATTATATTAAGTGTATTGCATATTAGTCTTAGCCAGTGTCATGTAGCTTGCATTATGGCATGCCTGACTTCAGTGACATTTTGTAAAAACACTTTGAATTGGAACTAAAGGAAGAACTCGTGTAACAATACTTCAAGAGTGGTAGGCTTCGTAATAGCCTCTCTGCTTTTAAAACTTTGAGAATTCAACGCATGGTATACAAAAGCCAGAAGTCAGTGATACATGTGCATTTGCTGAAACTTTTTTTCTTACACTAAACGTAGTAGTGAAAGAATTGTAGAACAGCTTTTGACAAAAGCTAATTCTGTATTGTGATGTTGACCCAGTGACAATTTATATGGTAGTTTATATTTGGAGATGTTCTTCCATATTTTAAAAGAAGGGACACTGTCTTTTAAAACACAGAGTACGCTGGTATCTTGGTAATGGCATGCTGGTCTTTGTGGAGTGACAGAAATAAGACTTTGGGTACTGAATTTATTTTAAAGCTCTCTCTACAGTTTGTCTCTCTAAGCAGTTATTGTTACGAAGCCAGAAAAAAGCTAAGTGAAAAGGTTACATTTTGGTATACATTGGAAAACCCTGTATAGAATGCTGTTGGAAATTTACATAGCAGTTATAGATCCAAAACCAACAGCTGCAGAATTCTTTCCAGAGTGATGGAGTTCTGTTTTGTTCTTAAAGAGTATATGCTAGTTATGCAAGCGAATGGTGTCAGAGAAATGGCCATTGGCTGTATTTATTTTTACACAACAGGATGAATTCTGGAGGTTTTGAAGCATGTTGATTGTTCACTGTGATCCAGTGATAGTTTGATGTGTGTGCTCCTCTAGCAAAGCTTTGAACAAGTCACTGAATTGTCTTCATTGCCTATTATTTAGGACTGTAGTTAGAATTCCAGAAGAGAACTGGATATGTTATTACTATACATTTTTTATTAAATGCCATTTAAAGTATAAGGTAAAATATAAGCAGGCATAGTTTCGTTGATGTCAGTATATGGAAATAGATGGCAGACTATTTAGATTGCACAGTTATAAATCTCAGGAGACTGTTTTCTGATTATATGATATGATGCAATTTTACAGTACACCAGCTGAAGAAATTATTTCTTTTTGGTTTTGTTACAAGCATGTGAGATGTTTGAAGTGCCATGTCTACAGTTTGGAGTGTGTATAATTAGTAAGATCTAGTGTTTCTTCCCATTACTTCATCTCCCTCATGAAATAGTGCCTTTCGTCATAGATACTTGCCCTTGGTCTTATTCCTTTTCCTGTGAAGCTGGGGGTGGGTTTTGACATTCTTGTTCTCATTACCATCTCCTGCTCCTCTCCATTTTCAGTCAGTGTGAACACTGACTGAAGGATATTTACTGAAGGATATTTATCTGCTGAAGGATATTTATCCTTTGAGGAGTAGGGTGAAAAGCATTTGTGCCTGGGTAGTTCATTCAGGGCAAAAATGCTGAATCTTCATTTATGTTTCTGTAACTCTGAGTACACTAATTGACTAACCTTTGCCTTGCTTCTGCTGAATTAGACTCAGAAGGCTTAATCCTACCTATTGTGTCTAGCTAACTCATGATTTAATCTAATGACTCTTGCTTTAACATAGTGTACCTGAATACTTAGTGCAGCATACCCACTCATATACTGAGGGAAATCAGTAGGTAAACAATTTCTCTGGTAGAGCAGATAAAGGTTTTTGTTAAAATATCTGCAATTTATTGAGAGAATCTCAGGCATTCTAAGGAAACTAAATCAGAACATACTAGCTAGATAGATAAAAAAAAACGCCTTGAATTTTCCTGAGGATTTTGAATAGTCAACTTGTAGCTCTAACAGCTACAGCTTTGGCAGAGACATGAAAAATAAGAAAAGGTAACCTGAATAAAGTAAGTTACACATGTTAACCAGATGTTGGCCAGAGCAGTAATTGTGGAATGAGATTTACAGAAAAGCTGTGTGCCAAGGATTAGCTATGTAATTCAAGTGCCCTATCCAGTTGTGTTCAAAACTTTTTTAATAAAGTAAAGGGCACTTTGTTGTAATTTAGGTGGCAATAGCACACCATTTTCAATTGGAGAAGAAACTTGCTGGTTAGTATAAATTCAGATAGCAGCCTTTTTTTTTTTTTGAAAGATTATCAATTTATCATTGTTTTCTCCTTAGTACAATGCCTACAGCAAATCAGGATGATGTTTAAAGTACATGTTTATTGTGTTTAAAATAACAGTGCAGAATGTTTCTGTCCAGAACTGTCCAGTAAACTGTCCAGAACACTCCCCTGAGGCAGCATAGTTCACAAAATAATACTATACATTAAAAATGTTGGTGGAATTACAATAACAAGATTATTATTAAAGATTATCTTTTGTTTTGTTTTAGAATCATTAAGTCTTCTCAGTAATACTTAGGGGTCTCAGTCATGAATCTTTATTAGGGAAGTTGATGTTATCTTGCTGGTTAAAGAAATAGAGTATTTAAATATTTATCATGGTATTCTGCATTTGGATCTTACACAAAAAGCTCTGTATTCTTAGCCTCATATACAGGAGTTAGAAAGCATATGGAATAGGACTTCATTCAGATAATTTGATCCTGTTTCAAGGTAATTGTGCCCTGAAAGATTTTCTAAAGGATCATGTATTGAAAATGAAAAGTAGGTGTCAGTTTCATTGCACTGACTACAAATTCTGAAAATTCTGTAAAATAGATGAAACATTCTCAGCTTCCTCCAGTATGTCCTGAATAAGCAAATAAGATGTGCCTTGTGTTTCTTCACCATTTCCTTGAGTTCAAGTTTTAAATATCTGTTAGACCTACATCATGCTCCTAATGTCTTTTTATTTTTATTTTGACTGCCAATTGTTTTTTTATTTTTTAGGTTCGATTTTATTATTCCATCAGTGTAGTTACAGTGGCCATCTGTTCCTTTTGTATTGAGGTCATTTTAAAGCCCCACACCTGCCCTCTGCTTGACTCTAGATGTTTATGACATGAATTTATGGTTTCTTCATGCAAGAAGAAATTGCCTGAATTAATAAGTCTGTTTTTTCCACGAAAGCCTTGATTTTATTAAGAACTGTTACAAATTGTTCAGGCTCACATGTTTAGAGCACAGGTATATTTCCCTAATTACAAATAAGAAGAGTATGCCGTGATTTGTTTCCTGCTCATATGTTATCTGTGTTTTCACATTGGACAGTACATCTCTGGATCAAGATGAGGTGTGGCAGTTACTTTCCATTAGTAATCTTCAGAGGCTGTCTTGTAGGTTCCAAATTGGAGCAAAAAAATGCTGTGCTGTCTGTCCATCCCGTCTGTTCATCCGTATCTCATCCCTGCCCCCATGTGTGAGAATAAACACAGCTTAATTTTTCTGAGATTATCATGATGTACTTCAAAGTTGGCAGTCACTACTACTTCTAACTGCTTAGAGCTGAAGAACTATAGTGTTGCTGCCTTCTTTTTTTTTCAGAAAGAGGGAACACATTTCACAGAGCTCCATTTGAGTTGGACTTACAGTAGTTAGGCTTTGTATTATCCTGGAGTGAAATAGCATAGCTGAAATAGAAAATTAAATTATTGACAGAGCTTCTATTCAAAATGGAATATTAAATGTTCACGGACAGAGCACTTTATTTTTTAGGAACACTTTTGTGATTAGATTTAGCCTCTAGTTGACAAGTTATCAATAATTAAATAATGTGGCGATGTGGACACAATGAGTAATGAAGTGGTGCCTTGTACTAGGTAATTGAGTATACAGAGGCCTACCTGAAAGACACATCAACTAAATGGAAGAAGGTGAAAATGTCATGTTTGATTCTAAGATTGACAGTATAGGTGAAGGGTACTTGGATGGACAAAAAAATTAGGACAATTTTCAGGAAAGAATATGCCTATAATGCTGCACCTTCAAATTTCAGAAAATACATTTGCTCTTTATAGCCTAACAGAGAATACAGCTGGGTATTTTCTGTGGGGGTCATGGTTTCTTGGTTGTATATGAAGCTGTATTACACTGATGAGTGCTTCTCTCTGCCCAGGCAATCCAGTTTCAAGGGTAATTGCTGGCACCTCATGTCTTTTGCTGAAGAGTTATCCACATGTTATGTTATATAATGTAATGTTGTGTTATGTTACGTTATGTGTTGTGTTACGTTAATGCTATGGCAGAAGCTTGCTCACTAGAGAGCTTTCAGAATTTACTTCCTAAAGACAGGTAAGAGCTTAGCGCTTGTGGAGCCATCAGGATAGCTCTGATCTTTTGATACTTGTAATCTGGGTTTTCTGGCTTTCTAATGAACTTTAGGATGGAAAGACATAAAGAAATACACATCAGAAAATAAGCATCCTGTCTTGAATGGGACACAACCCAAGTGCTTGAGCGAACACTGTTACTTTTCATTAATACAGTAATTACATTCATGTAGTTTTAACAGATTATTAATGAAATTACTCTAATAAATTACATATAGAGCCAGAAGTCATTACTTCAAGTGCTGGCAGAGTAGCACAGGGGGCTGTGTTCTGCATCATCCACTTTGCAGTTGTATTTTTTAGCTATGTAATAGTCTATAATTTGTAGATAAAGTAATATAGTAACATTGGAAAGCATAAGTCAGCATGTGCAAAAAAATGATGGCCTCTCCCTTGTTACCAGTCCAGAGGTTTAGTTTCTGTCTCCTCATATCTTTCTAAAGATCATTGGCCTAACATTAAAACCACAACAAAATTTCAACCCTAAATAAATGGTGGTGTTAATTCATATAATTTTGTTGCAGAGTATCTTAAACAGAAAACTCATCACTGGTTGAATATAAAAGGTTTTATCAGAAGTCAGAACGTGGCTCCAAAGATGCTGTCAGTCTGCAGAGGGTAACATGAGACTGGTCATTGGTAACAGTAGAAATTCATTGCAGAACTTGGTAAGATTCACCTTCAGTCTGAACACACAGAGAGGATAGGTTTACAGTTTGCAAGTAAATAGTGTGGAATTCAAATGAAATCTTGGCATTTGTCTTTGCCTTCTTTGTAATACAAAGTGTGATGCTCTTTTGCACCTATGTGTGATTTGTGTCCTTGAGAAAGTGGGGGCTGTTCAGCCTGGAGAAGAAAAGTCTGTGTGGAGACCTCATAGCAGCCTTCCAGTATTTGAAAGGGGCCTACAGGGATGCTGGAGAGGGATTCTTCACTAGGGACTGTAGTGATGGGACAAGGGGTAATGGGTTAAAACTTAAACAGCAGAGGTTTAGATTGGATATAAGGAAGGAATTCTTTACTGTTAGGGTGGTGAGGCACTGGAATGGGTTGCCCAGGGAGGTTGTGAATGCTCCATCCCTGGCAGTGTTCAAGACCAGGTTGGACGAAGCCTTGGGTGATATGGTTTAGTGTGAGGTGTCCCTGTCCATGGCAGGGAGGTTGGAACTGGATGATCTTAAGGTCCTTTCCAACCCTAACTATTCTATGATTCTATGAATGTGCTGTTCAGCAGGACTGCTGGTTTTACTGACTTTCTATCGGCCAGCTGCTGAAAACCCCCCAGATCAAAAAGTTGTGCCTGAAACACGTGATTTCTTTTGGCTCTTTCAGAGGAGTGTACAAAATTCTAATGGGAAGCTTTTGACTTAAAACTTTATATTTTATATATATATAAATTATTTTTAAAGTTTTTATTAATGTCTTGAGTTTGTTTCACTGTTTTAATCTAGAAAAAGACTTGGTCTCTCTGGAGAGATTTAGTTAAAAATGTTTCCCCCTTAGTGTAACTTTGGGGTTTTTTTCTTCTTTTTTGGTTTTAGTCTCTTGTAAGATAATAGTTGCAATAACGTGGCACCCCTGAGCCTGAGGCGTGCATGTGACATCCAGTCAAAAATTTTCAGCCAAAAGCCATATGTACTCAAGTAATCTGTTTTCAGTTTGCTTTGAAGTTATCTTTTGCCATGCTTTTTGGCAGACAGATACAAGGTTTCTTGGCTCATGCTCCTTGCCATCCCAGAAGCTCTGAAGCCACATGATGCTGATACTGAGTGTGCCTGGTACTGGTACTTTCTTTCAGAAGGAAGTGCACTCACACCAAACACCGTTAAATCTTTACGCTTTTCGCCCTTCATCTATAGTGCAGAGATTGAAGAGTTTGCCCTTCAGTTTGTAGGACAAGAGTGAGCTGTATCTGCCTGCAGAGTATCATGTGGTGATAAAATACTGGCACAGGTTGCCCAGAGAGGTCATGGATGCACCATCACTGGAGACATTCAGGGCCAGGCTGGATGTGGCGACCTGATCTGGTTGAAGGTGTCCCTGCTCATTGCAGGGGGTTGGACTGGATGGCCTTTGATGGTCCCTTCCAGGCTAAACTATTCTATGATTCTCTTCTTCTGTGTTGACATTTCTTTAGAAGCAACAGTGTATTTAAAAAATGGCAAAAAGTATCATCTTCACTAGTAGGGAGCTCTCTGTTCTCTTAGTGGGAAACTGTTAACGAGTATCTAGGGATGTTGCTCTGTGGTGGTTGTGTTGAGTGAGTGCACTGATATATGCAAATCTTTTGTGGAAGTTTTTACCAGTAAACCTCAGTTTTCATATGGTGAACTATTATTTCAGCAGCTGTGTCTCGGGCTATCATCTACAGAATATTACTGTTCTGAAAACATTTTGGCATGCCAGACTTCTACTCAGCAGTAATTAATTTCTATGATAAGGTTTTAGAAACCTTAGTTAGTAGCTTAGAGCTTACTTCGTTCAGATTGGCTTTTCTGGAATCTTATAAAACCACCCTGTGACTTGAGTCTTCAGTTAATTCCTTGGCACCATTGCCAGTAAAGCTTGTGTGGAGAAACCTGACTCCTGGCACAGAAGGATCATGTATCCCAGAGCTGGTACAGCTGCACAGAGTCAGGTTGAGCAATTCCAGCATTAGTGACCTACATCATTGTTTACAGGGCTGGCTTAAACCTTCTGGGGCTAAAGTTACCCGAGAGGAGGAGGAAATTGGCTCATGTGTTCTCCTCAGTTTTAAGAACATTGTTAAGGAAAGCTACTCTTAGGGTGGGTATGTTGGAAAATGAAAAAACAGATATATTTTGAACTTTTAACCCTCTAGCATTTACAGCTTGGGTTTTTTTTTGTTGGGTTTTTTTTTTTTTGAGGACTGTACATGTTTATGTTTAGGATTTTTTTCCTTTTTTCTTTGAAGTTCCTGTTTTTGAAGGACAAAGAAATCATGAAAATATGACCACATACAAAAAGTAAAATGTAATCAAGAGTTCATTTTTAAAACAGCTGCAGGCTTCCTGCACAAAGTCTTCTCTTAGTCCTATTGAGCATTTCTTTTACAGTATTATACCAGCTGTAATAGCTCTGGGTGTAGAATGCTGTAAAAGGTCTGAGAGTTTTGGAGATGAAACAATGGTGGAAGCCATTTGGCAATATAGACCTAACTCAGTGATCGCTGGTTTACCTTGTTGCAGCTAAATTTTGCTGTACTTAGACAGATGTTAAGACTAATTGGATATCTCTGCATTGCACTGCAATGCACGTGTTAGTGAGGACCTTCAGCAACCTGGGGATTTACAGGGTCCTGAAGTCACTCTTGCCTTGTTTTAAAAACATGCTTCATTCTGGTTTTGAAATATTTTACAAAATTGCTTGCTGTAGAAATAGTTTCAAAGTACATTTGTAATGTAAACTGCTGGGCTTACTTAGAATCATAGCATAGTTAGGGTTGGAAAGGACCTTAAGATCATCTAGTTCCAACCCCCCTGCCATGGGCAGGGACACCTCACACTAAACCATATCACCCAAGGCTTCATCCAACTTGCTCTTGAACACTGCCAGGGATGGAGCATTCCCAACCTCCCTGGGCAACCCATTCCAGTACCTCACCACCCTAACAGTAAAGAATTCCTTCCTTATATCCAATTTAAACCTCTGCTGTTTAAGTTTGAACCTATTACCCCTTGTCTTACCACTACAGTCCCTAGTGAAGAATCCCTCTCCAGCATCCCTGTAGGCCCCCTTCAAATACTGAAAGGCTGCTATGAGGTCTCCATGCAGCCTTTTCTTCTCCAGGCTGAACAGCCCCAACTTTCTCAGCCTGTCTTCATATGGGAAGTGCTCCAGTCCCCTGATCATCCTCGTGGCCCTCCTCTGGACTTGTTCCAACAGCTCCATGTCCTTTTTATGTTGAGGACACCAGAGCTGTACACAGTAATCCAGGTGGGGTCTCACAAGAAAATTGCTGAATTCAATACTTGCCAAATTAAAAAATTATTCTAGAATTTTCACACATTGTGAGGTATAAAATTTTTTCAGATCAAATTCTGGTCACTCAGCCCAGTCAGTGTTGTGGTGCCTACACAGATTTTTGCTGTTCCTCTGCAACCTGTTCTACACAGGAAGCCCATGGTCTTTTCTTTACAAGGTAAAATAGTATTCTGTAAGAGCATTGGTGTTATTTATATAGTGTGTTTGTTTGGGAGTTTTGGGGTGGTTTTTCTTGTGTTTTTGTTTTGGTTTGTTTGTCTGTTGGTTTGGTTTTTTTGAATAGAGTATGTTTTACTTGCTGTTCGCTAATTTTTCTAAGGTGTACATAAGATGTATTTAAGACAGTTTTCCCATCCAGTTTATCCTTGTTGCCTCTTCAGCAAGCATTTTATATTGTAACCTGAATAATTTTATGTAATACTTTTCACTATTTCCTGGGATAATAATTTTGAAAAGTGATCACTGTAAGTGTTCACAGTTGGATACACAGTGCTAATAATAGGAACATAACATCTATTTAGCTACCTATTTCATAGGATCCTTTTAATGTATGTGACAAATCTTACAGCATTCTGTATTAATGTTCTATTTACAGAACAGATAATTTGTCTTGTTTTATAGCATGCAGAGTTTGTAGTTACATGGACAGCGTCTGTTGTACTTACGTTCTATCCTCAAGTTCCTTTGCTGGACTATAGCTGGAAGGGAACAGAAGTTTTATTTGTTTGGTGACAAATAGCTGGATAGTTGGTCTACATTGCAAGAAATTGAAAGGTCGAAGAATGTTGAACAGCCCAACTTTCCTTAAGTAGCTCATTTCTGCCTGAGAAGAGTAAGTCCTCGCTTACCCAGGGATTCATACTAGAGCCCTGATACTCTACCTCAAAACCATTTAGTCCCAGCACTTGTCTTCCAGTTTTCCATCTCAATCATGAGGGTTAGTCTGATTACTCCTCCTACCACTCAGCACACATCTTCCCATCATCAGCTTCTTAATTTCCTATATCAACTCTGTGGTTTAGTTCCTAATAGGGTGTTAGCCCCTGTTTCAGTAATCATTCTTTAGCCTCTTCTTATTCTTTACTCATTATTATGATTTTCAGAGTCCTGCAGATAATAATCTAACCTGGTTTTGGAAAGGATAAAGCATTTGTTTTTTTTTTTTGTTGGAGAAGTGAAAGGTGATTAGATCAGAATTTTACTCAGACCAACAGTATCTTTCCCACTGTTTAAGAGTTCCATTAAAAATGTTTTACAATATCTAACATTTTTTTTGCATTCTTACTGTGTTTAGATGGGCAGTGATGACATAATATGTCAGCTGGAATGAATTTATGGCATTAATTGCTATTATAAGTTTCTCTCCTGCTCTTTACATCTTCCATAGTAATTATGATTTATGGTGCTGGAAACTGAATTAAAGTACATTTAGCTATTAAAACCGTATAGCCAGAAGCAGAAATCTGAATGGTATAAGACTGTATTTTATAAGCACTAGCTCACACCTTAGAAACAATCTGGTAAAAAGTCAGTGGTTTGAAAATGTAGCCAGGAAAATGCTTATTAAGTTTAAATGCATAGAACCAATTGAGTGGGTTAGAGCAAACAAATGCCATGTGTCTGAGTTAACTGTTTGCTCTGACAGTTTAACGGCATGTATGTCATCACTGTATCTTGGTGGTCTTAAACTTTTAATAGATACTAAACTGTACACAGTATTCTGTCTCCTCATGGCTGAGCTCTTTGCTAGTTGTTAAGTCAACTGAATTTAATCTCTCATAAAACCAAGCATCTTAAATACACATTCTTGTCCTTCTTCTATCAGAGCAACGAATACTCCAGTGTTGTGTCGACATTGGGTAGTCCTGTTAGTTTTGGTTGAAAGGTTACCGAGTTTGGTTCTTTATTTGATCAGAGACTAATGTTTGTGCCAGATTTTGCTCAGTTTTTTTCAGTAAAAATACATAAAACAGAAAACAGGAAATGAATCATGGAATTAAAGAATTATAGAGGAGTTTGGGTTGCAAGGGACCTTCAAAGGTCATCTAGTCCAACCCTGCTGCAGCGAGCAGGGACTTCTTCAACTAGATCAGGTTGCCCAGAACCACATCTGGCCTGGCCTTGAATGCCTCCAGGAATGGTGCATCAACCACATCTCTGGGCCACATCCAGCCTGAATCTCCCATCTTTTATTTTAAAACCATCACCCCTCGTCCTGTTGTAGCAGGCCCTGCTTTGAAATCTCTCCCCATATTTCTTAGAGGCCCTTTTTAAGTACTGGAAAGTTGCAGTAAGGTCTTCTGGAGTCTTCTCCAGGCTGAACAACCCTAACACTCTTAGTCATTCCTCATAGGAGATGCTCCATCCCTCTGATAATTTTTGTGGCTGTTGTTTGGACTCTCTCTAAAAGGTACGTATCTTTCCTGTACTGAGAACTCCAGAGCTGGATGCAGTACTGTAGGTGGCGTCTCCGCAGAACAGAAGGGAAGAAACACCTCCCTTGACCTGCTGGCCATGCTCCTTTGAGGGCAGCTCAAGATACAGTTTGTACATGGATGCCCATCTAGAAACACAGATACCTCATTTCCCTTCTGCTTAAATGCAAGAACCTTTCAGAGTCCCTGACTATTGTCATAGATGCAAGACCACCATTAACCCTTCTCATACTGCACAATGATGATGGGACAGAGGGAGATTTATGTGCTGCATAAAAACAGAACATGAGGCTGTAAGTTACCAGCAACTCTGTGAATATCTTTGCCTTCTTAAGCTGTATATTCCTTAGTTCCAACCCTAAATATCCTATGATTAATTCTCAGTGCAACTGCAGTTCATTCTTTGTTACTGTTAGCCTAATTTAAAACAACGTATGTTTAGGTAAGACAATCCCAGATCCTCAAGTCAGTGGCACATTTGAAGAGAGTGTGCCTCTGGCTGAAAAAATACCGAAGATAACTGCAAAGAAAGATTTAGCTTCTGTAATATATCAGCTTATAGCAAATATTAAAATTCTCCAGAAGAATACTCTTTCATACTGATTGTCATGTCTGACATTTTTATTGCACAAATGCTTAAGGTGCTGTACTTCTGCCAACACACAAATTTATTCTTTTCACTGTGTTTGATAGAGTATAAGTGGTGAACATTTGGTAGTTCATATGCTTTTACTGTGCAGTTTTGATCTTGCTTTATGCATTCAAATTTCATCTATTTTTCTGTAGTTTCATTTTTAAAAAATTGGAACTGTCCACTCAATTTGCCACAAAATGCTTGCTTCTAGGCAAATCTGTGCTGCTTATTCCGGTGTGTTTTTGCAGGAGTCAGTATTTTATATTAGCCTGAAGTCTTTTAAAATCACTGCAAGCACACAAGCATGCAGAATAATCAGTGTCTGTTAAATTTTCTTGTGCAAAATACTGACTTAAACCTGATATGTTACATAGGCTGAAGATCCTCACTTTCATATCACATGGTGGCCAGACACAGCAGCTGAAACACACATTTAGAAAGAAAAACATTTTAATATAGTGAGAGTTGATAGACGTGCATCAAAGTGAAATGTTATTTTTGTAGTGATCAGTAGGCTTCAGACCTCCCATGCTAATCATAAACTTTCCAGGCCAGTAAAGCTAAATTGTTCTGTTATTGCCACTGGCTTCCAGCTCCCTTTCCAAAAGGGGGGATATTGTACTTGCTGCTAACTAGGAAATTAGCAAAATGCCTTCTCTTTCTCCTTTTCTTTAGGCCTGTTATACATGCGATATTTTGGTTTGTTAATACAGTGTCTATGAGTGTGTC
Source organism: Melopsittacus undulatus (assembly GCF_012275295.1). NCBI lineage: Eukaryota > Metazoa > Chordata > Aves > Psittaciformes > Psittaculidae > Melopsittacus > Melopsittacus undulatus. Next base: position 17,731,322 of record NC_047535.1, read on the forward strand.
TTAGGTGTATTAATGAAGAGAAATTGGTTGAGTTACCCTATCCTTCTCTCCAGTCTTTCTCTATTAACTTATACCGCACTGCTTATGGCAACCATATGTTCAGGCTTCATCTCTTCCTCTAAAATATGTCCTTCTTTCTTCTTGGAAATGTTGACCTGGGAGAATAAAAGGCTTTTGTGTATTTGTTCAGCCTATACAGATGTGTAACTTTATGCCCAGTATTACAACCTACTGAATTCTAAAAAGTTGCAGTAACCTTTTTTAGATGTGTGGAAAAAACACTTTGAGGCGTAGAACAGGTATTCCAAAGGACAGCTTAAGATGATGAAGATTGCCAGAATGCATCAGGTTGGGCTGGTCGGACTCTCTGTGTATTTATGGGTAGCTGTTCAGCAGTCTGTCAGCAGGCTGTAGTTGAACAAGATACAGACCCTAGAGGTGCTGTGACAGTTCTCCAAGCCAAAAAAAAACCCAAAAAAACATATATTTAGAAGTAATGAACTGGCAGAATGAAGGCCAGTGCTGTATCTCCACACATGATGATTGCAGTTTGGCCTCTCTGTTGACAGAATATTTAGTCCCATGGTACTTGGGTTTGGTAGCTGTATTTGTTGCTGCTTACATGTTAAATGGAGGATCCATAAGTATGGTTCCTTTTGAAGGCTAAAGAAGTTCTTTATCATCAAAATTATTTCAATCTTTTTATTTCAGCTTTCCTACAGCTGATGGGTATAATAAGCATATTTCAATCAACTAAAGGAAAAATTGTGCATAGTGTGTACCTGTTAAACAGTTTAATATTCACCCAAGAACTGCTGAGATGAGTGTATATGTAAGTTGGAAGGAAAACTTTGACATCAAGTATTAGAAGGAAGGAGGATTAATCCCAGATTGAAGTTTGAGACTTTTATTTTCTCAAATATTTATAAATGTACAAAAGTGCTAAAGTGGGAATACTAAAGCCTGATTACATTTACAGCAGAACTGCGGAACTGGATGCAGGATTACTGTATGTTGCACAACAGGTCATTTCTAGAGCAAATTCAATAGAACTTAATTTCATGTAAAACTAAATGATTGCGTAACATAATTCCATCACTTTTTTGAACTTGAAAGAAATTCAGAAGGAACTTCTAGCTCAGAAATTTGTTGCGAATCTGTCACTTACTGTATAAATTATGACCGAGATGGGCCTAGCATGCAATATGTTGAAAAGCTTAACTCTTACAAAAATGTTCTCTATAGTTGTACTAAAACCAAAGTAAAACCAAAACTACCTTAAAATCATTTCTGAGAGTTTCTAATCTATTCTTTGGGCAACTCTCACCCCATGTGCTAAACTAGTACTAGTTGTTACTGCACAGCAGCCATTTTCTGCTGTCTCTAGTTATGCCGTAGGAATTACAGTGACGAGTTTGGCTTCAGATTCTTAGTTGCTTTTGTTACATGTAGAAATGCAAGACAATACTTTGCTTTCAGCACTTTTTTTTAGAACCATGGTTTTGACAGTTTCCTTTGTCCTTTTAGTATAAGATGCACTGTACTGTAACTGAGCAAATTTTCCTGTTGGTTTTCAGCTTGTTAGAAGAATGTTAAATTAAGCATAATGGGTGTTTCTTTTGGATTAAAAATCTCTGTATTCTTCAAATTAAAAAAATGTGCTAGACTACACATAACATAACATGCTTAGAGAAGACATCTGTTGTTGGGGAAGGGGTGTCTGAATGTTGGGGTTTTATTCAGCCATATACTTGACAGTCCTCACTTCCCCTCTATTATGCCCATAAAAAACAAACCCAAAACCAATTATTTGTCCAGAGTTACTCTGCAGTTCTGCTGTGGGATGCTTGATTGTGTATTTAAGTCTGTAGGGTTGGTTTTCTTTTTTTTTTTTTTTTTTACTTTTTATTTTAATTTAAAATGCTAGATGACAAATTAGCAGAGCTAATTTTAAAATTTGTTGTAAAAATTTTATTTTATTTCAATTCTAAACCTATCCATAATTTTCTGTTCTCATGTAGCTATATGTTCTTTTAGTAGTATGGCTACTGTATGATGGTAAAATCTAAGTACTGGTGGTGATGTTTGATTATCCACCTGGATCTTTATTTTGAAAGCCCTTCTTGCCGAAGATGTTCTTGTACTTAATAGGCAGTATAGTATTGAAGAAGGAATGTGAAGAAGCATTAAGATGGCAGAGTGAGGCCCTATATGTTTTCCTTTGAAATATCTTCACTGCTTTCTAAACTGCCTTGGCAGTGAATAGCATGACGGCTAGATGTGGAATTACATATGTGTACTCTATTTTTCTCCACAATGAAGGGAATATAGTCTATGGCTCCTACACAGATTTAAAGGCAATAATTGGAAGAGGTAGGGTAGTAGGATAGACGTACTAAAGAACCTAATTGGTAATCTCTTAATATTCTTATTAAAGTTTATTATGCTCTTCGTAATAATACATATAATAGTGATCTTGGATAGGGATTTTTAAGTTGTGTTTTTTTGTGGGATTTTTTTTGACTTAGATATATTGACAAATTTTTAGTTATGGATATAAGAATGTTTACTTTGATAGGTAAAACCAAGTACAGTATCTGAATCCTTCACAGTTACAATTTTTTAGAGGAATGGGCAAGATAAGTTTTTCCTGGAAGTAAAGGTTATCAAATCCAGTCTTTACAAGGCACTTCCTGTGGTGCCTGTGACTTGCAAAAAAATATCTTCAGAAGTGGTAATAAATTATATGTCCTAAGAATTTGTTCACATAGAACCTGCTGATTCTACTGTGCCAGTGTCACAGGACAGGAAAATGAGAGAAAATTAAGCAATATGTGGTACTTAGATTAAATGTTTTACATTTAAAGTTAATAGTTATCTGTAAGACCATGCTCCAAGAAGGCAGGCTTTTCACAGGTATTTGTTGGAGAAGCAGCACTTTTTATTTCCCTGTAAGATATTGTCAAAGTAGCTGTTTTATTATCTGATGGTATCAATCAAGCTGAGAGGTGCGAAGAAACAGGACTAATAATGGATGTTACAGGGGAGTCTACTGGAAAGTTACATCCAGGAAGGAAAGATACCTGAGAACATGGAGCTGAAGGATCAAAAAAGCTGCAAAAAATGTACTCGGATAATGCTACATTTTACATCCATTTGATATTAAAAGGAGTGTTTGGAAAGTTAAATAAGATTTTTAAAGCCTTTTTAAAGATAAAGGCCTAGTCTTCCATGAGAATAATTTATAATATATACTTTAATTCACAGATTAATGCTTGATTTAATCTTTGTTTATTTTGCCTTTGATAGGTAGTTGTTAGTGGTCTATGGCAGATTGAATTTGTGCAATGCCGTTTACCAGCACATTTTAGCATACGTACTGAAGCATTCTCTTCACACTCTTGCACATAATGCATTTAGAAATATGATACAATACATATTTTGTATGAACTAGTCTTCTATTTAGCATATTGTGTAGAATTTTTCACTGTGAGGTTTAACATATTAAATGTTTAATAAGAGAGTATCACTTTCAGTAAAAAGGGAAAAAATCTGTGATACTATAAAAATGGAAGAAATCATCATTGAGATTGAAAGAGAAGCAAAGCATCTCCAGTCAATCCCCCCTTTTCTGGTTAATTTATTGAAGACACTATAAAACTACTACTTTGCAGGCTTGACTACACAAAAAAATTAAAATATTCTACACCTAACAATTCAAAACGTGATTTGGGTATTTGTCAATGTGTGCAGGTAAGAACATATGCTGAAAACCGTATCATTGCACTTTATTTGTTGTATTTCTTTGGAAAGGGATAAAATGACCATACTTAATTGTAAACTTGCTCCTAAACCAAGTAATGACATATTTGCAAGTTTATGTAGACAAAACGAAACTGACAGGTTGGAAATTGTGTTGTTTTTTTGTTTGGCTACTTGCAGTTTGGGGATTTTGTGTATGCAGATGGTATTAATAATAAATAGTATTCTTAATGCAGCTGTCTAGTATCATGGCAAGCTCTCAGTTTTATCTTCAAGTGGTTTCTGAATACATCAGCAGAGTAGCTGTATTAGTCATACTTACCATCCTCATCAGTTCATGTCATTGGGTTTATGTCATTGGTCATACAGCTTTGAGTAATTCTATTTTAAATAAATGGATAGTCTGCTGGCATGAAGCTGACTCAATGGTTGCATTACCAACCTTTGAATGTAGGATAATGTTTAAAAGAAAATTCAGTTCTATGTTGCACCAGAGGCTGCTTTTTCATGTGCAGGTCCCTGGGTGCAAGAATTTTTCAGTTGAAGAAAGCAAAATAATAAATTATCTATTAATTTGAAATGTTTATTTTTGGAATCTATTTTGTCTGAGTTGAAGTATGAAATACCTGTAGTGCTTTAAGGTCATGAGTAATTGGATTGATCAGCAGCTTCAGAAGAATCCTAATTCTTACAAATTATGAATTAAATGACATTTTCTTTCCTATTGGAGCATGATTGTAATGCATACCTGGCTAGGGTGTATTAGTGATTCTGATAATTAATCTTGGATTAAAGTCACTTAGTCAAGTTTCTATCACTAACAATTTGTACCATATCCATATTTGGACCAGAACACTTCAGAAATCTGTATCCTGGTGAAGTTCATGCATTTCCTTGCAAAGTTTTCTTTTAACAACCAGAAGTTGTAATAGCTCTGTTGGGATAACCTGGGGATATGTATTGTAAGATAAATTGTGTCCTTTTGATGCCTTAAGAAATCTCTCTCCATTGTTCCCAAGTGTAATCATCATGTTGGCTATCTTCAGTGTTTCTTTCCTATGGGAAGCATCACTAAGTTGGTTATCTTTCAAGAATTATCTTTTTTTACAGTAACATCCACAGTGAAATGAGCAAACTAAACCAAAACCCAAAATGGTCCAAACAAACCAAAAGTTAGATAGGAGTTGTTTGGGGTTTTTTGTTTGTTGGTGGTTGTTTGGTTTTGGGTTTTTTTTTTGGGGGGGGGGTGTTTGGGGTCTGGGGGGAGTTTGTTTGTTTGTTGCTTTTTTTTGTAATTCTTAATTTTGTAACTGGTTTGGATGCTTGCAGTAATCCCTTGCAGCTTATCTAGAAACAACGATAGGTGGTTTGCAAAATGCATCTGAAAAAGACAAGCCAAATCTAAACTAAATACAATGCCAATGGAACAGTAGGGTTAAAATGCTATTTCACTAGGAAAATAAATAACTAGTGAGTACTATTACTTGTGTCATTGAGTGTGAGCTAGCATGTGGAGCTATATATGAGAAAGTCAACTGTATCCTGGGCTGCATCAAAAGGAGTGTGACCGGCATGTTGAAGGAGGTGATCTTGCCCCTCTAACATTGCCCTCGTGAGACCCCACTTGGAGTATTGTGTGCAATTCTGGTGTCCTCAACATAAGAAGGATATGGAACTGTTGGAATAAATCCAGAGGCTGCAAGGATGATCAGGGGACTGGAGCACTTCCTGCAAGAAGACAGGCTGAGAAAGTTGGGGCTGTTCAGCCTGGAGAAGAGAAGCTGTGTGGAGACCTCAGAGCAGCTTTGAGTATCTGAAGAGGGCCTACAGGGATGCTGGAGAGGGACTCTTCATCAGGGACTATAGTGATAGGACAAGGGGTAATGGGTTCAAGCTTAAACAGGCGAGATACAGGACAAATGTAAGGAAGAAATCCTTGACTGTGGGTGGTGAGGTACTGAAACAAGCTGCCCAAGGCAGTTGTGAATGCCCCATCCCTGACAGTGTTCAAGGTCAGCTTGAGGAGGGCAGTGAGCAACCTGGTCTAGTGTGAGGTGTCCCTGCCCATGGCAGAGGGGTTGGAATTAAATGATCTTAAGGTCTTTCCCAACCTTACCCATTATATGAGTCTATAAATAAAGTGATATATTCATTGAGAAATAATTTGTTGTGAGGAAATCTTTCCTAAAACATTGGCTGAAAATAGTTTAAGACATGATCCATACACATATATGAAATTACTGTATTGGAAAGACTTGGAACTGTGCAGGAAATCTTCCAAAGGAAATCTTCCTTCCATATTGAAGGAATTTTCTGTGGTTTTGTTCACTTGCTTTTTGTTAGAATTCTGACTGTTTTCCAGCCGTGTGATGGTGTTGGCTGCACAGATGTACTTTTACAACCAAATTTCTCAAACAGTCAAGTTTTACGTCTCTCTATGGGCCTTTAAGATTAGAACTGGTGTTATTGCTAGCTTTAACCCACATAGACAAGTCTGAGTATGTGGATAAAGTAATCAACACCATTTGCATGTTTCAAAATGCATGTAGAGGATGTTTCCTCACTTCCTTTGTTGTGTGTTATTTTCCTTTTTGTTCCTAGTGTTTATATTAAATTTATTTACACCTTGTTGTCAGGAAACAATATTTCCAGATTTTGCACCATTATGGACAGATTTTGCACTGCATACTGTAGGTTTAGATGTGCAGTTATTGTACAGAACTGCTTAATACCAAAATGTCATGCTAACTAACTTCTAACAAATGTTTTCAGAGTATTGAACTATTTTATGCAGTCATTTGACTCTCCTTATATAGTAGAAAAGTGTTTCTGAATTTATGCCGTTTGTTCCATGAGGAAACTGACAGTACTGAAGTGTTTTCAGTTGTCTGTGTCAGGAAGATGGGTTTCAAGTTAAACTGTACTGGACATGTTCTGAGTACTCAGAAGCTTGACAGCTGTTTATACTAGTATTTATCAGATATTTATCAGGTTATTTATTTTACAGTAAATTAAATAATTGAGATGCAAGAATGTGTAATTATTTTAAGATCCTCATTATTCAGTTTGAGCTGCATATGAATTTTGAGAATTCATATGCAAGATGTAGCTCAAGATTTAACTTAATTTGCAGCTGTATGTTTCCAATTTCCTGTGTTGCAGAAATCAGCCATGCACAAGAATTGGCCATTTTTTCTTTGTAAATGGCATGTATGTTTGCAAGGCACCTAGAAAAACAGAATAAAGTCAGGGTCTCTGCTCTACCTGTATGTTTCCCAAACTCTTAAGCATGTGGGACTGCTATCCAGAGTCCAGACAGCTGGAAGACTCCACTGATAGTACATTTAGTTCTAATGAGCAACATGTGTTTAATGTGATTGTTTTAAAACCGAACACATTTATAAGATAAACAATCCAAAAATCTATTATGTAAGCAATCAGATTTCCCCAGAATTTTGTGTTCATCAAAACCATAAAGATACACAGTTTCTCTTCAGTTAAAGAGAGTTCAGTCATTATTTGTATGGTATGCATCTGTGGAGAAAGACAAGCCTTGTTCTTGCACTGCAGCTATGCTTCTAATTTGTACCTAATTTGCACCAGCAGTGCAACCAATCTGTTGTGCTATGTGTTCTTGACCTGGCATGGATCCCCAGTGAGGAAAAATGAACCTTTAGTTTACTAATGGAGTAGATTTTGACCTAGGCCAACGTTCAGTCTTTCACTTTGCAATGCAGTGAGGGGCAGGTTTTATGCTCTAGTATCCTTAATCAGACAGTCTGATTGGAAGAGGGGGGTGAATTGGGAAGATGGAATCAAACAGAGCATGAAGAAATTTTGGGAAGGAACAATTGCATTTTTGGCTCAGGAGTTTTATAACTAGATGGGAAAAGTTGGCTGTTGTTGCTGCCCAAAGCATAAATTATAATACTATGAGATAGTTCTCCCTGCTCACTTCAGGTATCTGGGTTGTGTAATGAAATTACCTTGGAAATCTTCCTCATCTTTCTTCCTGTATTTGGTTTTGGGATGAGTTCTTAATCCCAAAAGTGTGTTTTGATCAGTACTGCAATTAAATCCCCAGTCTTCATTCAAGCATATACATTTCCTTTGGCAACACAGCAGCTATTTTCATTTTCTTCTGTCAGAAGAAGAGAAACCTGGTATTCCCATAAACTACAGAAAATATGATTTGATCATGAATGCAAGTGTTCCAATAATTTTGATGTTTTTCCTTTCTTCTTTTGGATCTGGAGTAAGGTCTAGCTCAGTATCTCTGTGACATCAGAGAATAAAGGTGCATTTGCTATAGAGTTGTCTTTGGCTCTGGAGCTCCAGCTGTATGCCTCCAGCTGTGATGTTTACTTTCTTTTGTGAGGAGGAATGCTGATCTGGTCTTGTCACCTAAATAGTGTGTGTAATTTATGCAGTGCTGGCTTCTTTCTCAAGGTTACCTCTATTTCAAGACTCTATCTGCTGCCTAATAACAGTCTCCTACCTTCTTCTTTTTGCTGAGTTGATGTCTTCTATTGCTAACCCTGTATATGCATGGCTAGAAATGAGTTTTGGCATAGGCACAGACCTTTGGGGCCCTTATAATGCTAATTAGCCTTAACAGTCCTGACCAGTTTCACCATGGTGGGCCTCCCCTCACATCTCTGTTCATCTGACCAGTAGCCCCATTTAAATTCAGCCCTGGGTCTTCGGTCACTGCTTGAGCTACCCTGGAGATGTACCTCTCTCTGGCTTAGCTCCAGGCACATGTGCTTCTGGCTATGGACCCCGCTGATTTGCACCCTCATCCATGGACTGACTTCTTGGCCTTGCCTTATCATCACAGACTTGTTCACTGATTCTTGTTGGACCCTGACATTCCTGGATCTGCCATACTTTGTCTTGTGGTGGCAGTGGGATGGAGTCCTAGCCAGTGAAGGTGACTGCCTTGCTGCCCTTCTTGGCATACTTGACACCTGACTTCCCATCTCTTCAGGGAACAGCCTGCTGTTGCTGCACCCTCACAGAATTTTTTGAAGGTTGGTTAAGAGTGTTTTACTGCTTTAGTTAAGTAGTAGGCATGAAAAATGTCAGCCAGCTTTTGCAGAGCTTTCTTTTCATGTTTAGTTGCCAGATGATGCTCATTTCATGCAAATTCAGGTTTTACTATTGTGTTTTTACACATTTCCTACCTGCATACTGGACTAGCCTGTGCTATATTTGATCCACTCTTGGGGAGGACTCACAATAGTTTTCAAAGCGCTTTCTAGATCTGTTTTTTCCCAGTCTAAACCAATATTATTATGGCTTTGAGATTTCTACCACTGTAGAAAATAGCAGGTAAAATAAATGCATGTAAACATCTGTGTTCTGAAAGGGCTTCCTCCTCTGAAGGAATTTCAAGAACATGTCCAAGCACAACTGAAGATTACAATTACATTTGCAATCCTAATTGGTTACTTTTCTCTTGGAGACATATTGTTCCCATCATTTTATGATGGCAGGTTTGATGTAGCTGTCATTTGCCAGCTGAACACTTGAGGAAAGGTGTGTTAGCACTAAAATCTAGTTTTAATATGTTGTAGTTTTGGACCTGAAAGAAGACTCTCCTTTGTAATTCTGATCTCAGGAAGGTCATAGCATAGGTCATAGCCCATTATGTCATGCAGTTGGTGCTTGTTTGCCAGGACCTCTGTTCATTTGGTTTTGTAATTAAAAATAAGTATACTTAGAATAAGGAAAAAAGGTCAGGTTTCTGGATCATGTATCTTTAAAATACTTTCTACATGTAGAGTTAGATGTATCAGCCTTCATCCTTCCTGAAGAAGTAAAAAAAATTTAAATTACCATGATTCCAACTTATATTTAGAATGTTTTCTTTAGGAGGAGGCTGACTTTTCACAGGAAATGGATGCATATTAGTTCTGTAATTTATAATTAATTTGATTTTGTTAAAGAGGATTTAAAGTTTTTCAGGGTTTTTTGTTGTTGTTGTTGTTGAGGACAAAGAGGTCTATTCCCATTTCTTATTTTAGGTAAAGTCTCCAATTATGGCAGTGTTACCAAGTAGTTTATTTCCTGATTTGTGGTAGGTGTGAAGAAACTGGTTCAGATATTCTAAAGGGTAAAGCATGCTTTTTCCTTCAGTTCCTACTTTTATGTGGCTGCTCATTTGCTACACTTCAACATGAAACACAGATCAAAATGCCTTATGTGAAACTGTAGTGTGATGAGAGGCAGTTTTCTAGGAATGTGTGTCTGGTTTTTATGCATAAGAAGAAAGAGTTTAAATATGATCCATCTTTTCCTTTTGGTTTCACCACTTTTTGCGTATAGGAAGAAGTCGAAGACAGCATGAATAATGTTGGATCATATGTTACGAAAATTGTAAGAAAATAATGTTAAAATAAAGTGGGAGGAGGACCAGAATATGGTGCTAAAATATTTATGCCTTATTAGTAAAACAGAAGATATTGATTAAAAATGGAGAGGGGAAAGAAAATTTGTCACAAAATGAACGGTATTTGTAAAAATTAGAAGTTCAAAGTGTGGTGTCCGCTTGTTATGTAGTCAAAATATGGTGTTGGGCAGAGAAAGGAATACCTCATAAATGTCATCGTATTCTACTTGCACTACGCAACTACTGTCTGAGGAGGCAAAGAGGTGTACTGAGAACTTGGGATATAGATCAGAATTCTATTATCAAAAATGCAGAACATTGGAATATGGCCATGAAAAATATGCATTCCAGCCCAGCCCAGGGAAGGTGACAACCAAGGGTCTTTTCCTTCCTCTAGCACACTCTAATGCCAGAAAAGAGAAAGGAATAATAGATTTAGTACTGAAGGATTCAAAATGATAAATCAGTGTGATGTTATTACTTAGCTGTTTGAAGATGGACCTTTTCAGTCATGTCTGGCTTTGTAATCAGAAGTATGGGCTTTAAGAAGTTAAGAATAAGGATAAGAGGAAGGAAAAGCTCGTATTTCCTTTTCAGTGTTTGTAGTTGAAAAGCCCCATGCACTGCCAGGACCATGGTAGTGAGAGGAGCAATATAATGAACACTAAAGGGCTACTGAAGTAACTTGACAAAAGTGTAAGGTAAGCTGGGCTAACCTAATTATATACAAATGCCTACTCGAAGCTTACTTTGTAATGCCATTTTCATAGGATACAATAATACCTTTTAAATGGTGTACTTTCTAAACTGATCTGATCATATCTCTAAATCTTCACAACAAAAAAACAAAAAGATGAAAACAGAGGAAAATTCTCCAGAACTTGGAATGACTTTAGATGATAAGCAAGTGGAAAAATGAGGATTGTTCAGTTTAGAAAGGGAAATAACCAGGAATAGAAGTTAAAAGGAAAGTTGGAAAGTGGTTAACTAATAAAAATATTAGTAAGGACAAAGCAACAGTATTGAGTAATTTATTTAAAAACTCTTTAAAGATCTTTTTTTCCACAGCATCCCTTTGTCTTTTCTGTAGCTGTACAGGGGGATCAAAAAATGATTAAGCATATACAGGTAGATAAGAATATCCCTAGCTTTGTTATGTAAAGTAGCAGTGGAAGACACGATGCCCCATGCAGTGGTGTATTCTGGTAGCCAGTCAGTATTTCCATTTTGGAAGAAATTCTGTTCTGAGCATAACCACCACTTAAAGGTTTCTTTGGACAAGAAACCATGTGATGTCAGCTTCTTAATAAAAAAAAGCAGTTGTGTGAAGGGGTACAAATAAATAAGATGTTGGGAATGAGCTGGAAAAGTACTTGTGTCTGAAATGCTTAAATGGAGTTAGAACTTGAACCAAGAAAAAATGCTGAGATGCACTGAAATACGTGTGAGGTTCCACTACTTGTTTCCTCCAAGTTGCTTAGAGTCTGGTGTTTGCTCTCACTAGGCTTCATATACTTAACCTTTAGGCTCTAATACATAGCTCACACTTTGACTTCCTTCCCAAGCTGTGTGAGTTTCGGTTTTTTGTAATGACATGTATAAATGTCCAAATACTCCTTCTTGGTCCTTTTTTTAACTATTGTTATTTCATCTGTTCTTGGTCAAAAAATAGAGATGCTGATGAAATTCAGATTTAGTGTGTGAGTATCCTTCCTTCAAAAGGACTGCAGTAGCAAAGAGGAATACTTGAACTATATAAGGGAGAGTTGTAGGAGAGAATCTCTTGCTTTCTTTCATCACCCTGTCTGGCAAGTGAAATGCAGAAACCAGTGAAGTGAATGTAAAAGCTTCCATGAGGATAAAGAAATCCCTTTGTGGTTCAGCTGCAGTATTTCCTGAATTCAGGAAGGCAGGGCAGGGAGCGGCATTTTTCTGCGTGCATCCTCCTCAGTACACTGTTTTATCTTCAAGGAAAATACATTCTTTCTGTTGTCTAAATCCCCTGACTGCTCAGACACACATGGGGTGGCAGGAGGCTTCTTTATTCCAAGTGTTAAATTAGCACAGACTCTTTCTTAAAAAATCAGGAAAACTCATAGAAGGAATTTTGAGTGAAGTGTCAGTGCCAGTGTCTCTCAGCAGTTCAGGCTAAAGACAGCACTAATTCATTCTAGGCTTAAAATATCTGAACAAATTCAGAAAGGAACGCTTCTTGGAAAAATGAAATCAGATAGTTCTTGGAAATGCCCTATCTGACAGCTTTAAATATGGCAGCCATCTTTATGTGTCTTTCTCAAGCATGAAAGAGTTTCTCTGCTAAACTTCTGTTCTTTTTTTTTTGTAAGTAACTTGTAGATTACTAACTGGGGAAGATGACCCAATTAAATAAAACCAAAACATGGTAGATTTTCCACTTGATTTTCCTTTTGTTATTCATCAGCATCCCATGCAATTTGTACTAAATTTCTAGTACATTCAGCCTTATTTTTTTTTCTCTGTAAATTTTTACATGGAACATTGAAATGAAAACCCAACATCTTTCTTTAAATAAGAACAGAATATGTATTGTCTACTTAATTTTATCCTTCTGTTAGTGATTCCAGGAAAATGCTGTCTGATCAAACCAAATTAACCGAATACTGTTTTTAAATACTTGTTTTAAGAAATGGTAATGGGCTTATGTGTTATGCTGTAGGAGCAGGCTTGTTTCAGCCTTTATCTTCCTTTTAAATAGTTCATGGGTTTACATGCATCAGCTGAGTACCAGCAGGCATTCCAGTGAGCCCTCTGTTTCCTCCCAAATGCAGTAGCATTGATGTTAGAATAGTTCTACAAACATTAGAGCTTTACAAGGTACAAAGAAAGTCTAAAATGTTGGTTTGAGTCATGCTCTTAACACTTATATTAGGAATTTGGTCAACTTTTTAAACGAATATACTTTTAGCAGAAAGAATTAACTGTGAGTGATTTTACCTGAGGAAATTGTTCATGATTTCACATGGAGTTACAGAAAGGCTGAGAAACCTGGAAGAGAAATTGCTTGCTGTTAAGTTTAACAAACTTGTCCTAGTTTGAGATTCAGGTGCAATTGCCTCAGGAGGGTAGCTAGTAAGCAGGCTTCACAAACTGATTGATGTTTACAAAGCCTTTGAGACTGACAGTTAATTTGTTCACAGACGCAAGTCAGTATTTATTTTAATGAGAGCTCTCCTATCCAAAGATCCATTATGTATTTCAAGTATTTTTAATTCTCAGAGTAAGAGATAGGAACGTTTCTTAAAAGATTCATTTGTCTTTTTCTGCTTTTTTGTTTTTTTTTTAATACAAATTTTGATTTTCTGTTTAAATTATATACATTAAATAGTTCTGGTATTATTTTGCTGCATTTGTATATTTAAGTAAAAGCAAGGGTGCTTTCATGTTGCAATTAGACATGTATTTTTTCCCTTTTACTAAAGTTGGGTGTTTCAGTTTCTTATCTGTTACTGCAGAACTTCATATCTGAAGTAGCTCTTCAGTCATAAACTGTGGGGGTTTTTTTGTATTTCATCTATACTTTTGTTGTTTCTAGTGTAGTGGTCATCAAGGTTTGCAAAGAAATTCTCATCTTGGTTGCAGCAGTGCAAGTTTGGCATAGTGTTAAGTTTCAAGTTACTTTGTGATCATGAACAATTCCATCCAGTTCAGTTGGATAAAGCTTGAAAATGTAGTAGCAGGTATGGACAGATCTCTTGTCTTAATTTGGAGAACAGAACACTAGCTTCTAGGTTTCAGGAAATTCTGCCTGTGTGTTTTTGTAGAGGCAAAATTAAAGGCATGTGGAAAGAATTAGTTATATGGCTTATTAAATGGGAATGCAGTACAGTTTTCTGTGCTCAGAAACTCGTCTTACTAATACTCAGACTTTGGTAACTTTCTTTTCTTATAATTTACAGAGGATATACTGCTTGCAGGAATGATTAGCAGAGAGAGGGCCCAAATCACAGTTACGCCTGATTTTTTAGTTTTATGTTTCTACCTTTCATTAAAAAAGAGAGTATTGGTAATTTTGTGCCTAGGCTACATATTTATTTACAAAAATGAGTTAGCTTTGTGAAGAATTGCAGATAAGATAAAGCTTTGTTTTGATGGGAGCAGTATTGTTTCAATTTGCACAAACCAACTTTCATCATTGGAGATTGTGTTACACACTGCAGCGTCTGAAGTGGTGTATTCTTAAAGGTTTTTAAGCACTGAAACTGTAGTTGTAAGTGTCATAACTGGAGCTTTCAAGTGGTTTGGATTCTGGTTTAGTTGGCAGTTTGCTCACTATCCTTTTGTGGTAATCTAGATATTTGGGAGGAGAAGGGGGGTGGGGGAGGAGGAGAGGCGGAAATCCAGAAGAACAGGTTGGCTTCCTGACAGGATTTTGATGGAAAATTTCTTTAAGTTTATTTGGTTTTGCATTTTCAGTCCAGAGGCTTTGCCATAGGCAACCAGCATACAAAGTACCTGTAATGGCAACTCTGCATTTAGCTGTCAGCACAGTGGTATAATCTGCAAACCTTCAGCTTGTCTTAAAAAGGGGGAAAATGCTTCTTTCATTTAGCTCTTGAAGTGAGGTGTTGTATTTGTGAGATCAATGTAGTAGTAGACATTTCTGCATGATTTTTGTCATAAAGTACCATTAAGGCTCCAGTGTCAAGTTTTCAAAAGGTGCCAGTTTGGCTCTCTGACCCATTCTTACAACTCTGGGGCTGGCTGCCTGTGATCGTTCACATCATTCAGAAGAGCCACTCATGAGCTCCATACTGAAACTTGCACTCTGGCTTTTTAAAACTTTTTACTGTTCCTTTGAGGGGAGTCAGCTGAAGGGGACTCTTCTGCTGTTGAGACCTCTTGTCATGCTTGGTCTATATTGCATTGCTTCCTACCTGGGACTGAACATTGTGCTAGCAGGTACTGGCAGTAATGCTATCAGAACCATGGTGCTGCAAGGCTGTGTAATGCCAGGGAAAAAAAAAGGTTGACCTGTGAAATCTGGTTTGCTGATCTGGGAGGCTAAAATGAAAGGCACACAGCATTGTGACTCCGGTTGGACAGGAGAAGTGATGGGACTCTTTATGGACAACAGTAGTAGTCTGTCAAAGGAAAGGCCTGAGAGGGAAGAGGCGCAGTGACAATAGTATCTAGTTAATATAACTCAGATTTTATCATGCTGGAGAACTAGATACCCAGATTTGAATCCAGCAGAATTTGGACTTTTAACAGCAGTAGGAATGCTAATGTTCTGTACTGGTTTAGGAGTTTGACTGTAATTGCAATTCTGAAAGCTGTCTAATACATAAAAGAATTCTGTTATGATTTGTTTGAATATTTTTTAAAAAGGGGAAAATATTTGTTTCTATCACAGCAGAGGAAAATAATGGTTGGTAAAGCTCGCTTAAAAATAGTGTGAGGAGTCTGACATGTTCTGCTTGTGTAATCTAATACACAGTAATGGTGTGCTGCTCAATTTCACCAAATGTTAGCTTCCTACCTCCTGAAAATCTTGAAGTATTTTAAAGTACCTGTATTCTGAGCTCCTGTGGTTTACTGTCTGACATATGAGATAAGGTTATTCTTGGGTCATGTTTTTGAGATTTCCCCTGCAACCATAAGGGTAAGAAATATGTATTTACATGAAAGATGAGAATATACTGTGATTTCGTGACCTCAGGAATTGAAACTTTAAGAAGGATGTAACGTCTCCCATTCCCATGTTAAAAAAACAGACAAAAGTCAGAAGAAGTTAAAAAGTAAAATGAGAAAGGGAAGGAAAATAAGGGGAATAGAGGTCTGGAATATCCTATATGTGTTATAGAACATTTCTTCTCTCCTGTTATTGAGCTTGATGGATCATTTGAGTTCAAAACTGTTTTTATTCTGTATTTTTATGTTGCTTAGTTTAGCATAAGTCTATTGTGTAGAGATTACAAGTGGGCATACTCAACTAAATTGACATCCTCCGACTTCCGTATTTCTGCAATTTTACTCATTTTGGGGACAAACACTCAGTGGTCTGCTTTTGAGATGTGCTAATTCATTTTTGCACCAGGTTTTTATTGCTGCTTTGCTCTTTATTTGTAAATAGATGTTACTCATTTTCTAAAATTAAATATTTTCTTCTGCTTGCTTAGCCATGGCAGGTTGTCTGAAGGATTGGAGTGTTACAAATCAAAATTTCTTCCAGTCAGCTATAATATGAAAAAGAAAGATTATATCCGTATCCTGCACCAGGATTACCCTAGTGGATGGGGGTCCATTTCAGGAAGCACTTGTGACATTCCTGAGAGGGAATGACACTTGGCTTCCCTGTGGGCCAGGAGTGAGAACTAGCAGATTTTGACTGAGTCCCTGGCAGGATCAGGCCATTCAGGCTGGGGGATTGTGCTGTTAAAGGGCTGACTGTAAAACCATAGGCTGTATCCTGGTTAGATTTTAGATTGATGATTTATTTGTTACAAACTTCAGTAAAAGGAGGTGCTGTACCTTTAAGTAGCACATGCCGTCTAACCATCAACAGGCATCTTTTGCAAGTTCCTTTAGCCTGTTTCTCCAATCATGCCTGCCTAAGTCAATAATGCATTGCCAAACTTCCTCGTGCATTAAAGGTTACCGTTTAGCTTGTTCCATGAATCACAGCAGATGCATAACTTGGCAGTGACCATTCCTGTCCCTCCCCTTCTTCGCTTTCTACTAACTACAGCCCCCCAGCTCACTGCTAGCAGAGCCCCCTCCCCCAGCAGGGAGAAGTCATTACATGAAGAGATCAACTTACCAGTTGTCTTCAGAGCAGTGCTGAGAGCAAAGCTCCTGGTAGTACAGTGAGTGCTCTCGAAAGGGGGAGAGGGAGAGAGTTGTACCTACAAGAACTGTGATCCTGAGACACCCAAGTGCATCTGCTAGCTGTTAGTACTTGGCAGAGGGTTTTCTCCTCCAGGGTAGCTCTAACTTTGGGTAATAATGTTTGTCAGCTACCTGATACTAAAGTTGCTCTGCTTTCAAACAGCAGTGTTAGCAAGACCTGGGGGTGAGGTAAGCAAAGTACAATGTCTTGTCAAAAATTGCTTTGTCAAAATTGTATTTTCTTCCTATCTGTTAAGATGGGTTGTGAATGATTTTTATGTTGGTAGACATTTTAGAACTGTATTGTTTTCTTCATATGTAAAAGGCTATAGTTTTGGTTTGTTCAGGCTTTGGGGTTTGGTTTGTTTTGGGGATTGTTGTTTGCTTGGTTTGGGGGTTTATTTGGGGTTTCTTTGCAGAAGCCTGTAGGTACTGAGGGAGAGTAGTTTGAAAGTTAGCTTCTTTGCATTTGATATACAATATGCTTTCTGTGAGATGACTGATTTGTGAATTTTTCTTTACTAACATAGAGAAATATGATACTCTTTGCAGGAGTAAATGGTACTGTTCTGTTCAGATTTTCTACAAAAAAAGTGCTTGATTGAAAAAGTTTTTAAAAAGGCTTTATTCTGGGGATGTGAGCATGTAAAAACGCCAGATTGTGTTACTTTAATAAGGTTCTTTTTTTGCAGACATACTTAATATGTGGCAGGGCAGAAAGAACTTGATTTTTTTAAAATGTATGTGATATCATTAGAGGGAATTTGTGCATTCTTAACATGAGAAATCTAAAATAATGGAATAGAACAGCTCTTGTTATACTTTAAAAAGTTGCTGTTTGATTTACAGAGAGCCATTTCCAGATTTTTGTTCTCATCAGAGTTTTCCATCAAATTCTTATTTCATACGAAAGCAGAAAATTGCAGCCACTCATTTGTCATGTAGGAAATAATTCCTCAAGCATAGTACTATTAGATATGAAATATTCAATCTAATGAAATTGCTACCTGAAATATGTAGTTCTGCATTTTAAAGGCATCATTGGATTGTTTTGTTCAATAATATGCCTGCCTTAAGTAAAACTTCTGAAAACAGCAATTTTTCTTTAGAGCTTTATCTTTTGTTAGCTCTGTCATAAGTTTCTAGTACCCTAGTAAAGTCCAAAGCAATTACTTTCCCTGATAGAAGAAAGTGGAAGTGAACTGGAAAAAGCATATAGTCCAACAGTGTGTGATTGACACTTGTAGTATCTTGTATGTCTAGATACAAACTGTATTTTGCTTTCAGGGTGTCTTAAAAAGAGAAATTGTAACAGTTTTGATTCAAGAAAATGCCTTTTAATGGAATCTGTGCTGCCTTGGATACAATTAAAGCAGGGAAAAATTTTCAGCAGAAGCTCAGGGCATTGGGATGGATTGATTGGAGCAACCGAAAGGTGATTATTGCCTTCTAGTTGTCACTGATATTTTCAACTTCCTGAATTATTGAGGGCAGAGATCAATAGATGGGCTCACCTTGTCCATACCTTAGACTTAGACTGTGTGGTGGTTCAGATAGAGGATATTTCTGTCACCACTGCATGCACATGTGGTCTTTAGAGATCCTTATAAAGAACAAATCTAGAGCAGCAAGTGTTCCTGCCAGTTATCCTTGTTAGCAAGGAAAATAAAAGCAATGCTGTCTTCTTACCTGGAAATGAACTTCTGCAGTAAAAATGCAATGTGGACCGCTTTAGCATCTAATCCATATGCCAAGTACTTTAAACTGTACTGTTGTTCTTAGTTTTTCAACTAATACAGGAGACAGAATATGAAAAATGGCCTTCTACTTTATCAGTGAATCTTAATTTGTAGGTTTAAGTAGATAAATATTATTTCTCTATGAATTACACAGTTAAGATTTTTCCTGTGGCAGACAGATAGTGAATTGAAAATAGGGAAAATAAGTGAGAAGCCATTTTTAAAAGGAACCCGTATTACAGATTTGTGCTCTTTTGAACTGTTCTCTTTACTTTTCTGAATATTTTAATTGATTTGTAGGTATGTATTTTTAAAAGTTCTGCTCATAAAAGTGGCAGTGTTTAGTAGATTATAAAGTCAATGGGAAGTTGCTTTTCTTGCCAGCTTGCTCTCACCGTGTTTTTCTGATGCAGAACTTCGACCATTCAAGAAACAGAAAATGGTAAAAATCCAACTGTTATGTTTTTACCCTTATAATTTTTAAGGAACACCTAACACTTGTTCTAGTGTGTGTTTAATTATGTTGTGCTTTACATTTGTTGTTAAGGAATGACTTGGCATGAACTCAGTGAAACTGCATTACATCACTTTTCCATTCAGGAGGGAAATAAGGTTGCATAGCTCTTCAACTTATACCTCATTTGCAATGGCCAAAATCAAAATTTTTCTGTGTGCTTTTTACCAAATAAGCGTGACTGTCTTCATAGAATAGTTGGTTTTACTGCATACACTGGGCTGGAGAAATTTTTGAGCAACTAGAGTGTCTTCTTGAGTAATAACCCATCCTGTATTTTCAAGTCTTCCTAAGCATATAATTACTCCTCACTCATTGTCAAGCAGGTAGCCTTACAAATACTGTTTTCTTGGTATACTTGATAGATATTTGTATTTTAAGAAAAGAATTTCACCTTCCTCGAGGTGTTAGTGCTTTCAGCTAAATTCTGCTCCTACTGTAGCAGCTTGTTTGATCTTGTGCACATTAGCCATGAATCAGTATTATCAGTACTACTTGGATCAGTGAAGCTATGCACTATAAACTCACTGGCCTGACCTCCTCAGCAAAAAGGCATAATCAGATTGTACAATTCTGTGTTTTGTTTGCATTGTTTTCTGTGAGCATTAACAAACTTCAGTCTAGCTGTCAATATACATGGACAAGGGGAACTAAACCTAGCATGTAGCTTAAATTTTGGTTTGATCTGTATCTTTATGTGGCAAGAAATCATAATCTGACTAATCGTAAAAATACATGATGTGACATAACACAATTTTCAACAGATTTGAGTGAATATGAACTGGTTTGTAAGACTTAAACCTAATTGTTTTCAGGTCTTGAATGGTTTTTGTTCATGTAACAAGATGTTTTGCTACAGCTAATATAGTAAATAGTTGTTTATAGAGGCAAATTTCTTATTTAAATATGTGGATGCTATTTACCCTTAAGAATATCCGAATACTAGACAAGATAAGCTTTCTTTGTGAAGCAGTTAACATGAAGTGTAGAAGATAATAAATTCTTCAAAGGTTGTTTTGATATATTTTTTATTATAAATTCTGTGTTAGTTTTATCACACACATGAAATGCTTCCTTTTGGAATTTTGGCATAAAAGAGGGTGAAAACATCACATTCTACCTACTAAAATGCATTAGGGAGCCTGAGCAGCTTTGAGTCTGAATCTCTGTGTGCTACAGAATCTATTGGTTCTGACCAGTGGCTTCTGGGTTGATAGTTGAAACATTTGTTTTACACAGTGTGCCACATTGAAGAGACACAAATGCAGAAGACCCTGTTGTCATGAGCTTCCATTTCTGCTTTTCTAGTGGCTGTCTCTGCAGTATGTAACTTGCCCACAGGAACCAGAGAAGAACAGAAAACTTGTCAACACTTTAGAAGATCATTCAGTTCTGAACAGGTTCAGGTGTCACAATCCCTACTACACAAATGCAGCCCATTGCAAGAAACTTAAGATTGTGTAGAGGTTCAAAGCATATTTAACAGAAAAAAAACAGCAAAGGTATTAATGACAAACTTCAGAAGATTTGGTTCAGTTATTAATCCAAATTATATGGACTGTGCACCCAGAGACAGTTACTTTCCTGGTCAAAAGAAAATATACTAGTAAGATAAAAGATTACTTTTAGCACTGTCTTTGTAGGTGAACTGATTTGATTCGTGCCTAAAAATAGGTAGATAGATTGTTTTAGTTTTAGAAGAGATAAGAGAGTGTCTCTGTTAGGCCTGAACCATTTCTCCCATTCCTAATTATTATTTTTCTTTCATTGTTGAAGACTTGTGACCCATATTGTAAGCTTGAAGTTGTGATTTTGCATCTAGAACTTTGTGTGTGGACACATACCCATGCATGTATATGCACAGAATTAATTCTGTGTTCTACAGGGCTGTGAAAGAGAAACCTTAATAAGGCATTTTAAAAAACATCGTCAGGGTATGTGAAGACCTGTGTGGAATTCTTTCCTGCCTGCCCAGTCAGTTTCTGAGGTTAGCTGAGAAGTAGAACTTATCCCAGCGTTGTCTTATTTCTGTGTGATAACATATGAATGGAGCTCTCTTGTTGATCGTAGAAATAGACTACTTGAGCAAGAGGAAAAAAAACCCAAGTATATTTCTCTAGAAGTACAGTGTGGAGAATGAACAAGGCAATGCTTATACTACATGGCTGTTAATGATCCTCATTTGTTGCATTCAGCTTTATATTACCAGCCATATTGGAGTGGCCTTCATTACTGTTTATCTGTGGATTTTGTTGTCTTCAGTTTTCTTACAGTAGTCCTGTGAGGTAGGCAAGTGCTGTTACACAGCTGTTACTCACAAAGGCCTGAGTCACAAAGGTGAAATACCATTCGGAAGCTCAAAACAGTTATCAATAAGAACAGCTTTTAGATATGCTTGACAAATCAGCTTTTCTAGCACAAAATGGTTTTGCATCCTAGTACTGTCTCAAAGAAACTGTATGGCCAGGAAATTAACTAGTTAATTTCTATCTGCTGAGACACCAGGCTACAGTTACTGATACAACATCTTCAGTTATAGGCAGGGAGCACATGATATGACCCAATAAAACAAGCATTTCCATTTCTGACTTTCATGGGGCTAGCATATAAGAAAACATAATTTCTCCCACAGAAATACTGACAAAAATAATTTCTCATCTTTGTACCTGAGTATTCCCATCTGCAAGCCAAGGTTAAAAGGACTTCCATTGATTCTCCTGAGAAATTGCTATGTCACCTTGACTACCATAAAACATCACCCTTAACCCTTCTGTTTATGAAGTATGAGAATACTTGAGAGCCTTTGTAAACTGGTAACTGCGGAGGGATTGAACTATTTATTTATTTAGTGTACATAAAAGAAAGTTATTCAGATTTACTTTACAATTACCCTATTCTGAGTTAGAAAAAACAGATGGTAATTTACATATGGCAGTAATTGCTGACATCACCAGTAGAACATCTGAAAGTGAGACATACCATAGTTGAAAAATAACCCTGTCAAGTAAATATCCACAGACATGGCCAGATTACAAGAATATGCTCTGTATTGCTGTTGCTGTAAGTATTACAGAACAGGTTTGTTCGGCATTCTTGCCTCACTCTCCCTAGCCTTTATTGTCTGTCTCAACTACAGTATTAGTAACATAACCCTATTTTGCTTTTAAAACTTTGATGTAAACTTAGTGTAGTACGTGTGCTGTTTAAAGTTAATTACATTCTAGCAAATGCCTTAAAATGTATTCTTTCAACCTTTGTGATTAGGTGGAATAAATACTCTTTCAATTTTCTTCTCAAGATTTCTGTAGGGCTTTTAGTTCTCCCTACACTGTATCCTTGCCTATTCTTGTGGGAAAGGCAGAACTGGAATGTTAGCAGAGCGGTGTGTACTGGCAGAAGCCTGTAAGGATACCTCCCTAATAGCTCTGAGATCATAGGCCTGAATCCAAACCCTTTTGACTTTGAGCTCTGGTTCAGGCTATGGTGAGCTTCTTATTCCATGCTCTAAATATTTAAAATACAGATTGAGGACTACAGTAATTCCCACAGTAATTACAGTATCATGCTCAGTCCTACCATAGTTCAGCTAAATTCATTAAGCCATTACCACATAAATGGGTGTGCGTGATGGATGAGCTAATTTGTTTCTTAGACATGTTTCATAGACCATTTTCTGGAAAGCTGTCGGAGAAATTTGTGGGATTACTTATGAGATAGACATATGTTTTAATACTGTGAATTTTACACCTGGAAATACTATTTTACCTAGAAACTAAGACTTCACAGCATACTTTTATTGTATTTCATTGTAAGTATCAAGTCTCTTGCTTTCCTTTTTTTTTAGGGAATAATTCAGTTACAATTGAATGCTAAGTAATGTATTTTAATCACTGTAATGTAAATGTTTTCTCTTCTGGCACAGTGAGTTTAGATTGAATTTCTTAGAATTTTAATAGTTGTTCCAAACATGCTGAGTGTATAAATAGAACGATGAATTTAGGAGGTGAGGAGTGTATGTTAGGATGTATTGAAAGGTATTCACAAACAGCAGAAAAGGGGAGAATACAATATAGTAAGGAAGACAAGTCTCTAGTTGTTTTATAAATTGTAACAATCAATATATAAATATAAATATACAGTCTTTCTTCTAAAGAAGACTTCTTTGGTTTTTCTATCTCTTTACAGTAATGTTATAAGGCTCTGATTTTTTTTAAGTGCTCTGATGTATAATAGGGCACAGGAATGTGTTCCAAGACTCATAAAATCTTTAATTAAAAGAATGGAAATTCTTGTAAACTCCTGGTGGTTGCCTTTAAGTAATATCACTTCTTAAAACACTTCCCTCCACCCCCCAGTGTGTGAGATTATCTTTCTTTTTATGTACAGTTCTGTTAGGCTCTGCATGGGGATGATGTACACATTCTGAGACTAGGTGATTAATAGAATTACGTGGCCTCTTGTGACCAGGGCCATTCTGGAAATAAGAACCTGGCACACAAAAGAGTCTGTGCTAAGTAACCAAACAAATGCTCTGCTGTTAAAGTCAAGACTGTAATTTTGCTACAAGCTGTCCTGCAGGTATACTGCTATGGATGGATTACTAGCAGTGCTCTGTGGCTCAGAGCGTGGGAGTCAAGAGTTGGAAGGAATTATGGAATGATCAGGAACATGAAGCAAATTTTCACCCCCAGTGGATAGAAGAGGACTGGTATGTGTGACACATACCCCTGTCCTTACTTGATCTGTTCCTTCCATATCACTCGCTATTGATTGCTGCCAAAAGGACAGCAGCAGGGATCAAACATCATTCTCTGGGGTGTTTAAGGACCCAAAGGCACCAACGCAGCAATTATGTCACTGACAGCAGCTACATTGCTTCTCTTTAAAGACCCCTTCTAAATGAGACACATGAAAGTGGAACATGAGAGAGTATTAAATTAAAGATTTGCTTGTGTATGTCATTGCCTGAAGCTGTCGGTCTGTTTCTTCATGGGATACAGGTATTATTTTCCTGGTGTGTGGGTTGTGAGGAAGGTTTTAGCAAGAGACAGAAGTTTTTGCAAATTTCCAGTCCCACCTATCTGGCAGGCACTGGAGAGTGAGGTGAATTAGGAGTCAATAAATTAATCCTTCCAACCATAACTGCTTTTTAAAGACTGCAGCATAATGTTTGCTTCCATTTTTCATGAGATTTTTTACAAAATATTATAGTGATGGATATAAATCCTTCAACATTTTCTAACTTAAAGGAAAAATAATTTTCTTGTTAAAATACATTGGCTGGAAACCATTTCTTTAATTGAAAATGTAAAAGGTTGTTTTGTTTTTTCCAACTGATTTTTGAAAATATGTAAGTCATCACAGGTGAAGGATAACATAGCAGTTGAAAGTTTTAATACAATATGCTTCCGTGCTTCTTGTAAGTTAAAATTATAGAAGCAATGGTAAAAACATGTGGAAATGCTGCATTTTAAGCCCAAAGAGTTAATAGACTTACCATAAGAAATTACCTCCTCTGAGGAAATATCTGTGTTTTCTTAATGTAATAATTTCAGTATACTTTTGAAACAAGTTTTGAGTTACTGCTGCAAAGACAACAAAACCACATTTGATAACATTCAGTGTGTGGAGGGCATGTTACCATCTGTACATGAATAGAGTGTTTGAAACACGTGCTGGACCCTTGCTTGTAAGTACTTGAAAACTGAAATTTATTTAGTGCTCGAATGAGCAGGTGATAGTGAAGTATTCTAGCCAGGGGCACCAGCTGTTTAGATGTTAGCTGTGAGCCAATATCCTCTAGATATTGGACAGGACACACAATAACTATATAAATTACTTTTCTTATTTCCTCTTTAAATGAAATATTCTCTGCTTAAATGGTAGAATTACATTTGAGACAATCTGTTGAACTGAAACCATTTTTATAAAGTATTTGCTTATATATTTTAACGAAGGTCAAGCATATACTTCCTTCATACTGTGGAGGAAGTGGAAGAGGATAAGTGACAGGGGCACAGTAGCCGCATGTCGTTAAGGGTTACACACACATACCCTGCTCATGACATTAGGTGATTAGAGCATCGTTTGCTCTATGTTTGCCTCTCATCCTTTTGAATTTTTCTGATAGTCAGGTGATTGTCTTAGTATTTCAAGATTGACAATTCAATGCTGTCCACAGGCTCCCTGATACATATGTCATATATCATACACCAAATGCTTGTAATATGTTACATTAATTGAGATGCTCAGTTATTGGTGGTACGATGGCAGAGGGAACAACAGTGCATTGCCAAAGAAACCAGTAACTAAGAATAGTCAACATAAGAAGCAAATACTTCTTCAGCTGTTTCATTATGATTCAGGAAGTTAACCAAGCTAAAGCAAGTCAAAATGATAAGCAACTCCACTATCAGACCATTCTGATAGTGAAAATAAGAAATACCTAATGCATCCAGCTGTCTTAGTGTGGCTTATCGGAGACTGTGTCCTTCCTTTTCTTTCTGAATGACCACCACTTCTAATTGCCAGACAAGCGTAAGAAGTGCCAGAAGTAACAACTGATGTCATGATGCTTAATTTGTAATGGTAGAAATCAGTTTCTAACCACAGAAAAATGGTTAATAGAAAGGAAAACCATGCTTAGGGTTCAAATAAAGGTAAATCATCATAATAAGTTATTCATCAGAATAACTTGTTTCACAAGAAATCAGAAAGATTAGTAGTTTTATTTTCAGTTGTACTGACTTCTTTATAGCTGTGTCAATACCAAGAGGCTTTAAAGAACCTTAGTCTTAATGAGATTCGGGCCAGGAGCCTATCTGTGTTCTCATTCCTAATAAACTATTAAAATATCACACTATTTTAAAGGTGATAATAGATGCTGTTTACTAAGTGTGGTTTTTTCTTTCCATCTTTTACATTTTTGAAGTGAATACCTTGAATCACTATTCTAATGTTAATTTTGTCATTTTCTTACTACACTGGATTCTGTGTGTGGGAAAATGAACCATTTAATTCTTTTATGATTTTCTCAAAGGCATTTTTAGGAAAGAAAAATCAATATGTATTTGTTTACAAGACAAGATACAAGGTACTGAAAATTAGGAGTTACTTAGCAAGATCTTATATATTTTTCCATGTTGTCAGAAGTCAGTATTGTGATGCACAGAAGTCCATTAGACTTTGGAAAGAGTGGCAGCTATAGTTCCAGCCGTATGCATGAGTGTTCATTTTAAGAATTGATTGGGAGCAGATAAGATCAAAAGTTAACACATGCAGCTGTTTCCAGCTGCTAAAAAAGCATTAAGGAGCTGGTGAGTATGCCACTGAAGTCTTGGAAGACAAATGCAGGGACTGGGAGAATGAAGACCTTAGGCTCAGTGAAGGAGAGATTCATAGAATCATAGAATCAGCAAGTTGGAAAACACATTCAAGATCATAAAGTCCAGCCATTACCCCAGGACTGCCAAGTCCACCACTAAACCATGTCACTGAGGGCCTCATCTGCACAGTTTTTGAACACTTCCAGTGATGGTGACTCCACCCCTGCCCTGGACAGCCTGTTCCAATGCCTGAGCACCCTCTCTGTGAAGAGATTTTTTCCTAATCTCCAGTCTAAACCTTCCCTGGTGCAGCTTGAGGCCATTTCTTCTTGTCCTATCGCTTGTTACTTGGAAGAAGAGACCAACCCCCACCTCACTACGACCTCCTTTCAGGTAGTTGTAGAGAATGATAAGAAAAGAAAAACAAATAAAACAAAAATACAAATCCAAAACAAACAAATAAACAAAATACACGAAAAAGAAAATGACGTTTGCCATGATTTGGTTTATGTCTATGAGAATATTAAGCTTTTGTCTCAGAGGTCAGGTGATGTCTAATTAGGACCATTAACACGTTACTCAGTGAACCCTCAAACTGACAGATATGATGAGGTAGTTAATATTTTTCCAATCTGAAATCATTGCATAATTACCTAATAATTACAGACCTCTGAAATGTCATCACTTGGGTGCTTCAGAGGATTACAGTGGTCATAGTAAAAGGTTGAAAAAAAGTCTTCAATACCTTTTGGAAGGGGAAGGGCTTGAGGGGGAGTGCTTCTGTGGTTGGTTTGTTAGCTTTATGATTCAGGACTTTTGGAGTACAAGAGTAAATATTCAGTGGAGTGCTATCCAGCTAATGCCAATTTTTTTAGGTACAGTTTACCTCCCTACAGATTTTGGTTTCTGTTGTTAATGGTTTTATAAGGCAAGCAGGCTGAAAGCAGAGACATTTTCTTCAATGCAGTAAATACCTGTGGGGTTTTTTTTTCCTCCTGTAAAATTTGCTTAAAGTTTCAATCAAAACTTTGCATTTTAATTTACTAACTTCTCTAATAACATATTTCTATTTAGAAACCAATAGGTATGTGAACTGAAAATTAAGTGAAGTCTTCATATTTTTAGTACTTGGAAAGATACCTTCTTTCCCAAATTTTTCATCATACAGTTGCATTGTTACATTGGCAAAAGGTGAGAAATTCCTTTCAGCAGGAGGCATTGTAATCTATAAAGTAGCAGGACCCACAATACCGACAAGTTTCTTGTCGATGTTGTTTGGATATGATTGTTTTGATAAGGTCTCATATCCTAACACATATTACAAAGCAGATTCTTCAAATAAACTTAAAAATAATTTGTTGCTCCCAGTGATACTAATCAAATGGAGCTCTGTGGCTGTCTATTGAAGATAAGGTAGTGTGGAGAGGATTAAAAATAACAAATTTTTGTGCATGTGTTCTGGTTAATAACAAGCAGTTTTATAAGTAAGATTCAGATGTAAATAAAAGTCTTATGAAATGTGAATACTGATAATAGCTATTACATTTTTCATATCAGGTGTTGTCACATTTTAATTCAAATTTTGGTTATATCCTGCTTTGTCTTAAGGTATTTGAGTGTATGCATGCATCGAGGCCCTAAAAGTTGTAGCTGCTGCAGTGTTTAGGTATGCCTGTCAAGTTTTCTCAGTTAACTTATGTAAGAAATTTCATACTTTTTCCAAACAGATAATTTAGCTGGAGTTTTTCTGTTTGGTTGCTTGTGGGGGTGTTTACATAGAGGTACACATCCCTTGTGAATCTGTACCTTTTTGTCTGCTTTTAACTTTGCATAGAAATAACGGACATCTGAATTTTAAGCTGTTTAAACCATGAAGAAATAATATAACTGTAACTGTGATACACAGTTATTCTAGAAAATGACTAGCGGGTGGTTTTCTATGTAAAAAACCTATCAACATGAATAATAATGTATTTATATGTACGTATAAATACAAACAATTAATGTATTTGTGGTCTCTTTTTATCTTACCAGAGCATACCATTTTAAAAATAATTCCTGAGTCAGACAAAAAAGCAGTTTTTCATTGATTCTTCTATGAGTTGTTATTGACAAGATGTACCTGCTATTGGTATTCGTGGTCTCCCTGAGACCAGTGGACATAACTACTCATTTTAATTTTCATTTTATAGCATCTTTTGGGTAGGAGATGTAATACTGCTTCTCGATTAAGTATACACAATTTTTAATGGATTGCAACCTTTATGTGTATTTGTGTAGGCCACATAAAACCCAAACTATACACCATAGGTTGGAGTCACATCAACAGTTGTAGAATATTATCAGATGCATGAACAAATTGCTTTAGCAGTTGGGTAGCTCAGTTCTTGGTTTTTTGTTTTATTTTTAATTTTACATCTGTCCTATATGCATTTGTTGAACTTTTTCAGATAAGATGAAAACTGAGAAACACTGATGTGATGCTAGTGCAGCTACAGACACTAGCAAAGGTTTCCTACCTCTTAAGCATAGGCAAGACAAGAAGTATATGGCAGAAGATGGACTAGTCAATGGGAAGTTTTAACATCTGTCCAGTTTTAAACACATTAGAAATTTCAGTTGCTTACCTATAGATTTGGAACAGGAACCACTGTCTTTGGTAACAGGAGATAATGTAGAAGAAAGTTGATCCTACTAGTATTCCCAGTCAGAAAAAGTTGATAATGGAAGCCCATCTTACCTCTATTAGAGAATCCATGCAGAAATTTTTATCTGTTCTGAACATCACAACCTCCGAAAAAAACTATTGGAAAGATTTGGCTAACTAGGCAGTAGAGGATCCATATGGGAATGACCCCATTGGCCTGTAGTGTCAAAACTGAAGCAGCAACAGAATTTAATGGCATTGCTAGGTAGAAATTAAAGCTGTCAAAACAATTCTGTTGACATTCCTAATCAAAATAACAACAACCCCACATTGGAAGCTGCTGCCTTTTCTATTAGTTGCTCTTGTAGAACTGTTTCCAGAAGTATTCCAAACTCTAGCTTTTGTCTAGACAAAACAGTAAAAATACTTAAAAGTTAAAAGTATGGGGGAACAAATTCAGTTACATTTTTCAGAGCTTTAAGGACATAGTTATAGTTTATAATCAGGTTCTAGTTTATAGTCAGAAATCAAAGTAAATGTTTCTTAGGTATTCTTTCTTGGTAAACTCTACTTCATGGGAATGACAGATTGCTTTGCTGATTGACCTTACTTTTCTCATCTGTGAAGTAATGATACCAGTGAAGTGTTAGATGCTAGACTGCCTATGATGAGAGTGGTATGTCATGAAAATTATTTCCACTTTCCAGTCCTACCTGCCACTCACTTCTGTAACATTCTATTTACCTGGCCAAACTTACGTTTGTCTGGGAATCCTGAGGTAAAATGAGGGAGTCCCAAGCCACAGGGCAGCATGAAAGTTTCCACAAATGGCCTTAAAAATTGCTGGTGTCACTAATCCCTTATTAGATATAATGAGGCCTTAAAATTTCTTTTTGAATTGCCTTCATTAACCTGAGTCATGTGTAACTTGGAGAGGCAGATTTTAAATGTCTTTGTTAACATAGCAAGAGAGGTTATTAGAGGTTAATCCCTGAAGCATGACATTTTTTTTATGCAGCTATAAATTTATTTGTGTACGTTGAAAATACAAATGGTTTAAAGTTCAGCCCTTACAGTCTGTCTGGAGCTTAACTCAATGCACAGTTATGGCAGATTTCCAGATAGTGGTTGTGCCAGGCTACAGAGTTGGTTTCCCTGCAGTGGTGGAGCAGAAGCCATCTGACTTCACATACTTGAAGCCAGTTTACTGTTGAGTTGGCAGCAGTTGCAGTCAGGCTTCAGTTGCAAGAAAGAGCTTTATTACTTCCAAGTTTCCCTTTCAGTGAAGAACACATATAAGACCATAAAACTGTCTTGTGTCTTTCTAAGATCTATCATGGCAACCTGATAGAACAGCGTGCATTTTTCATCCGAAGAGTTAGGGGTTTCCAGTTATGTAGAAGGCATAAGTAGTAATACTCATTTGTCCCCTGACTTTTTTCCTTTTGCTGTAAGCTTTGTCCCTTCTGAAATGCACTGGTCTGTGTCAACAACGTGGAGACCTCCATTCCTGTACTGGTTTTAAAACAGGTGGAGACGTAACTCATGACAATATCTGCTGCAGCATAGTTCAGCACTCTTGCCAAAAAGTAAAGAAGTGCCACAGTGGTTTAAACCCATTCTCTGTGTAAAGTGGCACAATTTGATATACCTTCTTCCCATCTTAGCCTCCCACATAAAATCCATTCTCACTGTCTCTGTGTATGATAACTATGCATGCTAATTCATTTGCAGGACTATCAGCAAATTACTTTTTTTTTTTTGTCTGCCTTTGCCCAGAGGTTTTGTTGGGGTTTTTTTGGCAAGTACAGCAGTGGCATCATAACAAGTTATCGCATATGTCTTCCTTCCCAGATTGAAAGGTAGTGTGTTTGTTAGGTTCTTTCAGGTAAACTTCAGAAAATCCATACTGTTTCTGTTACTTGAAAAATATTAAGGGTACAAAGAAGAAAGATTTCTGTTTACTGAAAGCAATTTTATGTGAGGAAGGTGAGAACCCATGTCTGTATTGCAGGTCAGAGCTTTTCTGGAAATACTATTTTGCATCCAGTTGCATCTGTTTCCCCCTCACTTTCCACCCCCAAAGTATAATTACTGTAGATTTTGATAAAAGAATTTTATTTGGATGGGAAACCTGGAGTTATTCCCTTCCTGCAAGTCATGAAGGACTCGTAGCAGGAATAGCATGGAAAGTGAAGGCAATCAGGTTGTAGCCCTGTGCCCTGAGGCTTTGGAAGCAGAGAAAACTAAGTGATCATGAGACAGAATTTTGGTGCAGGCAAATCTTCCATTAATGTAACTTTGATATTTGGAATGCATGCTTGTATAGCCCTCCCCTGCAACAAATCCTTCTTGTCTTCCATAGACTTCTCTTGCTGAAGTCCACCAACAACTTCTGTCCTATGTGATTGTGTCCCAGAGTACTATTACGAGCCCAGATGGAAGGAGGTCTGCGGGAGAGGAGCAAAAGTATATAAAAAAAAGATTATAAGTATTATTTAGGTTCTTAGGCCTTAAACATTACAGAGAGATTTTTAAAAAAGCAGTCTTGTTTCTGGGGTGGCAGTTTCAGGTATCATATCCAACTGGTTTACATGCATAGTTGCAGAGCAGACGAGTAACACTTAAAAATACCAAAAGGCAAAACTCAAGGTATTAGATTTTTTAATAGTGGTATGTCATGAAGTCATACCAAGGTTTCACGTTTAATGTGAGCAAAATATTTTCAGCTATGTAATTTATCAAAAGTTGAATTTTCTGAGGGTTGAAAACCTATTTAGGAATTTGAATCTAAGCTTTAAAGCAGCTTTAAAGTGGGAAAGGGAAACATGCAGAAGCAAATTAAAAATGAAGTATGATACTTAAAATGTAGTTCTGTGGAATACTGAAGGTTGGCTAAAATTGGTTTAATTGAAGTCATGCTTTATTGCAAAGCTTTTAATTGTCACACGTCAGTTTGGACCAGTTTTCACTCTAAAACCTTTACTAAAGTCCCCACATCTGTTTTCTCACAGTACTGTTGGTGTTTAGGGCTGTCCAAATCTGAGAACATACACTGAATTCACACAGAGTGCATGTACACATGTGTGAGAGAGAATATACTTATAACGGGAAGTGTAAGCATGCTCAGATGCCTTGGAGACCCATAATGGATATGTCACAACCATAATATTTTAGTTATTAAGTAACAGTGTGTTTTGTTTTCTGTGAAGCATTTCTCTGAACCAAAATCTTCCTAATCTCAGACACTCTCCACAGTTTTCTACTGGTGCTATGAGACATACTGTACTGTAGTATGCCCTACATTACAATAGAACACAGACAAGATGAAGTACATGGCTTTAAGCAGAGCTTACCAGTCATGAAATACAGAGCTCTAAGCAGAGCTGCATGTTCAAGGAATCATTAGCTGCCTTTTTTAGAGGAGTTTTTGTTTTAGGTCACAGTTGCTTTTTTCATGATAGCTAAGTAAGAATTTGTACTCAAAAACTGTGACTGTATAGAAAGTTGGTGTCCTTGTGGTCACTTAACTGTATCTATAATCATACAAACCTTTCTCCATTGCTTTAATCATATGCACTCCACAGCATAATACTAGTAATATGAAATTATCAAGATGCTAATTTGTATATTGTAAAGTAATTTACGATTTTTGTGGCTGGAAACATGAGCTACTTACAT
Organism: Melopsittacus undulatus; assembly: GCF_012275295.1. NCBI lineage: Eukaryota > Metazoa > Chordata > Aves > Psittaciformes > Psittaculidae > Melopsittacus > Melopsittacus undulatus. The sequence goes on from NC_047535.1 coordinate 17,764,251, forward strand.
GCATGACTTTCACTCATATTCTCCTTAGCTTACAGAGCCATGTATGTTTTGCGCCAAACCCAGCAGTTCCTAACCAGTCAAAACTCCCACTGACTTCACTGACTTCAGTGGGAGTTTTGCCTAAGTAAAGACTGAAGGATTTGGATCACCAAACTTAGAACATAGAGTTTTCTATAACCTTAGGCTGAATTGCACAGAAGACAGTGGGTGTTTGAAGGAAAAAGGAAATACACTTTTTTCTACAATAATTTCAGCCCTCTTAATGCTGAAGTTAAAAGCATTCCTTTTGAGAAAGCCTGTCTTCTAAACCCTGCCAGTGTCTGGGGGTGGGGATGTTAAGAATTACATTTGGAATTCTTTGTACTTTACTGCCAAGTTTAAGGAGATACTCTTCAATGAATTACAGTAAGTATTAGTATGGTCACTGTTTTTGTCATGCAGTAACAGAATGGATATTCTGTGAAATATAGCAGTACACTTGCTTTAAGTTTGAAACAAAGATTGGCAGATATCCCACAAGACCTTGAACCAACTCCAGGAAACTTTTATTTATTTACCCAATACAATAAATACATGAAAAGTCTATCCTACAGTTTCTTACTGCTTACAACTTCTTTTAAAAGCTTGTCCAGTAAAATGCAGTTGGAACAATTTTCCTCATCACGGTGTTTACTGCCCAGGTACCAAGATGCATATGTATTTTTTTTTTACACAGCAGTGCAAAATAAGCTTTAAATATTAACAAATCAGAATCTTAGTGGTTTACAACCACTTTTCCTTTGTGCCTGTGTCTAAGCAAAATGCAAGATATTGGAGATGCAGGTCTGGAGTGCTTATATAGCAAAAGTGTAGTAGTAACATCTTCCTAGCTATTTGTAAAATGGAATTGGTAAGTTCATTACTTCAGTACTGAACAGTAGCTTCATTGCTGAACAGGATATGAAGCCTGGAATTTTTCATGTGAAATTAGTTATTGTGCTTTTGTGATTGTAGAGGTTGGGTATACCATAAATGTTAAAATGTTACTGTGGGCCAGTGTAGTGGTTGATAGGAATTGTGCAGGAGTGTTTGCTTTTCTAGGAATATTTTATCTGTTCTCTTTGTTGGTGGTTAGATTAGGTACCACAGTAGCTCTGATCTGTGGTGTTCTGCATAGTGCTGGGGAATATGGAAACAGAACAGGGAAACAGTGAAACCTCATGCTGAACCCTGGCATCTTGAAACCCTGCCTCTGGATATAAATCCTGTGGTGTATCCTGTGGCCAAAGCTGGGAGAAAGGGAAGTCTGCCAGAGAGGTCTGGAGCCACGCAGGACTTTAGGGAGAGGATAGAAGGGCTGTTTCCTAAACCATGATAGTTTATTCAGGCCTACAGATTTCATACACCCTTTTAAACAGTGTATATAAACCCAAACTTTTTGTTAATGTTAGGCAATCTTTGAAGATTTTGTGTTAGAACTTCAAAGTGCTGCTAATTTTGCTCTAGGGTAGAGAGTAGAATATTTAGGTTCTCTCTTAATTCTAGCATCAGGTTTCTAAACTCTCTATGATATGACTTTTCTTTATGGTGAGACTGTATGCAATTGTATCCGGAATAATAGAATTTGTTCTTTTACAAACTGATCTTCACATATGTGCAAACAGATTTACGTCCTGATTTCTTTGAATTCTAATCTGTGCATAGATATTTTTAATGAATAGATAGTAGAAAGCATTACGTGGTGACTTTTTTACAGCTTCATATGAAATGATGGTTGCAGTCTGGAATAAACTCTTCAGAAAGAAAATACTTTAAAAGTAATACAGTAAGTACATAATAGGCCAAATTCTGTGGTCTTTATAGCCTGATCCTCCATTTTGTAAGTCTGTGCTACTTGTATAAATGTCTTGAATTTCCTGGTCATTGATCCAGCTCTGTGTAGTGGATGAGCAGAGAATTACTTTTCCTCTTGTCCTGTTAACTTTGTGTTGCATATCTATTTGGTCTTACACTATGGAGCACAAAGTGGTGGAAAATCTTGCCTCTGCTTCATATTAGTTTGCATTTCAGGTGATTTATTTAGCATTGGCATTGGATTATGGAATCTTCTTTTCTGATACGCTCTCTTATATGTAGTCTGACAGGTACAGTGATCTGCACTACCACATAGCTCACTGTCACTTCTTGAGCAGGAGGAACATTGGCAAAAACTTATGTGGACTGATCCTGCAATAGTCTGGGAATTTTAAAACTGTCAGGCAGAATTTTCCAGTGAAGGATAAATAGCTCACATTGTAACTGTCATTACCATAAGCACTGCTGTGTTTTATCAATGTGAAATAACATGAAAATTAAAGACATTTTAAGAGTTTCATGTAATTACCCCTACTAGTAGTGATCATGTTATGTTTGAGTTGTCACATATACACCAGTAATAAATTTCCAGTTATTGATAACCTATGCAATTAAAAGCTGGATTGCAAAATAGTGAAATGGAACTTAAATGCCTAATTATATATCCATAAAGAATGAAAGTATTGGGCCAAGCACATCAATCAGTTAGCAGAAAGTAATTTCTGCTTTTTGACAAAAATGATGATATTTGGGAATAGGTGTTAACTGTTCAGGAAACAAAGATTAGTACTCAGTGATGCTTGGTGAACCAAGCAAAATAAGTAAGACCTGCAGTCATTCTCTGAACTTGAGAGGATAGGTCTTGGAAAACTGTCTCTTAATCCACAGCCTTGAAATTAAGACTCTTTGATTGTCAACTCGTTGTGAAACACTAAGTGTTGTGAGTCCTGATTATAACTTTTATGTAAACATTTTTCAGTGTGACTCATTTGTTGCCAGGTGGCACTGGTTGGAAAGGACTGTAAGGCTTCATGAGCATATTTACCCTAGCTTTCTTAATTTTAAAATTCGAACAGCTGCACAGGGTATAAATGGAGAGTGTTCTGGAACCATTCACTCTCCTCAGGAGTAGCTATCTACTGGTTTATAGAAGTCAAGTGTTAAGTGCTTACAAATGCAACAACCTATTGCAACGAGGTGTAAAATTTGACAGAGGCTAGAAGATCCTTCTGTGCTGCTTCATGAATAGCAGATGAAGGCTGTCCTGCATGTGAAATATTCATCCTATTTTTTCTTCTTATTCCTTTCTTTTACTAAGGCAGACATAGAAAGGCTTACAGATAACAAAGGCACTTTCCTCAGTAGACTCTTTCCTACCAATACCTCCTTTAGTCAGGCTTAAGCCATGGAAGCCACTTGTTCTATTTTCTTTGTCTTTAAAGTTTCAGCAGATACTAGGTGTGCAAGCACAGTCAAGGGAGCTCAGATTTGTACGTCAAGTACTTCAGCTGTAAAGGATTTAATCAGACCAGGTTTAACCAAACATTAAGCTAGTGTCATCTATTTAGTTGTTAGAGATGCTGGGAATTCTAGATGGTCTCACTAAGTTCTTTTTAACTTCTCTTGTGTAGCCAGTCCCAATAACTTTTACCTTAGTGCAGACTTTTTTTTTTTAATTTGATAATAAATAGTATATAGCCTAAAAGAGATTTGTTAAGTTGTGCTGCATTTTTAGGAAGCTGCAGCAACTTTGAGATGTGCATTCCAGAAAACTAGAATAGGTGCTGGATTCATAGAATCACAGAATCAACATGTTGGACAAGACCTTTAAGATAATGAAGTCCAACCATTAGCCCAGATGCCAAGTCCACCACTACACCATGTCCCTAAGAGCCTCACCTACAGGTTTTGAACACAACCAGGGACCGTGACTCCACCAGTGCCCTGGGCAGCCTGTTCCAATACCTGACCACCTTCTCTGTGAAGAAATTTTTCCTAATCTCCAGTCTAAACCTCCCCTGGCACAGCTTGAAGCCATTACCTCTTGTTCTATCCCTTGTTGCTTTGGAGAAGAGACCAGCAACCTCCTGGATGCATCCTCCTTTCAGGCAGTTGTAGAGAGTGATAAGGTCTCCCCTGAGCCTTCTCTTCTACAGACTAAACAATTGCCTGCCCCTCAGCCGTTCCTTGTTATGAGGTAAGCAGAATTGCCATGATGTATGATGTTCTATCTATTTACAAAGGATTCAGCAGGAGGAGAAATTTAAATATATTAAAAGAGTTTTATTATTCAAGATAGCTGGTCGTCTGCTTGTTAAGCATGATCAGAAGGTAGGTTGGTTATGTGTGCTATTCCATTTCCACTGATCTCATACACTGAAAAATGAACTATGCAGAAGTACAATGAATTTATTGTAGTTTTTTGTTAATTTGTCTGTAAATTCTGCCATTCCTTAGCAAATTGTGTAAAAAAAATGTTAATTTGGAAAGAGAATCATCGCAACTATGGTAACAGTATTGGTAATTTGAATTAGCTTGTCTCCCATGTGGATGTTCCAAGAATTATCTTTTACCTGCAAGAATCAGTGATGGAGTAGTCTAGTCTGCATTCAATCCTTAAAAGAATACACTGAAAGAGGATGTGGGTGAGAGTTAACAAGTGGTTCAGTGTTAAAGAGACAGTGATATTAAAGATTTTTCTGTCTGCTGGCTTCCTTTTGAGAAAGGTGTGTTTTACTTTTTCTTCTTTTATTGCTGCTCTGTAAGATTTGCTGAAATTACAGCAGTGTTTTATTGAAAACTACCATCTTCTGTTAGAAGCATTAATGTTTGTGTTGGTTTTATCTGTTCTTGTAGTAAGTGATTTATTTTTTTTGTTCTTGTATCCATAAAAGAAACAATTTTATTCTGGGAAATGGCATAAACACTTGAGAGAGAAAGACTGAAGTAGTGAAGAATGGTATTCATCTGCCTTCATGAAGTAGGTTCTTTACTATAATTTTGAACATGTTCTCATTAAGTCAGAATACACAGAGCTATGATTGTATTTCATTATTTAAATCTACCATTGAAATGTAGCTCATATAAACGGCTCAACTAGCATAAATAGAACCAAATGTGTTTGCCTCGGGAAATAGACCGTAGAACTATATGTAGTTTGTACAAAGATAGGAAGTTCAGGTGATAAAACTCTGTGCAGTACCCTATGGAAGGAGTAATTAGTTTTTTTCTGGTAAAATCTCAAGGCAGGTTGATTTTACCACTCACACTGATGTAGCCATGTATACTGTGAAACGCCAAAGACGTATCTGTCAAACCAGTTTGGCTGGGATAAGTTCTAGGTGACATGGAGGGCAAGAATGCTGGCTGTTCAGTCCTTACTCTGTCTCCTGGATTGTCTCTTGTCTGCCAAGGAAGACTTAGCTCTTCTAACCTAATAGCTATTTAGGAATGACTAACTCAGAAGCTCACTCCATAAATTCAAAGCAGTGTTGCTGCACATTGTCCATTTTTTCTAGTTAGGGATAACTTCATGGCAAAACTCTTCCAGTAGGAAAAGGAGTGGTAAATGTGACTTTCTGTAGCCACATTGCCTTCTTGCTTTTGCCAGAGAGGAGTCTTTCACTGGTGAGTTGTGATGCAGTGCAGGCTTCCTGGCCTTGACATAAACATCATGTGCCTCAGTTTTATTGTAATGAACAGAGTCTTTTGCAATCAACACAGGCCATTTTTGTAAACTGTTGCTTTGCTGTTTCTTCTGGAGCTTGTATATGTTTTCAGTCATGCCAATGTTAATATTTTTTGTACAATTCTCTACACAGGCTTCTGTGACATTTTGCAGATGTCACTCAGTCATTCATTGTTACAGTTGATGAAAATATTATGAAGATAATCATGTCTTACTGTCTTTTGGAATATTTAAAGAAAATGCTTTTACAAGAGTTTTGCCAGTGCATTCTTTAGGTATAACATATGAAAAATATTTCAAGATTTCCCATAAGAATAGAATCACTTGCCAAATGTCATTTGGCACTAGAATGGAGACTAATCTTTGCTATTTGCTTGCTTATTAAATTCTCTCATTGTATCCTTTGCTGATCTAATTGCTAATCTTTTAATTGACCTCTTTACCTTAAAACTGATTTTCCTCAGCCAGCACTGAGAGCTTTACAATCTCTTCTAATTTCACAGCCAGTCTGTTGACACTGAAAACACAGCATGGTAGCATTATGCAGCATTATTTTACGCTGCTTAAGTAGTTTCTTGGCTACAGTAGATTTCATTAAAACAATACCATACTATCTGTCTTTTATTACAACTCTGGAGTTTCATCTGATCTGAATTATCAGGCAATATTTTAATCTATTGTATTTAATTTGTAAATGATATGGATGTTAAATGTGGAGGCAAGCAACACAAATGCAGTCTGTAATGATCATGTGGAAATACATTCTTACCCAAAGAGTTGTTTGTATTGCATGACTGCAGACACGCTGGATTGTAACAGGTATGATTAGGATAATGATTTTCAGCAAATTCATGATGGCTTGTTGATGGCAATTTATATAGCCCTTCAGCTGTTACTGTTTACTAAGTAGATATTGCACGATTTGGTAGTGCTTCCTGAGTCTTTTAAGGACTAGTGAGAGTGTTGTCCTATGACTTTTTGGTTCCAAAGTTATGTAAAGTAAAACTGCTTAGAAACTATTCCTGTGGGCTGTGAATTCACTACAAGGTGAATCTTGTAGTAAGAGTAAAGACTCAGGTTGCATGGAGCTGTAATCTTTAATGTTTTGAAAGCATTAGTAGCATTTTACAATTTTTTTTTCAACTTATTTATAATCACCAAACTGATTTAGGAGAGTTTAGAACTTGTGAAGGAATTGGGCTTAGTTTTCTGATTGACTTTCAGTTGATTTCTGAGGACAGCTGTTTACTTTCTTTGTATAGTGGTATGGTTTTATTGTTGAATTTATTTTTCCTCCTCTTTTTTTTCTTCTTTCGTGCTTGTATTTTATTTAATCCCTAGTTTCTTCTGGGTTTTTTAATACTTTGTTGTATTACTGCAGGCATTCGTGTACAGATGCATAGAAAATCTTCCTTTTTAATCACACTGCTGCTTTGTGCACATGCAATCCATTTACTGTGTAACGCAGCTGGTGAAACAGTGGGCATGGTGAGCTGTGAATGGTTCTGTACTCAGACTGTCATGCTGGTAGCCCACTAACAGAAATCTTGTTCCCTGCACTTACTCTTGCAGAGAGCTGTAGGGAAATGCCTACTATGATTCGTCTGTGGTTAGAGAATTCTGCTCTTGGTGTATGCAAGCTACTCCCATTGCCTGTAACACGGCCTGAAAGCTGTGTTTCTTGAATATTTACATAGGTATGAATGCAGAAAACAGATGTTTGTATGAGTGTTGGCGAATTTGATCGGATATTGATTCAGTATAACAGCAGCCAGAATCCTGTGCTCTGGACTATTTTATGAATTTGTTCCAGGTGAAAATTCACCTCTGTTCCTTCTCTCCTTCCTCAGATAGGAAACCAAACAGTATGTTCTCTTGGCTGGCTCTTTCCTTGCTTGCCATTGGTATTTTGTTGGCTGTTTTCATATGTCTTTTGGCTGTCTCTCTAATTGGAAGATCCTAAGTTTGCCAGGAATTTTTTGGCACTGTACTACCTGCTTTTGCAGTTACATGTTTTGTACTAATTTCTGCTAGGGAAAAAAACAGAGGAGTGGGGTTGGGTTTTTTTTGGTTTGGTTTGAGTTCTTTCTCAGGGTGGGTGTGTTATTCCCACTTCCTAGAAGCCTTAACCTCAAGAGAAGGGGTTTTGTAGGGTTTTGGGTAGTTTTACATGTCAGAAATCTTTATTCTACATACCTGATAGTCTTGGGTCTCTGTAGTTAGCCAGTGATTATATTGTGGTGGGCATTAGAGTAGATGTTTAGGAAAATCATAGTTAAAGAGCATTTATAAGGAATTTAATACTATTCCAAATTCAGAGAGAAGTTGTAGGCAAGTTACAATCTGATATACAGCAACTAAATTCCCTCATCAGTTGTATGTGCCGTAGAAGCTTAGATGAGTAGTTGTGCTCAAAATGGATTTTAATTTGATTTTTATGAATAGCATAAAAATGATTCCAGAGTTTTTAAGCTGTGGCCTTCTAGAAGCAGAGTAAGGAGAACAGTCTTGGACAGGAGAACAGTTGTCTGGGGTGTCTGGCTGGATGTCAGAGAATTTGTACTGTTCATATTGTGATAGACATCTATATTTACATTGGACAGTTGGAATTGCTATACCAACCTAAATATTAGTCAGAGTGCCTGCTGGTTGTGTAGGACCAGTGCAATAAATCACAGTGCAAAGGGACTGGGAAATTTAGCTATATGGTACATACATCTCATTAGCTGTTGCTGAATAATGTTACAGAAAAGTGATGCATCTTTTCCACAGTGTGTGCCTCATTGAGAGATTATTTTTTTCAATAAATGAAGTAGCAGAATTCCTGTTGAGTTCAGTACCCAGACAGTGTATGTAGAAGGCTGTTTTGTTATCCCCAAATATCCATTCTGAATAAACAGATACTTGAGTGATAGAAAAGATTGGTGAAAAGTATGTAAGATTGAACAAGGAATGGTACTCAAATTCTTCACAGCAGCTAGCAAAGTAATATTTTAGTTTTCAAGCTACAGTAGATACAGTAGAGCCAAGTGCAAGAAATCAGCAATTTTCTGTTTGAAAAGCGCTTACTCACAGAATAATGATTTTTTTAAATGGCAGAATTAAATAGAAGAAAATCCTTAGTTTAGGGCCAGAGGAAACTTTATGTTTATTTCCAGCAAAAGCCTAAGTGTGGATCTGTCTTAAATAGAAATGTGGTCTTACTTTAGCTTCCTAGAATGTAGTTTGTCAAGCACTTGAAGAAGAGAGAATAAGCCTAAAGAGTAAGAGCTCTAGAAGAGTTGGTTTTGTGATTTTGCTGGGGATAAAGAATGGTCAGACTATGTGGTTAATAACTGTCATGTCTTGGCACAAGCAACATGTAATAAATAAATTACATCAGTGAGTTCACTGGTAGTTTAGAGTGAGAGATTTTTAAATGTCTAAAATATGATTGAAACTGAGCTTGTGTGCAATTGGTGCCATACAGTGAGTGAATGAGAGTATTACATGATCCCTGAGGCCAATCTAATTTACTTACAGATGGATTGCACATTCTAAGAATGGAAGTGCTGAAAAAAAAGATGCATGTACTTTGCTGTTAGCATGACAAATATAATAGATTCTAGTTTTTAGTGTAGAAGTTGGGCAAGGAAAATACTTCCCATAGTTAAATATGAAATTCTTGAAAGAAAAGCTGAGTTCTTCTTTCTGCAGCACATCAGTGCTAGATATTCCCCTTGCTTTTGGGGTGCCAGCAATGCAGATAGAGGTCCTGTTAAGATTTACTTTGTCTTGTCTAGGGGGTATCACTTGCAGCTCAGGGCAGAGAGAATGCTCGACCCAGTCCCTTGCTCCTGAATATTAGGGTGGCTTTACAGGTTGATAATGCAGGTTGTGACTTAATTAAACCACAGTGAGAAGAGAGGTATGTGGTGTGTGTAAACAGACTAAATGTGAAAACAGTGTGAAATAGATCCTGCTTCCTATTTATGACTTTCTGGTATTTAAAGAGCTGAAGTGTTTCTTCAGAGGGAGGCTGAGGTTATTCCTTAGTAGGTGTCTGCAGAGCTCCTTCCCCAACAAGCATAGGCCCAGCAGTGTTGTGGAGCATACACGTGGCCATGTGTCCTCTAGAGCTGTCCAGGCTGACCATGAAAACCTGTTGTGAGTGTCAGCTTGAAGCAGCCAAGAAGGAGAAGTAGGAGGGTAACAGTTCTGCCTGCCGGCATTCTGCCCCATCTAAAACTCAGACTCTGAAACGTAGGCTTGATACTGTCTGTTCCCTTTCAACATGCCTTGGGACAAAAGAGCATTTCTTGAATGCCTAACAAGGAAGCAAGCCAGACTAGGTAGCATTTTCTTAGTAAAAAATAATATTTCTTACCTGCTGATATCAGCCTGCCTACTTAGTATGAGCGCAGTGCTGGGGTACGTCTCTTAACCTCTGAGGTTTGGAGCACATCTAGCTCTTGAAGTCCGACTGCAGTTTGGTGGGTGGGGATAAAGAGACTTTGAAAGTATATTGAAGGATATGATTTGATATTGTCATTTTATGTGCTTGGAACAGTCGTAGGAACTTTGGTTTTTAAAGAAGGAAAGCTGCAAACCCCTACTCCCACCAGAGATTCCATCATGGTATCACCTTGACTTTCACAGAGGTCAGCAAGTGTTTAAAAGTCAGTCAATAAAATGCCACTGAATATAGTTGTTTGCTGAACAGCTAAAGTCTTATGACTTGGGATTGATCATTTGCTGGAGGTTCTGGTTGTAAACTACTTGGCCCTCTCCTCTTTTGTCCCTGTGCTGGGAGGATATGATATACTTCCTGTAAGTTGTGCTCTAGCTTTTCTTTTTGTCCTTATCACCCACTGACTGTCTCTTCCTTGGTCATATACAGTAAAATACACTGTTTCTGAGCTGCTTTTAGTACCTCAGTGACAGCAGGCTGTTTTCATGCACTTTCTTTCATGACAGTAACATTTGCAGGCAAAATCTGTCTTACTTGAAACTCTGAAGCAAATGCAGTATGGCTAGGATGTTTTTTTAGTCTACTGCCCAGTTCTCACCAAGTCTGTGTTGTGGAGATGCCATGGTGATACTCAGGGGTTTAAATCCTGACCACACATGGATGTCATTTAATAAGAGCACATCCTTGATCCTGTCTCAGCCTCTTTGCCAATTTTGAGCCCCTGATTTTAAACAAGAAAGGTACAAGAATTTCTGAATAAACCAGAAATCAGTTATTTTAAAAAATATTTACAAAGGACACAATTTTGTGTAATCCTTTTTTTTTTTTTTTAATAAATGTTTTAACTGTTTATTTTCTTTGAAAAGAAATGTTCCGCTTGCTTCAAGTATCTGGCAAGGAAATTTTCAGTGTGGGTTGTTAAGTTTTGGCAGACCTATAACCATCTAAAAGCAACAGGAATATTATTGGAAAGCAGTTGAAAATATTAGCCATTACTATAGTTACTAGCTCTGCCTGTATTTATTTTGTTTTATTTTTTTTAAACTAAATCGTTACTTGAAAGACTGCCAGAAGTGAAATTGCATCAGTGCAAGTAGTCTCAAAAGTGCTTACACCAAGCTGGAAAGGAAGTAAAGACATAAGCTGAGCAGTAGGGAGCATAGCAGGGTGAGTGAAGAAAAGCCAAAGAGGTAGTTGAGTTCCTAGGAGATCCCTGTGCACCAAGTTCCTGGGTGTTGCTGCTATTTGGGCGATACACCTCATAGCTCGGCAGTGCAGTTTCAGGGGTAACAGGCATAACTAAAGCCCTCAGAGGGTAAAGAAAAATAAAAGCAACACTTGTTACAGAATTTGAAAATTTATTAGAATTAAAGGAATTAATTAAAGCTGTCCCAGGAGATAATAGAGAACACTGATTTCTGTGCTACTTTCTTGTGAGCAACATAGTGGATAAAAAGAAATACATGCAGTTGAAAGCGAGAGCTGATGAGTAAGTGTTCATTGCACATATATATTTTGGCTATGTTAGCTGCTGTTTCAAGATCAGACATCTGTCCTTAAAATATTTTGCTGCTTGGAGGTTTTTCTTTACCTTGAAATAAAGCCAAGTTTTTCTTTCATAAAGGAGAACACTTGAATAAACATAACCCTAGTATAAAGCCAGTTGGGACTAGTCTACTGGCAGTGGCCAGAGTCCTTTTCCCATTGGGAATTATTAAAAAGACAGTGAGACTGACTTCCTCCATCTTAAGGGTAACTCACTAGTCCCTATTCCTGACTTCTTTATTAGTAAGCAGAATAGAAGAGACAGAAATTTACCGGAATATTACACTAAGCCACTTTAATATATGGTTATTATTTTTCAGAAGATACTAAATATTTATTTAACTTTGAAATTGCAAAACAGGCAAATATTTCTTAAATACAGTATAGCCACAGGAACAGTTATTTACACATACCAAGCAGGTAAAACTTGTAAAGCTTCTGTTACAGAACAGATAGTCAGGAAGTCTGAGTGATTTAGAAGTCTGAGGTCCATGCGTTTTGGGGAACAGTGCTGGCATGCGATGGTACTCTACCAGGAGTTGGATTCTGCAGAAGTTTGCATGCATCTCTTTTCCATAAAAAGAGCTTGTGAGAGTTGAATTCTTTGTATGCTAGACCTGCTCACAAGAGTTGTAATGCTGTTAATGCCTGAAAATGGCTATTGAATTCCGTTGTCCTCAGTTTACCTTTCTGTAAATCGTGTCTGGTGTTGTATCTGCCTCAGGGATTTTCAGTTTCTACGATTCACTGAGGACTTGGATGAGGTAACCAAACTGTTACCTGTTAAAACTAAATTTGCTGTTTTGACACATTATGTTAGTTTAATTTCTGTTTTGTTCTTCAGTAAGAGAAAAAAGATTGAAACAGGTCAGCAATGACTGTGTTTTGCTTTGGGCATTTTATTTTAGTCCAAATCCTACTACACTGAGGGACTTCTGGCACTCATTTATCTCTGATTATCAGTGGAGTGAACTGTACTGAATCTTGAGGAATCAGTAGTGTTACAACACAGACTGCAAGAAATACTTGAAGAAAAATCAGCTATGAGCTTGCACAGTAAAATTTTGGCCCATCTCGATCTGTTGTTGTTTGGTTGGTTTTTTTATCTCCACTTTTTGTTTATTAATACTTAACCCACACATTTCATCTGAGTATCTAAGCATTCACAGATTGATGCCTTATGAAAACATTTGCTTTAAAAGGAATTTAAACCAAATGCAGTGTGTAAAGGAAAATAAAGAAAAAGAGTGCAAAGACACTTCATAGATTCTGTTTGACCTTTAAAAAGAACAGGCGAGAAATTACAGTTTTAATACAAGATAATATACACTTCAGGAGAGCTTGTCTTGCTTCTCAATTTTCATGTAATTTTCAATATAGTCAGTTCAGATCTGTTCAGGGAACAAGTTAACAACTTCAAACCCAGAAGTCTTTGCAGGCTAACTTGCCGTAACTGTTTTTAACTCCCTTAGTGATACATGAAGCATATGCAGGCTGGTTCCCTACTGCCTTTGTCCTGGAAGTGGAACCAAGTAGTGAGAACTGTGCACAGATCTGATTACAGGATCAGGATGAAAAATTGGACAATGATTTGTTTACATAGAATCCATTCAGTCTGAACCCATATTTTCCTCACAGTCCATGTGCAAACTGTGAATCTTAGTGTTCACATACTTGGTGTATGGTTACTGTTATGAGGTTTTGATATTTTGAAATGCGTATGTAAGAATAAGTACATAAAAGTCTATGAATGGAAACAAATGGCAATATGGGCATTTGCCTTGGACATGGGTATTTACAAAAACACACATTGCATTTCCTAAAATAATTGACGATGGAAAAATATGCAGCTGCATTTCCTTATACAGACACATGGAAATTCTTGTTACTGTCTGCACTTTTCCAGTACATGATTGCACATTATAGGGTGAATGTGTGGCAGTTTTCATGCCTTTGATACTTAAATAATATGAAAGTGGTAGGAGCCTAGCAACACAGCACTGTTAATACCGTACTGGGGTTACTGTAAAATTAATTTACTTATAATTTACTTGGCAATAAAGGAAACCTGTGCTGAGACTAGTTTCGCTGTAGAACATCTTCAGTTGTGTTTTAATTAGAAAGTCTTTCTCAACCAGAAAAACACTTTTTTGTATGGGTAGGACCTATTCAGACAACAGTCTCTCTTCTGCATGGTCCTTCAGGTCCTTCAGAGAGCTTAGCCAGTCTTTATTAATGGTTTTGTAAGGTCACATCTCTGTAATACCCACTACAACCATAAAACTTGCACAGATGCAACTCAGAATGTAATGTGGAGCCTGACCAAGGACCACTGTTTTCCATTTATTTTCTTCAGTTTTTATTTAGGGCATAGTCTGAAAAACCTTCTGCTGAAAATCTGAAAAAAAAAAAAGTGAAGGAGAAAAGGAAGGATGCAACTTGGTATCTCATATACTCAAGGATTTTTGGCTCCCTCTAGGTACTGAAAGGCTGCTGTAAGATCTCCCTGGAACCTTCTCTTCTCCAGGCTGAACAAGCCCTGGTTGCTCAGCTTGTCTTCACAGGAGAGATGTTCCAGCCCTCAGAGTATCTTCATTGTCCACTTACATCTCTGTTAGTTTTATGAGATACAGTCATTTAGAACTGGCAGCAAACTTCATTAAAACTGGCTAGATGTAGGCATCTGCAGTTACACATTCAAGAATTAAGGTTTTTTATGCACTACTCAAAGCTCATTCCTTTTTTTCTGTCCAGAATATCAGTTCAGGAAACAGAAATGCCTAAAAGACACAGAATTGTCAGCAATCATCTTTAGATCTGGGGAAATACAAGGACTGAGAGCTGATAGATGGTAGGTGTGACTCAGAGTGCATTTCATCTTGTTAAAAACACAGACAGTTGCCTCTGTCTACATGTGTAATGTATCTCTCTGAGAAGATAACGTGGCTCAAACTTTGATGCTTCTTTCACATATATTTTCTAATAGAAACATGTATAGATGAAACTGCAGTGACTGAATAAATGTCTCAATGTCTGTGCAGTCTGGATCCAGGAGTAGGCCAGTTGTTGGTACTCATAGTGCAACCCCAACTCAAGTGATCTGTTTACTGGAACCACCCATAAATTATAAACTTCTTTATATCCTAGACACAGGTTTTGTGTTGAAGTAGTGATGGGGATATGAAGGATAGAGTAAATACAAAAGTAAATTTTCTGAAGTCTGAGCTTTGTTGCATATGCATCCATTTTCTAGTAATCTAGAGGACATAGTAATGCATTCCTGTTTTACAGTAAGGTATCTTTTCTGATGATATGTGACATAACATAAACTCAGATTGATGTATTTGAACAGCTGGTGAGTCCACGCTAAAGAGATTGTCAGTAGTTCTTGGATGCCCTTATTTACCTCACTTGATTCTCATCTTTTCACTGACAACCAAAGGCAAACCAAAGGAAATAAAATGTGAGGTTGCATTTGTGATCTTAAATTGTCCATTATAATTTCAAATCCCATTTGTCATTCAGGCATAGTCTGTTACTGTGTGATGCAGTCTCTGCATTCTTCAGCATTCATAAATGGAATATAAAAGTTGAATAAAATTCTAAAGCTCAAAAATAGGTTATTGTGTATTTTTCCTATAGCACAAAAATTATTCAAAGAACTGCATGAATCTAAGTGCAATTCTTTCAACCTAAATGCTCTGGGAAAGGAGATAAATCAGCTACCTCAGAAATCAGACCATAATCCAAATGCTGGGGCTGCGACTTTTACAGGGCATTCCAAATGAATGATGCTCTGGGGAAAGATTTCACCTTGTATAACTCCCTGCAGTTTTCATATCTATTTTGATCCTTCAAGATACCAATGAAAGACCGAAAAAGATGTTGAGAAGTAGCTCCAGCAATAAAGGGAAACAGTGTTTCAGATCAAGCATTCGTAAGTGATTTGGAGAAACGTAGTAGCAGAAGAAGGTACTTTCTGGAAACCTTTTGGGGCAAATTATATAGTAAGAACACTATGTGGGACAGCAGTGGGCTGGCCTTGTGAGTATCTGGATCACTTGTGAAAGTGGTGCAGTTGCATTCGTTTGCAAGTATGTCAGACTTTTGTTTAGCATGCCAGAATTAACCAAACCTGTAATGAGTTCCACCCTGAGAAAACACTGTGAATGTGTTTCTCGCACACTGGCTTTGTGTGCGACCAGCTTATAATGGTACTTAAAAAAAAGGTTGAACTTCTGAGAAATGTACATTTCTAAAAAAAATCTTAAAACCAATTAGACTTTTAAAAACTATTAGGTGTAACAGCTTTCTGCATAAGCACTAAAGCAAGATATACAGTCAAAAATGAGATTGGAAGAGCAAGAGAGTCAGTCTGTTGAAATGAACATAACTGACTGAGAGGGGGGATCTTTGAATTCCAATTTAAATATGAATTTTCCATATTCTCTGTAATGTTTAGAAAATGTTTTCACGTGTTAGTAACCCTCTTATAAATAAATATTATGTAATAATTTGCACTTCATATGACCCTGTACTCTAGAATCTCACTTTGTCTGTAATGAATATAGCTGTTTGCTTTGTTTTTTAAAGGAGAATCAAGCTCACCCAATCTGTTGAAGCTCTTTGAAGGGTATCATAGAATTGTATATCGACATATCAGGACAAGGAGGATCTTGTTTTCCACAACTTTTATGCAAGTTCCCTCAGTAAAGGTCCTTAAAATTAATTTGTGATGGGGTAAGAAGATAGATAATACCATAGATAACTGATAACTGGTTAAGAGCTAAACCCCAAGCATCTGAATATATGGTTCTAAGATTTCTTAATGGAAAAAAATGCTGATTTTCATGAAGGTCCCTTGGCTTAGGCATGTATTGTTCAGCACAGTTAAAAGCAAGTCATGCACAGAAGATAGCTCCAATTAATAAAATCCATAATGATAGTATAAGCTACTTTGCCATTCAGAAAAAAAAACACACTTCTGAAAATGTCAGCTCACTGTAAAATAGTAAAGAAGGCAAATCAAAAGTTAGGACTTGGGAAAGCAATGGGAAACAGAATAGTTTGTTCTGTGTGTGGTTGTGTGTATATATATAGACAGATAGACATGTGGTGCATGTGCATTTCAGTCGTGTGTGCCTCCCCACATCCCTAGGACTGGTTAGATCTGCAGTAAGTGTAGTTAAGCTAACAGAGATGACAAGGGAATGGAATAGCATGAGGAGCAGTTCAAGAGGCTAAATATTGCAGTCTGGAAAAAAGGTAACTTGCGTGAGAGTTATTGAGGGAAGTCCATAAAACTTGAGAGTTCATGGGGAATGTGAGGAGGAAATGATTGGCATTGTCTTCCTTGTACAGTGCAAGACCTGCAAGTCATTAAACAGTGGAAATTGCAGACTTAGGAATTCAGGCTGGTAAAATTTAGGAAGGAAGCTAAGCTTATTCAGTGAAGGACTACTAGATGATACAAAAGACATTATATCTGATTTAGGAAGTCTTTGTACCTCAAATAAAAAATGTAGCCTGGAAAAACACACAGTGAAACTAGCATGTATTTTTCCATGTTTTAAGAACTCTATACATCCATTGTTGATGCCTTTGAATAATAGATCTTTGGTCTGACTTGGCTTATGTTTCTGTGCTCTTGTACTATAGCTGAAGAGTTTGGATCATTTAGTCTTATGATTCAAAGGAACTGATCACTCACTGAAGTGATATTTTTGAAGGTCTTAATACTTGAGCTTTTTTGCTAAGCTGAATATCTTTATATTAGCAAGAAAATACTGAGAGAAATTTCTAGTGCAAGTTAAGGATGAAGTAATTATTGACACAGTGGTGAAGTTGAATATAACTCTTCTGAGGCAGGCATTAGGCGTGCTTTTTGTTTTCCTTATTTATATGCCAGTCAAAGAAATAAGGGTTTTCCATTACTCAGGGGCCTTATCACTGATATTTTGCACATTTTCTTTCTGATTAACAGAAATAAAAATACTTGAAAGTTTGCAGCATTGAAATAAGTCAAGATACAGCTTTTTGCTCATACCTGACCGTATCTTGAGCCTGTGCTAGAATATAAGAAAACATTGAAAAATTTTGAAGAGAATCAAAAACTGTGTATTGAAAGTGACTGTTGTTAGTATAAATAATTCCAGTTCTATGCCATATGCTCAGTGGAAACCATTCACAGTATCTTCTAGAATTAATACTACTCTATATTTGTATAGTTCAGGGAGCAAGGACTAGTTAATTTCCTTCATAACAAATGGCATCCTGGAATGATGAGCCTATCTATGTATGTGCATGAGTTAATAAACTGTACTTTATTGCACCATGTCTAATTTGGCTGTCAGGTTTTATTTTGTTTTGAAAATAAAACTGGGGTGGTGACAAGTAAAAAAATAGACCAAGCAAACCACAATTAAGACCTGAACTTTGCTTAACTGTAAATTATTTTCTCTTGCATTATTAAGGAGAGTCCTGTTCAAATCAGGCCCTTCTGTGATTGCTTTCTACAAGCTGACAGGAGGGAATTTTCTTCCCTGTGTCCAACTGGTAAATGAAATAGTGGTTATGTTTCCCAGCCCTTGAGTTACCCCAGCAAGGGAAGGAGATAGTGTTAGGAGAGCAGTCTACTTTGCCTCACTTGGTTAAGGCTGTGGAAGAACATAGTAACAGCTGTGGAAAATTTGTATGTAATCTGTATTGTCCAGCATACTTGTTGCTTGTCCAGAACAGTTGCCTGTCTGTCTTCAAATTTAGATGTTCCATGCTTTGGAGGTAGTTATTTTAGACTTGTGGTGATATAGAGGTCTCCTCACAGTGATTTCTTGTATTTCTTACATTTTCATGTCTTACTTTGGGATGCTTAGAACAGCTTAGTTAAGTAGCA
This sequence comes from Melopsittacus undulatus, assembly GCF_012275295.1. Classification (NCBI taxonomy): domain Eukaryota; kingdom Metazoa; phylum Chordata; class Aves; order Psittaciformes; family Psittaculidae; genus Melopsittacus; species Melopsittacus undulatus. The sequence continues at coordinate 17,782,659 of NC_047535.1, forward strand.
GCTTTAAAAAAATCCACAAGTTTCAAGAATAATTCTTTTCTAATACAAGCTTCTAAATCTAACCTCTGTGCCAACCCCTATGAAGTCATATACAAAGGTAACTGAGAAAAGAACATGGCATGTTCAATATCATTATGTTTAGAAAGACCATTCTTAAGTTTCTGTTTTCTGCGAGAAACTGCTTCACTGTTGGCTAAAGAAGTTTAGGAACAGATTTTGGTATACAACTCCCGAGTTTTAGGAAAATTAGCATCCTAAGAACTGGACTGTATCAAAGTGGAGAACAGATACTTTAAGAAGAACCAAATTCACTGGTTTCTGGCTGCAGAAATGTCACTCAAAACACCAATTTCATTACCAATTACCAGTTTCATTGGTAGTGTTTGAGTATGAAAAAATGTGTAATGATGTAAACTGATTAGTCTCATATAACCAGGCTATTAAAACAAGTGAAAAGGAGGGCTGTGTTTTGTCCTAAACTTACAGTATTCCACATTACTATTATTTTTATATAAATAAAATTCATCAGTATAGAAAGATGGATAGTTTTAGTTAATTCTTTTTTTCAGAAATGTGTTCTGTCATCTTTAAATGTGAGCTTTACAAGTAGGGATGGTATGCTGCTACTTTTCATTCCATGTCTGTTAGAACAAAACCGTGTTGTAAAAAGGCAGTTCATTACAGGAAATAATTTTTCACAAGTAGGTGTATATCATGTAGGAGAGGAAGCTTCCCATGGCAGTACAAACCAGTTGTATTTGAAACAGTGTTTTACTATACTGAAGAAGCTATTTGTAATAAGCCCTTTTAAACCCAGAAATAGTTGGAAGTGGCTTTTTTATGCCATTACATACTCAGTTCTTGTGGTCTTCTCCCTTTTGGAGAAAAGAAGGCTCAGGGGGACCTTATTGCTCTCTACAACTACCTCAAAGGAGGATGCAGAGAGGAGGTGGCTGGTCTCTTTTCCCAAGTAACAAGTGTTAGGAAAAGAGGTAATGGCTTCAAGCTGTGTCAGGTATTGGAACAGACTTCCCAGAGAAGTGGTGGAATCACCATCCTTGGAAGAGTTCAGAAACCGTGCGGATGTAGCCCTTAGTGACATGGGTAAGTGGCGGTCTTGGCAGTCCTGGTATAAAGGTTGAATTTGATGGTCTTAAAGGTCCTTTTCAACCTAGTTGATTCTATGATCTCTGTCCCCTACACCACTGATGCACAGTCAGAAATCCAGATGACTGAATGTTAAATGGGCTTCCTACTTAACTTATGTGACAGAGCTAGTGTGCACTGCCTCCTTTCCTAAATTCTGGTCAGCAAGAGCTGCAGGACATTGAGATTCCACTTGTGTTACAGGGGATTTGCAATAAACACCCACCTTTAAGGGTTGTTATTTTCTGTAGGACAGGCAGAATTTTAGTATTTCAGGACTGCAAGCTGATATAGAGCTTTGCAAAGGTGAAATCTATTTCTTGTTTATGAGAAAGTAAAAAACTCAAACCTGTAATTTTGAGAGATTTCAAGTATCTCAGTTACAGCTCCTTGTAGCTTATAGTTTCTTCAAAAAGAGAAAGCATTTCTACTTGTACATAGTCACCCATGTTGTTTAAATGGATTTTAACTGGGATTATACTATATAGGTGTTCAGCTTCAAGGATGGAGAAGATAGAATGGTATTGAATAGAGATTCCACTGCTTGTGGTGACATTGGAGATGTCTGCATTGTAGTCTGGCTATTCTGCCACTTCTGTTTTTTCAAAAAGCACAGGTTGTATTTTCTGTCATTCAAATAAAAAATCTACCCGTCCATTTTTCTGTATCCTGTTCCTACATAGCAGGATAAAAGCATCATTGTAGAGGTCATCACACCACAGAACATTTCTTCAAACAATTAAATCCTTGCTGTGGAAGTAGAGACTCTCACTGCTGTGTGGGTGGAGGGAAATGTTTGCTTACATGTGCTCAGGAGGTTATTGTAAACTGAAGCCATAACTGTGACTGTGTTCTTCAGCTATCTTCCAGATGTTGTCTTCAAATATTATTATTGTTTGTTTACACTCTCTGTGACATTCATGAATCAGAATGTAATAATGGTAGGTACTGTAAGAGTTCAGGAGAAAACTTAAAATGCAATCTTTCAAGGCCAGCAAGGAGTAGATAATGTTACACTGGGGAAGCAGCCATATCTTTGGATGGTTTATATTGTGATACACTTGTTTTCTGAAGTATCAAGCTCTTGAAGAGAATTGTGAAGATCTTTCATTTAATCCTGAGATGCACATAGTACTGCTTTCCAACAGTAATACTGAGATGTGATCGTGTGGTGCTGACATGCATTAGCTTTAGCCACTTAGGTAAGAGGTGTTTTAAAACAGCACAGAGTTAACATCAATGGCATATATTGTATTATTTTATTTAACTGTTTCTTGTCATTGCCAACAAGGTCAATTTAGGCTAGGTTTTAAGAACTCTTTCATGAATCTTCAGACTGCAGTTTTACTGAATTAGTACATCTGTACATCTAAGCTGTGTCTGCATTTTTGAAGGCCTTAGCCTTGTGATCCACATAATAAATATAAACTAAGTCCTTGTGTAGGGATTCTGAGAAATAGGATACCTTTTTTCAAGAACTGTATAGTGTAGAGCTGGTATCTGACTGTAGATATAATAGTTTTCTGCTTTCCCACATGGGTTGTTATAGAAGCATAAAGTTTGTTTGCTCTTGCTGCAATATCAAGTAATTTGACACACTTGCAGCAGATCAGTATATTCAAGCAGATGTGAGTACTTCATTATATGTGCTTTGGAATCTTTATTTCAGATTAAATTTAGTCTGGTCTCAGACTAAAGCGACTTTACTCTTCTCGTGGTTTTGTTTTCTGAAGGGAAAGAGCAATTAGTTCATTCTAGAGATGCACGTACAGTTTGAACCTGTGGTACCTCCTGAGCATTAAAACTTTTTTGGACATGAAGCTTCCGGTTGCAGATGTAATGTTTAGGTGAAAAAAAATATAATAAAACTTTCAATTTCAGGGTTTTTTTTCTATCACAGTATTCTCCTCCTTATTGAATGTGAGCCCCTGGACCCTATATGTGCCCCTAAGTGCTCTAGCGGCAGATACACATGTGAGCAGACTGACCCTAGGGTCCAGGCATGGTGAGCTAGCTTCTCTGTTAGGGTCATGTGCTTGTGGTTGGATTCCATGTGTAGAGGCTCTTTGAATGGTCAAGACAGATTTCTTCTAACCCAGGCAGATATGAGTGCTGTTGACTGAATTGTGTACAGTCAACTAATCTGTTTCACTCTTAAATGCCACTAACATGGCAACTTCAAAACACTTGAGTGCAAAACTTTTTTAGTAGGCTGTTTGTTGAGTAGAGGTCTCAACCTGTCTTTACTTTGACAAGGTGATAGCCAGCAATGGTTGGCTATTTTGGTTTCAGCTCTTTGTTGCTGTGATATTGCTGGTGATCAGCTTGATTTCATGCACCTTAAATTGATTCTGTATATGGGGGGAGGTTGAAGTCCCATTTATAGTATCTTTCCTTAGAACAAAAACTAAGGAAAGTTTTTGTTGTCTTGCATCAGTGTGAGGTGCATTCTTTTATATTTTTAATCCTTTTTTATTAGCTGTTACTAGTTGATATCTTTAAGACCATCTTTTCACATGATTACTTTTCCTGGATGGCTTTACTTTTGCCATTGTAACAAGAATAAAACCTTTCTTCTCTCAAGTAATTCCCTAGCCAGCAAGAGACTATTGAATGTCTTAGTGAAAGAGTCTTTATAAGTCTTGATGTGAGTAGCTTTTTTCATTAAACTGGTGCATATCTAGATATTGTAAATGTCATTTGGATACCTAAGGTTGTCAAAAGCAACTAGTTTGTTTCTTCTTGCTGTCTGAAATTTATCAGAAAGAATGGAGTTCAACATAAAGCACTGATAGGTAATGAAAACAGCTATTGTGCAGGTAGGAAATCTGTGATTAATTAAGTGGGCGGCATCTGGATGTGACCACAATCTCTTTGTGAAGGGCTGTAAATAGCATCAAAGATTTGTGAACATTAGGTCTGTGGACAGCAGGAAATATTTGAAAGCCAAAGTAGGATCAAATGTTTGGGTAAAAATTATGGTTATAGCTAACCACAAATCAAGTGAGAGCCATTAGAATGTTGTTTGTTATCCTGTGGTTGAATGTAAATTCTCAACATTTCTCCTTTGATTTGTAGAGCAAATGAGAGTTAGGCTGCAACCTTGGAAACATGCGAGACATTGAAGGAAGACAAGGAGGCTGTAGTGTCTTTGTTGTGCTCTGCCTTTGGAAGTTTTCTGAAGGTCTCTATTGCCCTACAAATACAGGCATGGCTCCTTTCTGTTGAGCACCCTGCTTATTTTGTTTCCACTGAAGTATGTGCACAGTTGAACCTGGGGCTTTTGTTTGTACACGTAAAGTACCTCATACAGTAAAATGCTTTAAAAGCTGGCTGTGTGATGTAGTTTGCTTGCTGTTTTATCAGAATGCTGTGAAACACATACATTTTGGCTCCTTCGGGAATCCACAAAGCTGAAAACAGTTCCTGGAAATCTGTAGCATTCTTCTCATTTACAAATCAGTAAATGAGGTGTACATCTGGGTGGGAAACCCACCAGGAGAGGGGATGTACTGGCATGTGCTAGCTATTTCTCCCTAGCAGTCATAAAAACTTAATTGGTGTCTCATTTAATACTGTCACAGACAGATAGCCATGAAAGGAATAATCTTCATCTATCTGTAGGAGTTAAATCTGTAAATTTATATGTGAAGGTCAGAGGTTTACCAGTATTGGTTAATTCTCAGCTTCTTCACATGTTGAGGAGAGCCGTCCAGACAATCTCTAGGCGGTCTTGCTTAGATGTGGGGGGGAGGAAGGAGGGTCCTCCTTAGTGGAGAGGAGAGAGATGTAACAAAGACTAAAAACAAGAGTTTTGGTGGAGGTATCAGAAATTGGCTATCTGGAAAAGTAATGTAAGTAGTGCAAACTGTAATTTAAAAAGATGAGGAGCCAAAACTTTCAGATGCCAAAGAAATAGATGCTTTACTGGAGCATAGGAGGTTCCACGTTAACATCAGGAAGAACTTCTTTACTGTAAGAGTGACAGAGCACTGGAACAGGTTGCCCAGGGGGGTTATGGAGTCTCCTAAGTTGGAGATATTCAAGGCCCGCCTGGACAAGTTCCTGTGTGATGTACTCTAGGTTACCCTGCTCTTGCAGGGGGGCTGGACTAGATGATCTTTTGAGGTCCCTTCCAACCCTTGGGGTTCTGTGATTCTGTGATTCTTGTTACTAATCTAGTGTACCTCCTGCCTAGAGAGAAAGGATTAAATGAGTGGCATGTCTATGAGTTCTAGTTGAATGAAATTAGAAAACTGGGGACTTTTATAAAGATACCTTCTTTATCCCAGCTTCCTTGTGCAAGTTGTAAAGGGGAAGCTTAGAATGTTAACTAAAGGAATACTGCAAGTGTTTGATGACTTACTCAGCTCCTCCAGTCCAGTATTATAAATGGCTTTGTGGATAAATTGATACCAATTGCCAAAGAACCCCATAGATTAGAGCTGCACCATTTTGTCATACTTGACCCATAATGGTGTGTAATCCTTTTAAGATGTGATTTTATTAATGTTTACATTAAATTTTGTCCTACAGTTTTTACCTGGATTGGAGTGCCTGATCTGAGAAAAAGATTATCATCATTTGTATGCCAAAATTGCTTTTTTAATATTCTCTCCTAAGTATTGTGCATCAACTAGTTTAAATCACAGTGAGAAATTTAGGAGGTTAGAAATAGTCCTCAAGCAGGGCTTGAAATTCTGTCATATACATATTCTAATGTCTGGGTTTGCTTTTTCATTAACTAACCTTACTGCCTCTTGTTTCATTTTCTGACTTACTACTTTGAACTTGTGTGTGTTTGGGGTTTGTAAAGGTATATTCACTACTTGCTGTGAATTTGAGCTAATAGAAGCAGAATGCACTAATGTTAATGTTGCATATGCAAATGAAGAGAGGGGTATAGATCTTCTGTATAAAATTAAATAAAGCAACTGAGTTTCTATTAATAAGAACTGTTGGAAGTTGGAGTTCTGAGCAAATAGAAAAATAGTACTAGTGGTATAAAAGGGCATAGGTTAAAGGTTATAAATTTCTTGCTAAGCTATTTACATACATAGCCATTACTTAAGGAAAAGAATCCCAAACTTATTTTTTCAGTGTTTCTTAGCTCTAAAAGAAGTAGGAGTTACTAAGCATAAATATTCATCTGGAGAAAATGAGCAATGGGCTGCTCTTGCCAGACATCCTTGTTGTTTCTTACCATTCTGTTTAAAATCTTGAGTTTATTGTTTTAAAGTATTTTTTTCATTAATGAGATGTCCATGATACAAAGTTGGCTCTGAAAGAAGATGATCAAGGCTTTGTTTAGAAAAAAAAAACTGGTATCGAAAGAATAAAAGGATCTTCACTCTATGTTTGTTTTAGTTGAAAGATGGCATGGCTTTAATAGCTTAAATCAAACCTTAATTCTGGAAGCTGTAACTGTAGATATCTACATCTAGCCAGTTCTAATCAAGTTCACTGCCTATTCTAAATGATTGTATCTCATAAAACTAACAGAGATGTAGCTGGACTATGAAGATGCTCCGAGGGCTGGAATTTTTTTTTTTTTTTTTTTTTTTTTATGGACTGTCTTCATTTTGATTTTATGAGGATTTTAGGTGCCACCTTGTGGACAACATCATTAATCTTGTATCTCATCAGAGGACACAAGTTGGTGAGGTAGGATAGCAAAATATGATTTCAAATTCTGTGATAGAAATTACTTATTTCTTTGGAGGATTTTTATTTATTGTATTTTCCCATATTGTTACGTGATCTTCTGACATGTTTCCTTCTTAATTAGTATAGGAATATTCTGTAAGAAACCTCTTAAGTCAAAGAACATATTATCATTGGCTTCAATGGCTGTGAGTAAAGCCAAACTCTACTAGTCTTACTCCAGATTTTTACTCCTTCATGACTTTTGCAGTTCTTCCTGAAATATCTTTGTTGATCACTCTCAGATCCTGAATGCTGCACTTGTGTGCATCACAGATCTGATTCAAATAGCAATTTTTACATGATATGTGGAACTTTCTGCAATGTATAGCTCTTAGTAAAACCAGGTCTTCTAATTGGTAAGTTTCCTTTTTCCTTAGCTAGTAGAGCTCTAGGTTCTCTTCACATTCCCTCCAAGTGTTTGTTTCAGTAGTGTTGAATAATACCACCTTTTGTTAGTAATTTAAAACCTTTCAAATATAATTTTTGTCATATTTTTTTAAATGTTCCTAGTTGAGAAAGAAAGAAGTGTTTCCCCTTAACTTTAAAAAGAATGTAGTGGTGTGCAGGAGCAGTGTGAGTCCCCTCTGATTAGGGGAAAAAATGAATTTGTGCTTTTTCTGTTTATTTTGAGTCAGAGTGTTTTAGCAATATTAATCTGCTTTTGGGAGGTTTCTGTATTCTATCCAACAAGCAAGCTGCATTGCTCAAAGCAGGAGATCTCTTTTTCCTTTGACTGGAACTTTGAGTATGGGATAGTTTTGACAGATGGGGGAAAAAAAAACCCTGATTTTTGTCAGTCTCATCTACAGTGTCAGGAGCAAGAAGGACATACTGATCTGTAAGAGAAGGTGAACCTGGAGCTGAAAATCACAGCAAACTAGTCAGAGAGTGGCCTTATAAGTATCACCAGTTTGGTGATGGTTTCAACTCAGCCAGTAGTCCATCAAGGTAAATACCTACATCAACCCAGAAAATGAAGCCAGCAGGTGAAGAATGGGGTTGATTGAAGAATATGGTTGTAAATGAGTAACCTCAAGGATGTTAGGCTTTGTTAGCAACTATAGAGAAAAGGAAATTACTAAGATAAGCTTTGCCAGAACCATCTGGCGGTTACTGATATGACAACTATCATAAAACAAAGTGGTGGAGAAATAACCACCGGGGTTCTGAAAGCCCACTACCACATTTTTGTATGCATCCAGGAGGCATTCTCTAAAAAGCATGATGTAATATATGTATTCTAATGAGTATGTATGTTTAAGGACAATATAATCACAGCTTGGTTGATGCTTGGATCAGACATGCTTGGAGGAGCTATCCCTTGTGTCTCCTGGCACCGCAATAAATAATACCTGCTTGTCACCTTTAAACTTTGTTGGTGAGTTCCTGGAGACTTCTCTAAATCACAGGTCAGGACCAGAGTCAGTATCAGGGTGGTACGAGATCTGGCACAGGTGTATCTGCAGCTTAGCTCAAAGAGACCAGTCATGAAACCCTGATCTTAGAATCACCTCCTGGTAAAAAGGAGGGAAGGAGGCATCTCAGCTCTGTGGTTCGAGGCTGGATGGCTGTATTATGAAAGTTAGCCTTGAGCCTGGGCAGCTAACCTCCCAAGAGAAGTACACAAGATCTGAAACAGGGAATAAACAAAACTCGGCTCTGTCTAGTTCAGAGCCTGAGAACCAGGCTAAGGAGCATTTATCCTTCAGCTGCTAAGCTCTGGTAGTACTGTGTCTAGAAACCTTCCAATGGAGTGCAACACCAGAATTTCTAGCCGGTCCTGCTCTGACTACCAGATACAGCTGCAGCATTTATCTCTCAGAGGTGCTCACATTGTGTTTAGGAAGCAGGAAAAAGAACTAATCTGCTTTCCTGGCTCAAGCCCTTTTTGAAAGGTTGCTTTCATGATGTGATCATTACATTTCTCTCATCATGCAATGTGGGTTGATTTACCAAACTTATGTTACCCAATTTGTATTAGACTGATACTGATTTCTCTAGAAATGAACTTAAGCAGCCTCAGGCACAGAACTGCAAACCTAAAATGAGCTAAAAAATCTTCTGGTTTCACTGTCTGCTTCTCTGATAAGTTGTCTCTTATGTTCAGTTTCCCAAGACCTTATTCAACCTAGTTATTTGCCCAATTTTCCTGTTTTCAGTTGCAGTGGAATTGAGTCTCAGTGATGGACATGATTCCTCAGTTTTTCCCATTCTCACTGACAGTTTTTCTTAGCTTCTACAGTTGTGTTCTAGGCTGTGTGTTAAATGACACCAGTATTTTTGTGCTATACTGGGGACCAACAAGACCTGCTGCTTTTTTTGTGGGATCAGTGGAAAAGGAATTGTTTCAGAATGGGTCTCCAAATCTAAAGAATGTAATAAAATTAATTCCTCATAAGTTTCTTTGTTGAAAGGGTAAACTGGATTACAGGTGTACATCTAGATGTTGCCTTACCCAAATGGATATTAGATGGATGAATGAGAGATCAATAAAGCAGCAAGGCTTGTGTTCAGATTTCATACTTTATGAAAGGTGGGCGTAATGTTTGCTAAATTAATTTAGATCTTGTATCAGTTCCTAAAAACTCCTGAGATAAATCCTGTAGTTAGTGACAGTTCTGTTTATGCAGGAGAGAGAAAGCTGCAAATAAATTAAAGGAGTCAGTTAGGCCTTGGCAGCATATGTGAAACTTTAGCTTGAGAAATTGCAAACAAGTTCTGTGAATATATGACAGAAAGGGAACAGACATCATCACTAAAAGTGCATGTGAAACCTTCTCAGACTTACTGGGGCAAAGCATAGCTAACCTCTGAAACAGCAACGCTGGCATGGTTCTTCAGAGCGTTGAAGGCAAGATCTTAATGAGGAAACTAATGTGTAAGACTAGAAAGGCAAATATTTACAGCTTTAGCTTGCAGCTTTTGTCACAGACAGGAAAAAAACCACCAGCGTTGTGTGTTACAGACAGCAATGTTTACATACTAAATGCATTGCTAAAAAGTCAATTGTAGTGTTTGCAGATGTGAATTTGACATTAAGGTGGGTACACCTGTTGGGTAAATTAGGATTGGTAAAACAAATCTTCTGATTTTGGCTACAACAGCAGTTATTGTTTCCATTGGCAAAAGTATAAGAAATGAAGGTATCTGTTACCACCAAGTATAAAAGGCTACTGGTGATAGCATTACCTTTTTTTTTTTTTCATCATTTTGCAGTTGTCCTGGTGGGCTTGAGGCTTATGCAACTTAAGACAAAGTTTGATGACTAAAATGTAGAATCATAAAACAACCAAGAAAATTAATGTTATATGCCTTAAAAGTTCAAGACCTTTAATAAGACTTAATACAGATGAGGAGTCCTCATGGAGACACAGATTGTTGTCTGAGGTGAAAGATCTCTGAACAGACATTAATCATGCTGCATTTATGGTACAATGAATCCCACAACTTTAAATTGAAAATCCTCCATGCTTATAAAGGGCAGTGAGGTAAACTGTGATTTCAGCAAGCCATTCCTGGTGAATCAAGAACAGTAAATTATACCTACTCGTGTATCTTTTGTAGATGTCATTTCACTGGAGACTAGAGCTAATTCCTAGGCCCAACTCCTGCTGATTTTTAAGGGAGCCTTTGCACTGATTTCAGTGGGATTTGGATCAAGAGTAGCTGATGTAATACAAATGTTTCTCCATGAAGTAGATAGTTGGGCAAATTTTGGAATATCTGACCCCTTACTGCACAGATACTATGTTTATTAAGGGGGGGGGGGGGGAGAGGAGCAGAGATTCGGATGAAAACATTCTTACTAATAGTTTCGAAGCTCCCTGCATAGTCTTTGCTCATGGACCCACTGTATTCATTCACTCAGCTGTGTCTAACCATGGTTACTAGGTGAGACATTTTATGTGGGATAGTACACCATTTTTTACCACGATTGCACTACAAGGTAGCTAACATAAAAAAGAGGTCCAGTGTCCATTAGAGTCACATCATGAGGTCTGGGCTACTCAAAGGAAGGAATTGGACACACTGAGTGTAACTGAGTGCTGGTGAGAAAATCAAACACCAGCTTTTGTTGCTGAGCAGCTTTATGCTGTGACTAACTTCATCCCTGAATGTTTTTTGAATGGGAATGAGAAAGAAGAATCCATTTAGAGACTGAGGAGATAAAACAAGGAATTCCTGTAAAGGTGGAGGGCAGAGTACTTGCTAAATATGTAATGGAGCAGACTTGTGTTGTCCAGTAACTTCTCCTGAGTCACGAATCAAAGGAATATGTTAGGAGTAAAGGTGTCTGGTAATTTGACAAGCTCTTTTATGCTGTAACCCCAGAAGTCCCTCTGTGAAAGTGGCTTAATAACAGTAATTTGTGCAATGACATGAAGTAGCTCATGTAAATTTTAATTGTCAATAATTCATGCTATGTTACCTGTATGCAGTTTTTTAAGAGCTTTTATTTCTGTTACATTCCTGCCCAAAGGCTTTTCAATTCTGAATGAGAGTCTGACTGCCAGCAAATGAGAGCCTCACCAAATGCATACTGTTCTCTTGCATTGAGTAGGTCAGAAAGGTACACTGCATTAAAACATTCCGGTGTTGAGCTTATATGTAAAGCAGAGCTCTCTGTATAAATGAACTTACCTTTGTGCTCAGAATTTGCTTATAGGAGTGAGAAAATGGAAAAGCTGATGTATCCCAAAGCCACCAAATAAAATTCAACCGTGTTAATGCAATAAAAACTTTGCAATTTATGTTCGTAGAATCATGGAATAGTGGACATTGCAAAATACAGTTGTTGAATTAATTTATTCTGATTTCCTCTCTTGGGGGCTTTCCAAATAATGTCTGTTTAAAAAATTACAGCATCTCTAAGACCAAAATGCTGTTAACTAGAAATGAAAGTGAAGATTTAACAAGAGAATAAATGCGTTGTCTGTCTTGAACAAGATGCACAAACGAAACAAATAGTATGTTTGGGAAAAGTGAATGTCTTAAGGTGAGGAATTAAAATAAACCAAAGTCAGAAAGCACCCAACAGTATTTGCTTCACAAATACATTCAGTTGAGCAAATATTAGGAGGATGACATTCACAAAGAAGAAACTGCAGTTTAAATTATCTTGTGTCTGGGCTCTCAGTTTTCCTCTTTGTCTTCTTCCCCTTTACAGTATTCTCTGTAAACACAAATGACCATGTACATATTCAAAAACATTACTAAGCTATGGTAACTAGATCAGGCTATATTCTGTATCCATTGGAAATGAAGCATATGAAAGAAAACTAAAAAAACCCACTGTTGAATCAGTAGTATATCAGCAAGCAGTGACAGCAGGGAGGTGATGATCAATTCTCACACACACACACACATACACACACACCCCTAATGCAGTGAGAAAGTGTTGCTTATAGCATAAATACTGTCAAAATGAATAATACCAGATGTATGCAATTATATGTTCTCAGGATCAAGAAGAGCACCAAGAGGAGAAGCTTTATGGATGTTAGATGATTGTTCCTCCGAAGGCCTCTTTCAGGTCTAAAGATTCTTGAAGATGTCAGTGAACTTAGTTAAAATATATATAGCATATTCTGAACTTAAAGTACTGGAAGGAGAACTTCCTAGAAAATATTTGTCAATGTTTTGTCTGTAAGTTAGAATAGGGAAATATTGTTCATTGTATGTTCGAAGAGGCAGAAAATACAAGTTATTAGAAGAGCATTAGAAATGTAGTTAAGCTGCTATTGAAATGTCATTTCTACAGGCCAGTGTTCTATAATTGGAGTTTAGTCAATAAATCAGCTGATGCACAAACCAGAAAGAAATTAAGTCTCAGATTCCCATAGCTATGTTAGCCCTACAGTGCTAGGGAAAATGAGACTTTTTTCTGGTTTTTGCATCAGCAGAGTTTCTAGCTTGATTCTGCATGCAAAACAATTTTCTTGGAGGGACACAGCAATAGCAGCTTTAAGTTTGGATACAGGAAACTAAGTAAAAATAGTGCTATAATGGAGACATGGTCTGGGATTTATGTCTGGAAGGAATTTTGGGTTCTCCCACAGACCTCCAGTGTGACTGCAGGTTGTTCTAGCAATCTTACTCTTTCAGATTTAAAAACAATCTGAAAAGGCAGCTGCTCATTCACCCCCTTCTGACCATGACCGTGGGTGTGATTTAATTTGTGGCTCTTGAACAGCTCAATCACTGGTTGGGTGTTTGGTGTGAGTGATGGTGGGCTGTGGTGTTTGGAGGGTGCCTTGATAGCTATGTTTCTATGTGTGGGCTGTAGGGTTTTCTTTGTCAGAAATTCTGGGGTTTTCTGTGTTTCTGGTATTCTGCTGCGGGATATGGTGTTGTGATATCTCATGGTGCTAGGTGGTTCAGCTGTGCCATGTTTTTACAGGGCTTGGGGGAATGTCTTGTCACTAATGCCTAGGTGCAGTGATGCCTGTAACCACAAGCCCTGACTCAGGCATTTCTGTGCTTTGCACAAATAAAACCATTTTTTATTCTGAGGAACACAAAGGTTCTAATTATATGTAGCTACTTTTATGCTTTTTAGTAACTTAAAGATAGTGCTGTCATATTCAGGTGTCTGCTGCTTGTCTTGAATGTGTCTCTTGAGGATCTGGAGCATCCCCTCTAGCCAACTCAAATTTAAACTTGTATTCTTGAAGTAAACACCATGTAGTTTGTCTGTATGCTGTTTAGCTGCCAGCCATTCCAGCTGCTTGTGCACGTGCAGTCACAAATTCCTACTTATCCCCAGGCTATACTTAGGCTATAAGCAGTATAAAAATTCCAGGACATCAAATCTCTTCCTTGGCTTGCTGATGAAGTGCTTTGTATGTTGTGATAAAACAGGAGCTGATAAGTTGGTTTTTAATGGAACTGTTAGAAAGATATACAGCAGCACTGGTTTTGTAAAAACATAGTTATATTTGTTGTCAGTGAAGAAGTCTAATTTAGTATCCCTGCTATTGGGAAGCTTTTCTATGTGTTGTACAAATGGCTACCTCAGCTAAGTGAGTTAAGTGTCCTGGGGCAACACTCTATATGTAATGTGCAAATTCAGTTGTGTCCATTTCATTACTGGTTGAATTAAGATAACATCTTTCTCTGATTTCTGTTTGCAAGGTTTGGGGAGTAAAAACATCAGACTGTATGGAGAAGTTATATGACATGGCAATAAAAGCCATAGAAAACTGTTTATTAAAATGGGGGTGAAGAAGGTCAAAGATGACTCTTAACAGCAGAACCATGAACAATGTAGAGCAGGGGTTAGCTAGAAAGTTAAGGCTCCAGCATGTGGTAGAATGACCAAGAAGAATGGAAGAATTGTTGTTTTCATGCTTTCAGGACCTTTAAACTTTAAGTGGCTCTAATCTTCCCTTTATCTGATAAGAACCTTGTCTTTTTCTTCTGTTAAATTGTTGCTGTATTTCTAGCTCAGTAGACATCTTTCTTGACTTTTAGCTTTAGTGTGCTCATAGATGTTGGAAATAGTATCTTTGTGCTTGAGCAAACAATTTTTTGGTAGACCTGGATTTATTCAGGTAGACCTGCATTAATTTCATTTATTTTGAATGTTTTCTGTCAAATCACTGCATTTCATACAATAATAAGTTTCTGTTCTACTGGCTCATTTAATATTTCATTATTTCCTGAATGAGAACAGTAAGTTCTGGTTTGCATGTGCCAGTTAATACAGGTAGATGATAAGAGGAGACTGAGTGGTGACCTGATCAATGTTTACAAATATGTAAAGGGTGGGTGTCAGGATGATGGAGATAGGTTTTTTTCAGTGATGTCCAGTGACAGGACAAGGGGCAGTGGGTGTAAACTGGAGCATAGGAGGTTCCACGTTAACATCAGGAAGAACTTCTTTACTGTAAGAGTGACAGAGCACTGGAACAGGTTGCCCAGGGGGGTTGTGGAGCCTCCTACATTGGAGATATTCAAGGCCTGCCAGGACAAGTTCCTGTGTGATGTACTCTAGGTTACCCTGCTCTTGCAGGGGGGTTGGACTAGATGATCTTTTGAGGTCCCTTCCAACCCTTGGGATTCTGTGATTCTGTGATCATAAATACAAAGTCTGTAAATACAAGCCAGCATGGTCAACAAACAGAAATGTTTCTGTAAAAGAAAAGTCTCTACAGTATGTGCACTTCTAAAATGCAATAAAATAGAATTACTTTTTTTTCTGATTTGTGTCAAATCTTTAACATTTTTCTACCTTTTAATAGACATTAATTTAAATTATTTTTAAATTTTTTTTTACAATATCTTGTCCAAGTGGCTGTTACAGAGTGGGTTGAAGATTTTCTGCTCGTTAAGCTGGAGGATCACTTCTATAACTTTCTAGATGCAGTATAAAGATTTCCTAGAAACCTCTTTTGGTGAGAATAGGCTCAATGCTTAATTTGAGAGAAGATTAAAAGGGCATTTATATATAAAGTAGTTACGGTTTTATGGAAAACCCATTTTGGATTATAACAAAATCATAGCTCGTCACCTCTTTTCTCACTAGCAGGTACAGGAACTATGTTGTTAAGAGATTCTTTCAGCTGAGGATAGTGTAATCAGCAATGATCAGTGCATTAGTATTCTTCAGTGTGCTCTTGTATTTTGGTAACAGGCTGTAAAAAACCTTTGGCTAGCTTGAAATCCCCAAGTCTGTGTGCCCTCTGTTTTTTATTGCCTTTTTCCATGCAGAAGAACAAGGGAAGAAGCTGCTGAAATTCTAAATCACAAAATTCAGGATTGAATGTTCTCTGAAAGTCAAACTGTTCTCAGTTGTTATGTCCAAAGTCTGCAGCTGTAAGATCTTGGAAAAAGAAATCTTACTTTATTTTGCAGAGCATTGGCTGTGACGACTATCTGGGTTCAGACAAGGTGATTGACAAGTGTGGAATATGTGGAGGGGACAACACTGCTTGCAAGGTTGTGTCTGGAGTTTTCAAACACACGCTAACAAATCTTGGCTACCACAAGATAGTGGAAATTCCTGAAGGAGCTACTAAAATCAACATTACTGAGATGTCAAAGAGCAACAACTACTTGGGTAAGTTGCATCTCAGTGAATAAAGCATTCTTTGTTGTGCTGCTGTAACTGGGTGGAGGTCATGCCAGGAAAAGCATTCTGTGCAGTGTGAAAGAGATGTCAAGAACATCTTGACATCTCCAGAGGAGAGGAAAGAAAATAAATCACGAAACAGGCATTTTGATCAGAACTAACTGGCAGTTTATAATTCTGGCTTGATCTTGCACAAGCTTGATCTTGCTCTAGACCTGTTACCATCTATTTCCCTGTCCATCTGACTTGGCTTTGGTGTTTCCTGTTAGTTGGTTCCACTCTGGTGTTTACACTTCCCATATCATTAACCTTCTCTGAGCAGTCAAGAATCCAACCACGTGGCATGCTTATATGTAACGTGTATTGAGGCTGTTTGAGGAGAAGAGCCTCTTCTGACTGCTTAAAAATTTAAGTTCTTTTAAAGTATAAGTATCAAAATTGCATTGAGCTAATGCAATATTGAGGTGGTATCTGCAGAATGAAAGGTTATTTGTACAGTTGTTTATTCTGAGGCAGGTACTTAATTCAAAACCATAGAGAATCCTGAAATATTTGTATTAACATCTGTCTAGCATGCTGCAAATTAGAGATCATGTGGAATTTCTGCAAATCTGTGTTTTGTGAGCATTTCTGAGCACAACAGTTGTAACCACGTGTATGTTAATGTTTTAACATTCCGTGTTGTAACCTCTCATATTCCTAGGTTACAAAGTCCTTAGTGTGCCTACATTTGTGCTTTTGTTTTGGAGCTAGTTCTGCTGAGTGGACTGGAGGGAGGAGAGTTGGTTAAGATTTGTAAAACCTGCCCCTCACCCTTTTCTCTTTAACTGTCAGTCTATCATTAGATCCGTCTTATAAATAACAGAGCTACATGAGGCCTCTCTTGCTACCTTAGTGTAGTTAGTGCTAGTAATGTGTAGCTGTACTGTTTCAAATCCCAGTACTCCTGTTAAATAGCTGCTTTATGTCATTTCTGGCTGGTAAGCATCTCAACTACTGCTCATGTATAAGGAAGGAAAGTGCTCATTATTGAATTGCTTCTCTTTGCTGCTTTCTTGTTCTTAATTCCTGCTAGAGCTGTAACTAGTTCTACTGAAACGTTTATGGGAAACAGTCTGAACTGTAATGTGAGTTCCATAATTTTACTAAAAAAGTGACTCTTCAAACAGTCCAAGAAAAACAAATGTTCTGGACCTCTTACAGTGTGGTCTTATCAGTTCTAATTTGTCTTGGTTTCATCCAGGTATGGTTTTGATACTTCAGATAGACCTGTGTACCCTAGCATTCATTTCTTCATTTGAACAATTTATACAGCATCCAACAATACTGAATTTTTGATGATAAAATAGAACAGTAATTCTGTCTAAAGAGCTTTCACAGATGCTTGTACATACTATAGAAAATGGGTGAGAACACAGTTTACTTGGCAGGACAGTGAAAGTAGCCACATTACTAATACATAAAATCGTGGAGTTGAATATAATTTTTCTGTCAGATTTACAGAAAAATTTTCTGCCACCTCTGAAAAGTGCTGGCAGAAAAATGTCCTTAACATATTAAAATGTTCTGAACCACTTGGGCAGTTTTGGAATGGGCAGGACAGAAAAGGACATTTACGCATTTTTTGCTTAAAAATAACCAGGCTGTTGGCATGTATGGGAAAGTGGCAACATTTCTCTTTCCCATGCTGCTACTTATTTCTTTATCCCCTGAGCTTCATATGTTACATTTTAAAGCTGTTGGTATGGATTTAGTCTGCTAAATTTGTCAGCTCCATCCTCTGTTAGGAATTCTTGAGGTTGTAGTTCCAACTAGAAGGGCTCCAGTCTCTCTGGTTTATTGAGGCAGGTACACGTACACCAGGACAGAAATGAACATGTTCTAACAGAGCAGAAAACTGAAACTAAAGAAAGGTCTATCAAGCACTTTGCTGCACAGGTGTAATGGTTAAGTGGGAGGTGTTTTTTTTGCATATTGGTGCTCACAAATTTCTCACTGATAAAACACCACTCAGTATTCAGACATGCATATTTTTATAGAGCACATAACAGCAGCAGAACTGGGAAGCTTGGAAACTCAGAGTTGGTGTTTACTGTTTTCCCTATATTTATAAGCCAAAAGAAGTCTTGAACTTAAAATAATTTAAAAATCCCTTAAACTCATTCTTATGTTGCAGCAGCAGCATCAACAACAAAAGCAACCCAGCAGCCATTCCTTTAATCATGTAGGTGAGTGCTTTGCAAAATGGAAGTTTCAGGTCCCTATTCTGTCATAGTCCAGCAGTAGCCATCAGAGCTGCTTGTAAACAGCAGTCTTGGTGCAAGGAATGTAAGCTAGTTGCTTTTGCTTTTCCTGAGATTTTGCACATCTTATGGTTTCTTCTGCGCAAAATTGTAAGTCAGCTTGAGGTCACTAAAGTTGTTTTGGAAGGTAACAGTAGATGTTTCTGGGCATCTGAGTTATCCTGCCTGTGTTTGTTCAGGAGACTGTCTTGAGTTTCATGTGTTTTCTCTAAACAATTTTTACAAATCTCCACACCTTTTCACTGCTTTGTCAAAAGTACCAAGCAAGAGTAAGCAATCGGGAAAGTGTGTTTTCACAAGGAGATATCTCTGTAAAATCAGGAAGTGTTAGAAAAAGCAGGCAAGAATGTGACATTTCTTACTCAGAGTTTCAAACTCAATCAAGTCATCCAAACGTTTGAATGTTTCTCCATACTGCTTTTGTAGTAATCAATTGCTCATTGCTGCAAAGCCTATGACCATCATAAAAAGCATATTTCTAATTATGATGCTTAATCTGATGGTAGCTTATTAAGGTTTACTAATTAGTAAAAAGTAGTGTGATTTTGTTCTTTGCACACAAGTTTGGGTGCAGAACAGAATTTATAAGCTCTTGTTACTTTGACACTTCTGTTAAAAAAACATGCCAGTGGTATATGAAGCTTTTAGTGTTTCTGGAACATGTCATTATCAGAGTAATCAGAATATTCATTAGATTAGGCTATTTCGGTGTTGGTTCAACCAGTTGTTCATGTAACTTTATAACTAACTTTTTGCAAAGCCAACAAAACCATCAATTTCTTGTGCATTTAGCGACCTATACTATTTCACTTCTATATGCCTTAAAAACCTTCAACAATGTTGGTTTTGGTTTCTTTTGCTTATGTTTTCCTTTTTTTTTTTAGGTGTTTTTCTATTTTTGAATGAGTGAATTTCATATGGCACAAATACAATCTTTTCTTTCCCCTGCCTTTCCTCCTGCCCATGTGCGTGTTTTCCATTTAGGTTTTCCATTTCTTGAAGATCTTTAGGAAGAGTGTTGATCTGATAAAGAAAAATAGTCAAATTGAGAATGGTCTGTAACATTAACTGGTGTTTTTTAGGGAGCCAAGCTGAACTACCTCTAATGGAGCCATAAGACAGATCAGAAATTCCCAGGAAACATCTTGTATTTTTTCTTGTGTGTGTTTGGAAAGAAAGCAGTCCAGTTTTAGACTGCTAAATAATAGCTATTAACCATTAATAATGTGTTGGTCTGTATATTCAGTATATGTCTTTATAGTAAGAAGCAAAAGCTAAGTACTACAATTCAGGTTTCAACTCTAAAAAATGTAAACAAGACTATAGGCTGTACAGTCTTGAGCTATTCATGGAATGACTTCTCCAAGTAGTTTTCAGCAATATTTTCTTACTGGCTGATGTGTTAGACCTTTCGGCAACAGAACTGCTGACCTTGGACAGACTTTTCCATTGGCAAAGCACTTCTGTCACATGCTTTTGTACAGAAAAAAGACAAAGACATATTTTTTATCCCAATGGTAATCATCAGCTGGCCAGTTCTCATACACTGAAATGGGAAGCTTGCCACTGAATTAACTAGGGCCATAATATCTTAAGTGGGACCAGTATGTTACAGCACTTATGCTGAAAAACATGTGGTTTTGAGTATAAATACTTGAACATCTTTGGGATTGGGATTTGAGATAATGACAACATTTTTAAGCCAAATGACTTAAATCTGAAGTGATTTGAAAGGTGGTTTTTTGCATGTTGGGTCTTGAGAACCTAATTCAAAGAACCTGGTTGTTATCCGTATCCTCAAAAGCAAGATAATCTGATGGGAAAGGATATCAATAGTAAAAGTTGAAATTTACCCTAAGAGTGAAAGATACAATAGTTGAAAATGTCTGTTTTGAAATACATTTACCATGTGTAATGAGCTTACTCTAGTTGGAAAGAATCTGGAGATGTTCTGTAATTCAAGCAACAGTTTGTTTCTAGATCACTTTTCTGAATCTGGAGTCATAACATTCTCCAAATGGTACCAGACATACTGCCATTGCTGGCAGTGGAGGTTGATGAGGTATCATATGAAACAGAAGGTATATACATTAGAATTTTGGCAAGTCCCTTAACATCTTGTGCCTTACCTCAATACTGTTCATTACAAATAGTATACAGGTACTATTTGTCATGCAAAGATGTTTTACAGTGAAATTTATTTCATTGCTAATTCTAAAGTTTTTTTACAGTTCCTTCAGGGAATATGTTATCTATTTCAGTTTTGGTTTTGATGGGATTAAGTTATTTCAGCCTAAATGAGATAGGAAGATCCTTGGCTCTAATCAATTTATCCTGCTTTCTGTGAAACGATACTCTGGTATTCTAGTGTCCTCTATTAGCACATGCCAGAATAGAGTATTTGTGTTTAAGAGAAGAGTTACACATTAATACTTAAAAAACAAAACAAAACCCAGCTAAAGTCCACAAGATGTTAATAGCATTCTCGTGAATGTTGGTCTGCCTGAACACGAATATGGGTTTAAGGAATTTGTCAAAGAAAACAACAGTGGCTGATGCTAAAAGAGCTGTGAAAGGATTCTCTAAAAACCATTTTGATTCAGTATTCCCTGCAGCAGATAACATTGAAACAGTATGTCTCAGGCTGAAATATTGTTAGCAGCTCTTGAGCTTAAAATAACATTTTGAAATCAGTTTAGAGACTCAAATTTATAGAAAACAAAGGAGTTAGATGAGAATACTGGCAATTTAGAAGATAAACATTGATAGAGGCACTGCTGTATCACTGTGATCACATGGAAAGTTTTATAATAGAGATTAGCAATTAAGTCATTGATTTCCTTCATGTGGTGCTGATTATATCAATTAAGCTTAAAAATACATTTTATTAATGTGTTTTAAATTGCTTTTTAAACTTGCTTTTAATATTTTTTTAAAATTCTTACACAAGATTAAGGGTTTCTGTGCAAAAAAAAAAAAAGGCAACAGATACTACGTAGTAATATGGAGAAGAGATGATACGTGTTTGATTTTTCAGGACTTAAAATGAATATACAAGATTATGCCAGAGGAGGAGAGTTCTTCTGTTCTCTCAGTTACTTTATATACAAAGGATCTGCTTCTAGTTAACTTTTGTTCCAGTGCTTGGGTGTGTGTTAGGTTCAGTGGCTGTCCCAAAGAAGTTGTGGGAGCTGTCAGTGCTCCATTTACAATTCTTACATTTCCATTTAGAAACAATATCTGCAATTTTTTCAATTGAGTTTATGAAGTGCTGCAAGCCCGAACTATGCTATTGTGTGTATTTTTTTTGTGATGGACTTGTGAAACCCCCACAAGGACCTCAAAATTGTATTTCTTCTGAGATATTATTCATTAAGTGCATCCCTATATGGGCTAGTCTGTGTATTAGAGTTGGAGTGTCTCTCTTACATGTACAACTTGCTGAATGCATTACTTATAAACTATGTAATTACAATATCTGCGTTAGTGTAACTAGGTTTTTTACCTTTTGTCCTTGATACTCTTGTCTGTTCTCTGCTGGAGTTAAACAGCAAAGACATTTCTTCATACAGATGACAATGTGCTCCAAACTGTGAAGAAAAGATCTAAGGAATCACTTCTTAAGTAAACTGAAATTAAGCACAGCAAGTTCAAACTACAAGGAAATTCCAGAGTACATTATTAATATCTGAAGAGGCAGTTAGAATGTCTGCGTAAACTCAAGCAGGACATTTTGAATAATGTTGCTAAAGTACACTTTTTATGACGAGCATGGGTTTTCTCTGTTAAAACGTCATAGCTAGGATGAAGTGTTCACTGTGTTACATTTAAGAGTCTTTATACTTCTGTATACTAACTGTATTCTTGATTATATTCCTTTGCTTAAACAATCCCTTCCTGAAGGGAAGTATTAGCTTACAGGAGAGTTGGGATTACTTCTTATGCTTTTTAGCCACAGCTGAATGTGTGTGTGTGTGTGTGTTGTCATGGGGGTTAGTTCATTTTGGGATTTGGAAAGCCTTTTCTGTGGTGGTGCTAGGTAAATATCTAGGAGACACAAAACTGGGGAGTGTGTAGGGTATTTCACTTGTAAAAGCCTTAATAAGGTTATGATTTTTGAAAGCTATGAGCTAATCATTGAATTTAAAAGAACGAAACCGGAAAAATCCAGGATTTAAGAATCATGATGGAACAGCTTTACGTAATGCAAAGGATGGGAGGCAGTCTAAAATCCAGTGCTAAAAGGGCTGTAAAAGGGGGGTCACTTATGATCTGAATCAGTGCCACTTGAAGTCTTTGCAGGTTACGTCACTTGGTCCTTGGAGTTCAGCCTCTAAAGTGTTTGAGGATCTGTATCCTCACTGTATCCTCAGTGTTTGAGGATAATGCATGCGCAGATAAATTACTGAGAATAAAGACTGACACAAGGTTGCTTCTAATGCAAAAATGTTAAAAACAAGTAGAAGACAGTATGTTATGACAGTTAGAAATTGTGCAGTAGCTATCTTTTTAACACTTCTTACCTGACGTTTGTTACTAAGATGCCTGGGTCTTCATGTACAGATACCTACGTTTACATAATTTGAATTACCTTTGAATTACTCTCCTTAAAATAGTTTCAATTTGTTTTCTGCAGGGAGAGTTTCTTTCACTAAAGAAATGTTCATCTTGTAGCCAGTATGTATTATTTGGCTAGGATGATCACTTACTAAAACCTTGGAAGTTCTTAAGACTTCGGATGAAATTCAACCCTCGTGTTAATGAATTCAACTCCACTGAATTCAAGTTGCACAAGAGTCTTACCTAGTCTAATGACCTGTAGTTGAACCAGAATATATCTAGGACATGATTCTTTGCTGACCATGTATTTTTTCAATACTGGTGTTGCTTAAATAATTACATTTTAGAGTAAGTTTATCTTATTATAGTAAATTCCAAGGTGACCTTTTCCCTTCTGGCTTCATTAAGCAGCCAGCTAATACCTAACTCTGTATAGGGATCTGTAAGGTTCCAGGCACATTTTGAGAACATGCAAAAGAAATGCCTTCTCAAAGTCTGGTTTATTCTCCTTTATATGTTAAGTCGCAGATCTTTTACTCATGTGGGTGATGGGAAGTACTGCTTAAGCCTGAATGGCTGGGTTAACTTCTGTATCACAGCTTTCCACCGTTTTGCAAAACCGACTTCTGCATGTTGGTTGCTGGTGTTTTCACTTAAATGCTTCTAAATGCAATTCTCCTTGCTTGCTAATTGTGGAAGGTCTACTGAGAGAGAGCCTTAAGTTGGGGCGCTGAGGAAGAAGCCTGGCCTGGGAGAGTGGTGGCTTTCCATTTGGCCTAAATCTCAAGGAGAGTTCTCTGCGTTACTGATTTTTGCAGGCAAACAGCTTCCTGGCCTTTCTTTTTTTTTTTTCCCTCTGCATCTTGTAGAAGAATCTGAATATATCTTTCCAGCATCCATTGACTAGGGTTTTACTTTGCTCATTGATGACAGCAGTTATGACCAGTTTTGGAACTTGTAGAAATCATGTTTTCATTTTCTGTGTTTCCTAGTTCTGTCATCATTTCACGGAGGTGGTGTCGGATTTTTGCCACCATTTGTTTGTAAGCAGTGTTCTTATAAAAACATCTATCAATACAGCAGTGCACCAGCTGAGGCCTACAGTTGCTTTGATGATCTGCTCTGCAAATACATCATTTGAACAACAGCTACCAGCAATGAGTCCCATTGAGGTGCTTGCATAAGTTCTGTATTCATTTTTTTTTTCATCCTCTTGAAATACAGAAAGGTTGTTCTGAAAGGAAGGGAAAGGGATAAAATATACAAAATAGTGAGAAGGCACTCAGACAAGGCTGGTTGTTCAGTTTGACTTGTAAAACACCCAGCAATCTGGTTGCTTATACAACTTTGCAAACCCCTTTTGCCTGGAAGCCTCAGGAAAACTGATTGCATATTTTAAGTATTTTCTGCTTCTTGTCAGACCCCAAAATCTTTGATTTCAGCCTTTCTCACCATGTTTTATTATACTTCTGTTTCCAGTTATGAACAGAACCAAAGAACTTGACTGCCAAATTTCAAAGAAAATGCTTTAAAAAATGAAAGAGGTAGGCTGTTTGAACAGTTTTTGCTAATCTGAACCCAATTATTGTGAACTTCTTAGATCTCAAATCTTTAAGTTATTTTCCACTTCTAGTTGATGACCAAATCATCAAGTAGTTTGCATGAAAAAACTTGTTTGAACATTGTAGTGTACAGTGTTTGGAATATCAACATGTGGTTCAAGGCTTCTTAAAAAATCTAAGCTCTTCTGAATGGTATGTGTTAATTGAGCATCTTACAATGCATACATTTCATGGCACTGACCAATATTTGGTAACATGGATTCTTCTCTCAGTAATGCTGCTGACTTTCTACTTGCACTCCGGTCTTCCTTTGTCTCTTAAGATGGCCAACGAGGGACCATTTTGGAAATGTCATGTACTCTCTGGAAGTCATTTGCTTTCTGAGTTGATAAAAGTCCCTAGTATGTAAACTGTTGCTTAGTTGTCTTAAAGTAAAAACTACTTTAACTGAGAATATTCCTTTCTTAAAGTTTTGACCAGGGTGTAGTGATCTTAACTTGTTAGTCATGGGTCCAATACAATACTTTCCTCTTCTTACTTATTATACAATTTCATTCAAAATGAATTTTATACTCTGATGGCTATACATAAAGAATGACCAGTGTCAGTCCAGATGCATAAACTATCCCTAGGCAAATTCCTGAATCACGTGAAGACACATTTCTTCCTTTTCTTGCCAAGAGGAGAGATTGTTACTAATTTAAATAGTTGTTCAAATGTTACACAACAAAAGCATTATATTTGATTGGGAACCTGGTTTCAATTGTTGCAGATATTCCTGTACAGCATTCCTTGATTCTCTAATCTTATTTTATTCTGAGCAAAATTCTCTTTTGGATAGTGAAAACCCTTTCTTTGTTCCTGAAGTGTCCCTTGATCAGTTCAGAGAGAATGTGTTCTTACAGCTTTGACTGATTTTGTAAAAGAAACTTCTTTTTTTTTTTTCCCCTGTTGCTTCTCTTATTTCCCTTTGAACTTCTCAGTTTCAGCAGTTTTGTTTCTTACCCTTTTTTAAATCTCTTTTAGTAAAATAATCACCCGGTAGAAATTCTACATGATTAGTGGCTTCATGGTTGGATCCATAAGGAGATTTCATCTGCAGAGAATATTTTTATATTTCAGTATTAAATTCCAAAAGAAATCCAAGTCTTTTCTGATATGCAATATATATAGGGATTTAAAACTTGATTCATAGACTATGTGATTAAGTTAGTCAAGGGAGATTAAACTTTATCCTTCTTAACTTGCCCAGTGTCTTTGTTTTCTGTCCAATATTACTTCACTTTGTGTCAGAAATGTTTGGGCGCTTAGAAGCGTTACAGATCCAGTCTTCCATTCATATTTGTAGCTATGGCAGCAGTAGTTACCCCATGGTCATGGCTCCATTTATTTTATATATTTGTGTTAGAATCAAACTTCTGTAGTTCTGAAAACTTTGGCAGTGTCACTGAGAGATCTGGGTCAGGTGAATGTCTGCTGTGGAATTGTGAACCGACTTTCAGTGAGCTCCTTGGCAAAGGTTACCAGCTCTCACTGCTAACCTAGGCATGGTTTAGGGACCCTGGGATAGAAAAACTGTATCTATTGACCACAGCTAACCACAAAATTCTAATAAGTGTTTTATTAAGGGCACAATAGTCCAGTAGCAGCTAATCTCTGTTCAGAGGTTAATACTCAGTCCATCTCATTCACCTACATTCACCTGCACCAGCACTTTTACCAGAGAAAATACTACAAAGCTCTGAGTCTGCATGCAATCAGTTGGCATAACTGCTATGGCATGAGACTACAGCTGCTTCCTCCACATCTATAAAACTCTGTAGCAGGTACAGAGGAAAGAACATCGGACTGTAACCTCTGAGGATTGTAATGTAAGGATTCTGTGTTGTAGTTTCACTGAAATTACATGAGGTAAACCTCAGGGAGAATCAAGAGCAGGGCTGCTTGTTGAGCAGGAGGACTCAAACTAAGGCATGAGAATACTTAAATGATAAGCAATACCAGAGCTTTGGAAAACTTGGAAAAGAAATACATTTTTATTGGCAAAACCAGGCTCCATCATCTGTCCTGTAAATTGCTTGTAAGGACCTAAGGCAACAGCATCTTAGTGTATAACATGCCTGCAGATGTTCAGTCAGACCGCAGAATAAAGATTCCTTCAGTAAGTGTAATTACAAGTTTACTGTTGAATTTCTGTCATAACATTTCATCATTTTCTTCTTGGTTTGTATGCCAGAGCACTGGCTGGATTGATTTTCCCAAAGTGTCTGGCAGAGCTAGAAGATGTTATATATCCAGAGCAATACTTCCCTCTCATTTTTCTGTTGTTCTTACCAAGTAGTTTTTCTTCCCCCTTCCTCAAGCCTAATTAATGCAGGGAAAGGCCAAGCTGTGGGGATTGGCTTGGGCTTAAACTTACATTATAAGCAGACAATACGTGTCTGCTTATAAAAGAAGACTGAGAAGCATGATGTAGTCTTAAATTTGTGTTAAGAGATTGTAACTTTCCAGCATCATAATTTTCAGTTATATTTTAACAAAGTGAACTTTTGAAACAGTCTCCAGTATCAGTTGAAAGAAGCATGTAGTCTGCAGAATTTAGTGGATTCTTCAGCCTGTGTTTATTGATACAATGAGAAATTAGTTCTTCCCTTTTCTCTTTCAATAGCACATTAGTTCATTCCAAAAGCTTTTGAGTCTCTAGTTCAGAACAGTTCTTCATGGATTATTTTGAAAATGTTCCTCCAGTCCTAATGAGCAACAGACCTAGTTTATTATGAACTACCAGTGGTTAGTTCTATTAGAGGGAGATGTGCCTTGAAAAGGCAAAGTTTGTCAGTTATTTCTCAGTGTTCACTGGTTTATGACTGAAATAGAGGGATCCTTCCTTGTGCATCTTGGTGTGGGCTCAATTATGAGTGGATGTGCAGAAGACACAATTTTGGAGAACTGCAGAGCAAAAGAGAGGATTTTATTCCATTCTGTTAGTGTGTGAAGAAGTGTCACATGTTTGTTATTTAGTGTGCTGCCATGAACCTTGAAGATAGTTTAATTAAAAATTGGTAAACATGGGAATCTTTATTAATGTGTTCAGATTAACCTTGAATTACCTTGCACTGATAGTGGTCCTTTGGAGTGCTTCTTTGTAATACACTGCATGTGGTGGTGCACATGTCAGGAGAGGTGTGTACACAGAACCCAGGAGGAAGAATATCTGATGACCATACAACAAACAGAAGTAGTGTTTTCACAAGCTGTTTTTTTTCACAAGCATCTTTGTTCTTTGCCTTTATTTATCTTCAGTTAACGGACTGTGAAATGAGCATACTAAAGAGTGGAACACAATGTTACTGTAAAAACAGGCAATTATTTGAAAGATTCAAACACTTGAGAAAACAGCAGTATGACTTTCCGTATGCACCTTGGAAGATGAATGTTAGTTTGTATTTCTTGAGAATGAGGTGGATCTGACGCCTTAGGATGTTTAATGTTCTATCCTGCCAGAGTTGTGCTCCTGAGATTTTGTTGGCTAAAGTTGAAAGTTAAACTGAGAAAGAAATCAGATGAGAATTCTTAAAGTTCATTGCTCTCTGTTTTCCAGAATGTGTGCTATGTCTTTAGTATCTACATTGCCATTGCATACACTTTTGAAGCAAAGGTGAAATCAAATTTAATAGTTTTTTTTTTCCACCTTGGAAGTCTGTAAAGATTCGGGAGGAAGAAACAGTGTGGAAAGGGATGTAGGCATTTTTTTTTATTTCAATATCATCAATAATGCAGATGGAGCAATAGCAATTTAACACTTTCCTGGAAGTGAACTGGTGAAGGCTCCTTCCAGTCTGGTAGCTTCATCACTTCCTTTAAGCAGAAATCAGTGGTAATATGGTCAGGATTCAAAAAAAAATCAGGCATGTTGGAACTCTGCTAGGCTTCAGAATTAGTTAGATGTATATAGCATCTGCTCATACACAAGTCACCTGTTGCTTCTTCATTCTGTTATACCGATGTCTTAAAATTGGTACAATATTATATATGTAGAGTCAAATGTTGAAGTTAGATTTTAACAAGAACTGATAACTTATGCATTGCCACCTGCCTGTGTTTTTTCTTTCCTTCTCCAGTATAAAGCAGCCATCCTATAGCTTTCTTCCCTTGAAAACTGGGAAACAGCTTTTAATGTCTGAGTTGTAGTTCTGACCTCTTGTTCTCTCCTTCTAAGGCAGTTCAGTACCACCACTTGCACGGGTGAAATTTCTGCTCTCCCTAGTGGTGCAGAATAATGGAATATTGGAACTCTTTAGGTCTGTATATGTGCTGACTCTGGCAACTGAAAACCTTAAAAATACACTATGTAGGTAAGGGTTTCAGGCAAATGTTAATGGTAATGTGTTTACTTAGTTTAAAGTACTTAAGAGTCTGAAGTATAAATTCTCTTTTGGCATGTGTACATCAGATAAATTATAGTGATCTTTTGCAGAGAATTGGGTTTCACAAGACAGATGAAACTGAGGGTGCTAGCAAAGGCCTTGCATATTTGCATCCCTAGCAGAAATGACAGTGGATTCAGTTAAATATTTAATTTGAACCTCATAATTGTCATGATGATCCAGCTTTTTCAGAGTCCAAGTGAATATAAGGAAAAAATCCTAGAACTGATCTGACGGAATGTGGTAGAGGGCCAGACCTTTCATCTTGTGCATGGTTCAGCATACTGAGTGCCTATGATTATACGCAGAGCTGCCTAGGTTTCTTGGTCTTTGAAAGCCTCCAGACTTCAATAGATCATTAAGATGTTCCAAAAGTATTTCAAGACGCTGCCTTTTAAAATCAATAATAACAAGCAGTGTAGCTGTTTAAAATTTTAGCTGCTTAAAAACCATTCAGCACAGTAAACAGTTGCAGAGGGAAGGTGGGAACAGTGACTAAAACTTCTTGCTGTGCAAGGCTGCCCTCCTTCACCTTCTCTCAGTGGTGTTTTCTGCTGAAATCCACTGATGTATGGGTTTGTATTTCATACCTCCATCCAGAATTTGGCTGTTGAAACAAAAGCTCCTTGGTTCTTTAAGAAAATCATCACAAAAAGTGCTTCTTATCTTCAAAGTCTTTTTCTGACATTAATTAATTGGATCCTCACAATCCCATCAGCAGGATAAGGAACAGCCTGAAAATGCCCATTAAGAAACCCCTACTGCAATGAACTGTATTAAACACTTTTGGAGCCTAGCTGGGTTAAGTGTTTTTTCTACTGCCCAAATAACTTTAAAAGTGTTTGAAAAGAAGTGCACAAAAATTAAAAATGCTTTTGAACTTTTGGCAGACTTTTATGCCTGTGTGCTTATGGACATAAAAAAGCTGCTGTTCAAACAAGCAGGGGCAGATCCTCAGCAGCGTGTAAATTACAATGGTGCCATTGATTTCATTGGATCTGGGCTGCCTTAGATGAGCTGAAAGGCCTGGCTCTCTGCTTGGGAAGTAAAGCAATATGTAGTAACACCTGATTTGAATAAAAAGCTTTAAACCGTAACAATAATACTAATAGTAATAATGCCTATAATGAAGATACACTTGCAAACACATGGAACAGATTTTCTGTGAGGCAGATTCAAAAGAAAGGCACATTAAATGAATGGAAAAGAAAGGCAAAACAAAATAAAATGATTGGTATTTGTGGATATATCCTAGTATGAAAATGGAAAATATTTTCTCTCTCCACTGAGTTGCCAAAAATTCCTTTCTCTGTCAGATGACCATTATCCTAAACTGTGTCTGACAGTAAGTGATTGTAGAGGGCACCAGTTTGTATTTTAGTATTTAGGGTGGAGTTTATTTCTGTCCTCATTGAAGTTAATCAGAAAATGCTGTTGACCACTGAAGTTATTATGTGGATTTTTGATAGAATTATAAATGAAAAACATGCAACGTTGAAACTCACTGGACTTGGAGTACATGTGTGTCAATATCACCCAGAAGGATCTTTTATATTTAGTTCACTTTGTCAATTTATGGTCAGGTATTTTCCCTAGAAGTTATGGTCCATAAATAATGTAACCATGTGTAACCATGTATTCAGTTTGGAAGTAAAATAGTAGTTAATCAAGTAGGCTGTGAACTTAGGAACTCTGAAACAGGGACTGATTCAAAGAAGACAGATAAATATATCATACCAAAGCCTATGAAAGTATAATTTATGTATTCTTTCCCACATATGCTTGGAAGAACTTCAATTTAGTTCCTGATGGCAAAATAATTATATAGTTTGTTCCAGTGATACTTAGTCTCTTCTGTTATCTATTCAGAATCTGGATTCCACTGTTTTATCTATGCTGCAAACAAAATACTGCCATTAATTAGCCAAACTTACTTCCTGATCTGGGGCCAGACTCACAACTTGGACATCTGTAATTTCTGTTCTGTGTTTGCATGAAAAAGTTTGATTAGAGAAAATTTTTATTCTATTACCTTACTAGGTAGCTTGGGAATAAAGGACAATAATAGGATGAGAAGTGATACACTGAGATGATTTGTATTTGGGATCATCCTGTGCTGCTTTTCATGATATAGTTCAGTCATATTCTTTGTTGTCCTTGGACCTGTAAAAATCATCAATAAAATGAGATTATTTCCATTTTTGTCATGTCCGTAGGTTTCTGGGCTTACCTCCAGGTATCAGTTGTATATTTTACATTGTTTGATAGCTTTGTCAAATAAATATCAAATCAGTTCAGTCCCAGAACATCTTTTTTACATTTAAATGTGCAGACTGACATAAACAATAACATGTGTGAGACTGCCCTGAGCCTTATAGGCAGAAAAGAATGTATGAGAAAGTGGATACCAATGCTGAGTTGACTTCCCAGCTTTCCTCTGACCACCCAGCTTATTGTGCCAGGGATTCATCTTCTGGCAAAGTGTTCTCAGGTAAATGGAGACAGCCTTTCACTAGTGCATGTATTATTTTTCTTTGCTAAAAGCCAAATACCTAGTAGGATCTGTAATAAATTAATGTTGGTTTAAGCTGAAGACCAAGGTTTACTACACTGTTGTCAGCTTTTATTAGAGAATAAGTGAAGAATTGAATGGTTTTTCAGGGCTTTACATCAACAGTGGAGCTAAGTCTGTCTGGTTTAATTTCTGGTTTGTGTCCTTACCGTAACAGCCACTGAATTAGTCAAAGCTCCTGTATCTTTACCATAATGATGACTAAATAACCACAGCCAATGTTCTTCCATCCATAATAGTCTCTGATCTCTTAACTCCCGCTTTCTCTTTGGTCTAGCAGCTTCAGTCTCCCTGAGAGTGCCCTGTGCAGATCTACCTTGTCTACTCTTTTATATGCGTCTGAATCATGGGTTAGCTACCGCCATCACCTGTGACTCCTTGAATGCTTTCATCAGCACTGCCTCCGTACAATTCTAGACATCCATTGGACTGACTATATGTCAAATGTTACTGTCCTTGAACAGGCAGGGGTCACCAGTATTGAGGTCATATTGCTGAAATAGCAGCTGCGCTGGGCAGGGCACGTCTCTAGGATGAAGGATCATTGCCTCCCTAAGACTGTGCTCTACAGTGAGCTTGCCACCAGTTGCCGCAAAAGAAGTGCCCCAAAGAAAAGATATAAGGACTCCCTGAAACAATACCTTAGCCTTGGCCATACTGACTACCAGCAGTGGTCCACCTTGGCCTCCAATTGGGAGACTTGGAGACACACTATCCATAATGCCATTGTCTCCTTTGAGAATACACGCAAATTTAGTCTCAAGGAGAAAAGGCAACGTAGGAAGAATCATGCCTCGCCTATACCGCACAAGGAAACTGTTGTGCTTTTTGCCACCGAATTTGCCTATCCCACATTGGCCTTTTTAGCCATCAGCACGCTTCTAGTAAGCGTGGGTAGAACCCAAATCTTCGTTTGCGAAGTCAAGCCATGATGATGATCAAGCCATGAGTCTCTGATCTCTTAACTCCTGATCTCTCTTTGGTCTAGCAACTTCAGTCTCCCTGTGAGTGCCCTGTGCAGATCTACCTTGTGTACTGGCCCTGGTTCTAAACTCTGCATGTGCTGCTGGCCTGGCTGGCTGGCCAAGCAATGCAGAGTGCTGCAGGCTCAGGCTGCAACCTGCTTTTCTGTTAGCTTTCAGAAGGCTTTTAGATCTCTCCTCTATTCTGTTGTCAGCATTTGTTTAAATTTTGCATTTGAGACTTGCCTGAAATCAAACACTGGGTTTGAAAGCTCTCTAGACAGTGGGAATGACAGACATTGAGCCAGAGGAATTCATGTCTAGGCTAGGGGACCCAGCAGTGCTTTGCAGCTCACAGATATGTGTGTTTTGAGTTACAGCATTCAGCTTTACCACACAGAGCATCCAAAACTCTTGAGAAATTCCACTTGAAATTTGAAACAGCTTAGGAATATTCATTAGCTCCACTTTTTCACTGTGAGGAATTAAAGCTATTTAGCAAACAAAAGAAGCAGTTATAATTCTTTCTATTTCAGCTTTGGATTCTCAGGAGATACAGTGCTATTTTTCTGCAGAGATATCCCAGTCTGCTGTTTTAACTTAACTGTCTTACGACTGTTCCATTTCTTAGCGATTTTCAGGAGTGCGAGAAGGTAGAAAATTTTTCTTGTTATGCCAGCTGGAGAAAAGAGTGGGGTATTTGTACATTTCCATTTCACTAATCTGGCCCTTTTGACTGAAGTAGTGTCTAGATTAGAAGAGAATTCAATTGTATTTATCCACCCCTAGGATTTATGCCAAATGTGTGCCGAGTTTCTGTGCTGGGCTAACTAATGTGCAGCTGAGCTGTGCCAGAAGGCTCAGCTATCATGTTCAGAACCATTAGTAGTCAGTCTGATCAACTCCTGAAATATAAGAACCAGATTCTAACTGAAATTATGTAACTAAGCCAAATACTATAATCTGCAGGCTCAGTGAGAGTTACATAGCTGAAATATCACATGCTATGTTGGAAATGTATCCCTCTTGGAGACCTGTAGTCCTGAATGTTATTTGTTATTTCTAAATAGTTGGTTTACAGCTATTGCCAGTGAAGAGTATTTCCTGATCTTACTTGAGGTATGATAGTATGTTGCTAAAAATTCAGGCCATGCTTTTTCATTGGGATAGGACTGAAATTCCCATTAAACCTTACAAAAACTGAAGTTCTGGGACTGCCATTTAGAACCTTTAACCTTAGTTAAAAAGAAAGTAAGGATGTGTAAGTAAGAATGTGAAAAGACTTTTTTGAAGTTCTATGTAGAAACCCCCCACAATTATGAGCTACATCCTGTGGATCAATTCCTGTGTCCTTCTGAACCACAGGAGTTCCCTTGAGGTACTCTATTTCCTAAAACAGAAGAGTACATGTACAACTGTGCATATACATTTAAAATTGTTTCTCTGCAGATACAAGACATGCATGATTCTTACTCCATTCCTCTGGGTTTTAGTGTTCTCTTTAATCTTCTCTGCACTTAATTTCACTCAGTCTAGTCTTGTGCCAGCCCTTCTGTTTTCCCTTTTCAGTATTTTCAGGACAAACCTGAACAATGGTAAAATTATATACCATTGAAAGCAGCAGAATATTTACACTGACTTGAGTGGAATTGGCAATCCAGTCATTTCTTCTTACCCCATTTCCTCCTACCCTTTCAACTCAAGAGAAATTTTTGTGGAATTTAGAAGAAAACTTTTTTATAGATTATTTTAATAGTACTTAATAAAATGTATTTGAGCTATCTAATTATACAGAATGGCTAGTTAAAAATAAATGTAAATCTCATTCTTTATCATACGCTGTCATGGCGTAGATTAGTTGTGTAAGTCCTTTTAGTTTATCTCATTTACAGAATAATGCGAAAGCTGCTCATTTTCAGTTAATGTTGGAATTATTCTTACCTTCATCAAATAAGTTGTCACTTACTTCCTCTCCAGTATAGAGGGCTGGAATATACTACTCATAAAATATGATAACTCTGTTCAGGAGTGATGTCATTTCTTACAGGATTCTTTTACTCACTGCAGTCCATACACTGTGATACAAATTGAGAATCAAAACAGCCTTGGTGCAGAACTGGATAGTTGTATCTTTAAAGGTGGTAGTGGTTATTGAGATCCTGACACAGAGCAACATTTGCATGTATGGTTAAGAGCATATCGTTAATGCTTCCACATTTCCTGACTTTTATAAAGCCTGTCATGCTGAAGAGGACTAAGGAGATTTATTTTTTGTGCTAGAGAACTTGTAAATATAACAGTATCATAAAGAGGAACTTTATCTTTGTTCTTGCCTTTTACTTTTTCATTTGCTTTCCCATTAAATATTAGTATGTCCTACAATAGATGCCTTTGGAAACTCATTTTAAGCTCCAGATAAGTTATTTAGACTCATATTTCAACATCTGGGAGTATTCCCTCTGCACAGCTTATTCCCTATGGAAAGCATGGAAGTCATGTAAGTGTTATTAAAATCATAGAATAGTTTGGATTGGAAAGGACCTTAAGATCATCCAGTTGAAACCTCCCTGCCATGGGCAGGGACACCTCACACTAAACCATGTCACCCAAGGCTCTGTCCAGCCTGGCCTTAAACACCACCAGGGATGGAGCATTTATAACCTCCCCAGGCAACCCATTCCAGTGCCTCACCACCCTTACAGTACAGAGTTTCTTCCTCATATCGAATCTAAACTTCCCCTGTTTAAGTTTTAACCCATTACCCGTTGTCCTATCACTACAGTTCCTAATGAGTAGTCCCTCACCAGAATCCTTGTGGGACCCCTTCAGATACTGGAAGGCCGCTATGAGGTCTCCACTCAGCCTTCTCTTCTCCAAGCTGAACAGCCCCAACTTTATCAGCCTGTCTTCGTACGGGAGTGCTCCAGTCCCCTGATCATCCTCGTGGCCCTCCTCCGGACATGTTCTAACAGTTCCATGCCCTTTTTATGTTGAGGACGCCAGAACTGCACACAGTACTCCAAGTGAGGTCTCACGAGAGCAGAGTAGAGGGGCAGGATCACCTCCTTTGACCTGCTGGTCACGCTTCTTTTGATGCAGCCCAGGATACAGTTGGCTTTCTGGGCTGTGAGCCCACAGTGCCAGCTCATGTTAAGATTCTCATCAAGCAACACCCCTAAGTCCTTCTCTGCAGGGCTGCTCTGAATCTCTTCTCTGCCCAACCTGTAGCTGTGCCTGGGATTGCTCCCACCCAGGTGTAGGACCTTGCACTTGGCATGGTTAAACTTCATGAGGTTGGCATCAGCCCACCTCACAAGTGTGTCAAGGTCCCTCTGGATGGCATTCCTTCCCTCCAGTGTATCAACCAAACCACACAGGTTGGTGTCATTGGCAAACTTGCTGAGGGCACACTCAATCCCATTGTCCGTGTCACCGACAAAGATGTTGAACAAGACTGGTCCCAACACCAATCCCTGAGGGACACCATTTGTTACTGGTCTCCAGCTGGATGTTGAACCATTGACCACAACTCTGCGTGCGACCATCCAGCCAGTTCTTTATCCACCGAGTGGTCCACCTATCAAATTGATGTCTCTCCAATTTAGAGACAAGGATGTCGTGTGGGATAGTGTGTGAAACACTTCGCACAAGTCCAGGTAGAGGATGTCAGCTGCTCTACCCCAGTTAATCAATTCCGTAGCTCTCATAGAAGGCCACCAAATTGGTCAGGCAGGATTTCCCCCTAGTGAAGCCATGCTGGTTGTCACCAAGCACCTTGTTGTTTTTCATGTGCCTTAGCATGCCGTCCAGGAGAATCTGCTCCCAGATTTTGCCAGGCACAGAGGTGAGACTGACTGGTCTGTAATTCCCTGGGTCATCCATTTTCCCCTTCTTGAAAATGGGGGTTATATTTCCCTTTTTCCAGTCATTGGGAACTTCACCTGACTGCCATGATTTTTCAAATATGATGGCCAGTGGCTTTGCAACTTCATTCGCCAGCTCCTTCAGGACCTGCGGTTATATTTCATCAGGTCCTGTTAATTCTGTAGTTATGAATAATAATATTAAAAGTCATCAGTCACTCAAAAACACCTATTTGAAAAATGGGGAAACACCTTTTATTAAAACAGTTATAATAGGGGAAGCAACAAGAGAAAAAAAAAACACCCTGAAAATGAAGGCCAAGATGAAATTCATAAGGAGTGTCTATGCCTTACAGTGGAAGAGTTGCCGAAATTCTGAAATTAACTTTAATTAGCCTTTTTTACTTGCATCATCTAATCTGCTTCATGAAATCCCTATTTCAAAAGTTCCAGCCCATAAATGGACATGTATTTACAGTCTTATTCTAGCAGCTGTGTGAGTAAAAGGATCTAAATACGTCCTCTGATTGATTAACACTACTCTTTATATCTGTTTTAAAATGGTCCCTGATTAGATGCTCAGTGTTGCTCACTGTTCCCCAGTGGGATTGAGTATGATGTGTGTGGGAGCAAGTGTCACTGAAGCACAATAAATGCCATATAATCACACATTTTGCAAATGTCACGTCATGTCATGTATTGCTGTATGCATATTCTGTAGTAACTTGCATGGGCCAGAGCACTGAGAAGTTCAAGTGTGAGAATACTGTAGCAGAGCGTGTGTGTGTTTCAGTTTGCTTCTCATCTTATCAAAAAGGTATAACAAAAGAGAAAGGATTCACTAGCTAATGCATTTTTGTTTCAGTTGGCTATTATTAGTACCTATCAGGGAAGATTGTATTAAAAAACTTGGGCAAATACTGCATCCTCTTCTGACAGAAGCTAAGCTCTGTGCTCTTTTGCAGTGTGCAGATTAAATCTGAAATTACTTGGAGGATTTTATCAAAGCTGTTGAGACTTTGAACCTGCTTCAGTATCTGGGCCTAAACAGATGGCTGTATGACTAGTTTTGTTTCTCAAAGCCCATATTATTTATTGCAGCAGTAGTTAATTGTTCTGCTTTGCTGCCCCAGCATTTAGCTTGTGCTGATTCATCTACATGGCTTTTGGAGGCAGAAGCAAAAGAAGGAATGGGCATAACTGAGTGCAAAAGAAGCTGCATCATTAGGGGAAAATTAGCAACAGTTTAACGAATAATGTATCTTTGCAGTGGCCAAAAAACAGGTGTTTCTGTTAGCAATGATTAATTGTGAAACTTTTACCTTTAAGCAATTAAATAGTATTTTCTTTTTGCAGTTAAGAAAAAATCAAGAATTTTTTGAATTAGCATATAGTGGGATTTGTTGCCTGAGATGATCTGCAAGAACAGGCACATGAGCAAGATTAAACTTCTTTCTCTGTGGACAATCTTGAACTATGATGAAATATAGAAATTTTATTGACAGCAGTATTTTACTATGAAATTTCACCTGTGCTGCTGCTTTAGAGGTGTGATAAATTCATATATAGAGAGGAAAAAAACCATAATTACACCAGTGGACCAAAATGATCTTACCATTATAAAACATGGGAAATTTAAGCTTGGGAAAGACCTATCAAAATGTAGCAAGTTCAACAAAAATCTGAAGGAGGATTAAAACTATGTGTGCATCTGTGTAAGCAGCTCCTTCAGGAAAGCGGCAGGTATTTGTGAAACAATACTTTCAAATTTTTATTTTGATGCAGCTAAATTCCAAATTTAATCTGTGTTTTTCAGTCAGACCAAAGGTACTAAGTTTCTGACACCAAAGCAATAAATTTCATTTTGTGCCAAGGTAATGGTATTTGGAATTTTGGGTTTGTCTGGTTTCATTGATGAGCTTTATCATCTGGCGTAGAAGAGGCAATTAGTTGTTTGGGCTTAGACTGCTTTTAACAGTAGGCTGCAGGGGAGCTTAAAATGCTGGTATGAAAACTGAAAAGGTAAGGGAAAGCATGTCTCCTTCAGGCAACAAGCTATTGGAAAAGTTGACAACAATTTATCTCCTGTGAATGCAATGCTGCAGTTGCTGACGCATCATAGAATCATAAAATCAACAGGTTGGAAAAGACCTTTAAGATCATGAAGTCCAACCGTTACCCCAGCACTGGCAAGTCCACCACTAAACCATGTCATTGAGGGCCTCATCTACACAGTTTTTGAACACTTCAGGGATGGTGACTCCACACTGCCCTGGGCAGCCTGTTCCAATGCCTGAGCACCCTCTCTGCGAAGGTCTAAACCTTCCCTGGCAGAGCTTGAGGCTGTTACCTCTTGTCTTGTCACTTGTTACTTAGAGAAGAAACATCTCTGCACCATTCAGAATTGAAATGTAGCAGAGCAGGCATCTATTGTACTGACTTTTTTTGACTGTGTCATTGTGGAAGGATAAAACCCGTCAAGGTAGAACCTTAGGACAAACTTGGCAAAAGTGGTTTAATGCAATTCACTGTTTCAAATTTATTCCTGTATGAAGCAGGATTTCTTTGATATGATATGGTAATTACCTGAGTAGAATATGAGAAAAAATCCTATTGAACATGCTATGTTCACAATGCCGAAGAACATAATGATCATCTGAAATCTTCTGTTAATATTTTAGATAAGAAATAAAACTACATAAATCTTTCCTTGAAAATAATGGTATGTTTGAATTATCATTCCCTTGTAATAGTGTTGCAAACCTTGTATTTTTATGTCCATAGTTATCTACTCTGTACTAGGAAAATATTTAAGCAATTGCTTGAGTGCCATTTTTGTGAATATAACTACCTGTCAACTGGCAATGTTATGACTACTACTCAGTTCATGGGTAATACGCAACAATTTTTCGGGGAAATAAGCATGTACCCAAGTTATTCAAATCTGTAAAGAAAATGTTTGCTTTCTAAAAAGTGTGTTTTTAAATTCCCATTTGTTAAAAAAAATACTAAGTTTTGTAAGGATAGGGCTCTGTATTAGTAAGGTAACTGTATAGAAAAACAGAACCAAAATTTCAGATGCTTCCCAGATCCAAATATGAATATCTCAAATTTGGATACTTGTGCAGAATGATTGAAAGTTCAGCAACACTGTCTCAGCTATACACAGTTAGAAGATGCCCCATTTTTGGCATGCAACATCTGTACTCTTACCCTGTCTTGGCTGCCAGTGAAGAAACCAAATAGAGTGCAAGAGATGAAGGTATCCCACCTGCACAGATACTTTCTTCAGGTTTAGCATACACAATCTGATGCTAATTTGGGGCCCAGTCAGTGAACTGCTGACCATTTTCTAATATCCCCAGTTGGCTCTAGACTAAGAGGTTTGTAGGATCAGACTGTTAAAGATCAGATTCTTGCTGATTACAAGGTTCTTAGCCCTACTAATGTTTCTTGAATTCAGCTTAGAGTCCTGTGGGAGCTTTGCCGTGACCTCAATAGGAGTTTGAATTCAAAATGTCAGAGGGAAATAATACATAATTCAATTCTCAAGAAGTGTGCCAAATTTCTCCTAAATATTTTGTAACTAAGGTGTGTTCTAATAATCAGCAAATACCTGTGCTTTTGGAAAGGAGTTATTTCAGAGAATTTGTTTGAATTAATGCATGTTTTATTATTTCTAAACCAATAGATTATTGAGTCTCTAGGCAATTGGCTTTTTTTCTCTTTATGTATTAGAGATACTTGTAAGTGGCCTAGTAGCTGTATGCTATGACTTAGAGTATCTTTAGTTGTGGTCTCTATGATTTATGATTTAAAATGTTTTGTGTATTCCATACTGCAAGGCTGACAGTAAAAGCAAGCTGTGTTTTGTAATACTGAAGAGTGGTTGGTTTGTGTTGGGTTTTTAAGTATCTGAAGTTATCTTCAAGTACTCTTGGAGAGAGTTTTACAGTTCTGAAGCACTAGAGAGTTTATTACCTTTATTTAAATTATCTTTGGCTGATTTTTTTCTGAATTGTAGGGGAGGAAGATAGGAGCTACAGAGCATCTTTTAAAGGAGAGCTGTAAGCAAACTGAGAAAATCAATACTCCAGATACTTGAAATACAAATTTTGATGTATGGCCTATTGAGACTTTGTCGTAGAATTGTAGGCTAAGCAGCAGTGCAGTATCCTGAAATATTCCATAGCTCTAGTGCAAAACATTACTGAAGGCCACTGCAGACAGCACAGTTCTAGTTTAGAAGCTAGTCCCGGAATGAAAGGTAGATGAAATCAGCTACAGACTGTATGAGGAATTCCTCATGAGGAATTAATGGTAAAGCTTTTAATAATCTTTCATGCTTTGCCTACAAATATTAACACTATAAAAATTCTTTGGGGGCAGAGTTGAGGTGGTAGCTGCAGAGTGAGCAAAACATAAAAGAGGCACATTTCCCCTTTTTATGGGGAGGCCTCTTTCTGACTTGCCGTATGATGGATTTGAAATGAAAGTTTAATGGACTCTCAGTTTCTCAGACAGCCATCTTTCCACAGCTTCATTATTAACAACAGTTTAATCTTAGCCAGCTTGCAGTCTTTTTTCTAAGCTCTTGGTAATTGGCTTAATAAGCAATATAAGAAAAATACTCAGATCATAAAGTTAAGGCAGTGTTCCATATTAAAAACCTATGTAAAACCAGTCTCCAACAAATTTTGCAGAAGTGTTTACTCCACAGTTGTTTGAAATAAATTTAATGAGTTTAAAAAGCATGTAAACAGTGTGAGTGGATTTCATATTTAATGTATGCAAGAGTATGTGAGCTTTATTTTCCCCTCCAGCCCTATATTAGTAATGACAATGCCATTTTGATGGCTGATGTGTAAAAATTTTTCAACTAATGTTTACAGTAGAGACTTTTTTGTTAATGTGTCAGAAAATGAGAGCTGGGAAACAAGTGGATGTACAATAGCTGCTGGGAAAAATAAACGTGTAGCATTAGGTAAAATGAAATAAAAAATGTGAATACATTCTCACAGGATCTGATCCAGAGCCATCGTCACATTTTTTCTTGCAGCATAAACATGCCAAGTGTTATACAAAATTTTCTAAAGTTCATTTGTTTGGTTTGGGTTTTTTCCTCTGTACAACCACTAATATAACTCTGTTATTTTTAACAGCCACACAGCATTGTCTCCAGGCATCAGAGAACACTAACAGTGCACCTCTGAGGATATGATTAGGCACCAGTATGTGAAGGTGATTTCCTCTGATCAAAGTCCTTGTGTTTCTGTCCCCATCCTCTGCAGCACTGCGAAGTCGATCAGGAAGGTCCATCATCAATGGAAACTGGGCAATTGATCGGCCTGGGAGATATGAAGGTGGTGGGACAATGTTCATTTATAAACGCCCAAATGAAATCTCCAGCACTGCAGGAGAGTCATTTTTAGCAGATGGCCCAACAAATGAAGTCCTTGATGTCTACGTAAGTTTGCTGTATTTAGATTAATCTTCCTGATGAGAAAAAAAAGTGTTCAGCTCATTGTTGTTAACATGCAACACTAAAATCATATTCAGAACCAATATTTTGTTAGTGTTTCATCCCTTTAATATTGAAACATAATTTTTGATGTTTTACTGTGTCTTGCTGTAGCTCCCATCTTGCTCCAGATCATACAAAATCTGAATAAAGATGAAGTTGGACTTTACTGATCCAGTAAAACCAATTTTACTTGTTCAGTAAGACAGAGATAAAGCATAAAAATGTGAATTGAATTTTCTCCAGATACTT
Organism: Melopsittacus undulatus; assembly: GCF_012275295.1. Taxonomy (NCBI): domain Eukaryota; kingdom Metazoa; phylum Chordata; class Aves; order Psittaciformes; family Psittaculidae; genus Melopsittacus; species Melopsittacus undulatus. Next base: position 17,824,606 of record NC_047535.1, read on the forward strand.
TTCCTTCTCAAGAAAATTTGGTGCAGTTTAATTCTACAGTGAACTGAAGCAAATGCCTAAAACAGACAAAGCCTTTCACAGTATTACACCATCTCAGTGTTCTTTAAAAAACCCATAGTTCCAAAAAATGTAGAATGTGGGATTTGGGGTACTGCAGTTTTTAATATGAAGCTGTTCTAGAAGACAATAGGTAATAGCCATTTGAGAAAGGAAGAGAGAAGACAAATTGTGGTTAAGAGGATGGAATCATGTTGAAAAAGCGGTTTACTTCAGATGGGCCAGGTTTTTCCTACATCATATTGAATTAAAAAATATAACTGGAATTCATTACAACTTATTCAAAGATAAATGGTGTATGTTGAGATTATACACTTTCACATGATAAAATCCATTCAGTGAAAAAATAGGTTAACTGGTGAAATGGTCATTTCATTCAGCTGTGGCTTTTTTACTCTTAAGTGCAATATAGGGTGGAAAAGTGAATGTGCTGGGTTATTTTACAGAAAAGTGGGTAGTAGCTACCCTGATTACTCAGCTGGGAAAAGTTAAATGTTAGCAAAGTTATTCCCATTTACTGTATGGTGTCATAATAAAGCAATGGGATAATTATGCAACCATTACTTCTTTTTGGGTCATTTCTGATTGATTGCAATGTAAGACTGGCAAAAGCCTGGAAGATTGAACAGTTTGGCTCCTAGCTTCTGCAATGCACACTCCATGTTCTTAAAATATATGTGTCATTGTGTAGTTACAGGATACTGTGAGCTGAGATTTGGTCTTAAGGTTTTACAGTCAGCTGACAGATGCCTAATAACATAAAGATCAGGACATAAAAGGATCAGGAAATGGATTAAACGGATATTTCCAAAGTAATATAATAAAAAATCCCTTAAGTTTAGATATGTCATGTTTTAACATTTTGGTTTAGGCTTAGTCTCTTTTTTTTCGCTGGCATCATATACATACCTTTTTCAATTTTGCTCTGTGGCTGCTATTATGGATTACACATCCAGTTTGTCTGGACTCTTATCTGAGATGTTTCTTGAAGAAATGAGGAATCTTACAATTCATTATAAACTGATAGTTCAGTGTCTTTTCCAAGATAATATGGGAAGATAAAAATGGATAGTGCTAGATGAAAGAAAATCAATCATCAGTATGAAACAGCCTCTCTTACACGTTTGAAATTTGTACCTGCACAGATAAGGATGTCTTTTTTTTTCAGGCTTTTTGTTGCAGTTCCTGAATCATGTAATTCTCTTTTCATCCATGTCCATGATCTTTATGCTCTGTGTAGAAAAATGAAGAGATTTGCAAATATGAAATTCAAATGGCTTTCTGGTCCATTTTTCTGAGATCATGCTCTCTGCCTTCCACTCTAAAGATGCGGAGGAAAAAAGTCTCCAAGTTACAGCAGGTTGTAATTAGCAAGATAAAAAGAGATGCAAGTTTTGTCCAAGTATGACATATACAGTGCTACAAAGACTTAGGTCCACTAACTTAAAGCTAGGTATTTTCCTGCAGGAAAGCTGTGACAGTACATTCATAGGGGCTTAATCAGTTAAGCTTCTTCTAATGTGTGTCTGTCAGTTGTTTTGAGAAATGTGATGGAAAAATCATGGGAACCATTGGAAAGCTGTTTCTGAAACCATCTGAAGAACAGGGTCCTGGTTCTGGAAGGTGGTGGTGGGGGTACTCTTCTGCTGAAGTCAGCTTCTCAATGCTCAGTTCTCTCAGGACCAAACACAAAGACAGTGTGTTTTTTGGATAACAGAGTGACATAGGAAGGACCAATCCCTACAAAAATGTTGCAGGCAGTGCATTATTAAATGGTTCAGAAAAGTGAGTGATCTCTGAGGGACAGAGTTCAGAGGAATAGCTATTATATTTGGCAAGGAAAAAAGTGATTTTGACACAAGGAAAAACAAAGGTCTGAATCCCTAGTTGGTGTTAATTAGCATGATGAATTTAGTGAAACCTTGAAGCTTAAGTGTGCTCTGCTGGGTCATAAAGCCATTGACATAGCATGACTTTTTTTCGGCCCATGGTTTTTCAGAACCAAAGAGCTCTAATGTTTGTTTTGTTTGGTGTAAGCTGAGGCTTTTACCAGACCAATCCCCACAAAGAGTTGAAGACTTTTTAAGCAGCAGTCAGTAGAAGCCTTACTGAAGTAATCAAAGCTAAAGTGGTGAAATTAGCAGCCGATGGCACCCCTGTATTTCTGCTGTGAGTATGCTCAGGCTCTCAGGAGCAGCAGCAGCAATGTAATAGAAGCCAGTTGGGTATGAAGTGTGCTGCTAACAGTTTTTAAAAGCTTTTATAGAGTCATGTGTTGCACAAGTCTTATTTTGCCTAACTGTTTAACAAGCACACAAGAAGTGACACTGACTTTCAGACGCATGCTTATGTCAGCTAAAATGGGCTTGTGCAGCAGCTTTCTGAAACCACTAAGCTTCATTTTCATGTTTAAAGTAGAAAACCTTATGGTTCCTGCCTGTGTTTCATAAAGAACACTTTGATAGAGGAGTTGGAGCTAGCTGTAAAGCAGTGGGAGTTTGTCTGCATGTATATTACGTCTTCATTCAGTTCAAAATTAACTTGGAAGGATGCAGGAGGGTTGTACTCTTCAGCTTCTATAAGAAGTATGTGGGCCTTTGTAATATGTTCAATGATCTTTATCAAGCAAGGCTTATGACAAGAGCTGCATAATGTTACAACTTTTAGCTAGTTGATTGTTGAGTCTCCATTGAATGGTGCAGAGGGTAGGTGCACGGTGATGAAAGAAACAGTTTCATTTGTGAGTTTTGAGAGGTGGTATACGTGAAACACATGTATGCTGTCTGCATGTGCTCCAATTGAGTACAATTGGTGAATGTTAAAAAAGACAGTTGGCTGGATTTATAGAATGTGGTCTATGCTATTTTTCTCTGCTTTGTTTCTTCCTTGCTTATATTTCCTTAGGTCCCTCAGACCTACCAAGGTCTTTCTACATGAGAATGTTCTGGTGACTGTAGAGCTGTCTCTACTGCTACTGAGGCCCGGTGTGTGTGGGCCTCTGCTGCCCACACTGGTGAGAGGCAAGGCTGTGGCTGGTGCAGCCACAACTGCACCTTGGCCTCAAGCATGTCAGGTTTACCTTTTTCAAAGAAGATGTAGAGAAGCAGTTTCTCTGCCATCACAACCTAGCTCAGTTTGCAAACGTGGTATCCTGCATGGCCTTACTTTTTCCAGAAATGAATACCTTTATTTACTATTATTTATTTTTCTTTGTGGGGTACACACCATCATTAACCATTGTTTCTGTCCTAACCAATCGTAAATAACATTACGTAGTTGATCAGTTCAAGTACATATTTAAGTATTAGTAGTATAACAAGTAGAAGAACTGAATATATGGCTGGTTTTCTTTTTAGATGATACATCAGCAGCCTAACCCAGGTATACACTATGAGTATATCATTCCAGGAGACAATGTCATTAGTCCTCAGTTGCTTGCTCACAGGAGGCCAGGTAAAATGCCACTATTTCCTATTGTTAAATACATTTTGTTACCCAGGAAGCTAATGAAGAAATTTGTACCATTAAATTAATCGTAAATGCTGCCAATGGTGTGGGAGAGGCCTGGAATTTTACCTTTGAAAGAGAAGTCTGCATAAATTTGGTAATACCAGTGAATTAATACTGGCAGGGATTGTTTTTATTGTAGCAGTGCATCTGGTCATACATTTCTACTTTCAGTAACAAATTTGTTGTCAAAATGTTAACCATGGCTTTGCATGAGCTGGAGTGTTGTAACCATGTCTCAGAAATTAAATGGAACATGATTTTTCTCTTCAGAGTTTGAGATAGTTTAAAACAACCCTTTGCAGTTTCTCTTTTCTCTCCCAACTGGAGATAATCAAACACAAAGCTGTTGCCATCCCAAGCTAGAATTTGGGCAGCTTCTGCTCCTGATAGAGCTGTGGGTACGTGCTGTGGGTACTGGTATAAAGTTCTGAAGGACAGTAGAAAATTTACAAGTGAGTTTGGTCCTACTTTTAATGTTCGTGACTTGCCTTGTTCCTAATGTGAAGCAGCTGTGCTGTGACATGGGAAGGCACAGAATACAGACCATGGGGAAAAAAAAGGATTTTGGGAAATTTTGACACTGTCCACATTAACTCTATAGTGTGTGTGGAGGTTCTTCAGTTTTTAATGTATTTACTGGCCAAGACGTGTTTATCTTAGTGTAAAAGAACACAGTCTTTGCAGGAGACTAGTAGGAGGTCTCTGCATAGCAGATTAAAGATGCTTTGAAGTTTAATGATGCTTCAGTTGTGATTATTAGTGGATGAAAGTATAGACTGATATTTGCAAGTGAAGCTCATTATTTTCTTTTTCTGTTATTGTCCATCATCAGGGGAGCCCTTGAATGGTCAGTTAGGAATGACAGAAAGCACAAATCATGAGGATGAGGATTTGCATAGGGAGACAGACACTCTCACTGGACAGGCAGCTGGAACTTTTCCAGTTATTCAGCCAGGAAGATTTCCCTCTCATCAGCCAGAAAACCAGGTGCCTGCTGTGCAACCACCAAGACAAAACCGAGAACACAACTGGAAACAGGTTGGAAAAACTGAGTGCACAACTACATGTGGGAAAGGTAAGTGCTTCATACACTATGCACAGAAAATAGATGACACGCAGGAGGGTTCCAGCATGGGAGAGAGGCCTGGGAGAAGCTGTGTGACTCTTTAGCAGCTCTTGTGTACCCAAAGCATTGCTGTACCTCGTGTTTACTGTTGTCTTACAGTCAAAAGACACATCAGTACTATTAGCGTGCTTATGTTTAAATCAGAGGAAACAACAAAACTAAATATCTGAAAAACAAAGTATGGAAATACATGGCATTTGCCTCTGAAAGGAAATATTTCAGGATTTTATGGCAAGCTGTTTTCTGTCACACCCTTGGTACACAGCTGCTTTCCTGAACATTCTTTGACATTCTTTATCCTTCCGTTTGTCCTCTCCAGCTTTGTCAAATACAGCCTCAGTGCTTTTTGCTTTTTTTGTCAACAGTTTTGTTATCTTTATGGGAAGGTTTCACAGGGATATCATCAGCCATATCTTTGCCTCTTTTGACATTGCCGGAACAGCAATACCGAGTTTTCATAGGGTGTAAGTGGGATGGAAGAGGGACAGGAAGGGACTGATAATTAGTGAGCTTTTGGGATGTGATGGATACACTAGTTTGAGCTTGTCAGATTAATCTTTTTCCCTAAGACATTTGCAATGACCATGGATTGAGTAATGCATATCACAAGCAATTGTCTGGAAGAATAATTTTTTGTGATAATAAAAGTGAAATCTTTTGTACTATACATAGCCACCCATCACTGTACCTAAAAAAATTGCAAACTGGAATAAAGACATGCCAGTGAGGGAACTCAGGTGTCTGTCACCTGTTCATATACATTCAAAATGTTTGCTTCCTAATTAGTTTGAGAGGATGCTATGCATTTGGTCCAAGGCCAGATAAGTGTCCGTGCTATAGCTACAGATAAAGCTAAAAAAAATCCAGCAATATTGATACCAGGCGAAATCGCTTTCCAGTATACTGAGAAAACTTTTTGCCCTGGAGAAATCACTGCAAAAGTATCAGAGCTAAAATCAGCCCCTAAAAGTCAGAAGACTTTTTGAACTTAGCCCTTTTGTGGAGAAAAGGAGGGAATGTAATCCAGAATGATTTTGGTTGGCATTTAAATACACTGTGAGTCCTAAGTACAAGTCATGTGGGCAGAATCCTTAATTGCACCTGATTGTTGTTTAGCAGCAATCAGTGATAATGCCTGCTGAGTCTCTGGATTATCATATATGTGGTGAATTTTAGTATCCAAATCACATAATTTGTAATGCAGTTGCAGGAATGCATATGTGTAAATGTATTCTTTCTTCACATCATAGAACTCTTGGTTGTATTTCATGTTGACCTGATTGATAGACATTTGAACATAGTTCTTGACATTTTTTCAGCTATTGGCAGTCATATTAATGAAATCTGAGTCAGAATTACAATAGAAAAATTGCAGGAGAAGAGAATTCAGAGGATGTCTTTCAGCCTCCTGTACAGCTTAAATGTACTCCATAAAATTTATCAAGACAACTGTCAAAAATTGGCATCTCTCTTCCTATTACTTAGAGAATGTATGTATGATCTGATCAAGTTACATTCAAATGAAACTGGACCTTGGGAGCAGGATCCTGACACTATTGAGACTGTATGAACATTCCTTGTGATCTTGGTGTGAGAAGCCCGTATAAATTGCTGATGCCCTTAATCTAAGATAGAAATCATTCCAGGAAAGTCTGTGGGAAGAAATGTAAACTGTGTATCTGCTTGTCTGGTTAAAAGATATTCCACTTGTGCTTATTTCATTCTGAGAAAGAAAGTCCTATTACAGTAAAGGTTTCCTGTGCCACCACTGTACCACATTGAAGAGGAAGGATTGCTGCCACTTTACATGGTATAAACATGACAGACAATCAGCTGACTTTTGTACTGCTGTCTAAAAAGAACTAAAAGTAATTTTTCTTAGTCTTTCTTTTGCTGTTTATGTGCTATAGAGTTGCTTTTCCCTTTCCTGATTCAACTCCAGGTGGGCCTTGCTTTTCCTAACCCCATCTCTGCACAGTCAGACAGCATCACTGTACTCCTCTGGGATCACCTGCCATGCTTATATCTCTTATGTTTCTAAATTTAGTTAGGAGCTCTTCGCTTATCCATGCAGGCCTCCTGCCACCTTTGCGTGATTTCCTAGTTGTTTAGATGGACCTTTCTTGAGCTTGGAGAAGGTAGTCTTTGTATATCAGCTGACACTCCTGGACTTACCCTATGGCTTTATCCCACAGGATTCTTCCAAGCAGATCTCTGAAGAGGTTGGGGTCTGGTCTTCTGAAGTTCAGGGTTGTGGTCCTGCTTTTTGCCCTCCTCCCTCCTCTTAGAATCCTGAACTCTGCATGCCATTTTATGGTCACTGTAGCCAAAGCTAGCCCAGATGCTTGCTTCGCTGACTTTTTCTGCCTTGTGTTTATGTATCAGGTCTAGCAGAGCACCTTTCCTGGTTGGCTCCTCCATCACCTGTGTCAGGAAACTTGTTAATGTACTCCAACTTTTCACTTTCCAAATACAACTAGGCATGTTAGCACCTTGATCTTTGTCATCCATTTTGGTAGTCAGTTTGCAATATTAATAGAAGTAGAGGTCTGTCTTTTTGCTTTAGCGTGAAAATTATTTAAAGACTGAACCTTAAATATGGAGAGTAGTAATGTTTTTTTAGTCTACAGTACTGTTTATCCTGTAAGCTTTCTCTTATGTGCCTTTTCAAAAACCAGGAAAAGTGGGTAATTCTCACCACGTAACTCTCAGTCTCTCCAGAAGCAGAGCAGAGCTACTGCTAAATATTTCTTCCTCTCAAGTCTATGTTGTAGCTGCTTGGCTGCATTTTTTTGTCTGAATTGCCTGAATACTTAATGTTTGTACTCTGCAGTATAAAGATCTCATGCAGACAGGAGCATGTTTTCTCACCCTTTTCAACGATGCTATGCTGTACTTTCTATATACCAAAGGACTTCCCTTAATACTGCAATGTAGACAGTATTCAGCTCTCACATTTGGAAATTTTGGATAAAATCTTAGTCTGTATTTCCTGGTCGGTTGCACTTTTCCTTTCTGCATCAGTGTTGGGTGCTACTATTATGACTGCAGTCTTTTGCTATGCATCACCTAATTTTCTTCTTCATTTCAGGGTCACAGTACCCAGTTTTCCACTGTGTCAACAGAATCACTCATGAGGAGGTGTCTGAGAGTTACTGTGACAGCAGTACCAAGCCCATTCCAGAAGAGGAAGCCTGCAACCTCTTCCCATGTCCCGCTTTGTAAGATATTACAATTTACATCAAGTGAAATAAGACAATGTCATTGAGGTTTTGCATGCGAAAGAGGCTGTTCTGAGTAGAAAACTGGTTTGAACTCTTAAGTGCTATGCACTTGTGTCATGAAGTGTAGTTGTTGGTGGCCTTCTTCCCATTCACAGGGATCAGTAGCATTCAGAGAAGGCAAAAGGGAAGTCAGCAACAAGTGACTATGTAATTTCTCAAAACTGGTGTGATTGTTCAGGTGTGCACACAATACAGGGTCTCTCTATGGGTATGGTTTTTTTTTTCAAGTGAAGGGCGTCCTCACATACCTATCTAAAGAAGAAGTTCTGTAGGGTATATCACTCCACATTGGATCAATGCGCTGTGGTAAATATGGTGTCATATTTAGAGATGAGAAGAAGCTGATACTGCTCACAACGGCTCTCTCAGAAACATTGCCTCTCTTTCTTGGAACTCAGTAGTCCTTCAGCTTGAAGACTGGACTCTGAAATTATCGTCCTTGTTTCCAGCACACTAATACAACCACCTCATGTGTGATTTCCTTCCAAAAAGGCACTTGCCATCAGGAGACTGTGACTTGGAACTGGCTGGGCAACTTCTTTAAACAGGAAAAAGCCAAGGAAAAAAACAAGAGGTCAATTCATCCAGGGGGTATACCAAGAAAAGAAAAGGGTTAAACCCAGTTGCCATTATAGCTACTTTATTTCAGGTCAGCAGCTGTGTTTTCCATCTTTCTTGTGGTTACATTTCTCAGTTCTCTTCTGAGCAGTAAGTGGCCACTCCTTATCCCATGAAAGTTTCTAATGGTGTTAAGTGCTATTACAGTGTTAGAGATGCCTGACAAGCAATTTCCTAGTGCATGTTAGATACACAGGAATTTCTGAAGCCATTTACTTGAAGACATCATCTCTCACCAAGCATTTTTCTCACCTTTTTCTTTCAAAGATAAGTAAATGTTTATTTACAAAAAAAATACAGAGATTTTGCTTGCTTGCTAGAAGAGTTCTGAAATAAAATGTGTGAACAATTCAGATACTTTCCTTACTTGTGTATGTCCTCATGCTTGAAATGAAAACTGAGGGGGAAAATTACATGTTTCTACAAATGTGATAAGATAAATACAGTGAAATCTTGGAATGAGAAGAATATATCTAAGGGATTCTTTTCATCTCTAAATTTAAATATATTTATTCATTGCTTACCATTTGCTATTTCAGTTCTACTGATGAATGAAATCCTAGATAAAGTATTTAAAAAAAAGAAACCACTATTAGTGGCTTAAGTAATGTTTGTACTATACCTTGAAACCAGGAATTGTGCAATCTGTATGCATGCTTATTATTATCAACCATTGCAGGTAGATTGCTTACAAGTATATAAAAGTGTCTTCAAAAAGGATGGTTGTTCATTCAGAGGCTTAAGTATTCTTTTATAAGATTCTATACCAGCATTAGAATCATGTCAGTTCAGTTCTGTTAAAATCAGTTTTAGAGACATCTTTACTGAAAAAACACCCTCTTTATTTTTCCCTTTCTTTTTTTTAGCTGGGACATAGGGGAATGGTCTGAGTGCAGCAAAACATGTGGCCTTGGTATGCAGCATCGACAGATCTTATGCCGGCAAATGTATGCCAATCGTACCTTGACAGTTCAGCAGTACCGCTGTCATCACCTGGAGAAACCAGAGACAACCAGCACTTGCCAGCTGAAGATTTGCAGTGAATGGCAGATTAGGACAGAGTGGACATCAGTAAGTGTGACTGATAAATTTATGGTGTAAACCTCAGAAAAGAACTTTTTCCAGGCATCACTAATCAAACATGAAATTTGTTTTGGTTTCAAACAGGGAAGTGGAATGTGAAAAGCCTTGGGAATAAGTGAATGTTAGACCAAGAAAGCCTTGCTAGATTATGACCAGAAAAGTTTAGTTCATAACCAGAAAGAGGCAGAAAAAGAGTGACTGAATAGAACAAAACACATGTGGATGTGTGTGTACACAAGTACACAGTCCTTCTGAGAAATATATATTTTTTAATACTATATGAAGTAGAGCTGGTATGAAGAGGGTCCTGGTAGAGTTGCTTGTGGTGGCAAATTTACTGCTCTTTGTCACAGCACATAGATTTTAGCTCTAGGAGTTATTTAACCTTACATGTGTGTTAAGGATAGTGTAAGTAGCTGCTGTTACTGTAGTTGTTTTGAGGCTATGGCAAGGCTTTCAGATAAATGTGGACAGTGCAGTTCTGAGCTTTTCCTGTGTTGCTCAGAAAAGGTTTAGCCAACCTGACAACCATTCTAGATACTTTCATGGCCATTGTGTGAAGGAGAAAATATTCTGGTATATTAGGTGTAGTGATAAACAAATCTCATGTCGCCATGAAAAAATTTAGGCTTGAATTGTGTATGTGGATAGACCATAAAAAAATCCAGCTTAAACTCTAAACCTAAACCTTTTTTTTTTCTGTTCTACTGAAGTGCTTCCTTGCTCCTAATTCCCCCAGCTTTGCTGAAATGCATGTCACAGCATGTAGGATGTTGTCCACTGGCAGCAGTAACAGTTTTCCATCCACACAGTCCCAGTAGGTTAAGGAGCCATGCAGCAGACTTTATGTGGGTTTATAGTGGATCCTCCATCATGATAAAGCCTATGTGAGTTAACTCCCTGAGCTGCTGCATTTCTGAGGCTGATGGTGGCATTGTTAACTTTCTAGTCATGAAGTATCTTTGATATGTTGATATATTCCTGATTAAAAAAATAGAAATACCTAGATGTATGAAGGTAAAGAAAAGTTGGTTGGTTAATTCATTATTAATGATAAATTAAGTTAAAGGACAGTAAAGTTGTGATCATGTGGATGATGAGAAAAGGGAGCTGCTTTTGTGTGTTGTCACATTTTGAGAAGTGTTTGAATCTACAGAGCCCTTAGAGATTTATTGCGTACGGTGAATCAAGCTAAACAAATGCTTTAGAAATTGAAGCTGGTTGAAGTGTAATTCCAATAAAATTATGTGATTAATTTCCTCTTGGTATTAAAGTTCTTGGCATGAGGTTCCATCATAAAGAAAGGAGCATCTGAGTTTGCAGACTGTTTTCCAGAGAACACTGGTTTGTGTTTGTGCTTACTGAAGTACAGTTAGATTTTCACTTCAGAGACAGGTTTGTGATCTTAAAAGTAAACCCATCTTAAGATTTTAATGTGCTTACCATTTTTCTGACATACAAATGTCAAAAGCTTTGATCTAAATCCAATTAGAAATAAATGGCATTGTGGTAATTTTCACGTTGGCAACCTAGACTTCAAGAGCAATTCTGGACAAATTGCCCCCTTTATAATATAAAGCGGAGTATTTGTTCTTATTACATTATGCTATTTAATGACCACGTACATCTAGTCTGTATTTTGGCTGGTGTTCTAGAGTGAACAGTTGAGGAAATAACTGCAGTCTCAGGACGAAATCTGTGAAGTATCTTGCTGTAGAGAATGTATTTTACATTTTACATAAAGAACTTTGACACGTAAATATAGTAGATATGATTAAGCATTCAAAGCAAGATAAAAACAAGGAGGCTGCCTTTGATAGCTCTGTTAGATACCGTTGTATTCAGGTACTGCTGTCTTTAATCTTTAAATTCAAAGCTAATTTCCTCTTTAATTCTAGAATGTTTACAGGATTCAGCAAAACATCGCATGTGTACACAGCAGAAAATTATGTTCCTGTCCTGCTTCATGATCTGTTTGCTTCACATCATGAGGCAGAGATACCAATAGCTGTTAGCATTCTCTGAGGTTGAGAACAAAGAGAGCAGGAGAAGGAGGCCTTTGTTTGTACGAGGGATTCAAAAGTTCTATTTCTTTGCATTTCCCTTGCTTCATATCTGCTTTTATATTAAAATCAAAATTATGTTGAATGTCAGCCTGCAATTCAAATACCAGCAGTTCATTTTGATAAGGTGCAGCATGGCCTGTTGAAGATAGGCTTTAATTTTATGTGTTCTAAATGTATCTTCACAGTAATCTGTAGATTACTGCAGAGTGATAATATGACTTAAAACTACTAATGTCTTTTTATTTCCTGTTCCTGACACTCTAGAATAGTTCCGCAGTTTCTCTGGATGTCTTAGCAGGAATGAATGAGCTGTATGTTCCCAGCTCCATGATAAAGCATTACAGTTCTTGCATATTCCTGATGCAACCTCTCTTTTGTTACAGTGTTCAGTGCCTTGTGGAGTGGGGCAGAGGACCCGAGATGTGAAATGTGTCAGCAACCTTGGAGACGTTGTTGATGATGAGGAATGTAACATGAAGCTGCGGCCAAATGATATTGAGAACTGTGACATGGGTCCCTGTGCTAAGAGCTGGTTCCTTACAGAGTGGAGTGACAGGGTAAGGCTTCTTATTATCTTTGTGCTGCCAAACCTTCTAAATCAACTTAGTTGCATCAGAGTTAAAAAATACACATCTGTGCAGCCATAAAAGGAATGATCTTATTTCCCATGTTTATCAATGATTGGTTAAGCAGGCAAGAGCAAACAAAAACAATAATAATCCCAAGGGCATCTTGGGTTTGCATTATTAGATACAAGAATGCATAGAAGAAAAGGCAAGTGTGCAGCTACATGGCCAAACATCTGGATTTAGAATTGGCTCTGTGTATGCAATTCCCAAAATATTGAGTGTTCTGAGATTTAGTGTTCTGCCTTGCTTAGCCCTGAATCTCAGGATTCAGACTAAAAATTGCCCTACTGTTTTTTTAAGGGATGAAGGTTTGAGGCCTGATGTCTGGGTTCAAGCCATAAAACAATTATCCTATAGCAGTGAAAAGAGGGGAACAACTTCATAAACTCGGGCAAGATTGATTTGGGTTTTTGTACTTTGTGAACATGGATGTGTTTTTTTAATTCCAATGAGTCAAATTCTCTGCATGTAAGCAACAAACCCAGCAGCGATTCACTTTTTTTCATGATTGGCCTCAGAGTTGTTGTTCAGAAGTTGTATTTATATGCTCTCATTAGAAGGCTTACAAATGGGCTAAGAAAAGCCCAGTATTGTGGTCATTCTTGTGGATATACATTTCATCTGTAGACAAATTGAGCCTTCATTCTGTAAAATCCTCATTGCATCTCCACCTTTTTACTGGTTGTTTTGGCAGGCAAATAATACATTTTGTCATTAAAACTGTAAGATTACATTTATCACTTCATGGGTTCATTATTTAGATTATTTTGTGCTAGTATCTCTGAAGGCTAGGAGTGTCTGGCTCATAGGTTATGCTTTAGTTTGGACACTCGGAAGATTTTCCACATGTTTTAGGTACAGAGAAGGAGGAGGAACTTCACAGTTAGGACACATACCTTGTACATCACGTGATTTTAAAAAGGCTGATCAGACTCTTGCTACAATTAAAGGCCTGCAAAATTGTCAGCCTCCAGATAACTTGAATAGATTTTATACAGAAAAAAATAAATACACTAATCTTTGTTGTTGCCATCTGAATTTTATTTTACCAGTTGTTATTCATGCAGTGTATGCTCTTGTGTAACGTGAACACAAAGTTATCAGGTGAAGTATAGGTATTAGTGCAAAGGGCAAAGATTCTGCTGTAGGGGAAATGGCAGTACTCTTTATTTTATTTTATTTATTTTATTTTATTTATTTATTTTATTTTTAGTTTGTAGAGCTGTGCTTTTTGCAGTGCTAATTTGCAAGTAAGAGAAAAAAATGCATTCTACCTTCAAAGGCAAAAGCTGTCCCAGCTATTATCAGCTAGTGAACTTCCACCACATAAAGTGCATATATTCCAGTGAAGACTCGAGCATCAATCTTTTCTTCATTATTGTAGATTGAGATTTTGTCCTCTGCAAAATTAAAACTAGTTTTTGTAGCTGAAGTTTATGACTGCAGAATGTTACTATGCTTATTTGTGTGTATTAAATGAGGCATAGAAGTGAAACAGGTAATAAAAAAAATGTTGGAGTTTTCTCTTACAGCAAATGTTTTACGTCTGGAGAGTAAAGAATGGATTTTGTTACCTTCTCAGCTTATGTAAATGTACAAATTAATTCCTTCCAAATGCTTGTTACTGTACTTGGCATTATTCACTATCGCTTCGGCCAGCAGTCGGTTTGAAGCTTGGTTCACAAATAAAATGGAAGGAACAGCTTATTTCAGGAAAAAAAGTAGATTTGGGCTAGAATGTGTAGGATCTTCTAAGATTCACACATTCCTTGTAACTCAGATGTTCAGAGACGTTTAGTGGCAGTGATTCTAGTGGAAGTCAGTGGAATATAGGAGTAGTCAACAGCTTTGCAAAGTCAGGCCTATGGCTGCTATCTTTCTTATCATTCCTTTCAAGGGCTGATTTCTTTTTTGCTATCAGAAGTCTCTGTTTGTAGAGGAATGTGTATCTGTTGAAAGACAAGAAAATTCTAACATAGAATGGAAGTGGCCATTCCCAGGTGTCTGAGTGAACTCTGCATGTGTGATTTCCCCAAACTGTTCTCTAAAAAGTACTTTAAGCCAAGCCACACTCCAGCAGTAAGCATAGATCAGCAATGGGCAGCCACAAATGGTTCAGATAAGCAGCCAAAAGTTCAGATGCTTAAAGAAAGCTTATTCAAACCTCTGGAGTCTGCAAAACTGTGGTGGAAATCTCACAAGAACAGACTTTCTTTGTGAGATTTATTACATGCCTACTTCAAGTCCCAGCTGGAAATACCACAGAACAGTCTTTCCCATTGTATTTTGACATTTCAGCCGTGGCTAGAAGTAAGAGGTAAAAGAACTTAGCATAACTTTTGAGGATGTTGGAACTTTGAAATGGTTGAGTTCAAACTTGGTTACAGCCATAAGAGAAGGCCTGGCCTGTACTTTTCTAAACACATTTTGCAAACACTTAATGTGTACTGTTGCACATGCAGCAAGTAGAGGTTTCCAGAGGCCTGTCAGAAATCAGTTAGGCACATACTTTCTCTTTCAGCAAAGGATATATCAAACTTCCATGTCTGGATTGATGTGATACATGGGGCATTTCAATATAGCCTTGGTTAATTAGCAAAGCATCAAGATAAAGCACAGTAACATAAAAATTACACTTTGCTGCCAACAAATGTTAAATTTCAGGATTTCATAACTGATATATACTGGTGCTGAATTTAACTAGGGTGGTTTTTTAACACAGGGAGAAAAAGAGATGAAAAGTCACATCTGAGTTTTAAGAAAAGGACAGGAGCTAATATAGGATTTGTGGGAAGATTTTTGGTTTTCTTATTTTACTGAACCTTTGCAAAGTTGTAATTGATGGAAAATCATACTAGTTGCCTTAATTTTCATTAATAGCACTGTGGTTCTCAATTGGAAGATCAAATCATTGAATTTCCCTAGCTGTAACTTCTGCTATACAACCTACATGCACTTCAATACCAGTGGAGTACATGCAACTTGTGTGTGGGAGTTGTGTCTGCTTCCCAGGGTGAGCTGTGTGCAAAGCTTTTGTTCCGTAAATAACACTTGGCTGCCTTCTTGCCATGTTCTCCCATCTTGGTTTTCCCACAACATATATGTATGTATTTTATGGCCCGCCTGTTTCTTTCCCATGGCATTGACATTCTTAGTTTCAATTTCTGCGCAGACTGATTCTTTATACTTATAATTAAGACTAAGTAATGAAAAATACCTCCATGTTCCTTAAAGCAATAGAGTTCTTCAGTTATTTTGATAAACAGGTATCAGAGTCCATTGTATGTGTTACATGCACACTTTTAATTGCAAAGCCTATGAGTTCTGCGATTGCCATGTGCACACTGGTGGAACATGTGAAGGAAGGGACAAAAACAATTAATCTTCAAGAATCAAACTCTTATTTACTAAAAAGTATAAGCTCTGTCTTTGAAGTATATCTAAACACCATATTCTGATATCCCCCAGTCTCAGTCTTCAGAGAAACATAAGTTTTTACTCATTTCAGTTGGAGAGATTACATGTTAAAAGTCTCTAGCAGTAAAATGAGACTCATCTTACTTTTTATATGCCTGTCTTTACATTTATGGTTCTGTCTTGAGTATAAATAAGAGAATTAACCTGTTTCATTGGTCTGAGTTCTACATGATCTTTAACCCCTTTTGCCTACAGAGAGTCTGGACAAACTTTGTGATGTTTTTATGTGTGTTTGTAGAAAGGTGGTTTCCTGTCTCATAATTCTCCGAAGATGTCAGACTGTGTAAAAATCGCAGAGCTCCACCAAACTGCAGTCATTAATCAGTTGGGTGAAGGTGGTGAACCTTACTGAACTTAGCGACAAAATTGGATTGATGGGAGCAGATGAGATTTTTGCAGACATTTCACATGACTGATTATTTGACAGCTCTAATTGCTGGAAAGTTTACTTCTCCTGTGGGTCAGAAGTGGGAAACTGCATTCTCGTGATTTACAGCATGGGAGACTCACCAGTGTTGCCTTGCATCTAGCTGGAGGATTCCCCTCTTGCATTTTTGTTTATTTCTCATTGCCATTGATGTTCATTTGTTTCCCATTTTATGTTTAGAGCATACTTAGAAAAGAAGCGAAAATATAAACAATTCTTAATGTTAATGAGATTCTGAGGCCAAAATAAAATCTTGGGAAGAAAGAAAAAGTGCTGCACATTAGGGAACAAGATCAAACCAGATCAAACACATGCTCTGGATTTCACTCTTCATTAGACAGAGTAACAGCAAAGGTTCTGTAATGTCTTCCACTGGAGAACTACAGTATGTTTCCTTAGAATCAATGCTTTATTCCTTACAACCCTAAATCATTACCTGACAGGTACAAGTGGGTTTGACCAGTCAAATGTGGAACCACCAGAGAGTTTGTAGCTCACACTCTTCTTTCACTGTTTTTTATTTAAATCTGGAGAGGTCTCGTAAAATCTCCTGGACCCTGAGGGAAAAAAAATAAAAACAAACTTCAACCCTCACACCCCCCAAATAACCCCTCCCCCAAAAGAAAGGAAAAAAACAACCACAAATGAAAAAAACCCACCATGGAGCTTGTGCAGGCATTCCATTATTTTTTGACTGATTTCCTATGGGAATCATATGGAAATATAAGTTTGGCATTCTTTGTGTATAAATATGTAACTCACTTAATGACTGGCAATATTACAGTGTGTCCTGGGTGTGGACCAGATGGCCTGGCGTATCAGTCCCACAGGAATATAAGGCTCTAGTAGATACTGGTGAGCAGTATACCCTGATGCCATCAAGCTGTTGAGGGGTGGAACCCATTTGTATTTCTGGAGTAGCAGGAGGATCCCAGGAGTTGACTGTACTGGAGGCTGAAAGCAGCCTGACTGGGAAGGAGTGGCAAAAGCACCCTGTTGTAATGTTTCCTCTGATCAAGGACATTCCAGTCTCATGCTCTGCCAGTGAGGAGGGGCATGGAAAGCTGTGAGGAAGCAGAGACAGGACACCTGACCCAAACTAGCCAAAGTGGTATTCCATACCACAGCATGTCATGCCCAGTATAGAAACTGGGGAGAGTAACCCGGAAGGCCCAGAGCACTGCTCAGGTTGGGCTGGGTATGGGTCAGTGAGTGGCGAGCAGTTGTATTGTGCATCACTTGTGTTTATTGGCTTTTATTTCCCTTTCCCCTTTTAGTTTTATATTCTCTTCCCTTGTTATTTCCCTTATCATTATTATTATTGGTGGTAGCAGCAGTGGTTTTGTGTTACACCTTAGTTACTGGGCTGTTCTTATCTCAACCCATGGGAGCTACATTCTTTTGAATGAATCACCTTCTGGGAGTGGGTTGGGGGGAAGAAGAGGGAGAACGAGCGAGTGGCTGTGTGGTTCTGAGTTACCGACTGGGCTTAAACCACAACATAGTGTTACCAACTACATATAAAGAAAGGAGCAGTGCATGTGTAGGAGCAGTCATCATCCAGCGGAAGTGTCCAAAAATTGTAAGACCATATTTCAAAACTTTGTCACTTTGCAAGGATAGCATGGATTTGCTAGGCAAAATACAAGGGTGGTTTGACTTCTGATCCAGCACCTGTTGTATGCATAGATGTACTCTAATAATTTAAATCCAGATATCAGAAAGTGCTTTGACAATAATACGTAAGGATATTTCTGACTTGCCCTGCTTCCCCTCTCCCACTGCTGTCAATCGTTTTATGTCCTTTGAAAATCTGCCCTAGTCTTGGAACTGTGGCAGAAGTGAGCTTCTGAAATACAATTCTTAGTTTATTATTGGCAAAACAGGTTACATAATCCTTCTAAAATCCCTTCTGAAAGGAATTTTCTCAGGGCAAATAAAATAATGCTGAGCAATTTCATAAGTATTTCAAACATAATCTTCATTTTTATTTTTTGTGGTACTTTAACTTCAGGAGGATGATTCATAGAAAACTTCATTGTCTTGTGGGGCATAATTAAGATGATGAAGGTTAAAGTGTGGCAGATGGAAATCCTGCAGAAATGGGGATGTTTTACTGGAACTCAACACAATTGGTTGTTATTTAAAAATCTAATTAAGGCTAGCAATGATGCTGGGACCTGAAAGGTCTCGAGTTCTGGTAGATTTCCTGCTGCCTCTTTCTTGTGGTCTGCTGCCCCAGCTGAAGGTAATGAGTAGGACTGGCACATTAGTGAAAGGGAACTGGCACAGTTAAAGGGGTTTTCTTCTACCATGCCCTGTGGCTTGCTGACAACTATCAGAGCACTGCATTAGTTGTCAGGTTTGGGATTTTTCAATTATTTTTAGTTTTTAATGTGAATGGAAATCTTCTGAAACTGAATCATGAGGGAAGGACCTCAGGAAGAGGAGAAATGGCAGACTCCTTAAAACTAGGGAGGGTGTTCCGCAGACTAAGGTTTCTGAAGAATTTCTGCCAATTAAAACAAGACAGTGAAACAGAATATCTTTAATAATAGGACCAGAATAGAGAACTTGCAGCTTGCGAAAGTTCCTCATGTGGTACAATGTTAGGTTATAGCATTTATTCTGTATTAATGCAAGAGATCAATAGCACAAAATTGAATGTAGGGGTGTGTCGACTGTGAAAACCAAAGGGAGAGGATTCATTATCCAAACGCTCCCTACTCCCTGCCTTGGGCTTTGGAAATCATGGCTTTCACATGGGAGACTTTTACTGAAAGGAAGAAAAAACCCATGAAAACCCAAATACTTAACGCAGAAACAGTCAGGTTTAAGTTTGCTTTGCAAATCCTTTGAGGGTAGTTAGTCTGTAGTAAAATCTTGCAGCAGAGGGTGGGACAACCCTATACCTTCCCATTTGGTATTTCCTTTGTTATTTGATATGGAAGCCTAATTCATGCATAATCATTTATAACATAAGACTGTGGAGATTTTCTGGATGACTTTATAGACTAAGCTTGTTCCTAGCTCTGGTTTGCAAAGTAGAAAAGCAAATTAGATTGTCAGTTGAAAATTACTTTGAAATAAGAAAAGTATTTGCAGAGTACATGCATAGTTCTCTGTGCATAATGTAATTGAATGTACTTGCCAAAGATAAAGTATGAACAGCCACAAAATTTATTTCTGTACAGTGGGTTTGAAAGGTAGCAATTGTATGGGGCTTAGTTAAATGGGTGCTTTATCTATGAGTGGGCTGTTTGAAATGGGTTTAGTTTAGTTTCAGTTTACACATCAAGGAAAATGTTCACTGCTGGCACAATCTACATCATTCTTGTATTTTCAAGATTTTGCCAGTTTACTTGGAAAAGGCCTCCTTAGCTATCAAATCTGGTTTGCTGAGAAGGTAGATTCATATTTTGTTTGTTAAAAAAATAACTTGTCAAAAGTTGAGTCACTTTCTTAGTTTTCTGGAGATTCCATTTCAGTAAAGCTTTTCCCTTCTATTTGAACTTCTTGGGAAAGCAACCAACTTGCTGACAGGAAATAATGTTTTTCAGTATGGTATCTGTGGAGTAACTATAACATGATAACGTTTCACGCAACCAATGTTCTTCAGTGCAAGTGATTAAAGAGTAGTTTGCAAGAAATTGTACATTCAGTCACTGATCTCTCTGTCTTGAGAAGATGAATGACTGCCTTGGTTCATCCCGTTATTAATAGTGGTGCTGTCATGGCTTCTGCTGTACTGTAGTTGAACTACTAGATGTAAACCCTTACATTGTTACCTATAGGAGTCAAATCAAGCTGTGATTTGTTACCAGTTCTTGGAATAATTATTACTTTTATTCAATAA
Organism: Melopsittacus undulatus; assembly: GCF_012275295.1. NCBI lineage: Eukaryota > Metazoa > Chordata > Aves > Psittaciformes > Psittaculidae > Melopsittacus > Melopsittacus undulatus. Next base: position 17,844,739 of record NC_047535.1, read on the forward strand.
TATCTTAAAAAATGTTCCATTACAGAGTTACATTAATTCAGAAGGAATGTACTTTCCACTGAAGAAGTAATACAGTTTCTTTTAACTAATTACATTGTATGTTAGAAATTAAATCTAAAATACCAATCAAATACATCTTTTTCTCCCATATACTTCATACTTATCGGTGGTATTCTTTACGTGTGTAATATAATTCTAATTGATTAAATTTAATTATATACCTATCTTTCAATAAGCTGCACATGGGTTTTTCTTTATTTTAATGGTCTGGACATGAAATGCCAAATACATTTTAAAAGAAAAAGGGAATATTAAGAAATAATTAAGCAACAAAACCCCAGTCTAATACAAGAAATTGTTTTTTTTCCCTGACATGTTTCTGTTTTTCAAATGTTGATAGTTTGATGTTGCCCAGAATTGTAGAATATCGGATACTTTCCCACTGAAATAGATGGATGACAAATTTAATTTATCTTGCATGATTTATGGATGACATGCTTACTATCTCCGAATGTGTGACAGAAGAACCCGCACATCATTATCTATTAACAGCTTTCAGAATTTAACAGTGGAAAGTTTAGATGGTCAATGTTAGTTACCAGGAAATCGTACCATCAGAAAGCTACACTGAATTCATATAAACTTCTACAGCCACCTCTTCTGCTAAAAATTATTAACAGCTTAAATTTGTAACTGGTTGTGCAATAATATGTAGTAGTTACAGTTATCTGCTGAGGATTTACCCCAGTCTTTTGAAACCACCTGCCAAAAAATGTCATATTTTTCTACTTTTATGAACTCTCATAGTCTGTAAACTCACGATATGGAAAAGATCCAGGATGCACTATGCAGTGCCATAGTGCCCAGTCTTCTTAGCCTCATCCTTTTAAAAACTGGGAGGGTTGACCTGGATGACAGCTTGAATGGTCAGAGGAGAAACTCATAGAGCTGAAATACGGCTGCTGTCTGAAAAGTTGCTTACTGGATTTATTCCTTCACATATCTATTAATCAATACGCAAAAAGATGAATAAAGTGAAAACTGAAAGAATTTACAGACAGGAAAAGGAAGGAGAAGTAAGAAAGCTAATAAAAAGCTGGAAAAAATTGATTTCTTCCTCTCCTAATCCTTCAGTTTCTTTTTTTTTTTTTGGTGACTGTAAAGGACAGGTACTACTCATAGTGTATTCAGAAGCCTGAAAAGTAGAAATTATTGACTTTGCATAAATTAATTTACTTTCTGTAATTGTTGCTTCTCATTTCATTGTGCAACATGGAGGATGCAGTAGTGAACGTGTTCTGTCTTTTGCCCCCAGTGTTCTGCAGAATGTGGTGATGGAGTCCGTACACGTTCAGTGGTTTGCATGACAAACCATGTCAGCAGTTTGCCTCTGGAAGGCTGTGGGAATAACAGACCTTCTGAAACAACTCCCTGTAATAATGGACCCTGTGCTGGTAAAGTGGAGTGGTTTGCTGGGGGCTGGACACAGGTGAGCTTTAGCACAGATTTGTTTTCTGCTGGTATCTTATCTTATGCTTCTGTACAGTGAAGATGTGTGTGTATTTCTGCACCTCAGAATATTCATGTAATTCCTTTCTGTATTTTTCTGAGTTAATACTTTTCAGCACCTCCTGTGTTTTTTCTTTGATGAAAATAAGATTTTGTTCTTCTCTTCCTCTATATCTTCATTTTTATTTCTCCTCTACTGACCCAGTGTATTTATAAAATGAAAGGTAACAGCAAGCTGCTTAGCATATTCAGGTGAACACTAGAGCAAGAGATTTGCACTTTTCAAAGTAAAGCCTTTGTGATCATGCATACCTGCAGGACTGACTATCTATCTATCTATCTATCTATCTATCTATCTATCTATCTATAGAATCATAAAATCATAGAATAGTTAGGATTGGAAAGGACCTTAAGATCATCTAGGTCCAACCCTCCTGCCATGGATAGGGACTCCTCACACTAAATCATGTCACCCAAGGCTCTGTCCAACCTGGCCTTGAACACTGCCAGGGATGGAGCATTTACAGCCTCCCCGGGCAACCCATTCCAGTGCCTCACCTCCCTAACAGTAAAGAATTTCTTCCTTATATCCAATCTAAACTTCCCCTGTTTAAGTTTTAACCTGTTACCCCTTGTCCTATCACTACAGTCCCTAATGAATAGTCCCTCTGCAGCATCCCTGTAGGCCCCCTTCACATACTGGAAGGCTGCTATGAGTTCTCCACGCAGCCTTCTCTTCTCCAGGCTGAACAGCCCCAACTTTCTCAGCCTGTCTTCATACGGGAGGTGCTCCAGTCCCCTGATCATCCTCATGGCCCTCCTCTGGACTTGTTCTAACAATTCCATGCCCTTTTTATGCTGAGTACACCAGAACTGCACACAATATCTATCTGTCTATCTATCTGTCTGTCTATCTGTCTTTTGATCAACCTAGAGAACTTCCAAAATTTAAATAAGACAAGAAGCTGCCAGGGAAAAGTCTCAGCTGTGCTGCTAACTCACTGCATTTCATGCTCCAGGATCCTTCCGGGTAATAAGGAATTGGAAATTAAACTGGTGCAGCTGAGATAGAATCATAGAATCAACAGGTTGGAAAAGACCTTTAAGATCATCAAGTTCAACTGTTAACCAGGACTGCGAAGTCCACCACTAAACCATGTCACTAAAGGCCTCATCTGCACCATTTTTGAACACTTCCAGGGATGGTGACTCCACCACTGCCCTGGGCAGCCTGTTCTATCACCTGAGCACATTCTCTGTGAAGAGACTTTTCCCAATCTGCAGTCTAAACCTCCCCTGATGCAGCTTAAGGCCATTCCTCTTGTCCTATCGCTTGTTATGTGGGAGACCAACCCCTATCTCACTACAGCATCCTTTCTGTTAGAAAAATATAAATACTAGTTTCTTCTTGTAGCTACAGGTAAAACTACACTTACAGGTTTCCCCAGTTAGTGTCTTCTTCATAAAAATAATTAGAAGTATGTTTTGAGTCTGTAGTACCATGTGGAATAAAGATCCACAGAAGTACAGTTTTAACCACTGCAACAATGAAAAAGTAAATAAGTAATACCTGACACTCCTACAGTCAGGAGTCACTTGATGAATTTAGTCATTACTATATTCTTCAGCATTTGTTTGTCATGGTTCCTAACTGGCACTGCTGGCTACTGTGTTAGTACTACATACAAATAATAGTAATAACCCAAGGTTTATCTGGGCTACTCTTCTGGTTCTGAGAGATAAAAACCCTACTGCAGGAACTTTACCCTTTCCCTTTCTATTCAAGTCATATTATATGCCAATGCTGGAAGGAAAGATACAGTTAAGTACATTTTACTGAGGAAAGAACATATAATAAGGAAACGGATTTTTGATATTACCGTCTAAATATGTGCCCAAGAATGGGGAATAAACAAAACTTTACAAATTTTCCTATTGCAATATTCATTTAAAATGCAAGTGTGTGTGTGTTGTTTTATTTCAGAAACAAATAATGTGGAGAAACACATTACTTTAGAAACAAGTTGGAGGATGTAAGTAGAATAACAAATGCCACCACTTTTTTTCCTTCTCTGATACAGTGCTCTACAGAATGTGGCAGTGGAACTCAACAGAGAGAAGTCGTTTGTGTTAGGAAAACTGAAGGTACTTTTGATGTTTTGAACCCCTATGAATGTTCATATTTGGAAAAACCTCCCAGCCAGCAATCCTGCTACCTCAAACCATGTGGATCTAAGTGGTTTCATACAGAATGGAGCACAGTAAGTCTGGCATGCTTTTCTAAATCTGGTTTTGTTTGATACATCTTTTTCCATATATATTAAAAGGGAATGCCATTTGGATAAAACTGTTGATCATGAAATTGCCTTAATCTTGCACAGGAAGGGTACTAAAAAGAAAGCATACTCTTTAGCAACCAGTGAAGCTTAGGAAAGTTAGAAAATATCTTGAGCTCAAGGAGACACTGATCTTTTCATTACTGATCTCTTCTTCCAAGAATCTTCCTGTTCAATAAAGTTGGTTTGCTCCTTAATGACACTTAGTGCCCGAAGAAGTTCTTTTCAGAACTCTAGTTTTATTAAAATTAAAGAACATTTAATAAAAGAACGAGGTATATATTCAGGTTTTTAAGTCAGTTTTACATAATATTTTGCTGTAAACTCTCACTGTACTACTTAGAACTTCATTGAGAGAAAACTTACTGTAAAGCCTCATGTATCTCCAGTTTTCCCTGAAAGTGGACCAGCTGTGTTTGCAAGTGCCATAAAATCCTTTGGTTGGATTTTTATCCCCAAATAATAAATTTTTTTTCTCTTAAATGGAAATCAGGAAGTCCATTGTCATCTTAGAATGAAAAATTGTGTGAAAACCAGCAGAACGACTAGTTTAAAGCCTCTGTATTAGGTTTTGAAACTGTCTAGTTTATACCTTCAGCAAACTTTTCATATGATCTAGGATAAATGGGGTGGTCTCTCAGTCGTGGAGATTAAATGGCTGGCTAATGCTGGGGTTTGTGTATAGTATTTTGTATGTACCATCTAAATTCTGTCTTGGTTCTGTTTTAAGTGCTTAAGATCTCTACAGACCTGAATTGCAGTTCTTATTGCTGGATGTGGGATAATTGCAGTACTCTATACAGGCAATGTAACAAGAGTAATTATATAAAAACCTGCAAGCATTCAGTTACTGCCACCACAAGGCTAAGTCTTTATTCTAAACTGGAGAAAGGTTGTACTTAAAGATGAAAGAGCAATTAAAGAATATATTATTGGGAGTATTTTAGTTAGTTTGGTGCACTAACTGATTTTATAATAGTGATTAGTTGTTTTTGCAATGTTAGGAAACTAAATAATTATGCCAAAAAGGTCAGGAAGAAAATATTTGTACTAGTTTGGGCCTATTAAGGTTTTAATCACTATAAATGACCCAGGTTTAATTGAGTTTGTGAGCATTTAGGTCAAACTGGACAGTGAGCCAAATCTTAAAGACCTCAATCAGGCAAAATTCTTTAAATCAACAGGGGATTTGTTTCAGTACGGGCAGAAATGTGTAATAATTGGCTTTAAAAATACCAAGTCAAGCAAGTACCAAAGTCTCTGGCTTCAGAAGCACAGAAATATTTTCTTTAGAAATTCAAATAAACACATAATGCTCAGTAAAATTGTTGTGCTGCAAGAAGTGAAAAATAATCAAGTGCTAGAAAAAAGGCAATTAAGATTATTCCCGATCCTATATAAATGGAGGCAAAAGGGCAGTGGAGGGCAGTACAGTCAAGTAGTTCAGCAAGTTCTTAAACTAAGAAATGTGAACACTGTTGAAAAAGTAGATTTGAGACATGTGTATAAATAACCAGAGCAGAACAAGGCTAATAAGAGAAGCAAATAGCTATGTAATTCAGAAAGGGAATATTCTAGCATGCTTTCAGTTGCTCAGTGTCTATCATATTTACTGGGCTGGTGGTTGCCCCCGTGGCCATAAATGCTTTTTAACCTAACAAAATTGTGCCTGTATGTTAAGGGCTACATAGTTAGGAAAAAAACCCACAAACCCAAGCCACCAGAAGTGGTAAAGTTGATAAAAGGCTACTGTGGTACCTGGGTCTGGCTTCAAGGTTCCCAGTTTTTTCTTTCTGCATTTGCACATCTCATATGGCCTTCATGAACTTAAGCTTTTGTATTTCAGTGTTCCAAATCCTGTGAAGGAGGATTTCGGGTTCGAGAGGTACGATGTCTGTCAGATGATATGACAGCCAGTACTCAATGTGATCCACAGCTTAAACCTGAAGAAAAAGAACCATGTAACACGCAAGACTGTATCCCTGAAATAGGTAAGGAAGAGGAAGCTTCTGGTTTAAATAGGGAACTCCATCTAGTGGAGAAAATATTTCATAGTCTTGCAGAGGTGTTGGAAGTATATTTTCTTCAAGTTCAGGGCTTTATTTTTGCATGCAATACAGCTCTTTTCTGTAGTGTAAAAGGAGGCTTTAATTTCCAATTAAAAACGTTTTTCTTGTAACATGTAAGAAAGTGGCTTACATTTGAAGTTGCTGAGCATGTGAGAAATCTGCTTCTGTGAAAATAGAGGGTCTTTTTATGCAGCTTCCTTGCATTCTCAAAGGTTTCTCTTGGCAGAGTCTTTAAAACAGAAAAAGGATTGTGTATGATATGCTGTATTTTGTAATAGTATATTTTGTAAGGGCAATTAAGCCATTTTCTTTTATGCAATGTAAATGCACACCTACATATAATTTGGCTTTGGAATTAGTCGATCAAATCATACAGATTTGATTTTAATACTAACAAGGATGACTAGGGAAAGAAAGATGCAAGTGTATAGAAACACATTGTACAACAGTCTTCAGCTGATATTTATTTATGTTAATAATTTAACTATATTTAAAAAAAAGGCATACCAAAAACCAGCCACACACACACAAACCCCCACAAGAGGATAAATAGGAATAGGTGCATTTTTCCACAGTTTTATGTATCTTTGTATTAAATGTAGAAAATCTTGAATAATCTAACTAATTTGCATTGGTAGCCTATTTTAACCTGACAGTGAATGTTTAAATACGGGTGCAAGGAATTTCACATGGTGAAAAATAGGGGGTTGGTTATTTGTTGCTCGAACACTGCTTTTTTTAGTTTCTTATCTCTTTCTTTTTCTCCACAGATGAGAACTGCAAAGATAAATACTACAATTGCAATGTGGTGGTTCAGGCCCGGCTCTGTGTCTACACCTATTACAAAACAGCCTGTTGTGCATCCTGTACACGTGTGGCAAACAGACAATCTGGGTTTCTAGGACGTAGATAACAAATACTCTTCTACTCAAAGTGGCAATCTCAGTCTTCAGATGACGCTTGAACAGTGTTACTGTTTGACTACAGCAGGTTTTAGCTTCTTAGAGATGGGTTTTATATTGCTGAGTACATCAAGACTATGGTTAAATTTCACACCCTTTCAGTTACAGTTATTGTGCAATTATCTTTTTTAAAAATGTTTGTTTTAAGCCCACAATCTTTTTAAAGCATTAATTTTTAATGATACTATTCTTTGCACCTGCTCATCAGATAACTAATTATTTAAAGAATATACCAGCCTTAGTATTGTGAAATTAATGAAAACTAGATCAGTCACAGGCAATTACTGGAGATATTTGACCAGTATGGGTACAGCTGCTGCATTATTTTCTGAGTGCTTACTCTTACTTCATATTTTGGACTGCCTTGAATTAGGTGACTAAATCAGTGAAAAATGCACATGAGAAAAATTACTTCACAAAGAACCAGACCCTTGAAGATCCGTTTACCATCAGTTTCTTAGAACTCTAACATATATTTTTAATTACTTCGGTCCATTCATAATAAAGTAGAGTCACTGTTAAGCTCTCTCAGTTGTACTTTTAAGTGACTTCCTGTCCTAAGGCAACAAATATATATACACACTTGACTGCCAAAAAGTGCCTTCATATTTCATTCATAAATTCTTGAAGTTACGCTTTTCTAATTTTGTATGGATTTTAAAACACATTACCTACCAGAGTGCCACTAGACCCTTTAAGTCCTTAACAACTGCAGCTGTCACTGAGACAAATTAACCAGAATGTTGAAGAGCCTTTGCTGCTATAAAAAAAGTAATTGTTTCCTTTGGCAAGGTCTTCTTCCTGTAGTACAGTTATTTCAGTGAACTGGTATCTTGCCTAATGTCTTGTCTCTGCACTATTGCTTAACAACTATTATACCAAAGTACTTTGTCCTGACCTAGTCTGGATATGTCACCAGTTTCTGAAACAACCATCAAAGGATGCAGGCCTCTGTGCTTTATAGTATGTTACTTTTGGTACCAGACAGTGGTATGAGTGTAGTAGCTGAATGTCTGTAAAAAGGAGATCTTAGCTACTGACATTCTTCAGATTTTGATCAGTTATTACAACATACTTGTCTTTTTTTAGTCAGTGTTCCATCCTTAGGATCTACTCCTGTTGCTCCTTTTCTACTACTTAAGAATGGCTCCAGACTTAGAGCTGAATTGGTGATTTTTCAATTCTGCAATTACAGTAGTCAGCCTTAGGACTTGCTAGAAGCAAAGTTAATGTGCTATGTTTTGTATTATCTGCACATTCTCTTTACCTGAGAAGCCTTTCAAATCTGTAAATAAGACTGAAGGATAAACCAAACACTTCTGCATATTCAGCTTTGTATTACAGCATATTGCTTGTAAATTGGTGGTGACCCAGCTGTGTATCTATTTCTGAGGTGCCTATTGTCTGAGTTCAAAAGCAATTTTAATAAGCAATGCTAAGTCACTCCCAGTGATATGATACAACAGTAATTAAGTGTCCTGCTGCTGCTGAAGAGCCATGTTTGAGCCTCATGTGTATTATTTTCTTCTTACTGACTTGGTGGAGAGGATGTAGAAGGCGGAATGGAGATCACAGAATCCCGAGGGTTGGAAGGGACCTCAAAAGATCATCTAGTCCAACCCCCCTGCAAGAGCAGGGTAACCTAGAGTACATCACACAGGAACTTGTCCAGGCGGGCCTTGAATATCTCCAACGTAGGAGACTCCACAACCTCCCTGGGCAACCTGTTCCAGTGCTCTGTCACTCTTACAGTAAAGAAGTTCTTCCTGATGTTAACGTGGAACCTCTTATGCTCCAGTTTACACCCATTGCTCCTTGTCCTGTCACTGGATATCACTGAAAAAAGCCTAGCTCCATCATCCTGACACCCACCCTTTACATATTTGTAAACACTGATGAGGTCACCCCTCAGTCTCCTCTTCTCCAGGCTAAAGAGACCCAGCTCCCTCAGCCTCTCCTCATAAGGGAGGTGTTCCACTCCTTTAATCATCTTTGTGGCTCTGCGCTGGACTCTTTCAAGCACTTCCCTGTTCTTCTTGAACTGAGGGGCCCAGAACTGGATGCAATATTCCAGATGCGGCCTCACCAAGGCAGAGTAGAGGGGGAGGAGAACCTCCCTTGCCCTACTAACCACACCCTTTCTAATGCACCCTAGGATGCCATTTGCCTTCTTGGCCACAAGGGCACATTGCTGGCTCATGGTCATCCTCCTGTCCACCAGGACCCCCAGGTCCCTTTCCCCTTCACTCCTTTCCAGCAGGTCAACCCCCAACCTGTACTGGTACATGGGATTGTTCTTCCCCAGATGCAAGACTCTACACTTGCCCTTGTTGAATTTCATCAAGTTTCTCCCTGCCCAACTCTCCAGCCTGTCCAGGTCTCTCTGAATGGCAACACAGCCTTCTGGTGTGTCAGCCACTCCTCCCAGTTTAGTGTCATCAGCGAACTTGCTGAGGGTACACTCAGTTCCCTCATCCAGGTCGTTGATGAAAATATTAAACAGCACTGGTCCCAGCACTGACCTCTGAGGGACTCCACTAGTCACAGACCTCCAGCTAGATTCCGTGCCATTGACCACAACTCTCTGCCTTCTTCCTTTCAACCAGTTCTTGATCCACCTCACTACCTGATTGTCAAGCCCACACTTTCTTAGCTTATCTATGAGAATGCTGTGGGAGACTTACTGAAATCAAGAAAAAACACATCTACCGCTCTGCCATCATCCCTCCACCTAGTCACTTCCTCATAGAAGGTTATAAGGTTGGTCAAACATGACTTCCCCTTCATAAAACCATGTTGGCTGTTCTTAATAACCCCCTCATCCTTAATATGCCTAGAGAGATGGACCTTAGATTTTTTTCTGTTTGGTCATTGGTGAAAAAATATATTTTGGACACAATGAACTACTGTTGTTTGACTGAATGAAATGAAGAAGCGTTTCCCCCAAAGTTGATAGTTACTGTTTGTGACTACAAAACAATAATGTCTGTTTCTGTACACCTTGATCTGGTGTTTTCCACTGTAATTAATTGATATAAAGCTGTTAGAAACAGAAATTAGAATTAGAAAACCTTTAATTTCATGAATCTTTCACAGTCATATTCCCTTGTATTATAAAGACTTATACATGAAAATAACATACAGGTTTTTGATCATTTTATATTCCCTAGATTCTTGACCAAAGAATAATATGGAGAAAGTGCAGCATAAACAACACTGGAAATCAGTGTTTGTAAACAGATTTTCATCTGAATATCTCATTGCAGCAAATCTTGACAATACAGTATGTAATTCTTGCTGTTGTCTCTTTTGTCCCAAGGAACTCGTGCCAGCTTGAGGGAAATACCTGTCCCATAAAAATGCTTTCTGAAAATCACAAGGTAAATGAAGTGCAGAGAGGAAATCAGGTTTGCAATCAGTTCACAGAACATAACCTGCTTACACATACTTTTTGCTGTGGGGCAGTGACTCAGAACACAAACAGCTGATCCTGGTCTTTTATAAAATATGTTATTTTGCTCTGAAATTAGCCATTAGGTCATTTTACAAAGATGATCGCCTTGTAGGCACCATAAACAGAGTTCATGGGAGCTAAGCATCAAAGAATATATACGTACACATATCACTATAATTCTGTATTACATCTAATGTATACAGCTTTGTGAATTGGATGCAGTGAGTTATGACTGTACAAACTGTACTTTTTAGTAAAGGGACAATTTTCAGATGTATCAGATAAAACAAAAATAAGATCATGTCACCTAATTAAACATCAGAGAATAAGGAAACTGCAGAATGTTGCAGAACTTAATCATTTATCATCTCTTCTTGTGTGTCAGCATAATCAAAGTAGTTGTTCCTGCTAAATGAACTAATGAATCTTTCTTTTCAGCACTTTTATATAGTAATATTATGTACAAAGTGCTACTACATAAGATTTCACCATCACACAAAATGCACTTTTGAAAATGTTGCTATAGCAACTGTTTATTTTAATAGAGCAGTGCACCAAGTTGGGATGATGCCTGCAGAGGGCTTGATTTTACTTCCATTGTAAATCAGAGGTGGACTTACTGAATGCAGTAGGTAGACTTAGAGTGGATATGAAACCAATATAAGTAAGGGATGGTGGAGCCTTTTGAGCTTGAAAGCTTTAATTTCTTTTTCTGACATTTTAACACCATCAAAATCCCACAGAATGATGGATCCTTGCCTTAAAGATTTTCACCTTACACAATCCAGTAACACCAGAGTAAGTGTAGAAAGACTGCTGTAGGTTGTTGATTTAAGGAGTCTAAGTAGTTTAACTCCTTATAGGAGTAAAATCCGCATACAGCTTTCATGTCTTGCAGACATGCAGCTGGCCAAAATCAGCTCCATCCAGAGCAGGCTCTGTGTTCCAGAACACTCTCATTAATTCTGGTGCAGTAGTTTATCAAGTTATCAAGGGTCCATCAGGGTTTGCTAGCTCCTGCACAATGTCAGATCCAAACATATGTACGCAGAATTGCTTGTATATAGGAATTGGTTGCCAAGTTTGAGAGCTCTTACTAGCAGCACTGAATTCATGGAGTTCTCCCTTCTTCTGACTAGCTGAGAAAACTGAAGATCATGGTGTGGAAGCATGAGAGGTTGCTCCTGTGGGAACGACCCTTTGTCTGATATGGCCCTCAATGAGACAGTATCTGCTTTAGTCCCCAGATCTCTCAATTAGGGACAAGCTTGTTAGCAGGCAGTTGAGTGCTGGGGAGAGCACTACAGGGGATGTGTTCTTAGAAGCCTGCTAGCCTGGAAGTCCAACTATAGTGTATGCCCAGTGATGTGATGCAGGACTACCTCTGTATCTCTGCACAGGGAGCTAGTATCTTCCTCATTACACGCATAATCTTTTTTTTTTTTTCCCAGTACTTCAGGAAATGGAGAACTTTCTGTATGAATAAAGCAGTGCTTAATGTTGTTGGTTAAATCCCAGTTTTATGATTATGTGATGCAGTTCAGAGTTTGGTCCTTTTATACAGAAAGAAACCTAATGTGTCACAGAGGATGTTAGGTTACTTGTTCATAAACTTGATGTAAGTGGTCAGTATAGCCCTGTGAAACTCAGAGCAGAAGACCACAAGGGGCAGCAGTACTACCAGGACCTTGCTGCTTACTTTGCTTATGTCAAGAGTCCTAGAAGGTGCCACTGAAGGAGGTAGATGCTGGAAACAGCTGATGACTAGAAGAGGGAAGGTTATGCCTTCCTGAAGGAAATACTTTGCTTCCACTCTTTGTATCAATAACACCATAAGTAGTAAAATGTGCTTTCCAGGGCTTTGCTTTTTTTCATCCTCATCCCGACTTGCCTCCCTTTAACACCCACAAGACACTCCTCTTCCTCTCATCTCACTTCCATCCCTTTGTCCTTTGGGTAACAATGTCTGATTTTGCCAGAATTACTGAACTGGCCATTTGATTGATAAGAATCCATGTTAAAACTAGTCCCAGCTATTTAAAAGAACTACATTCCTGCCAGTCCAGTTATCTGTTTGGATTTGTGGGGTTTTTTTTTGGTGTGTGTATGCGTCCATGCTGACTGGTTTTAAGTGCACATTATTAAGGTACCTACTGAATTCATTTCTATGCAATGAACATGTGAATGCACAGCTACTGAAGTATGTAGTGGCTCTTCATATGAACATTTATTGCATAAAAAATGAGAATTATTGTCTCCACAAAGGAAAAACTGGGTGCCTACATGGTTTTCTTGAGACTTACACTTAGTGTCTCTGTCTTTCTAAGAGCTGTTCTGTGTATTATGCAGGTAATGTGCCTGTCTGTAACTAGAACACACAAAACATGAAAATTTGAGCACAAAAAGTAAACTTCCTTTATTCCTAAGTTACAGAATATGTTTGTAGGGGATACCTTAGCTGTTTATTTAGAAAATGGAGTAAAATAATTATTTCTATATAAGAAATGAAAAGTCACCCCTAAGCGTTTTCAATATATTTTCAAGCAAACTTGTCATCATTGTAGTATCTCAGTATTGTTGCTCACATTCAGACTTGGTGAAAGGGAGAGAATTCCATTTATGGGAACTCACACCAGACCTGAACTCAGCTCTGCTTCTCAGCTTTTAGCAACCAGAAGTTCTGAAGAATGTGAGTTCCCCATCTTCTGTATCCCTGTTTACTGTAATGGGTTATAGAACACTATCACTATATCTGGAGAGGAGAGGAGCTTAATTTTGAGCAATCATTGACTTTCCAGTGACAGCTGTCATTGCTGCTTGCCCTGGACTGTTGTGTCCGTGCTGTGTTTGGTCTTATGAGACCAGTGGCCTTCGCAGGGGTTGGGTACGTACAAACTTTTGAAGCCCCATCATAGTCACTCAGGATCATAGAGGATCAGGAAGGGTTGGAGACAAAAGAAACCCTAACTTTTTTAGTATGTATAAAATTTTCTACTTGACCCTCATAATAGATTTTGGCAGAAGGATATACTTTATTATAACTTATTTTGTTGTTATGTGTAAATACAAGATGTCTATGGGAAATAAGTAATTCTGAGCTGTGTCTATGAAACAAGCCACTGCACCAAAATATTTCAAATATTTAGAATAGGCAGATTTTTTTATTAAAAGGGACCTGATATGTATTTATTTACATATACAATTCAAATTTTGTCCAGCTTTTTCATTTTACTAACCCAGCTTTTTAGGGAATTTTATAGCACAGGTATTGCATATATATTTTTGTATATATGTCATACTGTAAATCCATAATACAATTTTCTAAACTTCCTGATTAGCCAGTTCATGGAGTGAATTAAAGGGGGAGAATATAGGCGAATTGCTTTCTGACTCGTTCAGGAATATGTATCCATGGCAATGCACCTGAACCAGAACTGTACAGCATCCTTTCCATATTGTATACATTTTCTCTTTGATGAAAAAATGTTAACTATTTTTGTTTATGACTAATTTATTTTTTATTATTGTGAAAAATAAAGTAATTCAAGATGAATTTGTGACATGCTATTTTTCTTATTTCATTTGTTCTTCCAGAGCCTCTTCAGAATTAAGTACAGGTATCAACAAGGGATACACGCTAAGGAAACCCTCAGTCAAATGTAGACCTGGACAAAATATAACCATGTTGCAAAAGGCTGCATCAGCTGTGCTGCAGCCTCGCACAAGTGATAGCAGCATCCTGACAGACTGCCCCTGAGACACTTGTGTCTGTTACCCACTGGAAAGGCAGCTATTTCCTTGTGTGGTCCATGGGCCCATTCATGCCCTCAGCAGGTTTGCTCCCAGTGCATTCTCACTTTTCCTGTGCGTGTGCAGGATAAGGCTCAGCAACGGGCGCGGTCTGTTTTCAGGAGGCAGCTCCTCCTGGAGCAGCAGGGCTTGCTGTGCCAGGGTTGAGCTGGTGTTCTGAGGTTTGGAATCTTGCAGTTCTTTGTAATGGCATCTGGTTTTCAGTCGCTGCTTTACCAGTGGAAGATCGGCGACATGACAGCAAAATAACCTAGGTGTGTGTTCAGCTGTGCTCATACCACACAACACTGTGGCTCTACCCCGCAGCACACATCCCGGTGCTGAGGAAGCATGCACTTTACAGGTGCAATTTCTGCTGGCAGCTGGTGAAGGATTTTTTTCCCACTTTAGCATAACCAGACCAGCGCTACAAATGGTTACATTTCATTGTAATTTTACTATAAATAAGTGAAATTCCAAGGGAGAAAAACAGTATCTAAACCTTTCTGGAGATGCCGTTATTTGACCTTTCCTCTTTGCCGTTACGAGACATTCCGTGTAGCTCCACATAGTGGGGAGTCACCCGGATTCTGCGTTCTGCATTTAGGGCTGAACTCAGCCATTACGTGCGCGATGCTCACACCCGCCATGGCGTCTGCGCGCTTGCTGGGCTGATTTTAGCATTGATTTAGAATCAGCACCAGCTTAGATTTGTTTGCTTTGGTGTTTTTTTGAGGTGTACATATGCAGAGAGAGAGAATGTAGCATAACACGTATCCAGAAAGAAGTGCAAAGCTCTTCACATTTTAGCTGAACTTGAAAGGCACCTGTGGAGGCCATCTGCTTCAATGCCCTTGCTCAAAGCAGGGTCAATAACAGCAAGCTGCCCATGGCCATGTCCAGTCAGCCAAAGCTGTTTTATTATATTCAGATGGAATTCACTGTTTATTTGGTTTGTGTCCATTGCCTCAGTGCACACCCCTGAAAAGAGCCTGATTCTGTTGTCTGCAGTCCTTCCAATCATGTATTTACACACAGAATCATAATTTTGGCTTAAAACTTCCCTGCAGCCTACTTAAAAACAAACAACAAAACAAAACCAAAAAACAAACTGATACCTCATTTATGCTGTGTAAATCACTTGTTTAACTGAATTACTTCTCATCAACTATTACTTGTTACCATATTACAAAAGACAATTTTCTGCAATGATGTGTTAAACAGCTCTTTTTTTAGGAGATGGGTGCTCAGAAGGTTGAAGTGAATTTTTAGATTTTTCTCCTGTGTCAAGACACAAAAGGAGAATTTTTATGTTAGTCTCAAGTTTGACCTTCTTTAGGAGCTGTACCCAAACTGAAATGCCACTTCTGTTTGGTTTGAGCTTTTGGTTTCCAAGGTGCATTCTCCTTCACCCTATCAGCAGTCAGCCTTTTCCTGAGCAGCTGGTTAGATGCCAGTAAATAATTCTAAGATGTCTCCTTTTGGATCCTGCTACTAGATTTGGTACTGGAAGAATAGAATGGAAGTTGTGTTCTTGCTCTGCTGGTTTTGACAATTCTGTCCTTACTAACTTGCACTTGTGTGACATGCTGTGAGAGACTTTTATCAGGGAGCTAGTTGCTCCTGACTTCTGTGGGTGTTAACATTCGTAAAATGGTAAGCTGATCTTGTCTCCAATAGAGCTTTTCTTTCCCCCACATACATTTCTTAAATAAAGTTTAAAACACTTCTGTTCACTTAACTTAGATGATTTATATACTAGATTGCTAAGGAAAGTAAGACCTATGTAAAATTGTATCAGGCGTTTGATTTTGTTTCAAGTGCCAGAAGAAAGACAGGCCTATTTACTCAAGTGATTCTAAAAAACAAGGTTTTTTTCTTTACCAGTGATGTGCAAGCATAGTCCAATTAAGTCTGGGTGATGTTCACGCTCCTCATTAAGAACAAATTAATATTCAATATTAATTTTTTTCCATATGTAGCTTATGAAAGAGGGGAGGAAAATTATGTAGTACAACCCCTTCGTATTATTGCTCTTCTATTTCACTGGAAATCTATGTGGTTTTTAGAAATATATGGATTTTTAAAATTTAATGAATGATATGGAACAACTGTAAGTGAAAACAGATGTGCAGGAACTACATATGGACTTACAACTGTCATCAGTACCTTTCACTGCTGAATTTGTTTCAAAGGATACTTTTTGCTCTGGAGACTTTTTAACTGGTAGGGACAAATCGTCACTCATTACTGGAGGAAGTTGAAGGGGAAGTGCTCTACAGTTGCTTTCTCTGAACTACGGAGAATATGAAGACTGGAATGTCAGTTGTGTTGTTTTATACAGTTGAAATGCCTGTGAAGATTTTATTGGAATCTTGAGGTCCAAAGCAGAGATTCTGGTATACAGTTAAAGCGGTTATTGAGTGGAAGAAAGGAAATAAATGCACATAAATGTCTGGCACAGCTTTGGGGACTGTAGATAATTTCTGTTGATCTTTTCTTCATTGCACTTGCCTGTTTTATTATGTCTGTTCTTTGTTACTCGTTTTTGTTTGGGATAAATTGAAATAAAAGTGAATGTTTGAAGAAGGAAAACTGACTTTCAAAGGAGGAAAAATCCAATAGGGTGCATCAGGAACCAAAAGTAAATTTATTCAATAGCTTTCATGCTGCGTTCCTACTTAGTCATTGTGAAATTTTGGGTAAGGCATAGAAAAATAAATACTTGAAATGCACATAATACAGAATTAACGTCATGCACCTGCACTGTAATTGCAATCACCAGGACATATAAATGCAAATGGATCAGTGAAACATACCAGTAATTGTCAAAAAATCACATTGTGGGCTTTCAATTTAATTAGTGTTCAGCAACTGCAAAATTGTTAGTCTGTGCCAGACTATGTCATGATTTCACCCCAGCCAGCAACTCAGCTCCACACAGCCACTTGCTCACTGCCCCTGCATCAGGATGGGAGAGAGAGTTACAGTAGTAAAAGTGAGAAAACTCATGGGTTGAGATAAAGACAATTTAATAGGTAAAGCAAAAGCTGTGTGCACAAAGCTGTGTCCCCTCCCAACTTCTTGTGCACACCAGCCACCTTGCTGGTAGGGTGAGAAGCAGAAGAGGCCTTGATACTGTGTAAGCACTGCTCAGCAATAACTAAAGCATCCCTGTGTTATCAGCACTGTTCCCACCACAGCTCTGAAACAGAGCCCCATACCAGCTGCTATGAAGAAAATTAACTCAATCCCAGCCAAACCCAGCAGAACCTATTATTAGGAATTTGTTATTTGGAGCACAAGTAATCTTTCTCCAGTGTGATAGATAAGCTGGAATCTGAAAGTTGTAGCTATGAACTGTACCTTTGTGAATTCTGTTGATAAAAATGCAAATAATGTAATTCCCCAACATTCCTATTTGGTTTCTTGCTATACATGTTAAAAACAAGCAAACAAACAACAAACCCATCCGAACAAAATCACCCCACACCTTAGTGGATGTTCTGTGCAACTGTGTGAATTATAACTACCTGGACCTTAGCATCTTTAGTTCCAATTTCTGAATCTAAAGTCAGATGACTGAAATGGCACTGGATCACAGTTATAGTAATCCAGTAAAAGTTGGGTCCTTTTAAGACAGGGAACTGTCTGCATCATGTAATTATGTTTGCTTTATATATATATATATATATATATATATATATATGACCAAGAGATGGCCCTTGTGAGGAAGAGGTAGCAGCTATTTTCAGGCTGTGGTAATGGTAAACACATGCAAACACTTCCTACTTCCCAATTCAAGTTACCAGCTGGCTGTTACATTATCATGTGTCCCTGTTGTGCAAGGCTGAAAGAAAGCACAGTGTGCCTGGGAAAACCAGTCATTTTGGTATTGTGTTGTGGTGGAGCTTTGTGAAGGTAACCTTCCTTACTCTGGAGACTCCTGAAATTGCTAGTAAGAGACTACAGAAGCATGAATTTGGTGGTTGGAGAGTAAAATGACAAAGTACCAAGGGAGCTACACCAGACTGCAATACCAGCCACTCTCTGGTCAAAAGCATTTCTATTATGTGAGTGGATCTACCGTTAACTGCAAGATATCAAAACTACTTGTGTGTTGACATGGGAAGTGCACTAAATTATGTATTCTTTTGCTTAGGACATGGCTGGCTGTTGATTCAGCTTTGCATAAGCCTTGGAAGGGATGTACCTTCTGGCTTCATAGTGAAATAAGAAAAAACATGCCAGTGGAATAAAATGTTGCTGGAGCTGAAGATGATGCTTTGGAGCAAGTCTGAGGTATCCTCTGTTGTTTTTCTAAAGGACTGTTCACTTTATTAGCATGTTACTGTTTCTCTGGGAAGCATCCAAAATGCTTCTACTGTAATTTGTTTTTACAAGCAGCAACAATAACCAGAGAGCTAAAATTATCACATACTGTGTTTCCACCACTAGGATGTTCTCTTTGAACCAGATTTCCTGCTGCCTGAAAAAGTCTCTTAGCGGTCTTGTTTGTTTTGTGGGAAGAATGCTGCCCTTTCCCCCCCCCCCCCCCTTTTTTTACAGTTAATGGTTAACTTTTCTTGGAAATGGTTGCTATTGCCTTAAGAGAGTGTGCTAAGGTTACAGGCTGAAGAAGTAGCAGTAATGTGACTTGCTTAAAAAGACTGTCATACATTCACTAGGTCAGGTGGACTTTTAATTATGAGTGAATGCTGTTTGGTTGCTGCAGAATAAAGTGAAAAGTGAGTTTGTAAAATCCAGGTCAGCTTAAATCCAGGTCAGCTTAATTACAGAGAGCACCTGCCTGAAAAATCATTTTTGCTTGGTAACTGAACCAACTTGCTTAGCACTGTGTTCTGATTAAGACTGGAGAATAAAATGTCATAATAGTTTTTATTTTCATCCTAGAGATTGGTGAGCGGTGTGTTCAGCTATTTAAATGCACTGGTGTTCAGTCACTTTTCTGATGTGTTTTGACTCAAAACTCCCAAGAATTGGGAGCCATAGCAGCAGTAAACATTTATGCTATTTCAACAATGAAGTAGTGAAGGAAAGGAAGCACATACATGCAAATGTTTTACTAACTTTTCCATAGCTCTTAGTAGAGAACCCTGGGAAAATGTGTTTATTTGAAAGATTGCTTTCAATTTAAGGAGATATTCTGTGCATTCTTCACACTCTAACATCTAGAACACTCTGTCCATTTTTAATCATGTTCTTGCTGTAGTAATTTGACACATAATACTTTTAATTTGTCATTATTGCATAAAGTACTGTTTTTCATTAAAACATCTTTTTTATGTTAAACTGTAATAATTTGATTCCCTTTTCTTGTCCCCCCCCCCCAAAAAAAAAAAACAAAAAAATACATTGGGCATAATCTTCTTTAGCATACAAAATCATCTGAAAAATGCCTGAATTCCCTTATCTTTTCTTGATGTAAATTTTGAAAAATTATGCTGTTGTACCAGGTGAGTAAGTACAGCCTGTGGGTCTTGGGTGCAGAGCATAAAATACATTTTATGTTATTAATAGAAGTAAAGAATGAGGGCAACAGATAATAGAATCATAGAATAGTTAGGATTGGAAAGGACCTTAAGATCATCTAGTTCCAACCCCCCTGCCATGGGCAGGGACACCTCACACTAAACCATATCACTCAAGGCTTCATCCAACCTGGTCTTGAACACTGCCAGGGATGGAGCATTCACAACCTCCCTGGGCAACCCATTCCAGTACCTCACCACCCTTAACAGTAAAGAATTTCTTCCTTATATCCAGTCTAAACCTCTGCTGTTTAAGTTTCAACCTGTTACCCCTTGTCCTATCACTACAGTCCCTAATGAAGAGTCCCTCCGCAGCATCCCTATAGGCCCCCTTCAGATACTGGAAGGCTGCTATGAGGTCTCCACGCAGCCTTCTCTTCTCCAGGCTGAACAGCTCCAACTTTCTCAGCCTGTCTTCATAGGGGAGGTGCTCCAGTCCCCTGATCATCCTCGTGGCCCTCCTCTGGACTTGTTCTAACAGTACCATGTCCTTTTTATGTTGAGGACACCAGAACCGCACACAATACTCCAAGTGAGGTCTCACGAGAGCAGAGTAGAGGGGCAGGATCACCTCCTTCAACCTGCTGGTCACGCTCCTTTTGATGCAGCCCAGGATACAGTTGGCTTTCTGGTCTGTGAGTGCACACTGCTGGCTCATGTTCATTTTCTCATTGACTAACACCCCCAAGTCCTTCTCCTCAGGGCTGCACTGAATTTCCTTTTTGCCCAACCTGTAGCTGTGCCTGGGATTGCTCCGACCCAGGTGTAGGACCTTGCACTTGGCATGGTTAAACTTCATGAGGTTGGCATCAGCCCACCTCACAAGTGTGTCAAGGTCCCTCTGAATGGCATTCCTTCCCTCTAGCATATCAACAGAACTGCACAGCTTGGTGTCATCGGCAAACTTGCTGAGGGCACACTCAATTCCATTGTCCATGTCAGCGACAAAGATATTAAGCAAGACCAGTCCCATGTGTGTGGAAGACGTGCAAATAGTGGATCAGCTTCTTAAGTTCTTAATTCCTATGGATGTATACTTACTTAAATACACATTTGATTTCCATGTTTAATGCAAGCATTTCTAAGGGCAAGAATAGAAATCTAAATTGTGAATTGTAACTGTAATCTGAAATCAGTAGAATGAAATAAAATAGAGAAAGATTACATTATAAAATACTGCACTTGGTGCATAAGATTAAATTATCAAATGAAACTGGTGAATAACTGCATTGCAAGAAAAATCAAATAGATGATTAATTACAGATAACATGTAGGAATGATTTTTTTTAACAACCTGAGTTCTTGCAAGAATAATGATTTCTCTCTCACTAGCATTGAGAAGATCCGTACTGAAATTATATGTTATATGGAGAGTATTACTGGTGAATTAAAAGGAGTCTGGAAAAAGGAACACCAAAATGTTTGCCTCTATCCACTATGAGCAGTTTTTAATTGAGTTAGCTTTGTTTATTCTGGAAGAGGAAGCCTGGACATGGATTTAACAGTCCCCAGTGTGAATTTATTTTAGGTTTTTTGATATAATTATTTTGACCATTAGAAGGCTACTGAGCAAGAAGTCTTGAAAGGAAGGGGGGGGGGGGGGAAGGGAATCTAATTTTCAAGAAGGAAAATTGCATTTGCCCTGTGTAAATAACCATTATTTTCTGACTGGGGGTGATATGGTAGAACTGTTGTAGGATAATGATAGTTTAGACAGATGTCTCTTTTTGAATCTTACTTCAGGACAGGAAGGTGAACTAAGCAATCTTTCGAAACTTCTGTTCTTGACTGTATTGTACAGCAATAATGATAAGAATAATAAAGTGATTCTATTTGTCTTGGGTGATCTGTATCCTGTGAAATGAGGAATAAGCTGTGCTTCATTTCAGGAAATAAGCATATCAGGGTGGGGGGGGGAGGGTGCTGAAAGAAAAGACTTGTTTTGATTCAGGATCTGGCAGCAGTGGGTAAATATATGACATGTATATACAAGCTCAACTTGCAGTGAGCATCCAATTTATTTTTATTTTAATGAGCTCTGAGTTGAGTACTTGTTTCTGTGCTACAGAACAATAGTTCAGTTGTCACTCAGCTAGATTCATATCCTACTTAAGGGCTTTGCTTTTGTTCAGGTTTTTTTGTTTGGTTTGGAATTTTTATAAATGAACATGTATTTTAAAATATGTATTCATATAAAGCACATTCTTTTATGCATTTCCCAGTTATGAAAAGTGGATCTTCCAATCCTGTAGTGTCTGGAGACCTGTGCTCCTTCTTATGTACAGGCTTGTTCTCATTGCTTGTTCGCTGGAGTCGAGCTCAGATGCCTGGTCTTGAAGACCTCAGGCTGAATTTTTAATTTAGGTGTATTCATTTTCCGAGCCAAAGGCCTGTATTGCTTAAAGCCACTTTTCTCCACTCATTCTTTCTATCATCTTTCTTGCATACCTGCTTCTTAATTTCTTGCATGCCTGTTCTGTCTTTTGCAGGCTGAATTTTCAATCCATAGGCATTTTCTCTTGAACAGCAAGAGACATATAATCCAAAGCTGTCTGGCTTGAATAACATACCTCCATAAATTGCTAGGATATTCTGCATTTGAATTTCTGAAGTGTTAATGTGAAAATATGAACTTTCTTTTGTGAGAGTTCTGCAATATTGGAACCTACAACATTTTAGCATAGTCATAATGGTTCCTAAGTTGTCACTTTTCCTAGAATCGCATCAATAACATAAAGAAATCAAGCAGTAAATCGGCTGATTATGAATGTTGTTAGCAAAAAGGCTGAAGCACTTGGGTGTGTACACGAGTAACTTCCGCTGCTGAAAACTGGTGATTTTATTATAGAAGGGTAGAAGGAATGACTGCTTTCCTCTCCCCCTGCTTCCAAATGTAAAGTTGTAGTTTCTCAACATTTATTATGGTATCAGTACCTTTAGCATCTTTTCAGTCCTGTGTTGGAAAGACATGGTTTAATTCAGCATGAGCCATCTTGTATTAATCAATAATTATGCCCACATAGCTGCTTGTGATACAGCATTTGCATCTTTTTATCACTCAGAATAAGAATACAAAAAAATACTTGAAAGTAGTTGTCAGCTAGTTTGCTTTCTTCAGTTTGGCTCTACAGCCTCTTAATATTCTGCAGGAGATGCAGTCATTTTTTACTAAAGAACAGGTTTGGGTTTGGATTGTTTTTAGTTTAAGTTTTTTAATATTTATTGGAAACTGAAATCTGCCACTCTTTGAAGGGAGAGTTTTTGTAAGTGTTTTCATCAAGATAAATTTAGTATCCCAAGATCTTTTATTTAAACACATGTATTTCAGTTACATATCCACAGTTTGTGTTTTAATGTGCTTTGATGATTATCAGCATGGTAATATCTAATATCTAATAAGTATGTTTCGAACTGAATATATGCCAAGTCCTGCCTATTCCCTGCATGCAACCTTTCTTTTTTTGTTTTTTATTATTTTCCTCCAGTTATCACCAACAACAGAAAAGTTGGAGAAAAGTTGGAAAGGAATTTAATTCTAAAGCTTAGGTCCTTTAACTTTCAGAGTCAGTGCTCATACAGCATCCATATGGGTAGGTCACCTCCCTTTTAGTTGATGTAGATGCATCTAGTCTGAGGCAGCATGTAGCCTGCAGGCACTTAAAGCACAGATGAGAGAATTTTGAAATAAAACTGAATCCATTTATTTTCATTTAAATTAATGCCATTAAGGAAAGCAGTCTTTTCCATTACTGGAGTTCTGGTTATTACAGAGAAGAGGGAGTGGAAATTGTGCTTTTAGTTAGGAATTATATTGCCTTTGTAACTTTCAGATTTCTATGGTCATATTGTAGCTTTTCAGTTACAAAATATTAGCTGCAGTTGAGATTGCAGGTGCCTCATAGCAGAGACAGCCAAATAACAATGTGTAGTGACTACAGCTCGTATGAGTGTGAACACTCCGTTTTCACTTGTTTTGCTGTGCTTTTTTTTTTCACTCACTTCATTGTTTATGTTTTATCTTTCAGCATGAGTCAGCAGTTAGATGTGCTTGAGAAGTGTCACAAGTTTTCTTTGTACAGTACCTTTCATTATCAGAACATTGCAGTATGCTTTCCAAAATTGGAAAATTGGGAGCACAAATTCTTTAACAGTACCCTGCTCATTTCATAGTGAAGAGGCTTCATAAGGAGTTCTGTTGAGCTAGTGGGAAAGACCTGTAACAGCTCTTGTCAGAGGGCTCTGAGTGTAATGAATCTCCCAAGAAAGCCTTCTCTGCTACTAATCCATATCATCTTTGCTAAGAAAAGGTTCTAAGCAGGGTATGGATCAGGTTGTTGATTTCTGTTTTCTCCTGATACAGTAATAACGAAGAAAAAGTAACTGTTTTTTCCACATAGAAATCTGAAGTATAATGTGCCTACATAAATAACTTTCATTAACCTGGTCAGATCACTGCAATGTCACTTGCCACAGCCCACCCCTTCTTCCCCAAAAATAAAGTCTCCAAGATACTGTTTCTTTCACAAGGTTTTCATGAGAATGATTACATATTCTCTCTCACAAACACCTGCTTCCTGGCTATTGTGTTACAAGTGTTGAGAATGTTGCTGAAAAACTAAATGAAAAAGTCATCTTTTCTGAAGCTGTGAACAGATACTCTCAGAAGACATAACAGGGACAAGAACTTGCTGTGATGCACATGCTTTTTGAGAGCTTAACTCAGTTTTCATATCATACAGAGAAGAATTCTGCCGTGTGTCCTGCATGCACCATAGAAAGACACTGAAGAAGGTTTAAGGGCTGGGCCTTTGCATACGGGCATCTTTCACCACAGCAAATGCTCCAAAGGGCAACTTCTATCAATACTAAAATTTCCAACTGCAGGTGTTCTTTCTTGTACATTCCTTGCCAGTCATTTTCTTATTACAGTTGTGGAGCAGTGATGGCTTTGTAGCCAGTGTGCACTTGAATAGCCCTTTGACAGCTGTATTGGATTTTTGCTGGCTTTTGTTTGAACTTTTAAACTGACACATTATTTTAGTTCAATTTGTAAAGAAACATTGCCTCTTGGTGTTGCTTGCTCTTTTCCATTGTTGACCAATTCAGTGTGTAGCTGATCTAACCTGAGTTTGTCATCAGCAGTTGTGTTTCTTAGATGCTAGAACTGATTATAGTTGAACTGATCTTACAAGAAGTCCTGTTTTAATAGTATTCCTGTGCAAAAGTTTATCATGGCTCATGACAGAAATGCTGGACTGCTTTATCTCATTCATACTTGAATATTTTTAATCACCAAAAATTATCTTTTTCTAATATGTCAGGTTAATTTGTATGAAATCTGATCCTGGCACACTGTGCCAAATGTGACTTCCTATCCACTAGTATTCTTGATTTCCATGGGGTTTACAGGAGTTGAACCCACATATCTCGTTCATAATTGCTTTATTTTGTCTTTAGTGAGTTTATACAATTCTTGAATGAGCTACAACATTAAGCTCACACAAGCCCTTGTGACTGAGTAGTTCTGTGAGTATTGACATAAGGAGGGACAGTTAGCCTTTTAGAATTTTGAAAATACATTCTGAACTTAAAGGCTATAGTTTGAGAATATAGTATCTGTGTAAAAAGCTTAGTAAAGGAGTGAAGGTTTCATTGGAAATACTGATTATACTAAATAATTTACGCTAGTAAAGGCTGAAGAATTCCAAAAATTGCATGCTAAGATATGAGCTTGTTGAGCTACTTTGAATTGTCAATGATCCACATGGATGAGGAAATCCTAATGCTGCATATGAAGCAATGAGCCGTGAGCTGACCATTAACTCCTCAGGAGTAACGCCAGTTCCATGGAGACATAATGGCCTAGTAAGAAGCAATGTGAGTGTCTGGAATTGGGGGAAAGTAATGGAGAACAACATGATAGTTGTGCTAGACTGAAAGGGCTAGAAAACAGATGACCGAGATATAGATGAAGGTCTGTAAAGTGCTGGAGAGAGGGTATTATAGTTACTTTTTTATAACAGATAAAGCATACAATGAAGGTGGTAAGCTCAAACAGAAGTAGGTACTTTTTCAGTGCTGTGTTAGCTCAGACAGGAACACCTCCCACTAGACCAGGTTGCTCCAAGCCCTGTCCAACCTGGCCTTGAACATTTCTAGGGATGGGGCATCCCCAACTTCTTGGGGAAACTGGTTCCAGTGCCTCACCACCCTGATAGTAAAGATTTTCTTCCTAATGTCTAATCTAAACCTTCAGTCTGTCAGTTTAAAGCCATTCCCTCTTGTCCTGTCACTACATCCTCTTGTCAAAAGTTTGTCTATGGATTCCTTGTAGACCCCCTCTAGGTACTGAAAGACTGTTATAAAGTATTTTCTAAGCTGCCTTTTCTCCAGTCTTCTCTCTCCATGTTTTCTCATTCTATTTTGCCTTCAGCATGTTCTTTTATGATGGGAGATCAAGGTGGTTGAGGCAGGGAACAGGAATGAAGCAGTTTGTAAAAATTATAAGAGACTGTGGATACCTTTTAGTTTGGCTCCCTGTGTTCCTATTGGAAGAGTGTGAGATAAAGTTGAAAAGTGCAATGTGTCTGTTCTACTCGCCAAATAAGTCCAGGAAAATATACCTTGCTACTGTTCTTAGTCAAAGGCTGTATTTAAAAACACATTTTCAAAAAGTCTTAAATGCCTCTTTGAAACAAATGTTTCCCTGTTTTATTTTTCAACATTTTTTTATTTTTCTAATAAAATCAAATTTTTAAAAAAGAGAAAAAAATCACCTTCAACAGCTGTTATCTTTGCAAGGATCTGTAATGCAGTTGCTTATCTGTGACCAGAATTTGCTCAGACTTACCAGTGGTGCAAGGGCAATTGATGAGAGGAGGCAGGGAAAGCATCAGTCAGCTTTGTAATGTGTGTGTTAGGAAATGTAATTATCTGATTATTGCAAAGCAGGGCAGAAGTCATAGAATGGCTGTGTGATTAGCAAGCTTTGACTGTAACAGTTTCTCTGGAAAGGATATATGAAAGCGTTGTGTTCAAGGTGACTATTGTCAGCTTTACTATATATACTGTCTTCTGTTCTGCTTTCTTTTCTTGCAGTGTGTATTTGTAGATTAGTATAATACTAATTCATTTCACATGCATATAGAAGTATGTTCTATGGTCAGCTAGGCAGAAGCAGTGGTGCAGTGCACATAAACCAAAATCCAAACCACTGCATAAAGGAATTGCCTCTTCTATATCCACAGGATGTTAATGATGAATGATGTAATTTTGCCAGTTACATTGTTGTGTGTGGGGTGAGTAGAGGTGACTTGCAGCATGTGAGTGGGCCAGGAAATCAACATCAATCTGTGAGGGTTTAGAGGATGTTTTCTTGGTGTAAAGCCTGGTGGGGTGCAGATGGTGGGGAAAGAGCTGTGGTTTGTAGTGTTTTTCTCTAGCACTCAAAACACTAACAGCCAAAGAATCCTTTTAACCTTTATTACATAGCAATTGAAAAGGCTCTTTTCCTTTGTAGGCTGCTGGTGATGTGGCTCCAAAATGGTGGGGAAGAGTAAGTCAGTGTAAAATGTGCTTAATAACTGATTAGTGAATCCAGGAACTTACTACAAAAGGAAGATTTTTGTGTTTATGTGGTACATTCCTGTAACAGAAAATCGGTAAATGATTAAGAGCTGTTTGAAATTAGAATTTGGAATTAAGGAATGGAGGATTCTTGTATAAAGAGGCATGTTTCATTCTTTTCTCAGTAGGATTTTAGGCATTCCTGTCCTTGGCAGGGCAAATGGGCTGGAACCAAGTCAGAGAAGATGTCTTGTATCCTTGGAGAATGCCTGGATATAGGCAGGGAGAGCCAAGAGAGTAGATGAGGCTGGCTCTGAATGCAAGTTCAACTTCCAAGATTCCAGCCAATAATCATACTTTTTTAAAAAGAAAAAAATCTCAATAGTTTATGTTTTATTGGGCATAAATTGGAAGGTTTTGGTGGTGGGAAGGGGAGAGATCTGAAGAGGTGGCCTCAAGGAAGAGGCTAGGGGCTGCCCTATGGTGGCTGCTATTGGTTTCACAATATACCCACTGAAGAACATGTATGAGCCCATCAGTGAAGCTGATTAGACAGTGCCCAGAAAGAGGAACAGTAAGGCTGGAATAGTAGGAGGAGTTCCATTGTGGAGTTGATAGTGTCCTCGAAGGGACTGTGGTACACGGATAAGCCACACCAGGGCAAGTACTGCCCCTGAAGGGACTGAATGCAACCTACAGAGTTATATTTCTGGGGTGAAGTTGAGCCTGAGAAAGGGGGCAGGGAGTGTTTTCTATAAGTCTTTAATTGTTTGTCATCTTAGTTTCTGAATACCTTAATCAGTAATTAAAATGTTAACTGACATTATTAAATTCCCAAGTTAAGTCCGTTTTGTTTGCAACAGTAGTTGGTGAGTGATTTTATCTGTCATTGTTTTGACCCTTGGCTTCTCTCCCATTTGCTCTTCCTATTTTCTGTCCTCTCCTTTTAGCAGAATAGTGTGAGCAAGTGGTTGTGTGGGTGCTTGGCTGCTAGCTGGGGCAAAACTACCACATTTTTGTATATTTTTTAAATTAATGAAGTAATTGTGGTCTTATCTTTTAAAAGAATTAAACAAAAAAACAACAGGATTGTAATACGAATAATGGAACAGAGTCTGTATCTCCTCTTTTCTAATTACAGAGTTACCGATTATGCTAATAAGCATATTGCTTTAAAATAAACGTTCTAATTAGCTTTCTTAGAGCTCTTTGTTGAAAACAGCAGTGTAGTAGTAATCCCAGTGACAGACTTGCATTCTAAAGCCTTGTTGCCCTGTAATTTCTCAGCAATTTGGAACAGGTGATGATGATAGAAGATGCCCTGAGTAGCAGACACCAATTGCAGCCAGCTAAACAGCCTGGTAAAAGAAATCTCTCCCTTTTGTTAGGGGAAACTTTTAACTGTTCTGTTTTTTATAAATACAATCTTTAATATTTTAACATAAATTATAATATTTAAATCATATAATTGTTTAAAATAAATAATGTTAATATTTAATACCCAGTATTTTATTTTATGAATATTAAATATTTAATATTGTTACAGTCTTTAAATCTGAAGTAATGTCAATATGTAGTGAAATAGACTATAATCAATTTGCTGAGCAAGTGCATGCTTTCTGAGAATAAAGCACGAAGTAATCCCTACTAAAGACTAAAAACAGTAAGTCAGAATGCCATTTTCAGAGGATTGGATGTGTGAGTAGATAATGGAAATTTCTTTCAAATGGCTGTTCTAGAAGTTAAAACTGAAGAAAGAATGAAGTCATAGCAAAAGTCAGTTAGTGCAGATGAATAATTGAGATGACAATTGACTTGCATCTTTGCCTCTGGCAAATTTGGAAGTAGAAAAAGGATTTCATTATTTTAAGTAGCATGATAATGCCTAGATAAGTAATTTATGAACTTGAGGAATGTTGCCCTGGAACTGATTATCTGAACTGAATGTACCAGGGTGTCTAGTCCCAAGCAGTGGAAGGCAAGTATAACTAAGATAACTAAGATCTTATATATCAGAACTTATAATTAAGTTCTAAGCTTTTATTTGCCTCTTGTGCCAGTGTAGCAACAGTTGATTTTGGCAGACATATAATAGCTTGAGTGAAGACAGTTGTTGGTTCCTTTTCTTTAACTGCCATGATCCAAGTCTGGACATGCGATGCTAACTCAAGTTTAATACTTTTTCAGCTTTATTCCTTCCATGTATTGGAACTTAACTTTCCTCAGCTCTTGTAGGAAAACAGAAATATGTTTGGACATTATGGAATTCTTAAAGTTGTCACACTTTTTTGATGTAAATGTATTGTGATTAGTGTCAGTTTTATCAGTGTGATTGCAGTGTTACTGTCGTTACTGAAGGAACAGCATCATGTCTTAGTATCTGCCAAAGGGACCAGATTATAACATTTCTAGAGTAAACAAAACCCTTTGAGAAAGAATTCTCTTATCACATGCATTATGTTGTACTCTTTATTTTATCGTTAGGGTGAATATGTTTTAACAGAAGTTAGTCATTTTAAATATGACTTGTTTACTCATCTACATTTGGACAAGATTTGGAAGTCTGTTGTGACTTTTTGCTTAAAAAGTGGGTATTCCTCTGGCCTGACCTGAGGAATTTTACACTGGATTTGTAAATTGCAAATGCTGCTAGGGAGACTTTGCAATTGGAAAACATTTAGACTTAGATGTTGAAGGAAACCATCAAAAGTTGATGAGAGCTTCTGTACTCATGTTCTGGCATATAAGAATGTAATATGAGATGCAGAACATGTTTCTGTGTTAGATCTATTGAACATAGACCATTTTTGAAACCACTTTGTGGCTGTAAGTTATGTGTGGCAGGGGAGAGGAAAGGCACAAAACAAAATAAAAACAAAAAAAATGGTGTGCCAATGATAATAGTAAATCACATTTTTAAGATGTGAAGAAGGCATAGTTGGCTAACGGTACACGTGCCATGTAGTCCTGCAATATGTTTCAGTTGGGTTTAATTTATCTGGAAGATGACATGCCTTCATACAATAATCTGAGTTTCTGTGAGTAAAATAAAATATTAGATGCCATATAGGTCTCAGGGAAGGTATTAGACTGTATTTTTAAGACCTAAAGAAGCTGGGATAATTTTTGTATTCCAGTAGATAATTTTCCCTTTTTTTTTGTTCAGTCAGGTTGTCTCCAGTGTGCAAAGATCAAATACATTTTTCTTGGTATGTTGTTGCATTTTTAATGCATGATAGATGACAGGAACTGTGTTTGTACAGTTCTAGCTTATTTGCTATACTTGATTTCCTCATATTCTGCCATCAAATCCTGTTTGAAGAAAATCTTTTATGATTTAAGAAAATAAACAAAAGCTTGAGAGGTTGAAATATGCATTTATAGTGACGAAGTTATTTATCTAAAAGTCTTTGTGACATGCAAACCAAATGGCATAAAAATAAATGTTGGTACAGTTGCTTTGTCAGAGATTCTAGGAAACCAGCAAATAGCCTATGTGAAAGTAAAATTTCCAAGAATGGCTTTTCTGAAGGGAAAAATGTAGTTGAAATGTTAAAAGCGGTATAAGCTTTTAAGTGCATATTTAATGTATATGCAATTAGTCATTTAAGTTTATATAATACTACACTGCCTAAAATTAACAAATTTTAAGACACCTGACCCAAAACTTCATAGTGTTTGTAAAGGAGTGTAGGTGTGCATTCTCTGCAGGCTTTAGTGATAAGACAAGCCATTATGCATCTTTGGAGGATGACATAGCAGACCAAAGTGGGTTGGTTTTCTAGTGTGGCTTGCAATGGTTCTTTACCTTGTTCCATAAAACTGTTACAGCATGGCCTTTTTGCTAGTATTAGTTACACATCTCTATCTGCAGTCTGCATGATACATAGTTTGAATCTAAGCATGTTGGTTTATGTCTGTTACAAATTAATCTTTTTTTGGCAAATTTATTGGGATATTTTTTTTTTGTTCTGTATGCCTAGAAGTCTGTTGCAGGAATCTTAGCAGTTCAAGCCTAGTGACTCAGATGAATAAACAATGAAAATTGAGTCCTAAGACTGTGAAAGCATGACCTAATTTTTTCCATCACATCAATATGAGTGAGTATTCAAAGAGCAATAATGTGTTAATCTACATACTACGGGGGCTTAACTTACCTGAAAGGAATTGTTCTGAGAGCTACTTCACATGACATGTTTTCCTTTTAAATGAGAAAAGGTAAGCAGGGCTCAGAATTTGAAATGGCATCTCTTAAGGCATATATGGAGGTCAGTTTTGTAATCAGAAAAATAGAAGTTGGAATAAACAGGATTTTATCTATGAAAAAACTTGCATTTTTTTTTGCTTTAGCAATTACAGAAACACACAGTTGAAAAATCTTTTTTTTTTTTTTTTTTGGTCTGATGTGTGTAAATAGGAAACATAATTAGTCACCTCATTTTCCTTAATTTGGATATTTTTGTCTCCCGATTCCAATGATTTGCATACCAAAGTGAACAGCAGTCTTGCATTTGGGAAGTGTAAGACTAGAATACTAAGCACTGAGTCTCCAGGGTTGGAAGAGTAAATTAGGTGACTGTAGCATCTTCTGAAGTAGGCGGTGATTGGAAAACATTATATTGAATATTCTATCCTAAATGAAATGAGCACTTACATAAATCTTAGGTCACATGTTGCCTTTAAGCCATGTGTGTGCAGCTAGAGCACAAAGCTTCACAAAGCTCCTAATGAGAGCAGTTCTGGAGATGCTGTAGGTGATTTGGCAGGTGTCTGTCCCAGTGGCTGAAAAATCCCAGTGTTAGAGGTTAATGGTACAAATAAAGATAAGTCCTTTATATTAGTCCAAAAGAAAAATACACTTTTTTTAATTCTCTCCAAACTTGTGAGGAGGCCTATACAGCTGATTGCCTTCAAAGCTTAACTCTTGAACAGGAAGTAACATCTGAATTTTGTCAATAAGAGCAGTAGCCCAGAATTCTCAATTAGATTAAGTTAATCCAGTTCTAATGAAAGCAGGTGTTTTAAACTGATTTGTTTAATATAGGCATCATGCTGTGTAGAGTCTAATGCACCTTTCTTGAGTAATGAGCTCTTAAAACAGATGAACAAGCAAATGACCAAAATCCTTTTTCTAATATAACCTCCAGACCTCCAGAAGGCAGTGGCTTAGGACCTGTGTGAGCCAGGTTGTCTATATGGACAAGAAGATATTGAAAGTACTCTTTCTGAAAGATGTACTGCAGTGAAACTTGTTCACTCTTTCATTACTTAATTTCTTTGTACTATTTCTATTCTTACCGTAGAAGTGGTGGAGTTGGGGTAGGGAAAATGCACATCTTCCCACTCCTTTTCCTAGTCTTTAATTGTCAAATGGCAGAGTCTGACTTGCTACTCACAGAGTGCCTTTCTTAAGTATAGCTGGGGTCCCAAAATGTGCTAGAATTTTTTGAAATAAAGAGGTTGTGCAGGAAATGACACAACTCTGAAACATTGGATGAGCAGTGACTCTCTTTTAAAAACTGGCATCTAAGATAGCTGAAGGTGATCAACTTTCTAGGCCTTCAATTAAAAGGATGCTTTCAGGATTGAAAATTAAGTTTTAGTTATTCTTTAAAGTGATGCAGTGTTAGTTAAGGGCAGGATGGTATGGGAGAATATAATAATGGGACAATATTCTCTTATATCCACATAGTTCCTGACCTGCTTACAGAGATTTTTACTGACTGAGTTAATACTATAACAAGCACTGAACCTTCCTCATTTTGTTGAATGGCAAGCATGAGACACTTCAATTTCTTTTTAGGATTTTCAGATGAAGAAAGATGAATTTGTAGGGGATAACAATGGGAGATTTTCACATTTCCTAAAGAAGAAAAGGTTCAATTTGTGCTAAAAATAAGAAGTATTTGGGAGTCACATTTAAGACATAGTAGAGCTCTGAATATGATAAAAGACAGTTTTGTGAAGATACTTTGAAATCTGTGATTATTTACAGCTGATGAAATAATCATAAACCCAATGGAAGGTGTCAGTGAACTAACTGGGATTCAATAAAGATCTGAGACAATCTTCCAGAAGGAGAAGAAAATAAAACATAAATAAAAACCAAAGAAAAAGAAAACCTTTCTAAACAACTAATTAGATATGCTCACTGAGAGCTGTATTTCACCCTTTCATAGCAATGAATCAGAAGTCTAACATTGCAGTATTCTATTTTCTTTTCATAAGGAATATGTGGGTTCATCTTTTTGCTTGCAGCCTTGATTTGAAGTTCCAATTTGTTTGCAAACCATTCAAATTGAACTAGTGGTGAGGAGGTAAGTTTTAAAGCAGCCTGAAATTCAATTAGATTTCTTGTGCCAAGATGCCTGCTTCTGAGTTCTGGTGTCATCCTCTTTGTTAAATAAAATTTGTTGTCATTAACTATTCTGCAGATGGTTTTGCTATTATATATTTCCGCTGTACATGGAAAATACCAGTAGTAAATCTCATGCATCTCAAAAATGTCAAAAGCAACAATCTTGCTTTAGTTTATTTGAGTTGCTGTGTTCCATAAAAAATATTCCCTGGAACCTAAATTTTAAGAAACTGAAGAAGTTTTGGGTTGTAGTTACAATAGGTAGTATTACTTCCCAGTGTTTAGTAAGCAATTGCTTAAAGCGGCTCTCATCTGCACCACTGTATTACAATAGGTGTGTAAACCATCCTCTTGCTTTATTAATTAAGCCTTAAATTTCATTGTTCTTTTGAATTCTGTGTGTTACTGTCATCAACAGACAATGTTGCTTTGTGAAAACTTCAGTGCAATGTCCCTGTCAGTAATGTGCTGGATTGCTTTAGCCAGCGTGGCTTCCTTTATTGTACTGGTTTTTTTTACAGGCAGAAGGTCTGTTAGGAGTTAAGTCTCAAAAGCCATCAGGGTTTAAATTTGGTTTAAATGATTTTAGGTGCTCTTCTCTCCTGTGTGTAATGCTTCAATGAGCAAGTAATGATAGATGTCACTTAATGGCTCTGCAGAATGTGACTAAAATAGAAAGATCTTTCACATACAGAAAGTAGAAATTATACGAGATGATATTTCATGTGTCTCAGAAATAATGTATGCCATTCCCACCAGCATGTATAAAATGCAATGGTAAAATACGTATGCCTTGTTTTCAGTATAAGCTTCCTTCAGTGAGCATGATTTTCTATGATGCATCTTTTCAAACTGGTTTGTACCTTATTCAGCCTCTTCAGTGCCATGTAGGAAAGAAGTCCGTTTTTATTCTGAAGGCAGATACTCAGTGTTAAAGTGTATTGACTCAGTATTGGGGTGAATCATCAGCTCTCCTTTGGCTCTGTTTCCTATTTGAATATTTATCTAGATATATTTGAAACTTCAAAAAGAAAAAAAAAAACCAAAACAAACCCCACCAAAACGTAGCTTCAGCATCAATGTTTTCCCCGTGATGAATCAGCCAGGAACATAAAAAGGAAAATATTTCGTATTGGCTGCAGTATAGGATTATTTTTCTCATTAAGAACCTGAGTAGCAGTGAGATGGCTTGAAATTGAAATTAATTTGTTCATGTTGAAGGCAGTTATTAATTCTTAACATCATTGTAAATACTTGGGGAACATGATCCAATGAAACAGAAAATCAGATGATCAATGAAATTATACAATAATGACTTCATGTTATTACTATGAAGTCAAATTGTGCACTTCACAGTTCTTTAGAACAGTGATTAATTAGATAATTTTGACTTTGATCAAAGCATTTACAAATATTACCAAGAATGTGGTTCTCATTTTTCGTATCTAGACCTCAGAAGTATTTTATCTGCGTCTTTCCTAATTTTACACAGTGCTGTAGGGTTTTGGATTTTTTGATGCTACCAAAGCATGTGTCTTTGCTTAAGTTGCTTCTTGCAATCCATTTTGCTAGTCCTGGGATCAGGAGGAATGCGGCAATGCAAGTAAATTTCTGTGGTGGCAGACAATATACAGCCTTGGAGAAGTAGCTTAACCTGACTCAATTTTCTTTCCTTTATAACACAAAAGAGAAATGAGGTTTTCTCACAAGGTTTTGAAAGGCACTTTGGTAGCATTTGAAGTCTTATTTAGACAGGAAGAAACATCAATGAATTATGATCTTGTCATTGTCAGGTTGCAGCAAAGAATTGTCCACTGCTCCCTAAGAAATGGGAGTCATGAGGGCTTTGCCTGCCAAGGCAGGTGGGACACTACTGGGGAGAGGCTATGATCAATCAAAAGTTCATATCACCAGGGAAGTCTGTGGTGATGAGGCAGGTCCGAGATGAAGCTAGAAAGGTAAACAGCAGCAGTGGCTGCAGACTGGGAATGCACTAGATGGCAGCAGTCTTTTACTGTGGCAGTGGTGACCAGTAAAGTTTCCCAAAACAAAACCGGAGAGCTTCTGTAGGTAACAGAAGCTGTTGGAGAAGATTTTTCTTGTCCCCCGACTGTTGGCCATAAATATGATCAGTGTAA
Source organism: Melopsittacus undulatus (assembly GCF_012275295.1). Taxonomy (NCBI): domain Eukaryota; kingdom Metazoa; phylum Chordata; class Aves; order Psittaciformes; family Psittaculidae; genus Melopsittacus; species Melopsittacus undulatus. Next base: position 17,880,472 of record NC_047535.1, read on the forward strand.
AAATGAAAGACTCTTGTTTCATAATGAAGTGGAAAAAGCATTCTAGCTGTCAGGCCTGCTTCTTTTTCTAATGGATCTTCTATTCTTGATAGTAAAGGAGAAGGTTTATCAAACATACCTGATAGGTAAGTTCAGTATTAATGTGAATAGGATTTCATGCAACAGGTGACTGACTACTATGGCCTTGTAAGGGCTTATTTCTGAAATGGGAGTAGAATTATTACTGTGTGCTCTGAACAAAAGTTTGGTATTGTAGTGATTACAGCAAAAGTTATTTCCACAGGTAATTGATAGTAAGATGTACCACGGAAGAGAAAATGGGGCATTTGCAACAGACCATCACTGAAGAAAAGGAGTTACATACAAATCAGCCTTTCTGTTGTCAGTTGCCTTCGTCCTCATTTTAAGGAAATTCTCATACAAACTAGCGTAAAGGGATGCTGCAGAACTTTGTTCTTATGGTGGTTGTTTTAAAGGATCAGAGGAAGCGTCCTTCAAAGGAAAGCAATGAGTAATTAGCTACCAAGCAGCTGACTACTTAGAATGTAAGAAAATTAGAACTTATTCATTGAACATTAACACAAGCAATCATGCAGCTACAGACTTTGCAGGACTGAGGAAACAGACTGATAGCCAAGTTCCTAAGTGTTTGACATCTCTGAACAAGACCAAAGATTAAACCTTCAGGAGAAGATTGTTTAGCCCAGTCTTCACTCACTGTGGTAATCATAATGCTGCAGTGAACTATTCGTGCTCCATTCACTTGATGTTTCTATGATTTTGGCAGAACAGAAGAAACATAACTAAAATGCTGTGTTTACCTCTCTTTGTGGTGGAATTATTATTTTGTTGTTGTTGTTTCTTTTTTCTTCTTGTTAAGATTGAGGTTTACACAAGTCCCAGTCAAAATAAGGTGGGGAGGAGTAGCATAATATACAGAGCTATATGAAGGTTTCAATGCTGAGATAACAGAATAGGGAAAAGTGTACTAGGCATTCTATATACTCTGATTGAATGTTGCCCAACAAAGCCTTTGTCAATATGAGGTCCAGAGCATTCACAGAAACAAGATAGGCTCATTTTCTCATGAACCCTTAGAATTGTTTCTGTTTTGGAATAAATTATTGATATTTTAAAGACTTATTCATCTGACTTTTCCAATGAAAACTAAGGTGATTAAAATGCACAAACCAACAGTGCATGCAAACACTGTGAATTTCTGATGCAAACTGCATGCTTTCCAATGGCAAATCCAGCCCTTTCTCTTAGCTCTTTTCAGTGATATTTGACTGGATCGTGTCAATATAAGTGAACTTAGCAAACTATGCTTTTCTTCTCAGTAAGGAGTGATTCTGACATTAATTTGCGTATGTTATTTCCTTTCCCTGCTTAAGGTATGTTGCAATTAATTACTCCACAGAGTGGTTTAATAAAATAATATGAAAAGATGATGGCAGAATTTTGCAGTTATACAGCAAATTCTACTGAAATATATGATATTTAGTAGTGCACTTGGTTTTTAGAGGTATGTCTCTTTCATAGGGCGTTTGTGGCAAGTCCAAAAGAGTTTTTTAGGGTTTTCTGGGTGACCTGAGAGTGGGGGAAAAGGCAGTATTACTGTGTTTGAGAAGTCTTGATTAGGCAGTCTTTAAACACTTATAGCAAAACAAGGTGGGTTTGAATTGCAAATACCAGTTACAATGAACTTTTCTGTAGAAGGGTGGAATGCTTTTGAGATATTTACTATTCTCAATATTTCTGTGGCAGATTCATTAGCAGGGCTTGCATTGCTTTGACAGGCATGCTGGTACTTAGCAGGCTGCAGCCTTGAGAGTTGTTGGGAGGGCATTCCATCAGCAATTTCTTTACTTGGCAATCAATATGTGACAGACAAAAATACAAGGGGAAAATAGTCCAAGGAAATTGGGTAAGGGTTTAGTAGCAGGGGATGCTGCAGCTGTAACTTCTGTAGTGGTCTTTCAAGAAAACAGCTAATATTCTGAAGGTCTAGGAGTGTTTGCAGTGTTATCTTTAGAATGTTCTATCATTTTCAGGGCTGTTCAATTATCTGGTATCATCAGTGCTGAACATCTGAGATATTCATAGTAAAATACAGTAGCTGGTATTTTCGTGCCATACAAGAAAGTTTTCTTGATCTCAGGTTCATGAGCTACATTTGCTTATTCAATAGCTTGTCTCACTATATTTCAATGTATAACAGTGTACTTATGGCAGAGGTAAAGTCTGAAAGTTATTGCAAATTGTTAATAACAAAAGGAGGGATTACGAGAGGCTGTACTATGGATTGTCCAAAGCTAGGCAATATTGTAATGTAAACAAAGAGAATAAATCCATTTAATATCCAGTAAGAATCTCCTGTATAGTGCTGTAGCTTTGGATATAGGAGATCTTTAGTGGTATAGAATTAATTTTATATGATACTACAATTACAGGTGTTACCTCTCTTTTTCTATATGTGTGTGTATGTGTTTAGGCACCTATGTAATGCATATAAAATGATTAGGTGTATAGTAACTGCCATAGGATATAGATCCATCTTTGTTATGTCTAAAGAAACTGGGAACCAATAGTACTTATTTACCATGCAGAGAGTAGAATACTACTTGGATTCTGGTTGTTGTGGTGAGTGATAACATCATTAGAAGTGGGAAATGAAGAGAGAAAGTTGATGTTATGCTCTGAAAGATACATATAAGTTTTGTCTTCGAGTTACACAAGAAATGACTTGGTTTCCGGAACATGAGAGTATCCAAGGAAAAGCATAAAATAGATGAAGACTGTAGATGTCTAAAGCAAGAAAGTCCTTGGGAATAGTTCTCATTTACTAAAAATAGAAATGAGCAGGTTGATTTATTTTGAAATAACAAACAGCTGTTAGAAGTGTTCTAAAAATGAGCACACCTAAGACACTGCAGTAATAACAGATTTCCTCCCTCAGTAAAAGGGAGTGCTCCTGGGGAACTGAGTAATTTTAAAATGCTTAATATACCTGTAACTTGGAGCAATCTTATCTACCCATATTTTCTGCTCATACAGAGTAGGTCTAACAGCCTGTTCAACTTAGTCATGATTCATAGCGTGGGGACTCTGACATGTGATGGTAGTAGTAGACAATATTTTCTGGTAATTCCTGTACTTGTCACTGGTATGCTTTCTTTTTCTGAAGTTGCACAGCACTGGAATGCATTTCAAAAGGTAACAGACTTGCATGTGTATTAAAATTAATCAGAAATTATTGAATTGAATTAGGCAATTGAAATTTTAGACAAATTCAATTAAAAGTTGTTAAATTGAGGGTGACAACATCCCTTGGGTTTAGTGTACATCAGTGCTCAAATTTAAAGAGACCTGTGGGGAAATTCACTACAGGTTGTGTGATAACTGTCAAGGTTTTATTTCCCAAAGCTGTTTTTCTAAATGCCTTGTCATTCCATGGGAGGAGATGGGGTTTGATTCTCTTGCTCTGCACCCTCTTTTCATTCCTTTATGCAAGTAGTCTGACTTAACTTCTTATTGGGGGTGTATACTTTCGCTGGTATTTCTAAACTTGAAAATTTTAAGCAGCAGATTTAGTTCTCTGCAATGAAACAGTGCCTTTGCTATAGGATATTGTGTTGCCATAACTGAAGGGAAAAGGTACAATAATTTCATTAGAAACCCCTCAAGTGTACAGTCTGGTTCTCTTTATTGCTAATTTAGATGTCAGAAATAACTTTAAAGCTATTGGCATGATTATGTAATACTGCAATAACAAGTGTCAAGTATGGTTATGACTGCTCAGTTGTGGTTCTGAATTTCTTTCTGTCAGTTTGATTTGTTGATTGATTAGCTTGCGGGATTTATATTACAACTGAGAAATGATTACTTAGACAAACAAACCAACTCCCAAACCTTTGATACTCTGAACAGGATAGCAAGACAAACTTTGAGAAATAAATCAAAGTTCCTCAGACTGCTTCATGATAACGTAATAAAGAGAAAGCTTTCAAAAACAACCAAGGAGTTATGGTCAAATGTCACTTCAGAAACTGGTGCCCGTAGATGGTGCTAGTATCCAGATCCTAGTTTGCTAGCAGTGCATTTTCCAGATCATTTTTATTTTGCTCAGATGATGCATGAGACGCACAACAAAGTTAGTGTAAGCTGTGTTGATTTAAACGAGAGAATTAAGCATAGAAAATTTTATGGAACATCATGGGTCCTCAGGTCCCTCTAACACTATAAAAGGAGTGAACTATAGGTTTATGAGGCTTTGGGGTGCTTTTTGTAAATATGAAATTCATGCCTCACCAAGAAAGAGTCCATAATAATAAGTCAGCCACATGTGACTTTGCACCTTTATTGTACTTTGGATGAATAAAAATTGTTTGCATTTGTTTAGTATATAGTATGTCACAGATTTGCAGTTGACAAATTGAATTTTGCAAATGGAATGTATAGTATTTTAACAGTGCCATCATTTGAATTTTAGGGATATATGTACATTGCAACATCAGTTTATCCCAAGGGAAGCAGTAAAACCAAGCCATAAGCCTTATATTGTCACTGAACTCTGAAATTTGATGAAATGTGGTGCTGTTACATTTCCTTCATGAAAATTGATATTTTCCTAGATAATAACCTTTCTACTTAATTTGCATCAATTATATAGGAATAATTATTTTTACATTCTTTTCCCCAAGCAGTGCTTTGAAAACATTTTCTGTAATAATACATTTCAGATGCAATAGTTTTGCTTTTCATATGTTGTGGCTTAAATAAGCAAAATAAATGCAATACCAATAGAAGTGCAGTGACTTAAATAGAATCGAACAGATGTTCTGACTAGGTATCAACAAAATAGTATCTCTGAGCTATTTTCAGCCATTTTTTAGATTGGAGTTTTTCTACATGTAGTAACCCTTCCTGTCTCTCTTAGGACCTTTGTAAATAGTCTTTCCCACACAAGTCAATTGCTTCTGTTTAACATGCTAAGCAGTTGAACAGATTGAGTAGCATCTGCAAAGTGAACCAGTGAAATACCTCTATATGTAATGCTGGGATCAATAAGTAGGTTTCAGCAATTGCATCTTAATCAGTTCCAAACGTCTATAAAATGTTTTATTATAAATAAAATTCAGTTTTCAAACATAGATGCTGTGTGCTTAATGGTGTGTAAAGAGAAGATAATTAAGAATGAGAAAACAGTCTTTAAATTAAAGTAACCATTCCAAGTGGTCCACAAATCTCCCGAGTCAGCTCTACCAATTTCCAAGTATAGTAAAGGTTGAATGTCATCAGCTTCATAGAGTTGGTTTAGAATCATATTAAGATATGCTTCCTGGTCCTGGGAGGGGGGAATATTTGGAAATATAAAGATAGACCTATCACATGTCAAGACAACTATTAATATCTCCTCCTAATGCATCCAAAGGTGTGAGTGAACACCATGCAAGCAGCTGTCATAAAATCTGCATGTCAGCTGAAGTCACAGTGGCAGCTATGACTGGAGGGAGGGCTGGAACAAGATATGATGATACATCACCTCACAGAAGTAGCAGCTGTCTCCTGTTGTGGCTTCACCCATTTTCCTGTTCTGAGTCTTTGCCATGCTGCCTTAGCCTGAACTGTCTCCACTGACTCATTTATGTCAATTTCTTACCTCTGCAGCTGGTTCTGTGTAATGCCTTTTTTTGTCATGTTGAGAACGCAAGCATTATTTTGGGGGGACTTTAAAGATTTTTTTTTTTTTCTGCTATATCTTCCTATTCTTTTTTGATCAAACACTGGTGAACCATTGTTTGAACAGAACGGTTGAGTGTGAGTGAAATGCAGTTTCCTGTGGCTTTATCAGTGGGATACTCTGTTACACCAGCTCTGTAACACCAATGCAAGTTTGCCGGCAGTAATAGACTGCTGAATGTGAGCTGTAAATCTTTGTTACTTTTGATGATGCATGAGAAGGAAGCAATGTGGGTTGGCTTCAGAGTTTTCAGAGCAGCTGAAGGAAAAAAAAGTTTTGCTGTAGACTCAACAAGCAGAACTATAAGTATTGAGAAATGGTCATTATGAAACCTCACAGTTGCATGTCCAGAGACATTATCTGAGTGATAAACAGAGTTCTTTAAACTATTCCCTTATTTTAAAAGGATCATTAATTCCTACCTGTCTGCGAATGAAGGCTAATATGTAAAAAGGGGGAAAGTAATTTAAAAATCAATCAGTCCAGAAGGGTCACTAAGCCCATGATATGCATTTTAAGTATCTACTTGCACAAACTCCTCTTCAGCAAAACGCTTGAGCCTTTTGGCTGTATGTCAGATTATGTCAGAGCTTCTGATCAATAAAGAAGCTGAGAGCCTCAAGGCCATTTCCAGGAGGATGCCTGTCCAGGAATATCTATTAATTTTGTGTTGGTGAGCTTTGTGTATGTGTGTGTGTAGATGCACATATAAAGTCTTTGTTAGACTTGCACTATTCCTTAAATCTAGAGGCTTAGCATTTTAAAGCAATTAGCTGAAATACACTGCCAGGTTTTAGGGTGTTTTTTCTGCTTGAGCAGTTTAAAAGTGGCACTTAATAGCCTGCCATCTTAAAGTCTTGCTACACAGACTTTGCAAGCTGAGCATGCCAGGCACTGTACTAAGCTGTAGGCAAGTTTCTATAGCACAATGGTGTGCCCTTGGAGAATACATTCTGTGAATACTGTCTTCCTTTAATAACGAAACTCTCTGACTTTATTGCTGCTTTGTCCTGTTTGACCAAGTATAGCTAATAAAACTGAAGCCAAGGAAGTGATTTTTCTCTTTCTTGGTGCATGAAATTCTGAGAGCAATTATGGTTTAGTTTTTGGGAATAGGGTGGCAGATAAGAGCAAATATATTGTGCTGAGGAGGATATTGATGATAATGATTTACCATTCTGAATGCCAGGTAGTTCTGTCATTCACCAAAATGTAATCAGTTTATAGAAAGCCTGAAACAAGAGTGGGTTTAGACCTACTGCCATTAGTTTCAGTATAATAGAATTAAACTGAAAATAGAGTGTATTTGTATGCCTGATGGCTTAAAACTGGTCATTATCATATGGTGTACTGATGCAAGTGGGCAAGGGTAAACTGGTCTTAGATGATGTAAATCCAAATTAATGTAATAACCTTCCCATTCTGGATGAGTCAACAGAATTAACAAATGGTGTAATCTCATTTATTCCTCCATGGTTCATGCAAGTAGTTCATAAATAGCAAAAACAAATGGTGTGTCAGGACTGCCTTTGATATAAGAACGAAGGGATGTTCATGCCTTATTCTCATCTATAAATCTTCCTGTTTTGAGTGTACCTTATAATTAGAGAAAAGACCTTACAAGGCTATTTGAGACCCTGTCACGAGTCACTTACCCTTTGAAGAGATATATTTAATTAAGAAGGTGTTTACCTTGTTTTAGCCCAGAAATAGCAGAACAAATGTAAGAGACAGATGCTTGCCTCCTAATTTCCATTAGGAGTAAGTGAGCAACTGGAGCCTGCTCCATACAGAGACCTGTATACACAGCTGATACTTAGCTACCTAACTCAATGATTTTTGTGTCTGCTTTAAGATCTGCGTTTTACCAGAGTGAATTACATGTTGAAATGACATTTCTGTCTTTTTAAATTTGCTTCATAGGAGGTAGTTGGAAGTATCATCACAAGAAGCTAGTTGATGCTTAATGTCTTTGGTAGGGAACTATGTACTTTCTTCGTTTGCTGTGACTTGCAGTCTTTGCTTGGGTTTCTTGCTGTCTAGAAATCACATTGCAGAGTGCCTTAGCTCTAGGCCAAGTTAATGTATGGGGGACGTTTGTACTGAGATGGCATATTTTTCTGTCACATTCCAGTGAGAAAGGATATCAACTGCTTTCAGCTGTGGTCCTGCTCAGCTATTTCAGGGAACTGCTGTAATAAGAATATGGAGGAGAAATGTATTTTCCTGGCTGTAATTCTGGTGCAAACTCCATTACACTGCAGGGCTTCTGAGCTGAGCTTCCTGGTGTGATAGAGAACTTTGCTACAGAAACAGCTGTTGAAGGTGATTCTTCACCTGACTTTCACCTGCTTGTAAGAAGGAGCACAAAAGAAGCAGCAGGTACCAGGGATGTCCTTCTCTACTAATTACTCCGTGAGTTGCCTCTGACTGCATTTTTGTTAAAAAGTAGCTGCTGAATTAGCAAGTGTCAGGCAAGAATTTTAGTAGTGAAGGGATGCAGCCAAAAATTCCATTGTCCTTTTTTAATTCAGCCTATTTTCAAGTTTATCTGCTGTTTAAAAATAAGAATTTTGTGCATTTAAATTTTGCAGTTTAATTAGATTCAGCCTTCCCCCTGCAGATTATTCACAAGATGAAAGATTCAGGGTTTTTTTTGTCCAACACCTTCTGACCTTTTCTTTTTGTTCCTTTTTTTGTTCTTATAGATACTATGCAGACTTTAATCCTTTACGTAGCTTTGTAATAAACAGTTTCCTCATAGCTGATATTTTTAAAACCTAATTTACATGCTGATGAATGTTTTTATACAGAAAATTATTTTAACAACACTGATTATGACTTAAAAGTAAATTTTGTTAAACCTCTCAGTAAAGATGCTTATCTTTTAGATTAGCCCTGCTAGTCATTATGGTTAATAACAAGAAAGGGAGAATGCTGTCTTCAGCAGCAGAATTTAAGACATGTCAAACTTTCACCTAATGGATGCTTTTGGTAGCAGTGGGTAGTTAGCTGTCTTTGACATATAATATTACTGAGCCCCCACTGGAAGGCAGATTATGACAATGATACATTCTCATTGGGAAGTGCAACAGGCACAAAGGTAATGTATTAATTTATTAATCAGGTCAGATTAGGTTTGCATCAGTGGGGCATATCTGATTCATTATAAGCCCTTGGCTTTTAGGGTGCAGGAATTTACAAGGCAGCCTAACTTATGCTCTGGTATGCATCTGGAAGATGGACACTGGTGGGCAGTGATGATGAGACATGAAGCAGACACTTCTGCATACACAACTGAATCTTCATTCTTTATTGCTTGTAATGCCTCTATAGTTGATACAGGTTCACTCTCTATCCATCTATACATCTCTGCTTCTCAGGATTCATGAGTAACATCTCATCTGAAAGCTGTTGTTAGAGCTCTATGCTTTATAGTTCATGCTATTATTTTAATTTTTATGGAAATGCATCTTGCAATTTATATATTCAAATCTCATGAGTAAAACTGCAGAATAAAGGTTATATAATTTATCTGCAACAAGAAAGTATGGACAGGGCTCGAACAATGAAAATTACATAAGCTCAAAATAATAGAAATAACCAAAAGATCAAATCATTCTTACAGTGCTGGGCTACAGTTGATAGCTGATACCTACATTGCAGATATATTCTGTGTTCTGGAATTGCTATGAAGCTCAGCAGTCTCACTAATTTGGAATACCAGCTTAATAAAGGTGAAACAGCAGGAGCTTGAAATGTTTTGTTCCTCAGTTCTAATGGATTTAGAAAGTATGTTTGATTTTGGCCTTTCCATAGATGTGTTGCATATATAGCTATAAATTCAATTCTTATATGATAGTCTTGTACAAACAGGAAATAATGTAAAGTGTCTTGAAAATACTGTGTTTATTCTAGAGAATGAGATAAGAGATATGTCCAAAGTATGATCTTACAGAAAATGACAAATGTTTATCCAAATATTATTTTAATGCCTGGGTGTCAGTTGACTTAAAAGGCTGCAGTAGTGGTTTTAATATTGCTAGAAGAGGAGAATTGGAAAGCAAACCAAGGGAGCTTTGAAGTTCAAACCAGCACACATCAGACAAAGGGTATATGTTGTGCAACTAGCCTAAACAGGTTCTCTTGAACCTGTTTGTATTGATTCCACTGTCTCTGGATAAAATCACTGGAAACATTGTAGAATAGGAAGGCTGGACAACTGAAATAGGTTTAAAGCTGATTGAGAGAAAAATGCTAGGAAAACTAAGGATGTATTGCAAGAAAAACCTTTCTTTTGCCTAGTTAGTTTATGACAGAGTAGCTTTCCTATGACTATCTATAGAGTGGTGTTTTTGTTGCTTAGCCCAGCCTGGAAGCTCACTACTCTGTCCTTGATGGAATTTTGTTGGAAGGGCAGGTTATTGCTTTGGTTTATTTATCTGAGGTACTGTTAGACTAAAGCAACCTATCTTTTTCATTGTTTACTTTTTCTAACATCCCTTATGGTGGTGAATTTCATTTTAGTTTGTCCTTTCATCATTTTTATTGGCTTCTGTAACTTGTAATCAACTGAAGTCCTGAATGCACTGTGTTAAATGCCATCTCTTTATTGCTGAGTAACTCTGTTCTTCAGAGAGGCAAGTTAAAGGAAACCTGAAAGGTTAGCTCCAGAAAGGGACAGTAATCATTCCTTACCTTCTTACGATTCCCTGTCTTCATGCAGAGACTTGTTTCTTGGCTGTGACTGGAAAACATACTGGGAATTAAAAACAAGCATTGAAGGAATGCATGTGCCAATACCAAAATAGAGAATTGTTCTGAGCTTGGATTCCATGCTTGCATTTGACAGAATTCTTCCTTCACTCCTCTGCATGTCTCTTTACACTTAACAGCTGAGATTTTTCAGTGTCGGGAAATTTCTTCTCTAGATTTGTCCAGTTTAGCCTGAAAACAGACCAATAGACAGACAGGCAGGAGTTTTGCAGCAGCTGTGTGACTATAGTCAGCGGTCTGAATACTGTTTCAAGGGGAAGACAGAGGCCTATGATGTAGGTCCAAAATATATATATTTCATTTGATTTTATATGCCATTTGTTTGTGCTTAATCTGCTACAATAGTCAGGTTTTTCCTTGTGTGACCATGACAGGCACTGAGCAGAATTCAGAAAGTTTCTTACTGGAAAAATACTTACTTTGAAAAGACACATTGTATTGTTCTCATCTTAAAATAAAAACAAGTTCCCAGTAAATGACTGATTGACATCAGCAAGTCATATCTGCTCAACTCACAGAAATGCATTTTACTTCAAGGAACAGCTGGTAGATGATTTTGGTTGTTGACTCTGTGCTGTATTGTACTTCTTGCAGTTTGTATAGCATTTAGTGTTGTATACTTAAAAACATGACAGATCTTAGGACAAAAGACAGGTTTTTCTTTTTTTTTGAAGTATATATGTGTGGCATATAGCTGTCTGTATGCAAAATGAGAGAGAGTTTTTACTGTTGTTTCTGTACAATCAAAGAGAATATAAAAATTGAAAGAAAATTTCTTAAGTTCCTGAAATCTTTTCATAGTGTTTTGATCAAAAAGCAGTTTGCTTTTAAGGAGGCTATAATTTAATAGAAAAGTATTGAGAAATAGTGGTTTTAAAGATTAAAGTGCTACATTGTAAGAAAAATAATAATTTTTAAATATTTTACTTAATTTCTACAATAACTTGTCCTAATCAAATTACAGTGTTTGGGCTGCCAATACTTGAATATAAATCTAAATATAATACAGTTGACATATAAGAACTACAAGATATTGCTTGACAGCTGCTTTGTAAGTTCCAAATACAATATGAAACATATTAATACAGCTTTAATAGCTTTTAGGCATGTTTTTCATTACTGTAGAACATTGCAAATTGTGTTGCTGTATTTCAGGTGCATTCAAGCACATGGCACAAATGTTTTCTTTACTTAACAACAAGAGAAAGAGCTCCTTACTCTCTCTAAATATTCTACTGGAAAAATAGATGTGAGGGTAATTGTGTACATTCTGGCACTCCTTAATTAGAATCATAGGATCATAGAATAGTTAGGATTAGATAGGACCTTAAGATCTTCTAGTTCCAACCCCCCTGCCATGGCCAGGGACACCTCACACTAAACCATATCACTCAAGGCTTCATCCAACCTGGTCTTGAACACTGCCAGGGATGGAGCATTCACTGCCTCCCTGGGCAACCCATTCCAGTACCTCACCTCCCTAACAGTAAAGAATTTATTCCTTATATCCAGTCTAAACCTCTGCTGTTTGTTTCAACCCATTACCCCTTGTCCTATCACTACAGTCCCTAATGAAGAGTCCCTCACCAGCATCCCTGTAGGCCCCCTTCAGATACTGGAAGGCTGCTATGAGGTCTCCACGCAGCCTTCTCTTCTCCAGGCTGAAAAGCTCCAACTTTCTCAGCCTGTCTTCATAGGGGAGGTGCTCCAGTCCCCTGATCATCCTCGTGGCCTCCTCTGGACTTGTTCTAACAGTACCATGTCCTTTTTATGTTGAGGACACCAGAACTGCACACAATACTCCAAGTGAGGTCTCACGAGAGCAGAGTAGAGGGGCAGGATCACCTCCTTTGACCTGCTGGTCACGCTCCTTTTGATGCAGCCCAGGATACGGTTGGCTTTCTGGGCTGTGAGTGCACACTGCTGGCTCATGTTCATTTTCACATTGACCAACACCCCCAAGTCCTTCTCCTCAGGGCTGCACTGAATTTCCTTTTTGCCCAACCTGTAGCTGTGCCTGGGATTGCTCCGACCCAGGTGTAGGACCTTGCACTTGGCATGGTTAAACTTCATGAGGTTGGCATCAGCCCACCTCACAAGTGTGTCAAGGTCCCTCTGGATGACATTCCTTCCCTCTAGCATATCAACAGAACCGCACAGGTTGGTGTCATCGACAAACTTGCTGAGGGCACACTCAATTCCATTGTCCATGTCAGCGACAAAGATATTAAACAAGACCGGTCCCAACACCGATCCCTGAGGGACACCACTCGTTACTGGTCTCCAGCTGGACATTGAACCGTTGACCACAACTCTTTGCATGTGGCCATCCAGCCAGTTCTTTATCCACCGAGTGGTCCACCTATCAAATTGATGTCTCTCCAATTTAGAGACAAGGATGTCATGTGGGACAGTGTCAAATGCTTTGCACAAGTCCAGGTAGATGATGTCAACTGCTCCACTCCTCTCCATCACTTTTGTAGCCCCGTCATAGAAGGCCACCAAATTGGTCAGGCAGGATTTCCCCCTAGTGAAGCCATGCTGGTTGTCACCAAGCACCTTGTTGTTTTTCATGTGCCCTAGCATGCCTTCCAAGAGAATCTGCTCCCAGATTTTGCCAGGCACAGAGGTGAGACTGACTGGTCTGTAATTCCCTGGGTCATCCATTTTCCCCTTCTTGAAAATGGGGGTTATATTTCCCTTTTTCCAGTCATCAGGAACTTCACCTGACTGCCATGATTTTTCAAATATGATGGCCAGTGGCTTTGCAACTTCATTCGCCAGCTCCTTCAGGACCCACGAATGGATTTCATCAGGTCCCATGTACTTGTGTACATTCAGGTACAATTCTAAACAACAAAACAGAATGAAAGATGAACCCTTTTGTCTATAGTTTCATGAACATATAATCATCTTCTTATTTAAAGTGGTGATAGGGAACATTATTTCTTTTTGAAAATAAAGAACAACATCTGGATTAAATCCAGTTATAGATATCAAAGATAGCAATATTTGGACTCAGCATTATGAGCTTCCTAATACAAAACTCCAGAGATGTGAAATTAGGTGGTAGAATTCTTCTATATGTAGAAAACTTTCATAATATTTCTGTGAGTTGATCTGGAAGGTCTGGATGGAAGTACTTGAGGGAATGGTTGCAGCAGTATTTTAGCAAATAAATACTTCTTGTGCTGTGAAAATTTTTTCATCTTTTCTGCCATAAGTACAAGAAGGTTGTTAAAATAAGAATCATGGAACAGGTCTGATGTGTTAATCCTGTACAGGTGTTGCAGAGTATGATACAGTTTAGGGAGCTACATGTTTTTCAGTTGAAATTGCCAATGTGGGCAGGACACTGATGTGATAGTTAATGGTGTTTGCAATGATTTGCAGTTGTGTTTCCCCCCATGTCCTAATAGTGCATCTTCTAAAGTGCTCCTGTTATTGCTGTTAGCTGGGAGAAACAGCAGGAGGAGTAGCAATAACAGGAAACTGAAGTGTCTGGAGATACTTAGCTTTCACAAACATCCTCTGTGATGGCAAAGGCTGTCTCTGCATATCCTTTCCAAAACATCACTCAGCAAATTTAATATACATTCAAAGTTTGCCAGCAAGTCTCTGGAAAGAGGAGTGAATTTCTTCAACAGTGTGGAGTTCCTGACAAAAAATGCAATTATCCAGGCTTCACGAGAGATTAATGCATTTTACCATCATTTTGTGGAGGTGACTGTCAGAAGTCTTCAGATGTCAAAAAGTAATTTATGGGTGACTTTCAAAGTCTCCTTTACAGCTGCCACATTTTCCAGCCATCAGAAAGATTTACTGTCTTAACTCTCAAGACTACTGGTTTAATGGAAGAGTTTTCATTGGCTTGTTTCAGGACTATGCGAGTCTTTACTGCAATTTACATGGGCGTCTGTTTCATGCCTTCTGTTACATTGGTGTTTATTTACTGGTTAAGCCGCTGATCTTTCCTTAAGGTGTGTAACAGCTGTATTTAAAAGAAATGAAAAAAATAGCAGCTTCTCTCAAATGGACTTGAAACTGAAGATTACATTTGAATCTACTGTGCAGTGTAGCATAGAGATGTGCCTGGTTTCAGGTTTTCTTTACTTAGCTACAAAGACAGTATTACAAGGAATCTGCCTTAATTTTGCTTTAATAAATTGATGTATGTATGTGAGGTATGAACTTCTAGCTCTGCATTAAAACTGGACCAGGCAAATAGCCTTGCAAACCTTGTAGCTGCAGTAGGAGACTTGTCTGCTCTAGGATTGCTAGGCACGGTTTGCTGCTTTTGCTTGTGCTCACTCTAGACTGTGAGAAATTAACAAAGCCATGTCAAACCCTTTTGTATGCACTTTTTAATATCAACCAGCACTGCAATCAAATATTATTGTCAAATTTCAGTATACTGAGTATCTTTATTTCATGAAGGCGCTCATTAATATACTGAATTATTCAGAATTAGCTAAGACTTTCATACATGCTACTAGTTTTGAGGTATATATTGGGGCACATTTATAAATAAAGATACTTTTGGAAAGATGAAAGTAAGAGAATTTCTCTGTTTCAATTGCATCATATTCTTTAAAAAGCAGTTTTGTTTTCCTTGACCTCTGGAAAGAATAGTCTAATCAGTAGTTCTCAGTATTATGAAATTGCTAATTTGAAGGAGCTTCTTGTAATGAAAGGAGGAGAGAGCAGACAGAACCCACACACAAACCAAAAAGTCCTTATCTAGGACTGGAATAAATTGTGCATACTTAGATATGCTCACCGAGTCAGTGCTTGAAATAAAGGACCCACAGTATGCATGTTTACGCCCCTTATTTTCTCTTCTGTCTACTTGATTTATTTTCTTTTTTTTTTTTTTTCGTTATTGCTTCTGTTTTTATCTAGGAGGTGTTTAAATCCTGGTGAAATAAAATCCGACTTCTAGTCTTGTTTCAGGATCTTACTGTTCAGAGGAAATGTGGAGAAAGTGTGTTGCTCTTGCTTACTTGAATCCTTGGATGAATTTGAATTAAGCCTAATCAGCTGGGAGCAAAGTACCTTTCACAGGTTTGCTTTTTGACAGCTGCAATTCCAAAGCTTGTTAGCAGCCAATCATGGTATTAATAGAAATTAACTAAATTATTTATAATACTAAATAGGCATCTAGTGTATTTTAAACAACAGTTAGCTTTTAATAGTCTAATTCATGTCAAGTGTCACGAAGAATGGCAGGTAGAGAATATGCATGTCTGCTCCCCATATCAGTAAATGAAATAGATAAAAATATGTGACTTCAGTGACTATGAAACAGGTCAAAATTCCATAGTTTTGTCCTTGAAATAATCTGTTCTCTGCAAGAGCCTTTTGAATAAATGACACTGAAACAATTAGAAAAGGGAGTATGAGAATGTCATTTTAAATGATCTAATTTTCAGAAATTGTATCAGTCATCCAAATCCCATTTTACTAGCAGTGGGTTTATGACTAATTGTTGCAGGTTGCTGAGGATTCAGAGATTTAGGAGAATGTCCTCCAAATGCGAGCTCCTTGGAGCATGTTTCCTGCTTGTGCATTTGGGTTGGAAAATGTGGTTGGTCTGCCCTAGAATTCTCTCAACATCATGGGACGATGTGACCAGGAGTTAGGTTTACTTAATTGATTTTTTGCTTTGATTTAACATAAATTGGGAATCCCGAGTTCAAACCCAGCTTCTCTTGTCAGTAGAGGCTTTAAAAAGTGTTGCTTTTTTCCTTTGAGATCTACATGGCTAAAGGCAAAGGTCTGTGATCAGTCTTGGCACCTGCTGAAGCTGACAGTTTTGGTGGAAGTAACTTAGTACAGATTCCCTCCCCTTTTGTGGTGCATATCCAAAACGGGTCTTTTCTGTAACCTCTGTTGGGTGACTGAAGACAGCAAGCAGGTTACGTGGCCTTCCTGCCACTGCCATCCAGCCCAGCATAATTTTCTCAAGATGAGGCAAGCCTTACTTTCCCTATAGTCCCTTTCCATGTCATGCATTCATCATGGTAGAATGACTGAAGCTAGGAGCAGAACCTCAAGATACAAGGAGTTTG
The DNA here is from genome assembly GCF_012275295.1 of Melopsittacus undulatus. Classification (NCBI taxonomy): domain Eukaryota; kingdom Metazoa; phylum Chordata; class Aves; order Psittaciformes; family Psittaculidae; genus Melopsittacus; species Melopsittacus undulatus. The sequence goes on from NC_047535.1 coordinate 17,897,062, forward strand.
TCTACAGACACCTGTTACTACTTCTTTTGATAACGTATTATAAAATTACATGACTGGATTCTTCAAAAACATGTTTGTAGTGAGAGAGAGCAGATGCTAAAAACTGATCGTCTCTGAACACAGGTCATGTGAATGCAGTCAGGTATATTTATTTATTTTGGTACTGTCTAATACTGTATGACCAGATTGCCTTGAAATTTGGCATAGCTCCCATCTTATCTTCACTGACAAGCAGGGGTGTGCCTTAGTTTGGTAGGTAAAGCTGTGCCTTTGCCTCGATGGTTAAGGGCAGTTATTGTCAGTAATACTTTGCTTTGTACTAAAGCCTAGCTTTCTGCCATGTGTTCCTGTAGATCTGTGTTTATCTTTAAGTAGTCAGACTACTTAAAGGTAGCAGCTGTATCAGAACATTAAGGAATTCTCATTTTCTCTTTTGGCCACTGTGACAAGCTTCAAGTGATGCATTATTGCAAACGTGATGTCTTAAGATAGTTGCATTTTTTCATCCAAACAACTGCGTATGTTATATGTTTTTTGGTGTTACTGTCCTTGTAGTTTTGGGCTGCACTAATGTTTCTGCTGTAGATGGGAAAATGTGGCAACCAAGAATCTTGTTAAATTACAATGGAAGTGTTGTGTGAGGTTATGTCTGTCCTGTCCTTTACTTAAGAATATGGAAAAGCATTTACTGACATGGAAATTCTTAAACTGGCAGTCATTTGTCCCATTGCACTAGAAAAATTTCTCAGGCCTTCTACACTGTGACTTTATGTTTGTCACCATTGAATTGTTGTTGTCATGCTCATAAATATCATGTTCATGATACTCAGCTGTTGATTTTCAAAATTACTTTTATCTTTCAAGTGGCAGCTTTAGCCAGTACATTTCTATGCAGTCTGACAGTTGCCAAAGCCCCTCCTCTTATTCCTCTGTATTTCTACCAGATATAGTCAGGTCACTGAAATAAGCTGTTGTAGCTATTTAACATATGCTGTAAGCTGACACATGAGAGGAGAAGGGTTCAGTCTTCTTCCTACTTTAACTGCAGTTGCAGTTAGAAGGTCATTTGTTCCCCAGCAAGCAAACAAAAGATAACATATGCAGGTAACAGTTGGACAACCACAGCATGACTACTTACATGATAACCCTGCACACTCTTGCATTACTGGTTTTGTCCATGCTGGTGCTATGACAAGCTCTGTAATTCAGTAAGAACATCACTGCTTTCACAAATTCTGGAAACAACTTTCCAATTCTTCTGGACTATTTAATCAGCTGTAATTCCTCAGTCTTGGCTCACAGTATGGTTAGAAGATTACTTTCCATGTGATGAGTTTTTAAAGCTTTTGATTTCTTTTGTCTGTAACACTCTATGTGGTCTTACAAGTGAAAGACTGGGATATTGCTGAGTTCTTTGTCAGATTCCTGAAAGACTCAGGAGGGGAAGATCTGACACAGTTCACCTCTTGTGCTGTACTGCTATAGCAAGGTTCTGCAGACAACTGGTAATATATACAGTAAATAGAGGCTAGAATGTTCCTCTTTTATTCCCAATTTTATTGAAATTGTGGAGATGAATGGGATATCAAAAGGAATTGCCACAGAAAGGTGCGGTTTGAATTTTAATCAGGGTCAAATCATCAAACACAGCTGTGGCAGATGAATGCAAAATTTAGTAAAGTATCTATTGTGAGACTGTAAATTTGATGTCTCAAATAATTGACATATTACTTGACAATGTAATCAGTCTGGGTTAAACAGTTGCACAGAAATTGTTTTTCGCAGACAGCTCCCTGAGATATACAGCTGATGAATTTAAACTATTGAAGAGGTAAATGCTCTTTCCTTGCCATTCAGATGTTTGCAAGTGGTTAAAAACCACTTCTCTGTGGCACTGTGTGTTTGATTTGCCTGGAAGGAGTTATTGTTAGATTAGAAGTTGCACAGTCATGTAGATTTTTTGAAGCAACTTTCCTACTTCAGATTCTGTAGAAATTCAGTGGTTCCTGGTAGCAGCTTCAGAAGAAATTCTAATCTGTGACATGGAGGAACTGTTTAAACAAGGAAGGAAGAGAAGAAAAAGATTTGAAGATGTATTTTATTCAGAACTTTTTTTTGTTAGGGTTAGTATCTACTCAGACCTCATGATGCAGGCAGACACACCAAACTTCTGTAACATGGCACCTTTTGTGCCAGTAGCAATTTCCTAACATGTGCTTATAATTAAATATATATTGCTGAAATATACAAATTTGACAAAGAGCATGGTGCAGTGCTGGCCTCCAGTAAACTATATTGGCAGACTCTCAAACAAATTCACTGCTAGGAAACATCCAACATAGCATATGAAACAAATGTGGAATGCAGAAGCTGTAGTTATAGCTCTACAAGTTTCACAGAGTGTCATTGCATGGTTGTGGGATGGTGCAGTAAATGTGCTCTGTCCAACCCCCTGCACTAAGTGACTTGGCAGGGTGTGGGACTCACAACAGCAGTAGCTAGCCATGTGACATTTACAATTAGATGAGAATATCTGATAAAAACTGGGTATAAATCCTGCTACAGCAGCATCATAAAGATGCCAAGCTGAATATGTCACATGTTAAATATGAATGATAAGGGAGCACAAAATTATTCCCTATACTAGTGTTAAGTGCAGGGAAAAGTACAGGTAGCTGCTCCTGCTGTTTGACATAAGCATAGCAGCAAATCTTGGAGAATTTGAAATAAGAGAATTTGGGGTCTTATGCAAATCAGGAAAGAACAGGGTATCTTGTGCTTTGCTAAATACAGTAAGAGATTAGAGTACTTCAAGAGAACAAAATTAGGAAATCTACACTAAGATAAGCAATCACTCCTTGTACTGTAAATCTGAATATTTTGGAAAGGAAACTGATGGGCAGATTTATATTATTGGCATCATCCAGATGACTCATCTGGAAGCAGGCCTCAAAATGTCAGTCCTGTGTTCTGAACAATTTTATTTCCGACGTGTATCCAATAGCCCCTAAATACGAAAAGGAGGCTTTTCCTTTTGGAAGCACAGAAAAAGTAGCAGTTGAAGAAAATTCTTGAAAACAAGTTTATCATGCTACTTTTAGTATAACATCACAGAAGAATGAAGACAGTGCCAGATGTGAAACTGGCTAGGCAGAAAACCAATATTCTGACTGTCAAACCTTTTCTTACACACACACCCTGCTCTCTAATAGTTATGAGAGAAAAATTATCATAGAATCATAGAATAGTTAGAGTTGGAAAGGACCTCAAGATCATCTAGTTCCAACCCCCCTGCCATGGGCAGGGACACCTCACATTAAACCATATCACCCAAGGTTTCATTCAACCTGGCCTTGAACACTGCCAGGGATGGAGCATTCACTGCCTCCCTGGGCAACCCATTCCAGTACCTCACCTCCCTAACAGTAAAGAATTTATTCCTTATATCCAGTCTAAACCTCTGCTGTTTGTTTCAACCCATTACCCCTTGTCCTATCACTACAGTCCCTAATGAAGAGTCCCTCACCAGCATCCCTGTAGGCCCCCTTCAGATACTGGAAGGCTGCTATGAGGTCTCCACGCAGCCTTCTCTTCTCCAGGCTGAAAAGCTCCAACTTTCTCAGCCTGTCTTCATAGGGGAGGTGCTCCAGTCCCCTGATCATCCTCGTGGCCTCCTCTGGACTTGTTCTAACAGTACCATGTCCTTTTTATGTTGAGGACACCAGAACTGCACACAATACTCCAAGTGAGGTCTCACGAGAGCAGAGTAGAGGGGCAGGATCACCTCCTTTGACCTGCTGGTCACGCTCCTTTTGATGCAGCCCAGGATACGGTTGGCTTTCTGGGCTGTGAGTGCACACTGCTGGCTCATGTTCATTTTCACATTGACCAACACCCCCAAGTCCTTCTCCTCAGGGCTGCACTGAATTTCCTTTTTGCCCAACCTGTAGCGGTGCCTGGGATTGCTCCGACCCAGGTGAAGGACCTTGCACTTGTCATGGTTAAACTTCATGAGGTTGGCATCAGCCCACCTCACAAGCATGTCAAGGTCCCTCTGAATGACATTCCTTCCCTCTAGCATATCAACAGAACCACACAGCTTGGTGTCATCGGCAAACTTGCTGAGGGCACACTCAATCCCATTGTCCATGTCAGCGACAAAGATATTAAACAAGACCGGTCCCAACACCGATCCCTGAGGGACACCACTCGTTACTGGTCTCCAGCTGGACATTGAACCACTGACCACAAATCTTTGAGTGTGACCATCCAGCCAGTTCTTTATCCACTGAGTGGTCCACCTATCAAATTGATGACACTCCAATTTAGAGACATGTGGGACAGTGTCAAATGCTTTGCACAAGTCCAGGTAGATGATGTCAACTGCTCCACTCCTCTCCATCACTTTTGTAGCCCCGTCATAGAAGGCCACCAAATTGGTCAGGCAGGATTTCCCCCTAGTGAAGCCATGCTGGTTGTCACCAAGCACCTTGTTGTTTTTCATGTGCCCTAGCATGCCTTCCAAGAGAATCTGCTCCCAGATTTTGCCAGGCACAGAGGTGAGACTGACTGGTCTGTAATTCCCTGGGTCATCCATTTTCCCCTTCTTGAAAATGGGGGTTATATTTCCCTTTTTCCAGTCATCAGGAACTTCACCTGACTGCCATGATTTTTCAAATATGATGGCCAGTGGCTTTGCAACTTCATTCGCCAGCTCCTTCAGGACCCGCGGATGGGTTTCATCAGGTCCCATGTACTTGTGTACATTCAGGTTCTTAAGATGGTCTCGAACCAGATCTTCTCGTACAGTGGGCCCAAGGTCTAGGTTTTCACAGTCCCTGCGTCCGCCTTCCAAGACTTGGGTGGTGCGGTCAGAGCCTTTGCCAGTGAAGACCGAGGCAAAGAAGTCATTCAGAACCTCAGCCCTCTCCAAGTGCTGTGTAGCCAGCTCTCACAAAAGTTTCTGGAGGGGGCCTACATTGTCCTTAGTCTGCTTTTTAGCCACTACATACCTATAAAATCCCTTCCTGTTATCTTTCACATCCCTAGCCAAGTTTAGCTCTAACTGGGCCTTCGCTTTCCTAACTTGGTCCCTAACTACCCTGACAACATCCCTGTATTCATCCCAGGCCACCTGTCCTTGTTTCCACCTTTTATAAACCTCTTTTTTCCTGTGAATTTTTCTCAGCAGCTCCTTTTCCATCCAAGGGGGTCTCCTGGCCCTCTTGCTGCACTTCCTTCTAGTCGGGATGCAACACTCCTGAGCTTGTAGCAGGTGATCCTTGAATATTAACCAAGAGTCTTGGGCCCCCTTGCCCTCTAGGGCTATATCCCGTGGAACCTTGCTAAGCACGTTCCTGAAGAGCCCAAAGTCTGCTCTCTTGAAGTCCAGGACAGTGAGCTTACTGCACGCTCTTCTCACTGTCTTGAGGACCTCGAATTCGACCATCTCGTTATCAAGTACCTTCAAGGAAGTCTAGAAAAATCCTACCAGATGGGAGGAAACCATATCTACAGGCACATACTTGATCCTAAATGTAGCTCTAATTGAACTACAGAATGTGTGATTTCAGATTCCACCTTTGTTCTGTTTAGCAGATGTATTGCAGTGTATATGCATAAAGCTTCATTGTACCTGCCACAAGGTAACTGAAACTTATCACCTACTTTAGGAAACATCTTGGAGGTGTTTGAAGAGCAGCCTAATCAAAATGCCGACATGCAGAACTGGCAGAGGGGAGGCAGGAGGTAATGGGGAATTGCAGTTAAGTAGGGCCACTTCTGCATCTGATTTTACTGTCCAGGAGGAAGATTTTGAGTTTCACAGTGGTAGACTAATAGGCTTTCTGATGGCAGTGCTATGAGATGTGGCAATGCTTAAGGAGTGCCTGGATAAAAGGCAGTCTCACAGCCCCTCTTTACCTCTTTACAATTCATTCTTCTGTGCATAGATACGCCCATGTGATTGATAGTATAAATCTAGGTGGAGTTCAGGTCTCTAGGTATGTCTAGATGATCACAATAAGAGTCATCCTAGTTTTACTCACTGCTATTTAATCACCTAGTTAGTATTCTACACACACGTAAACCATGATGTTCTTGCATCAGTATTGCACCACACAATAAAAATATGCCTGAGAATCTGTTCTCCTTTTGCCTGGATCATTGCATCCATATTCCTAATGTGCAGTACTGTTCAACTCTTCTGCTGAATTTGCTGTAGCTTATACAAACAAGACATCAGTGTCATTTATGTCTTCAGACATCAAGGCTTTCAATTCCTGTTGTAAAAAGAGAAACTCTGGTGTTTGGTTTTGAAGAAAGCATTCCTCATAAAATAAAAATGTAAATGAGCAATAATAGCAGATGGGCTTGTACAGTATCATGAAAGGAAGGCAATTTTCCCAGAGAATGAAAACTGCCGAAGGGCTGTTCCAGTACAATTATTTTGAATTAGGTACTCTTCTTCCATAAGATACTGACTTTGTCTTTTGATGTGTTCTGGTAACATCCCTCAGTCTTAAATTAACGCTGAGCTTGCAGGCAAACAAAAATTGAATTATGTTAGTTATTAGTGGTGTGTATTGTTTGTGTCCTAACCACGGTCTCTTGTCTGTTAGCTTCAGTAAGAAATAACCAGCTGTTTTCAGGTGTTAACCTGGCTGATGGTGGGTCTTCCTTTTGTAATACAATTAAACTGTTGTGTTTTGGAAACCATCTGTCAACATATGAAAATTTTCAAAACTTGCATTGTTTGCCTTCAGTTTTCACAGATTTATGAAGAATGTAGAATTGTCTTTATTTTTGTATTCCTTCAGCCATATTGCTAATTTGGGGCAGGGGAACATGCTTAAACTGTTAAAAATAAAAGACTGGAATTCAGGAAGCAGTTAAAAAATGGTTGTTACTGCTCACAGAATAAAGTTGGTTTACACATCTTAAGGAAAATGTATATGATTATGTATATTGATTGATTTTTTTTTTAATTTTGATTTCTAGAAATACAAATGGAAACAAGTATTGCAGCACAGTAAAGGCTGTGACATACCAGCTTAAACTGCCATTTCTAAAACGTTTGGGTACTAAAGGATTTTGCATTCGAATGTGTCATTTCATCATGTGTTGGAACCATTAATAAATTACTTCACAGGTTTATAGCAAACTACACTTCCGTATGCAAGCAAAGATTTCTGATAATATGCAGCTCTAAATTACTTAGTCCTTACCTCCTACAAAATTGCAGTATCAAAATTTAATAGGATTCTTATGATGTGAAAATACAGGAGCCATCAAATTCAATCTAAGACTTGACTCTTAACGTATATTAAAAGTTAATGGAAAGAAGTCCTTCCTTTTATCTGGCTCTATATTCAGTGCTTTGAAATTTAAGTGTGAAACATCATCTGAAATGTTTTAAAGCATCAGCAATTACAGTAGCATTTTATTTATTTTTATTAAAAAATTTGTTGACATACTTAATCTCTTGTTATATAATACTACCATTGTCTGATAAAACAGAAGCAAAAAGACTTAGTGTATTCTGTGCTGATACACCTGGTTGTTTTGCAGCTGCTATGTGCACTCCTTTGACTGTGAGTAAATGACCTTTAACAGGGTGGTCTGTAGTGTTGCGTAACACTGCACATCCACTGTGGTAAAAATGGCACAGTTACTGCACCGTTAAAATTTACATTCCATAGAAGGTCTCACAAGGGCTCCTTCACAGTGTCTCTTGCCAGTGATTACTTTTATTTTTCACATGTATGCAAACTCCTTCTGATACTGAACATTAGATAGCTTTATATCATTTAAATTCATCATTCAAAATGTGATTTTGTACCCTAACTCCCTGAAGCAAAAATCTGGCTGAATGAATGGGAGCATTTATGGCTTATTATTGTGTTTTCTATGTCAGCTCATTGAAGAAAGGATATAAAACATGGATTAAATGTTTCCTGTCTTCCACCAGATGTGTTTGTGCCAATGTTTGTCAAGTTAGTACTTGCACGTAAGGAATGAATGGGACCCCTGCATTTTGTCCTGATCTGCAGACTTGCCACTAGGAATAAAGAAATACAAGATTAGCAAAGTTTCGGCTGTGTTGGGTTGTGGGACTGTGCAAAGGAAACAGTAACAGCAAGCCACTCAAAGATAGAGGTGGAGGTCTTCAGAAGGTTAGAAATGCAGGTACAGAGTGTTTGCTGAGAACGGCACATTCCTATGTATCTGGAAGGTATGAATAAGCTTCAGGGTACCTCTTTGTAAAGGAGGAGCAGTGACTCATTCAGGGTAAAGTTTTGAAGGGTCTGGTGGAGTTAATGAAGAAAAGATTCCTATGGAATTTATGCATGAATTTTGAAGAATGAGCAGTTTTACATATGCCTACTATGTTTCCTCAACTTTCCACAGTTAAGAATATGTTTTCCAATGTTCACAAAATGAGGTGAGGATTGCTTCATGGAGGTTACAGGTGTGTTCTCCTTCTGTAATAGTAATTCACTGCTGAACTGCCGTTACAGGTTCAATCTGTGATGCTTGAGATGAGAGTGGATGTTGAGTATTCTTGCCTCCTCAAGTCTGACTGAAAGTGGATTTGGTAATAGGAAGGTGGGGGGAGGTTTGAGGAGGAACCCTGTAAGCTAGATCAGATGAACAAACAGAATGAGTTAATAAAGTAAATATAATGTGTTTTAATAAATGACATGTTGAAAAGAATAAATTATGACTGATGGAAATGAGGGACTAAATGTAATTTTAAAACTCTTTACAAATACTTCATGTAGAAAAATATTTTCCTTAAATGAAGACAATGAAATTATTATCTCAAAATAGCTTAAAAATTATAGTACCATCTCATGGGCATATAAATAGGTAATTTGATATTAATGTCAAAATGCTGAACTGAATTTACATCAGATTTAACATCTGTGTTTTAACTAAGGACAATCACAAGAAGCATAGAACAATCTTTTGCATCCAAGAGCTGCAGTTCAGATTTTACATTATTTGGAATATATAGATCACAACCATAATGCATAGTCCTATGGCCAACTGTATGCTGGGCTGCACCAAAAGGAGCATGATCAGCAGGTAGAGGGAAGTGATGCTCCCCCCCGTCCTCTCTCTTGTGAGACCTCACCTGGACTACTGTGTTCAGTTCTGGGACCCCAAAGCAAGAGGGACATGAACCTGTTGGAGTAAGTCTAGAGGAGACCTCAGAGATGATCAGAGCACCTCCAGAGCACCTGTGCTCTGGAGACAGGCTCAGAAAGCTGGGCTTGTTCAGCCTGGAGAAGGGCTTGTGGGAGATCTTAGAGCAGCTCCCAGTGCCTACAGAGGGCCTACAAGGAATCCGTGGAGGGACTTTTGACAAGAGCATGTAGTGACAGGACAAGGAGGAATGGCTTTAAAATGAAAGGGGGAGATTTAGATTAGACATTAGGAAAAAATTCTTCCCTGTGAGGATGGTGAGGCAGTGGCACAGGTTTTCCAGAGAAGCTGTGGCTGCCCCATCCCTGGCAGTGTTCAAGTTGATGGGGCATTGAGCAGCCCAGTCTAGTAGAAGGTGTCCCTGGCCATGGCAGGGGGGTTGGAACTGGATAAGTGTTAAGGTCCCTTCCAACCCAAACCATGTGGTTGGAATAATAAATATCTCAGCTTCATTTCAAAACTTGGGTACTGGAGAATCACCAATTAGACTGGAAGGAAGACCCCAGTTCACTGGCACAAATGAGCAATCACCTCCATATGTAATTTAAACTACACACATTTGCTGGTTTTCTTTCATCTACCAAAATAATGAGCTAAGTATTAAAATGAGAAGCACTAACAGATTAGACTATAAGGTTAAGGAAGATGAGGCTTCTCATGGACTCAGAAAGGATTAGTTATTTTAGCAGTCATCCCTTTTTCCTTTCAGGTAAATCTATTAATTACAGTTCACTTCCCCTTTTAAAAGTTATATATTTAAATTTGTAAGAGCACAGAGGAACTTGTAGTCAATTGTGATAATGCATGGTACAGTGTTCAGATTTTGGCTGAAGTTTTGGGCTAAGGTTAGGGTGCTTATTAGACAGCATGAGATGTTCCTTTCTGATACTCTGTGACGTGGAAGGAAACAGTTCTGTGCTGGATTTACAATGTTTATCACTGTATACATAGAATCATAGAATAGTTAGGGTTGGAAAGGACCTTAAGATCATCTAGTTCCAACCCCCCTGCCATGGGCAGGGACACCTCACACTAAACCATATCACCCAAGGCTGTCCAACCTGGCCTTGAACACTGCCAGGGATGGAGCACTCACAACCTCCCTGGGCAACCCATTCCAGTGCCCACCGCCGTAACAATAAAGAACTTCCTCCTTATATCCAATCTAAACTTCCCCTGTTTAAGTTTTAACCCGTTACTGTTGACACAGGAGTCACAGACAACGCAGAGATGATCAATGTGATCAAGCGATTGCCAAAGTTTATTCAGATACAATGCTCCTTTTATACCCTTACACCCTTAGGTTTCTTATGTAACAGCCTTGGATACTGAGCTCCGATTGGTTAGTCTAGAGGTTACTACCATTTACAAAGCTAATATTTATAACTTGTTACAATTGCGATTAAATACCTTACTCTAAAAATACAGTGGGAAACTACAACCTTGGCAGAAATCATTCTCGGCACGTTTTCAGTGAAAATTACAGAGGCCTAACAAGACAATTGACCTTGCTTATGCCTGCCAAAAACCTTCTTACTTTACAGTAACAAGGCTCAGGGTATCGGAATTGCTCACTGCGTGGCCTTGGCTCTTTAAGAATTCCTACACATTACCCCTTGTGCTATCACTACAGTCCCTAATGAATAGTCCCTCCCCAGCATCCCTGTAGGCCCCCTTCAGATACTGGAAGGCTGCTATGAGGTCTCCATGAAGCCTTCTCTTCTCCAGGCTGAACAGCTCCAACTTTCTCAGCCTGTCTTCATAGGGGAGGTGCTCCAGTCCCCTGATCATCCTCGTGGCCTCCTCTGGACTTGTTCCAACAGTTCCATGTCCTATTTATGTTGAGGACACCAGAACTGCACACAGTACTCCAAGTGAGGTCTCACGAGAGCAGAGTAGAGGGGCAGGATCACCTCCTTCGACCTGCTGATCACGCTCCTTTTGATGCAGCCCAGGATACAGTTGGCTTTCTGGGCTGCGAGCACACACTGAAGCCAGCTCATGTTAAGTTTCTCATCAACCGGTACCCCCAAGTCCTTCTCCGCAGGGCTACACTGAATCTCATCTCTGCCCAACCCGTAGCTGTGCCTGGGATTGCTCCAACCCAGGTGTAGGTGTGACATGTTGTGAGAGAATTCCTTCAGGGGGCTAGTTGCTCCAGAACTGTACACAATACTCCAAGTAGTTCTTCATAATTTCTTTCCCTTTGGCTTTAACTCAACTGGAATTTTTGTTTCAGTTATTGTTGTCCAAAAGCTTTTTATTGAACCAGATGAATTTTTTTTTAACTCAATCAGGAAATGTATATAATAAAGGAAATATAATTAAGAATGGGGTAACATTATGATGGAAGAGAGATACTTTCTATTAAGAAAGTATCCTTTTAAAGGATCTGTAGTGGTCTGTAGCAAGCACTTATTTTTTGTCTGTTAGTGAAATACAGTCTAGTTTATGGTTAGAATGAGTGTGAACAGTGAGATACTGAAGTAGTACCATAAGACAGTGAAGCATTTCTTGTGTAGCAGCTTAGTATAGAGTATGGATGAGATGGATTCACTGGGGAAACAAAATGACTCGGGGCAACAAAAAAAAAAAAGCCATGAGAAGTTAAAGTATAAAGTGCAAACTAATTCATATACCCTTTCAAAACACTCAGAACTCTTTAATAAATCTCCACAAGCTCTGCGCACATCAGTCAGTATGCAGAGTGTTTATAGCAGGAGACCTAATATGATGATTTGTCATATACTTGCATGGTTAGTGTGACAAATGAATTCTATTTTCTATTAGTGTTTTGCTCTTGTAAGTCATGTAATGAGCTTACACTTCACATGCAATTTCTGTTGCAATTACTCTGGAAAGTGATACAAACTTACATCTGAGAAGGAAAATGGCAGAATGTTTTGCATTTTTCAAACAAATGTTTGAGATGACAAGGTGTCTTTTCATCTCTGTGTCACGTTAAGTCACTGTTTCACCATTATTTTATTACTGTACGAACTTATGTTGGCTTTGCTATTCAGATTCTTTCATATTCTCTGCCTTACCTTCTCTGTCAGAGAGCTTTTTGGGTAATACATTCTTCTAAAGTATTTTATAAAGTAAATAATATTTATTAACACACTGGTTGTGGTGGTTGACAAATAGCACATGGCCTTATAGGCTTTCTTCTAGGAAGATTCCTATTTCATGTGAGTTTCTGATACAGTTTCTAAAATTGAAATTAAAGTAGTTTGACATAGCAAAAGAACTTAAATTTCAGCTCCATGATTCACGATACAGTAGTTATTGGTTTAAACTGAGCCTTTTCAATGTGGTAGGGTCTTTCATTTAAGTTACAGTGTGTTTGCTATAGAAAAATCGTTACATCTATTCACAGAGTTCCCAATGATGAGTAGCACTACATGGACTGTGATGCTAGTGAAAAAGGGTTGACATAACCTTCAAGTTACTGTTTGAAAAGGAAAGGACACATCAATGGCACTTAACTCACAATGTCTCAAAATAAAAATAATTAACCTCAAGCTATTTCTGATCTCAGACGGTGTTATTGCTGTAGTGTTAGTGTTTCTAAGCTAAAAAGCGTCACTTCTTTCTCATATTTATTGAATTATATTCTGTGCAATCAATCTGTTTTGCAGTATGAATCATGTCAGTTATGTTGTAGATTTATTATTATATCATTTATCATTCTTCCTGTAGGGCTTCCCAGGCGCTTGCTGCAGTGTTATGTAAGCTGTTTATACGATAAAAATCAGCTTCTGATAACAGTTCCCTACATTATATATATTGTCCCCCTCACCCTTCCCCCAAGAACAGATGCAGATTACAACTACCACTTTGTAGGATGAACAAATGGAGTAAAAGCATGACTAAGCTACTTGTCTCTGTACAGCACATGTCTACCAATGTACAGAATGGTTTCACTGCAGAGGTAACCCAGAGTTTCAATCTCCAGATTCATTTCCTTCCATGTATATACAGCCTTTTACACTAATTTGCTTATACCTAGAATGCAGTTTTGCAACAGGGGCTGTTTCAATGCTGTTCTGGTGAGTGTTAATGTTCTTCAAGGTCGCTCATGCTGTTCATTCCCTAATGTGCTAGCAATAGATTGTGGGTGCCATATTTAACAATGCAGCCTCATTTGCAGTCTCATTAACATAGATAACAGCTTATTTAAAAATGCCTAATGTTTGCACAAAGTCTAGGTGCCATCCACCTTGAAATACAGGTATAAACTTGAAGTTGTTTTTTTTATTCATTACATCATTAATATTGATGAGAGGTCAAAGTCAGGCATTAACATAATCGTTTTAAAGATTTTTCTAAAACAGATTTCTAATCTTGTCCATGCCTTTACATAGGTTTCCTCTCAAAATCTGTAATTTATCTGTCGAAATCAATTTAAGATCTCTCTTTGACAGGAATTATGCCAATTATGCTGCTGCTTTCATTGATTTTTCAATATAAAGCATCTTTGTGTCTTAGCTGTAAGGGAAAAAAATCAATTGGATTTCAACAGTGGTGGCTTTCTAGTTGCAAGTTACAGCCTTGCCAAGCTATGCTAAGAGGATCTGCTTTATTGTTTACAGATTGTCTTGTTCGCCATGAATGTTCGGTGGTTTACAAGACTCAGCCTATGGTTATGGCTTGCTTCTCACCTATGTTAACCCAGTTAATTGTAATAGGTTTTGCATTTTAAAATTTGCTTCAACACTTAATGAAACAATAAACAGAAAATTAAGGAAGGTTTCTGAATCTTACTGTATGCAAAAAGTGATTAAATATCTTTAAAACTACAGTCTTCACAGTGAGTGTCATGTAATTTGTAGAGAAAATCCATTGTCATAAATTTTATGTTTAATCAAGTGCACCATCAGTAAATTTGTAGATGACACCAATTTGAGTGGGAGTGTTGATCTAATGGAGGTTAGGAAGGCTCTGCAGAGGGATCTGGACAGGCTGGATCCATGGGCTGTGGCCAATGGCATGAAGTTCAACAAGACGAAGTGCTGGGTCATTCAGCTGGGTCACAACAACCCCACATAATGCTCCAGGCTTGGGGTAGGGTGGCTGGAAAGCTGCTCGGCGGAAAAGAACCTCGGGGTGTTGGTTGACAGCTGCTGAACATCTGCCAGCTTGTGCCTGGGCAGCCGAGAAAGCCAAAAGCATTCTGGCCTGTGATCCTGGGGCTGTGATCCACAAGTGATGGGTTTGTCAGTCCTGGGTAAAGGCTGGTCTTGATCTTAAAGGTCTTTCCCAACCCAGCTGATTCTGTGATTCTAATAATACTTGCACATGAATCCCCCATTTCCGATTTAAAATCCGTCTGCTCAGTTGTGTGGTGTTGTCCAGTGGAACACTGCAATGCCCTATTAAGGTTAGCATTTAAAAGTGGTCATCATGAAAGTAAACACACTTGAACCTCCAGTGTAAACTAGCATCAGTGTTGTCAGGAATTATTTTCTGAAGTCACACTGTAAGCATATTTATTAGCCTGTAGCTGTGTAAGTGATACACACATATATCAGCTGTTTCCAAATAGAGAATTGATTCCTTTTTAATACTGAAAAACATCCAGTATCTACTATTAAGGTTTTCTTTGAAAATGTTAAGGGAACTAAACTGCAGAAAAAGCTGTTTGAATACTACAGAGCCCAACACCTAATTCAGAAAAACAGTTATTCTAACATTATGCACATTTAAAACGAAGAACAACAGTTTTAATGTAGGTCTAGCGTGGGACTATTGACAAACGTGGTAATTTTTACTTTTAAAATATGAAAATTTAAAGAGTCTCTGACTGAAATACCTTTAACTTCAAATCTGGATGCTACACACACAAAATACCTAAGCAGTTTGAAATTTGGCACACATAAATCTAACCTTTGGCTGTTTTGTTAATGTTGTTCCAGAACACCTGAGCTCATGAGAACATGACCTCTTTTTGGGATGTATCATTACATAGTAACGTGGCCAGTTCTTAGAGAACACAAGAATCTATGTCCCAGCAAAGACAAAGATAGGTGTAAGGTTATTCCTTCTTTTTATATTGTTATATATGATACTTAATATTCTGTAGCTGCAGGTGTGTGATTATTCTTATGCATGGTCTCCTGGTGTCTTAAGTCTTGTCAATTCAACTTCTTAATTAAGTTGAAATCAGTAGACCAATTTATTCTGATTGATAGCCTGATACTTGATCATGAGGTTGTGGGCTGGGTACTGTATGTTAACAGAATCACAGAATCCCGAGGGTTGGAAGGGACCTCAAAAGATCATCTAGTCCAACCCCCCTGCAAGAGCAGGGTAACCTAGAGTACATCACACAGGAACTTGTCCAGGCGGGCCTTGAATATCTCCAACGTAGGAGACTCCACAACCTCCCTGGGCAACCTGTTCCAGTGCTCTGTCACTCTTACAGTAAAGAAGTTCTTCCTGATGTTAACGTGGAACCTCCTATGCTCCAGTTTACACCCATTGCCCCTTGTCCTGTCACTGGATATCACTGAAAAAAGCCTAGCTCCATCATCCTGACACCCACCCTTTACATATTTGTAAACACTGATGAGGTCACCCCTCAGTCTCCTCTTCTCCAGGCTAAAGAGACCCAGCTCCCTCAGCCTCTCCTCATAAGGGAGGTGTTCCACTCCCTTCATCATCTTTGTGGCTCTGCGCTGGACTCTTTCAAGCACTTCCCTGTTCTTCTTGAACTGAGGGGCCCAGAACTGGATGCAATATTCCAGATGCGGCCTCACCAAGGCAGAGTAGAGGGGGAGGAGAACCTCTCTTGCCCTACTAACCACACCCTTTCTAATGCACCCTAGGATGCCATTTGCCTTCTTGGCCACAAGGGCACATTGCTGGCTCATGGTCATCCTCCTATCCACCAGGACCCCCAGGTCCCTTTCCCCTTCACTCCTTTCCAGCAGGTCAACCCCCAACCTGTACTGGTACATGGGGTTGTTCTTCCCCAGATGCAAGACTCTACACTTGCCCTTGTTGAATTTTGGACTGGGTGCTGGTCAGTGTTATTGGAAGCATTGGTATTTACCCACTAGAGGTAGTAAGTTACCAATGAATATGAGAAAGGAAAAAGGAAACTCATGGTAGTCCTGCGGAGAAGGACTTGGGGGTGTTAGTCAATGAGAAAATGAACATGAGCCAGCAGTGTGCATTTACAGCCCAGAAAGCCAACTGTATCCTGGGCTGCATCAAAAGAAGCGTGACCAGCAGGTTGAAGGAGGTGATCCTGCCCCTCTACTCTGCTCTCGTGAGACCTCACTTGGAGTATTGTGTGCAGTTCTGGTGTCCTCAACATAGAAAGGACATGGAACTGTTAGAACAAGTCCAGAGGAGGGCCACGAGGATGATCAGGGGAATGGAGCACCTCCCATATGAAGACAGGCTGAGAAAGTTGGGGCTGTTCAGCCTGGAGATGAAACAAGGGGAACACAAAATCACAAAATGGAATTTATAAACCTTTAGAATTAGTTTTAAGCAATGTTAAGTTCAATGGCTTTGTAACAGTAGCAGTGGAAAATTACTGAGGTGCATAATACATAGAAAAAAATAGAGTACAGATAGAGAACATACTGGCACAAGATAAATCGTTATAGTTGATGTGGTCTTAAGAAAAACAGTATAGAAAAACAGGACACAGGGATAAGGAGTATCTGGGAATAGCAGGTGTCCGGGATAGGCTGCGGGTAAACTAACTGATAAGTAGGAGGATAGGGGGATTATTATGTCTCTGGTGCTAGTGAACCAATTAAACTGGTATAAGCATCTACTGCACGTGCTTCAAAGGCTGCCAGAAGTGATGAAGATTGTTGGAAGAAGTAAACGACCCTCAGAGACCACCACCACAGTTCTGCACGCATGCGGGGAGCTTTCTGGAAAATTATGTAATCCATACGTAGCCTCATGAATATGTATGTATGCCCAGGGACTATATAAGGATGGCTTGTGTAGCAATAGGGAGACACACGTTAGGAGGAGTTATCCCCCGTGTCTCCCGGTGTCGCAATAAAGAATACCTGCTTGTCAGCTTGAAAACTTTGTTGGCAGGTTTGTTCCTGGAGTTTTCTCTGAATCAGAGAAGAGAAGGCTGCGTGGAGAACTCATAGCAGCCTTCCAGTATCTGAAGGGGGCCTACAGGGATGTTGGAGAGGGACTGATCATTAGGGACTGTAGTGATAGGACAAGGGGTAATGGGTTGAAACTTAAACAGCAGAGGTTTAGACTGGATATAAGGAAGACATTCTTTACTGTTAGGGTGGTGAGGTACTGGAATGGGTTGCCCAGTGAGGCAGTGAATTCTCCATCCCTGGCAGTGTTCAAGACCAGGTTGGATGAAGCCTTGGGTGATATGATTTAGTGTGAGGTGTCCCTGCCCATGGCAGGGGGGTTGGAACTAGATGATCTTGAGGTCCCCTCCAATCCTAACTATTCTATGATTTGCTTGCACTTGAATTTCTATGGGTTTGATATTTTGTGCTATTTTGAGTTAGGATCAGTACTGTATTTTAATATCCAACTTGCAGCTTGATTACAGGTTGATTTTTGTGTACATCTTCCTGCTATTCATATTTAAAACAAGCAGCATAGCAAAACCTGTAACCATTCGCTCTCACAAGTACAATTTAACTAAGACTGGGTGTTATGATTTAACTTTCTAAAAACCTGCTAATCAAGCTTTGCTTTAAAATAGCCTTGACTTTGTATGTCTTTTTTGACAACCTCAAATGCTTTACAACTTTTATAAAACAGTAGCAACAGGAACAAACAGCATTGACTACAGACTTGCCAATGAGTTATACCTGTTGAATTTGAGTTTCATTTCACACTTTCAGGTACTAGTATCCAGAGAGACTTCGAAGTTAACGACAGGTGGAAACTATGACCCTGCTGCAATTTAGCCCTCACTGCAATTTTGCATATAGACTGTATGAGGACCTAATAATTTCTATTTCACTCTTTAATGATGACAACTTGGCATGAATTATAAAAGGAGTATAAATTACTTCTTTCCTTGACAAGCACACTATATGTATACTATGGAGTATAATATTTATTGCACCATGTTAATCCTTTCTCATTGGAACTTTCCATATATCCACAGTACATCACATTTCCCTCCTGAATAATTATACACTTCTTGTTTAAACTATGGCCATAATATTTAATGTATTATTAGGAAAGATGTGTTAAAGCTAAATACCAGCTTTCTCTTGTGACTTATCTATTTGTTGGGGGTTGCAGCTGGGGAAGGCTTGTCCAACTTTCAGGAGAGTATTTGACTGAGAGAAGGGAATATTTGGTTTGAGAGAGGGACTGAAGAGGGTCATTGTCTAGTCATTGTTGCTGTTCCTGGTATTGAATGTCATCTTGGGTTATGAGTACCCATCCAGAGTCTGAGTGATGTGTAACTCTTCTTCAATTAGGTATATAGGTATCTAGGTTCCCATTAATGTGTGGACAGGGTTTTTTTGAAATCAGCTGGTTTTCCTGTGCAGCAGCAACACAGGTCACTTTTTAAATGGCCAAATATTAGATTGTCTAATAATGAGACTAATGCTGCTTTTATTGGATCCAGTGGCAGAACTTCAGTGCGCAAGAACTACATCTTATTGGTTTCAGTGGACTCAATATGTTCTGCCTCAGATGTACTGCTGCACCACTTGTGGCAATATGAAAGCATACAGATACTGTGGAAAGTGTGAATTATATTACATGCTCTACATAAATCCCCAATTTAATTTTCTCACAGACTTAATATGTGTAAAGAGAGTGTGAGGATTTTTCTATTTCATCACCTATCCATACACCAGTACATTCTAGTTGAAAAGATGTTTTAGAGATCCTGCAATCCTGAGGTGAAAGTCCAAATGACAGAAAAAATACCATTTTTCTTGATGCATTTTGCCAATGGTTAATTATATTTAAATTAACTCCACTTTAGCTAGGCTTTCTTCTCACGCCATCTTGGTCTTCCCCATTTCAGGTGAGATCCCACCACAGTCTGGCTTCAATTTTTCAGTCAAAATACCATTTCTTTGCTCTTAATTAAATCCGAAACACTTAAACAGATTTGCAACATGTGATCACAGGGGTGTTGTTTAAATTTGTTTTTTTCAAGTAGCTAACTAAAGAGGTTGTATATGGTTTAGGCGTACAGTTAGCTCGTAATCTCTGTTAGATCCTGTTTTCTCCTGACAATTCATAGGAAGTGTCAGGTGCATGAGATATGGGGCTCAAGCAAAAAAGAAAAAGTGCTGTGTTAAAGTGACAGGTATTGAGAATAAAACTTGTATCTTGTGATTCAGACTAGCACCATATGGTTAATATAGCTCACTGTCTCATGATGCAGTGAAATCACTGCATTTTGATGCACTTAAAAAAATTATGCTTTCAGCTGCACCTGCTTTTCAGCAAGGTCTTGCTTTTTGGGTGTTTTCTGGATGGCCTCATCAGAGTATCCTAAGATAATTGATTTGCTGCAAAGTCAAGGCAGTGTAGTTAAAATATAATTAACTGTAAAATGTGTTGTACTCCAGAAGTGACTAGGGACAGCATTTAATTTGGCAACAGTATATCCATCCCCTACACCGTTAGTGTAGCTGTGTTCTCTTGCTGTGATCTGCAGGAGATAGGGCAACATAGCACATATCTTTTCTAGTTATGTCTTTTTTCTGAATGTAGCAGTTCCTGTGTTGGGAAATGGCCAACACAGTTCTGATTGTTATAATCATGAGTGGGCAGAGTAGTTATAGCTGCAGAAGCCTACACAGCTGTATGGGCTGTGCAAAGCCTCTGTAAAAGCCTAAACAAAATGGCAAAATCTTTTCTGTGCTTCTAAGTGTAGTTGAATAGGGAAGATGGAGGATTATGTAAGGAGCTGTGGGACTAGTATATACTGATTTTTAGGGTGATGATTAATCATGTTCCAGATATTAATCTATTCCCTTTTTTCTTGTGATAAACTTCTTACTTATTAGGGATTATTGTCTGTATAAATGCTACAGCATATACTTCTTAACATACTGATTAATCTTCTATACAATTAAGAAAAAGACTTGTGTTCAAGTTATCCCTGAAATGGTGTTTTGAATATTTAATTAAAAAGTAATGTACTTATGAGTAGCAGTTCAAAGAGTCAGCAGCTGACTTGTCATGGGAGGAGTTCTCTCTAGTTGATTCAGTTGCCTGTCAGCATGCCGTAATACTCACTGACTTTTTCACTCAAGATTTTCTGTGCCCTATACATTGGAAGACATCTACACATACTTTATTTCAAAAAAGAATTTGGGGAATTGGATTTTATACAGGTTGATCATTTTGATTACAGAAATATTACATGCTCAATCAACTATAGGCTTAGTAAACTTATAATTCTTCAGACATTAATCCTTTTCTGGTTCAGATACAAACAGTATCTGAAATAATGTGGAACGCAGTGGTCTATTCCTGGCAGATCATACTTTATGTCTCCACAGCTGTGAATTAATGGAATTAGTGCCAACAGGAAGGCATTTGCGAGTGAAAATTTGGATTTTGATTTTAGCATTAAAGCATGTTCTAGCCAGACCTGCCTTACCAGAGGAAGCAGAATTCACAAGTGACATGGAAACAGGCAGAGAAGGAACAAGTTTTGTAATGGATGCTGCTCTGACAACATTTTGGATATTTTAATTTAAGTTAAGATTGATGTTGAAGAATCAAGGAAATTGTACTCTGTGGGTCTGCCTGCCATTTTCTTTTACTTAGAGAACTGTACAATCAGAAAGCCATATTGTCCCTGGTGCTGGCTGGGAAGGAAGACAGCTTTGGGCAGTTTTGTGCTAAATGTGCTTGTCCAGGCTTTGTTTCAGAATGCGGGGTTTCTTGTTCAAGAAAGGTGATACCTGCCAAACCAAAAGCCTGAGAAAAGGCATTTCAGCCTATTCATTTTCAGAGTGGGAAAGAATCCTATTCATAGCAGCAGCTCAAAAAATTGCATACACTTGCCAATTAACACAACTTCTTAGTCTTTTCTCAGTTATCCAAGGTAATGGGAGACCAGAATGGGAGAGAAATTCAGTGTAGTACAAATTGTATATAGATTAGTCTTATGAAAATATATTCAATAAGATCACGTTTTAAAGCCTGGAAGCGGTTTTCTGTAGAGTGTAGGTGTGTTCAGCAGAAAGCAGAGCAGAGCCTGATGCAAATGGCTTCCCTTATGTGCCTGGGAGCAGGAAGAAAAGTGATGCAAAGGAAGGCTCAGCTTCATGCCCTTTATTAATACCGAACCGTGCATTGCTGATAATGGACTTTAGATCCAACCACAGTGTCAGACAGACAAGGGCAGTGACAAATTTTAAGTATCACTGAAGAACTATAGCAAGCATAGGAAAGGATTATTGCAAATGAAAAAGTAAAGAGAGCTTCTTAGTCGTAAATCTGTTGCTGTAACAGCTGTGAGAGACGCCATTGGGTCTGCTCCACTGCTGTTCTGACTGTAACATGCACCAAAGGCAGTCTTGTGTAGATTGAAGTAAAGGTTAGAAAGCTCAAAACTGTATGCTGATTTTCCTTCCCCTTCCCCTTCTTTCTGTCACTGAAGACCAAACACACATACTCGCATATGAGACTTTTATATGTAGGATCCCATACTATTTTCCTCAAGTATGAAAAAAATGCATTAATTGATTACTATAATACATTGAGAAAGTCCAGACACATGAGAGAGAAATCTATTTCATCACTGGGGGATTTTGTTGCTGTCAGGATATATTTTAAAGGCCATGTTTTGTCTTCACACAGAATGTCTCCTCACTGGGATCAAAGAACAATATAACTGAAATGAGACAGTTGTTTTCACTTAAATGTCCAGTGCTGAGCATACGATTTAAAAAGATTTGAATAAGCAATTGATTTAGCTGTGCTGGGAATCACTGACATTGATAATTATCTCCTTCAGATATATCCTTTGGAAGTCTTATGAGTTTATTGACAGATTACATGGTATCTTCCTATTTAACTTCATGTGCTGTGTCAGGTGAGAATCAACTGTAGCACCACTGTAACATTATCAACTAAAATGCTGGTTTTCACCCAGGTGCTTTAGTTGGCTGTATGATATCCCTTACCTAGGCCATTCTAGGAAGTGGTTGTCTTCTGTGCAAATGGAAAGATTTGAACTGAAATCAAAGGGTTGAATTAGAATAAATATCTCTTAATATTTTTTTTTCTCGAGACTTAATGCTAATGCTGGTAGTAATGTTGCTGATGTTTTCAGAGTTGCAAACTATTAACTAGTGGAAGTGAAGACTATTTGGTGCTTCCTAGTTTTATTATAAACATACAGAATATTGGGAGATGTTGATAATTTGTGTAGTAGGAAAAGATAATACTGCTATTCGCTTTTCTTGGGTTCCCCTAATGCACATCTGTGGCATAATGATGAAATGTTCTGTGTGTGCCTGTTTCCCCTGGTTGCTAACAACTAACAACAGTTTGAGGGGCTTATCCATATTAATATGCCTCTGCAAGTCTGTATTTCTTTCATGAGGTGAATGCTTCCAATAAAACTCTTGGATGCAAGCTTCAAAAGAAACTCATTGCAATGCAGACAGACAAGAAAGGACTGCTAAAGGTCATGTCCAGTGTATATAATAACTTATACTTACATATAGAGCATATATATACATACATACATGCATAAATATATTTACATATGTGGACATACAGATTTGTTCTTTGCTGTGAAAGAGTAAAGTTTAAAGCTCTGGAGTACGTTTCTTAAACAATTACTGGAATTCTAAGTTTTGAGGGGAAAAGTTACGAACAATGCATCAGTATCAGCCAAAGGCTTAGTTTTCAACAGGAATATTTGCAAGACACTTCCATGATACTGTAAAACTGCCATTCAGCAGGGCTGACTGTGTCATGGGGTTTCTTTGTGCTTGATTGGTTAGAAGGAACTAATTTTGTTTTAATCTTCATCTGTTTCTTCCCAGGTAGATGCAGTCTGGAAAAAGTAATGTGGCTTGCTGTACTTTGGGAGGAGACTTCATGAACTCTGAGATAGACAGTTGTAGGTGATATGTTTCCTGAAAGCATTAGACAAGAACTCTTTCTGCCACCTGCTTGGAAGTGGTACAGAGGCAGAATAGCCACTTGTGGAACTAATTGTCTTTATAGTTACTGCAGTCAAACATAAATACTTTAGTAACCAAGTGCGTTATTTCATCAGACCTGTAACAGCTATTTGGAAACAATTTAACACAGAGAAGCTACAGCACTGTTCATAGTGATAGCAATGATTGTTTTAACTTGACCAACAGGGAAAAAAGAAAAAAAAAAAAAAAAGAAAACTTTGTTCCCTATTTGCCTTTTCAGAAGTTGTGAACAAAGCAGACCTTTTTCACAAAATGTCCCTGCAAGGGTATCATTAGATCATTTGATTCCAAAAGAGAGAATATTTATAAGAGGGAAGAAAAGAAACAAAATCTTTTTTATTGCATTTTACAACAGCGGGGAACAAAAGCATTAATGTTTCAACTGTGAATTAATGACCAATTAGGAGGTACTGCAGTTGTGCTAAAATGATGTAATGCTGCTGATCTTCTTGGCATATTGCTAGTACATTGTTTTGATGCTTTCTTGTTCCCTAAAAAACTGAGTTAATATTATGGGATGAATTATGCCATACTGTGTGTGCCTTTGTCATTCATCTCTAAAGTTGCGGCCTGCTACTTTAGCTCTCAAAAAGGAGGGGGGAAATTTGATATAAAGAACTCCAAAGTAATTGCTAGGAAAATTGCTTCCTTCGTGTCATCAGTGCCTGTACAAATATTTGTATCCATTTCCAGACAGATTCGGTACCTTTATGGTCTGAATCAATAGCTATATTCACTTGATTCTTCCATCAGTGCACACAGTCATTGTCCCCAGGTGTAGGCAGTTTATAGATGGAGGAATGTATATATAGATTGAGGATGTTTCACTGGTCTGTGTTGTGAAGCTGGTCTCCATAGCATCCTATAGAACAGTACAGACTGACTCCTCCAAGGGATGTTTCCATGTAGCTTTATGAGTCACTCCCCCTATTGAGCATTCACTGGAGAAGCTCAGTCCTTCAGTGCAACTTACGAGTAACTGCACTAGCTGGTGAATGATATGTGCCTCCCCGAATATGGGTGTATGGACTCAACCATTCTGTACAGAACAAGGTATCCTGGTTAGATACTTCCACAGAGAAGGATGTTAGAAAGATTTCTCCATTGAGAGGAGGTGCAGCCTTCATTTATAATGTAGTTAAATACAGATGAGAGATTGGCATTGGAATTAAAATAATCAAACATTTCAGCATTAAGAGTGTGAGTTTATGCAAATACGACCTTTATAACTGCTTTAAGTACAGCTTACAAGCAGAACATATGTTTGAGATGCTAGAACTGGTAGGAGTCAGCTCTTTTGATTTAAATTATCATCCCTCTTGCTGTGATAATTAGCAAAAAGATGACAGAGAATTAAGCATGAGGGGTTCGTTTCTTAAACATTACCTTTTGGTTGAAGCATAAATAATGAAGCAGTATATGTCCATAATTAATATTTTGTCATTCCTGCAGTTCATTGAGGATGAGATCAAACTGCAGAAGCATCAGAATATTAAGTAGCTTTTTCCGCTCTTCAAGCAGCTGATACCAGATTTCTCATCACACTTCTTGGTTCTGAGGCTGTTAGGGCAGACCTATTTAGAAAGTGCAAGTAGTGAAGAATTCAGCTTCATTCGGTACTGAGAATTAATTAAAATTATCTGCTGTTCACAAACAGCCGATTTTAGAATTATCTGGCAGAAATTCAGACCAGATACTTGCTTTCCAGAGTAATAGTGAGGAATATAATAGTGAGGAATAAGCGTTTGATGCTGTCCTGCATGACATGCTTATCTCTAAACTGGAGAGACATAAGTTTTATGGATGGACCACTTGGTGAATAAAGAATTGGCTGTATGGCAGCATGCAAAGTGCTGCGGTCAACGGCTCAGTGTCCAGCTGGAGACGAGTAATGAGTGGTGTCCCTTAGGGGTTGGTGTTGGGACTGATCCTGTTCAACATCTTTGTTGGTGACATGGATGGTGAGATTGCTGCACCCTCAGCAAGTTTGCCGATGGCACTAAACTCACTTAGGAGTTAGGAACAGATTTTGGAAATTGCTAAGCATTTGTGAACTTACTGACTTTCTAGCGTATAAAATTAGAATCATAGAATTCTTCCCTTAGTATTTAATTCCTGAATCTGGGATCAACAAAAGTGCCTTTCTAGGACAGGAAACCTGCATGTTCTTCCGTTAGGGCTTCTGCTGCCTCAGCAGCCTCTGTAGTGTGCAGCTGCCATTTCCAGACAAGAATTAGCAAACATGGATTTCATAATAGGACATTAACACAAAAGTATAACCAATTTTTCTGGATTTAGTAGTGCATAAACTAGGCAAAATTCTGATTAGCACATTCAAGGTCACAAAATAATTTCACTGTAAAAGTATCTAGTTGATTCTCGCAAGCTCACATCCCATACTCATCAACCAAAATCCAATCTTACTATACCTGTATGTTTAATTTTGAGGTTTTTCACTTCCTAGTGGAAATTCCTGACTTATTTTTGTTGATGATCAAGCTGAAACATCAAGTGCTACTCAGAAATTGATGTTACATAGATACTCATCACAGGGGAGCAACTTGAATTTATATGCTTTAAATCAAACCAGTATCAAAGTAGTTCATTTTCTTAATAATGACATGTAATGACTCAACTATCAGGGAAATGTAAATTCAGAATCAAAATGGTTTCTATCAAACCCCTAGACACAGGTATGCTTTAAAAAATTGCTTATTAAAATGAAATATCCAAATTCCATTGCATCTCATTAAACACCAGAACAAATTTCCAGTGTTTGAAGTAAAATTATTTAGAGTAGAAGAATCTGTTAGAGCTAAATACAAAGTCTTCTGCTTTCCACACCCTCACAGGCAGCAGTGCTCTGCAGTCGGAAGTCAGACAAAACTACTATTACCAATATGTTCATTCTGTCCCCATGACCATGCGGTGTGCTAATCAAAGAATCAGTCCTTTCTGTAGCCTATTTACCGAGGGTGAGAGGATCCCATTTGATCTCCTGCACAGACAAAATATCATACAGAGACTTAAGAGGCTTTGTAAGCAGCAACTTTAATTATCCTTTCTAGCTTGTAAATGAAGCATTTGGAAATTGATACATTAATGCAGGGATGGGAGGGGAAGTGACGCTACAGTGTTTCAGGGACAATGTCACTGAGAAGTTATGTTTTGTATTAATGTAATCTTGTAAACAAGCTTAAGCTCCTTGGTAACTGTATGGGACCCCATGCTGATCAAAGTGGAATAGTCTGGTCATTAATTACAGCAGCAGCCTGTGTTCCTTTGTATGATGATTAATATTTGGTGAATTCAGGTTGTTAAAAGAACATGATGATCTTGGATCCATATAACCAGATTAATTTCTAGTAAGCAGGATGCCGACTTGGAGAGCTTAGCTGCTTGAAATCTGCTGTAAATGAAGAACCTTTAAAGTTAATTTCATTTGCAGCTTTGTAGATTGTGGTTCACAGTTCTGATACCAAATCGTATCAAACTGAATTGAATCCTTTCTAACGTGAAATCAAATTCCTTTTCATTTTTATCTTGCATAGAGTGAGGTGGTTGCTTTTTCAATAGCAAACCAAATGAAAGATCAGACAGAGCTCTGCAACTCAAATGTTGCAAGTATTGATACTGTGCATTAGCCCATCCATTTCTGAATACTTTGCCTAGGGAAACGCAAGAAATGCGTGTTCTAGAGAAGAATTGGATAATTTTATTTCCCAGTATGCCTTAAAATAATCTTTGTATCTGCTGGAGTTACTGAACCAGAGGCAGGATGGGTTAAACGTCAGCTCACTCAGCTGGCTTGATTGGCATATTAGGAAGAAACATGCCTTCAACGCCCTGGTACAGTTGTGCAACTTTTAGTGCTATATTCTTGCTGATTTTAGCATGATGGTAGCACCTAGACATGCTGGCATCCCATTAAACTTGGTGCTTGTGTAAGCTAATACTAGAGCACAATACTTGTACTGCAGTATATGTGATATAATCAGGGAAGACGGAGCCTGAAAACACCTGGGAATTGCAGCTGTGCATCCAAAACCACTTAGCAAGAAACTAGCAGCACTGGAGAACAAGCTTGAGAGGTCTGCTTCCTGCTTGAGTGCCATATGTTTGTTTTTTATCATGGCTAGTGCTTGTTTTGAACTTCATCTGGGGCAGGAAGTAGTGAGGCTGTTTAAAAACTTCCAACAGTCTCTTACTGATAGAGGAAGGTGGAAAGTTTGCACTGGTTGAGCACAAATTGCAATATACTCCACAGCAAGTCCATCATACTCTTCAAGTAGTGTGGGCTGCATCTCAGGCAGCTAAGCTAGTGCTACAAGGCTAACCATCTAGCAGCTGATAGGAAGGGGATCTTACAGGTGTAGGATCAGACACCTGAAATTGGATATTAAAATCTTTTTAGTTTTATTAGTTGTCAGTGTCATTACACTGACTAGAACAACAGAAATAGTAATTACAGGTTACATAACTGTCATTTCTACTTGAACTTGAGCTGCTTATTCTGATGAAACTGTATTATAAATGCAGGATTGCCTTATTTGTCATCCTATTCTTTAGATAGTGATAGATTCAAGAAAGACATGAAAATACAAAAATTATGGAGAGCTGAATCATCAATTAGATATGAGGAGTGGAGACTTTTGAAGTTAAAAGATAGTTAAAAGACTTCTAATATAATTCAGAATGATTTGGAGGTCTCCATAATAACAGACTTAATGGCATCCTCTAAAGACTGTAATGGTCTTTTGACGTTTAAAAGCAAACGAACTCTTTCACATCAGTGCTCTCTCTTCTGTTACAGAATTCAATCCTAAGAGTTCTCTTTTCTCTTTGGATGTATTGGGTTTATATTTTGTGAAGTGAAGCAGTTCTGAGCAGATGACTGTGACAGCAGACACAAAGACCCTTAATGTGCTTACAGTGGCTACATCTAGAGTAGCAGTATGCCAATATTGCTACTAATGAAGCCAGCATTGATCTAGATTTGTTCGCTATGCTGCATAATTAAGCTTGAAGTTTATACCCTTCACTGTCATTTACATATGCTTTGTGTTATTTATTCTTTATCAGCTTTTTAAATTTAGTAGTGTAAGTAGGAGGCCACCTCACATATAGGAGGATTGCCAAAGAACGGGAGCTTTCAGAGGAGCCTAAAAATAGAACAAAGTGGATTGAATTGCTGAATAGCCACTGCAACAAAGGTCATTTTTCTCCTCACACAAACAACACCTTACACTGCCCCTTTGGACTTCACACTAGTTTTCTGTAAACATACTTTCAACTACAATGGAATTTTATTTTCTTTCTGAAGTTCTTTGAAACTCTCTTTACAATTGCCATCTGGCTCAACAGGTCTGTTAGACTGGGATGGTGAGCTGCTGTCTGTGCCCTGCTCTTTCCTACCACCTTCATTGGATCCTGATTATCCTTTGGCTTTTCTTCCCCTCCCCCTATATTCACTTATTGCAAAGTACTTCCTTGGGTTCCTGTGCCCTAATTACATTTTCTCTAGCCAAAAAGACTGAAGAGAACCTTGTGGAATGTTTGCTGCCTTTTCCCACCATTTCAAAGAGAGTTATTAATCATCTTGGTTAAGGCCAGCCTTATTTTCATAAATGCTGGCAGTCTTTCTTCTGACCTCTTAGTGGTAGTGGATGATGGCAGGCATTTTGTGTAAGGAAGAATCCGTAGTCTGGCTGCCTTTAATCATGTTTGATGGTGCAGTGATATTCCCATAAGTGCAGTGATGAGATCCTGAAGTTGCAAATATGAATGCGTTCATGTTTGTGAGGCGTTACCATCATGTGCTGCTGGAAACCATACCAAGTCAAATGAAACATTGGTATTTATAGTTTCATTATTTAGTTTTTTTATTCTAGCATGTTTACAGATAATTGGGAGTATATTGGAATACCTGTGGTCATAAATCAGTCAAGGAAGTATCGGGATTTTATGTTTAATGTGATTAATTTATTCTTGAACTTTTGCATTTGCTGAGCCTCTTGCCTTTGAATTGTTTTTGTTTCTCAAGGTAACAAAACAGACTGAAGCTGAAATACACTGTATTTTACTTTTCCGATTTCTTTTTATATTGTTCTTTCTTTTTCTTTACTTTCTTCCATTGATCAGTGTAACCAGTAGCAGATTTTGGAGCCTGCAGTCGGACTAAGCTGTTTCACTCTGTAAACAGAAAAGTCCTTGTATCTGTTTAGTCTAAGTGAGAATTATGTAGAATTTAACTACCCTTGTAGGATGAAATGCCATGCCTTGCTCATAAATCAGCTCCTTAACATAATTTAAGAAAGGAACTCGTATCAGACTGTTTTATGAAGATATTTGAATGCTAAGTGAAGAAAGCTTATTGCTTTTTAGTTACATTGTAGCATGGAAGTTAAATTAGACAAATTTTAAAATTCTTATGCTTAGCATCAGTTACATCTATTCCAGCTTATATAACTATTTGACAATGGCATCGATGCAATGTTTTTATCTGTTCATGTGTTCTTTTGTACATATATACACATACACATGCAGAGATATATCTATAACTTAAGACAGTTAAAATATTCAACTTTATGATTCGTGAGAAATTTGTTGCTTCACTTTTGATGGTTTGTAATAAGTTAGTAAATTGCAGCTGACACTGATGTGTGCTCTATGGCATACAAAGATATGCGTTTTCTGACAGCAAGTGTACTGCAATTTCTCTTTCTGAGCTGTAGTCTTAGGAGGAGTCAGGGATCTCAGGGATTGCATATGCAGTTACACTCCTGCAGACTCTTGCCAGGAAACCAGGAATTTCTTTTGTATGGCCTCTTTTCAACTAGCAAAGAAAAATCATTGAAAATCAGTGCTAGTCAGTGAGAACACTCTTCAGCCTCTTTGTGTGACTGCTGCAAAGTAAACTGATGCTTTTGCCATCTGTTTCAGGTTGCAGGGAGTGAGAAGGGGAAGGCACTTTGTTAATTCAAATATCATTTTATTGCTAGTTTTACCTAAGTATAAATATTTAGCAAGTCATTCATTACTTAGTAAGAACAACATCATTTAGGTTTTCTGTGTGATTTTTAAATTTAATACAATTAATCATCATATACAATGTAGAAATCATTAAGAATAAACTAAGTGTGGGTTCTTCAGTAGTAGTATGGGAGGCTAACAGTAGCTGCTTTAGCACTCAGGAAGAAAAAGAATAAGATTTTTGGAGATATTTCATGATCTCTTCAGAAAATGGGGGAAGGATCTTACCTGCTTTCAGGAATACCAAGAATAGCATACTTTTTCTTGTTTTTCTTCACCAAAGAGTTTAAAAGATCCTTATAATGACCACTTGGAAAATTTTCTATCACTTTTACATTTGTAACATCTCTGTTTTATCCTTGCATCCCAGGTTGTCCTTTTTGTGAGTATAAAAAATTATTTTGTTTAAGTGAAAACACATTGTGGAACTGTAACATAGGAGAGGAAAAAAAGAAAAACATCATTTCCAATTAAGGTTGCAGAGAGAATCTAGGTAGGCAGAATGTAATTGTAGAGATTGGAATCTGTCCAGTGTTGCAGGCCTAACAGCTGTATAATGAAATAAAAATCTTCTGTTTACAAACATTTTATTCTCATGAGCACATCCTACACTCAGTTCCAATCAATTTCAGTATTACCCAAAAGAAACAAATGATAACTTGATGCTGTGAGTAGGGGTTACATTGTAGGAGCATTTATTTATTGGTTTGTTTTGTGATCTTTACCTCCTGAACTACAAGATCTGTTTTTTCAGATTTAATTTTTGTTTTTCATACTCATCCCTACAGTAGATGCAATCTTACCCTTCAGATCAACAACAGTTGGTTCATTATAAGGCAGACAGGTCTGATTTCCACTACTACCACCCCTAAGGGATGTTAGGGAGGCAGAAATACCAACAGTTTGGCCTTTACTTTCTGTTGCAATAAACTAGTCTTTATATAATTCCATTTCTCGTTCCTTGCTGAGTTTCCCAAGAACTAATCCTGATGGTCACTAATTGCTTTAATTGTTGAATGTTTCTGGTTAGTATATAGGGATCTATTGTTCGTTGTTTCCTTCTTCCAGTACCTTACTTTTGAAATCAAGTTTAAATGCAATACTCTTTGGTCAGACTTCTCAGAATATTATCAGGATTATCAACCCTGTCTTGGAAGACTGACAGAAAGAAAAGTGTGAGGAAAGGGGGGATGACACCCAAGCTCTCGACACATGTTGTAATGGGAAGGTGGCACAGCAAAGCATTAAGCGTATGTTTAGTTATTCGTAGGATCTCCACATTAGATGCAATTGAATTATTTTTTTTTACTGCCTACCAAACATAAAAATCTGAACAAACTACATACTTTCTTGTTCATGTTCTCCATGGCAACTGCTGCATGAACAGACATTGTGAGCCAACTTTTGCATTCTTTCAAATGGCTCCCATGATTTGAACCATTGTCCATACTTAGAATGAAGTTATTGTGTAAGAAGTTGCCTTTTTTTCACAGAGATGGATCCAAACTCCATCAGACTCAGTGGGAGTCTTCAATATTAATGGCTTTAGGAAATCTAATCTCAAGGCCATAGTGAACATTATAACCCTAAGGCAGTTTGTTCTGTCTTCTGCCCTATAATCCTTTTACCAATGTGTTATTCTTCATCTTTGAACTAACTTCCTTCTTTAAAGTGGGTCTGTCAGTTTAGAGTCACTGTACATTTTCAGCTGCCCACAAAATTTTTAATTAGAATAGTATCAGAACTGATTCCCTCCAAAGACTTTTACTTGCTTTTTTCATCTGGTAGTCAAGATTATGCAATTTTCCAGGGAAATACTCTCTTGGAAGACAGAATGAGGTTAGCAATAGCTTCATAGTGGCTTCAGAGAATATCTGCTAAAAAATAAATTTCAAAAACATCTCAAGATAATGCTACTTTTATAGTCCTTCAAACACAGTAATGGGTTTGAAAGAAGGTAATTATTTTGTTTAGAAGGTTCCTGTGATGATATTGTGATACTGAAAATATAATAAAACATTGCCTTTTTAATGGAAAATTACACATGTATGTAGCTATAGCCAGGCAGTATATAAGCTATAAAGTGAATTGAATGCATTTCAGAACTCTATTTACATCTTTACAGACCACTCTGTAATACTGATTCTTCAAAGAAAGGACCATGTAAGTCCCTTTCTAATTTATTTCTCCATGCACAAAATAATAATGGTTTTAAGGGAGTTAAAATCCTGAATCTTTACCTTACTTCTGGCTGTGCCTGAGTGGAGACCACTTCCAAGCTTAAGACTTTTCCTGTCAAGGCAGTTTTAGACTGAGATACCTGAAGTAACTGTATATCCCTTCTTTTTAATTGCCTGGAGTGCTTCAGCAGAACTTTTCACAAAGCGAAGTCCATAGACAGATACAGGGGTTTCACTGAATTTTGGAATAAATTCTGAATTCTTTATTGGACACTGAGGATAAAAAGTTGTGTTAAACTGTAAGCATTCCGTGCTTATAAGCTGATAAATTTGGACTTAAGAGGACACACATTTTGTAAGGAAAGGAGTTTTATAACCAAGGAATTTCACATTTCACTAGTTACAAAATCCAGATATTACTGTGCAGCAAATACTATAGGCATGGATACAGGAGGAGTATGCTAAAAGTTTGCAATATATATACTTTGTTCAACATAATGTAAACACCTTTTTTAACTTTATGTGTATAGATTTGTACCTCAGAAATGTTCACTTTATTTTTCTTATTTGAGGAATATAATAATCATGGTAGGTTTTAAGTTGCCAGGTCACATAGGTACCACTTAACCAACTGTTATATTGCCAGAACAGAAAACTGTCATTAAGACAACAATGAAACCAACAGGACTGTAGACAGAATAATAATGCCTTTTTTTGAAGACCTGTCAACTGCACAAACTCTGTGACAAAACATCACTGTCTTGTTGATTTGAGGCAATTATTGGGGTGGGAGGGTTGGTTGCTTGGGGACAAGGGATTTCATAGTAAGCTTGACAACCTACCCAGAAACATTGTTTCACTTACCTGCTGGTATCTTCCAGTCTTAATGTTTGAGGTGCTGTGATTAAGTTTTTATCAAAGACCTATACTGACATTTTAATCCTGCTCTACATTTTTTTCACAGTTGAAGGTTTGCCTTGCTAGTAGAGGACCCTGATGTTTTCTTGGAAGGTACAAGACTAGATACAATAATAAGACTCAGTTAACTCATAAGCAAATTCCTGCAGTGATTAAATAAGGAAAAGGAAAATTATGGGAGCAGATTGGTTCCTACTGTAGTGTTTAATCTGTTGTTTAATTTGAAATCCATGTACTTTCCCAGACTTTAACTTTCTTCATATCTTCCACACACTAGCTCCAGGCATGTCTTGTTATAAGCTGCCTATTTGGTTCTTTTCTGAGAGCTGAAAGTTGAACCTGCCATTTCAGTTGCTTCAATACTAGTGTTTCAGTAAGGACTGCTAGCACTGTGCATCATAAAAATGGATAATGCAACTGTAGGTGCAGGCAGAATTTTAAGCAGAGCAGTAAAGTAATAGTTAATGTCCAAAAAAAATTTGTATACCCATAATAGCAACTTTTCTGTGCTATAATTCAGATGTTGGAAAAAAAAACTGTTTTACATGTTTTAAATATCTTCTTGACGCTAATATTTCACATACATATTTCACAGATGTTTTCACATTAATAATACTGTACTTGTGCGATACTGTTCCACCCGTGTGATGTTTCTCTTGCATGCACTATATGGTATTCCACACAGAAAAGGTTCAGTTACATCATATTTTAATGCACAGTCTATAATTTTACTCTGAGGTATTTCAGAATACCCCCAGCCTGCACCCATTCTTTCCTGATGAAATCACCTGGTTTCCCTAACTTTTTTTTTTTTAACTGAGTAAATTTCTGTTCAGGCATATGTCAGTTTAGCTTATGTAAAAAATTAGTATCATGAAGATAACTATTTATAATGCAGTAACATCTGGAAACCAGTCAGTAATTGGTCTCTGCTAAATGTATTATACGGTACCTCTTCTCTGGAAGCAATAGCGATCCTACTCACTCTTCCTGTAAACAGTGTGCTGAGAGTTACAGGAGCCTTCTATGAAGTCAAACTCCATTCCTTTCTTTTGTGCGATGGTTTAGATGCTCTGTTTTTATCAGTACACATAGTATATTTTATTAGGCTATTCTCATCAGAGGTTAAAAGTGTTTCCTAGAGAGGAAGTAGGTTTGATAGCCCAGCAGTTGCCATTTTAAATGCAGTTGTCAGTAACTCATGTGGAAAATATCAGGAGCTTATAAATATCACCAGGAACCATTTGTTTCTTCCAGATCTGTCAGCACCAATCATATTAGGCCATATAAGGCCATCAGTTGCTTTGAAGTCAGACAAGGAAGAGAACATATGCCAGAATCGCTATCACCTATGAAAAAGAACTTGTCTGTGCTCAGGGCAGGACTGTAAGGAAGGACAGGACATATTTCATCCAAATTCTTTACAAACTGAATGCAAGTTTTGGTCAGATTTGTAGTGCTTTTGTTCCCTAGCCATACCCTCCAGAAGGACATTTTCCTTGATACTGATTTGTTGCCTTTGCAGAATCAGTGCTCTGTCAGTTTGCTGTGCAAGCTAGGTAAGCTTTCAAGTAATACATGGAAGAGTAACTTACTTAATGAGTCTAAGACACAGTCATATGGGCAATACCCAAAACAAATATTGTGAATAAACCCACAAAAGTCCCTCTGATATTTTCAGGTATTTTTTCTGGAACAGTGCTGTGCTTGTTTTCATGGGGCAATCCTGTCACTGGATCAAGTGAGAAGCTAGGTGGAAATGTAGCAGAAGAAAGCTGAGGCAGAAGGTCTTGCATTTCGAATAGGTGTCAAATGCTATGTATTTTGAGTGTAGGAAAGATGGTGTTCATTTAGCATATCTTCTGAAACAAAAAATGTACACATAAAAACATAGCTTAAAACTTGTACAGTTTAGACAAAAAATGAACAAAATGAACAAAACAAAAAGAGAGGGAGAAACACTTTGTTCAGTATTTAGGCAGTATAAAGCAGCAGATATTAAATGGTTCAATTTGCCTCAGCTCTGCTTCTTGCCCTAGACTCTATGGTCAGTCATCCAGTGAATTACAGGTAAACAAAATTTTTGGACACCTTATATAGAAAATACCCTTTTTTGTGGCATGGTCATATGTGCATATTTCCATTTATTAAAAAAAATGTGCATAAAGCTTTCCAAATGTACTATGATCGGGTGTTTTGTGCTGGCAGTCTACTTAGCTGGATAGGCAAAGAGGAACAACTCTTGAAGAAAGCGTTGACCTTCTTACCTGTAGAGTTTTGTCTTCACAAGAGTTCTGCCTTGTCTTTTCCTCTTCCTTGCAGATTATTGTCTGGTATCAAATGGAAGTATGACTCACTTTGCCACCAGCATTTCCATACTCACACATCTTCAGTAGCTTTCTGACTCAACAAGAGTTTGTGCTCTGCACTGTCACAGAGGACCTGAGTCCTCTGCAGTGTGGACATTGAAAATTTGCAGCCTTAGTTTCCTTTGAACTACTCTTGTAATGAAAAATAAATCTCACTTCACCAGCTTTTGTAAGTGCATCTGCTTTTCTAGCATTGCTCTGGTATCACATGTCAGTTCTAGCTACAGATACCAGTTCTAGCTACTCTGGGATTTCATCATTTCGGCTAGAGAAAAGAATAAAAATTAAAAAATCCTGTAATAGTAGTTACACTTTGGGCTATAATCTATCACATTCACTCATGCTACCAGTTAAGTTGAGAAAATACACTTGGGGCACATATGTGTGTGTCAGGTAACATGAAGGAAGAGTTTCTTTCCTAAAGGGTTTTACTTTTTGTCAAGTGAATGGGAAAATCAATGCTGCTACTGCCTGGAGAAAAGTAATATGGAATACCTGTAACCTCTGATGTTCTCTTAACACAGATTTTCCAAATCCAATTATGCAGTTCATGGCATTACAGAAAGGCAATTGAAGTTTCCATACTAACTCTTTTCAAGAGAAAGCACTCACCACCCTCAATGGAGGTGAAGGACCCTTATGAAAGTTGTCAGTAATGAAAGCCTTTTGACCAGGCACACTACATGCTAATCTCAGGAATCCCAAAGAACTGGAGAATAAATTAGACCCAAATGTCTAAATTAAGTGTATGTATCAAAGGTGACAAATACTTCAGTTCAGAAAGTGCTCTGGTTTTATCCAAAAAGTTCTGATGTTTTTAGCTCTGAGAAAACATCTTTTGTGGCTATTATTACTCTGGCAGCTGTTAAAAGTCATGATACCATTATTCTTGGGACCTTCCGAGCAAGGGGCAGAAGAGTGAAATTGCAAAAACTGCAAAGTGGAGCTGTGTTTTGTATCTAATATTGGGATAAATCTCCTGTCATCTACACTGATGTAGGTTTACTATTAAAAGATGATAAACTAATGTTGGGAGATGCAAGAATTTGCAGGTTTTGTATTGCTGCAGAAAGACAGGACATTTTACAGGGCACTAGGGAAAATGTATGAGAAAATAATGGGCTTTTATTACTGTATTTAGTGGGCATGAATCCAGTCTTTCAGAACTGAGGTTGGATTCTTTAGATCTCTGCAGTGGCATTCATTACAGGTTGGATTCTGTTGGATGCACAGAACAATCCATTAAAAGATGCAGATGAACAGTGAGCTTTTTGAAAAGACAGGCTACAGAGTGCTGTAGCTAAAAGCTCTGCTGGCCATAGGGGTTTTCACTTATACCCCATTCAACCCACACAGATTGCTTCAAAATTTCAACAAGAAGGTTATTACCCCCATCCTATTTAGCAGCTGGCATACTAAAAACCCTGGCATATTATTGCAACTGAAAAACTACTGGAAAGCTTTGAATTCTGGTATATTTTTAGCAACAGGAACCAGACTAGTTTTCTCTGCATACATTTTTCATCGTATTTTTCAAAAGTTTATTTACATCTTTGGGTAAATTTTGTTTCAACTCTGTCTTCCTGAAGAAGCAGATTTTTTTTGTATGTACATGTAGGAAGGGCAGTGTGATGTTCTCTGAGTTAGATAAAAGGGATGAGAAGGCTTCAACCTTTGACCAGCTGACTGTTGGTTCTGTAATACTTCTTCTGATCAAAATAGTCTGCTGATTAGGTTTCACTTGGTCAGAAACTGGAAGAAGGATAGGGAGCAACGGATGTGCTATGTCAGCAAAAGTAGTCTTGAACAGTTCTTGTACATTAACAAAGCTGTTATGGAAATGTTTCACAGATGTAGGTAATACATGTGTATAGAGAGGTAAGAAAATATTGTCTGAGGGATGTTGTGCATGTATATTGCCCTAGGATGTAGATTTTTTGTTTCTAAGCCCAAAACCATTTTAATATAACTGTTTAATATTTGGCTTATTCTTAATTCTTTGCATGACTGCCATGAACCAGAATCATAGAATAGTTAGGATTGGAAAGGACCTTAAGATCATCTAGTTCCAACCCCCCTGCCATGGCCAGGGACACCTCACACTAAACCATATCACCCAAGGCTTCATCCAGCCTGGCCTTGAACACTGCCAGGGATGGAGCATTCACAACTTCCCTGGGCAACCCATTCCAGTACCTCACCACCCTAACAGTAAAGAATCTCTTCCTTATATCCAATCTAAACCTCTGCTGTTTAAGTTTCAACCTGTTACCCCTTGTCTTGTCACTACAGTCCTTAATGAATAGTCCCTCACCAGTATCCCTGTAGGACCCTTCAGATACTGGAAGGCTGCTATGAGGTCTCCACGCAGCCTTCTCTTCTCCAGGCTGAACAGCTCCAACTTTCTCAGCCTGTCTTCATAGGGGAGGTGCTCCAGTCCCCTGATCATCCTCGTGGCCCTCCTATGGACTTGTCCTAACAGTACCATGTCCTTTTTATGTTGAGGACACCAGAACTGCACACAATACTCGAAGTGAGGTCTCACGAGAGCAGAGCAGAGTAGAGGGGCAGGATCACCTCCTTCAACCTGCTGGTCACGCTTCTTTTGATGCAACCCAGGATACAGTTGGCTTTCTGGGCTGTGAGTGCACACTGCTGGCTCATGTTCATTTTCTTATTGACCAACACCCCCAAGTCCTTCTCCGCAGGGCTGCACTGAATTTCCTTTTTGCCCAACCTGTAGCTGTGCCTGGGATTGCTCCGACCCAGGTGTAGGACCTTGCACTTGGCATGGTTAAACTTCATGAGGTTGGCATCAGCCCACCTCACAAGTGTGTCAAGGTCCCTCTGGATGGCATTCCTTCCCTCCAGTGTATCAACTGAACCACACAGCTTGGTGTCATCGGCAAATTTGCTGAGGGCACACTCAATCCCATTGTCCATGTCAGCAACAAAGATATTAAACAAGACCGGTCCCAACACCGATCCCTGAGGGACACCACTCGTTACTGGTCTCCAGCCGGACATTGAACCGTTGACCACAACTCTTTGAGTGCGACCATCCAGCCAGTTCTTTATCCACCGAGTGGTCCACCTATCAAATTGATGTCTCTCCAATTTAGAGACAAGGATGTCATGTGGGACAGTGTCGAACGCTTTGCACAAGTCCAGGTAGATGACGTCAACTGCTCCACTCCTCTCCATCACTTTTGTAGCCCCGTCATAGAAGGCCACCAAATTGGTCAGGCAGGATTTCCCCCTAGTAAAGCCATGCTGGTTGTCACCAAGCACCTTGTTGTTTTTCATGTGCCCTAGCATGCCTTCCAAGAGAATCTGCTCCCAGATTTTGCCAGGCACAGAGGTGAGACTGACTGGTCTGTAATTCCCTGGGTCATCCATTTTCCCCTTCTTGAAAATGGGGGTTATATTTCCCTTTTTCCAGTCATCAGGAACTTCACCTGACTGCCATGATTTTTCAAATATGATGGCCAGTGGCTTTGCAACTTCATTCGCCAGCTCCTTCAGGACCCGCGGATGGGTTTCATCAGGTCCCATGGACTTGTGTACATTCAGGTTCTTAAGATGGTCTCGAACCAGACCCTCTCGTACAGTGGGCCCAAGGTCTAGGTTTTCACAGTCCCTGCGTCCGCCTTCCAAGACTCGGGTGGTGCGGTCAGAGCCTTTGCCAGTGAAGACCGAGGCAAAGAAGTCATTCAGAACCTCAGCCTTCTCCAAGTCTTGTGTAGCCAGCTCTCCCGAAAGTTTCCGGAGGGGGCCTACATTGTCCTTAGTCTGTTTTTTAGCTACTACATACCTATAACATCCCTTCCTGTTATCTTTCACATCCCTAGCCAAGTTTAGCTCTAACTGGTCCTTAGCTTTCCTAACTTGGTCCCTAACTACCCTGACAACATCCCTGTATTCATCCCAGGCCACCTGTCCTTGCTTCCACCTTTTATAAGTTTCTTTTTTCCTGTGAATTTTTCTCAGCAGCTCCTTACCCATCCAAGGATGTCTCCTGGCCCTCCTGCTGCACTTCCTTCTAGTCGGGATGTAACACTCCTGGATTGTAGCAGGTGATCCTTGAATACTAACAAAGAGTTTTGGGCCCCCCTTCCCTCTAGATCTATATCACATGGAACCTTGCTAAGCAGGTTCCTTAAGAGGCCAAAGTCTGCTCATAACTGTGAGGTTTGTTGGACTGAATAGGGTCCTGATCCTAAACTGCTGGACACAGTAGAGATATTTCTCTGCCCTTTACAGGCACTGAGGCTGGGTTATATCCTGAATTGTTTAGTTAAGAGGAAGACATCTATGGATGTTATTCTCATCTATGCATATTCCAAAGTAGCATTATATCACATGGCTGTTAAATTTATATTGGGTTTTGGTTTGGGTTTTTTTTTAAGGTCAAAATATACAGATAGTTCAAACTGTCTTGGAGTTTAAGCTACTATTCCTGTATGGCTGTATTACAGGGACAAGTCACTGGAGCTCTGAAAACCTAGTAATTTACTAGTGATATCTTTACATTGAGGGTATAAATATGACACTGATGCTGTTTTGGACTCAAGTACTTTCATGTTCTGTTAATACATTTCAGTCTTGAATGCGGTTATTGGAGTGCGAGAGACTGTTGTTTACTCTCTCTCTCTGCCATCATCTGCAAATTACTTAATAGCACAAACAAATGTTACATAAACTTTAAGGCTTTCTTTTAAGCAGCAGAAGCAATGAAAAAAAAGGCAGTAGTGAAAGGTCTTCATTTGTGGCTGTATTCCTGTTAAGACCCTGTTTGATTACCTCATGGCTAGATTGAGTGTAACATGCAGATTCTGTTCACAGCCTTTTACAATTAACTGATACTTTAGAATCATTAGGATAGGCTAAGACATCAGTTTTGTTCAAGAGAAAGTATATTCTGATCCTTCTTACAGGACTGAATCTAGATGGCTGGTACTATTACTCTATAACCACAACACTCAGGGCTCTGATGAAAGTTGCCACCTACACATCCACAGGGTGATGACATTGGATGTGCTCATGTATAAACTTATAAACCATACCAGCTTTCAGTCTGCATATTAACCAACCACATGCTGACACCAGCAGCAGACAGCAGTCCGATTTTAATCCCCAGTCACAAATGCTTCAGAGGTGGAGTAAGTGTGATGGTAGGTTTATACACAGTGACAGGAAACTGCCTGGTGTGTGCTGAACTAAACCTGTCTGACTACGCTGTAGCATAACAGTAAGTCTGATGTAGTGTGTCCTGCTTCTCAGCACTCTAGAAGAGAGGGTAGGCATGTTGGCTTGGCAGAGTGCACATCCATCAGAATGTTCCTCACCTTGGAATATCTGATGTTCTGATCCACAGCAGTTCTTACCCTAAGACAGGTTGGATTCAGTACCAACCACATTTGTATGACTTGGTACATTGACCTTGACCAAACAGGTCTTCATTAGTTGTTTCTTACAAGCTTGTGGAAGCAATAAGACAATAAAGTCTTTGGCTCAGAACCCTTGATTTTTACTACTGGTACGTGCTCAGTGGGATGTTATAAAGATAGAAAACTTTTCAGGAAGCTTTTTGAACATGTGGGCAGTATATCTTGTCTGTCTCAAAAAAATACCTGACATGTTGCTTTGCCATCCTAGGGGTATTTTGCTGGTTAGGTATATTTTCACCAGTGGCCAACAAACAAAAATTGGCAGCTGTCAACAGTTTATTTAGCTGGTATGGGTTTGTTTTTTCTCTCATTTCTCTCTTCTGTGTTAAACTCTAAGAAGAAAACTAATACTGGCATTGAGGCCATTCCAAAACTTACATGGTATTTCAGTCCTACTCAATTTGATTGCTTATGTAAGACTGATATTTACTGTGGAACTGGTTTACTAGGAGAATATAGATGTATTTT
The DNA here is from genome assembly GCF_012275295.1 of Melopsittacus undulatus. NCBI lineage: Eukaryota > Metazoa > Chordata > Aves > Psittaciformes > Psittaculidae > Melopsittacus > Melopsittacus undulatus. Next base: position 17,938,857 of record NC_047535.1, read on the forward strand.
TAATTATCAAAGGTGTTTGTCATCCCATATGGATATATCCAAAGACATTTTTCTTTCTTTTATGGCTGTTTGTGTGTTCTGCAACTTGAACTTGTTTCTATCTTAGCAAAATGAGAAAGACTCAAAAGTTTCTTGATCTAAATCTTTTATTCATACTGGACTGCGAAGGTACTGAGTTTGTTATATGGCGATCAGTACCTGACAGATGTAACATCTCTTCCTAATGCCCTTTATGCCATGTTTCTTACTGTAAAAAATAGTATAACGAAAGGAAACAAAATCTGGGGCTTTGGTTTCCCTTCTTTTCTAGTTAAAGAAGGTGGAAAGCTAAATCATAATCAAATTGTAATTGTAACCTGTTAATTACATCCTGCAGCTAAAGAGAATATAGGGAGAATTTAAAGAAACTTTTAAAAAGAGTCTTACATAGTATTATCTATTCCTGTATAAAATAATTAACTTTTTTAATACTGTTTAAATAATTTACCTGTATTTAAAACTAACTGTTTAAAATTTTACATTTGGAACTTTTTTGGCATTAACACTTAAATAAAAATTTTAAAATAGTAAAAAGTCTTTTAAATATTCAATACAATTCAATATTTAAAAAAAAATCAGAAAAAGTAATATACATTGTTCACACATAGTATTGTACATGACAGGTGAGCTCCAGAGTGAGCTTTTGAAATGGTCAGACAAGTCATAGCTTAATTGCAGTGAACCACTTGCTTATCCTCTCTCTGCACTCTAAAGATTATAACATCCTTACCATCAATATGTTATCTTTAATATTACATACACATACTGTACACAGTGTTTTAATTTCCATTTCTATGCCCAGAATTGTAAATAAATGTTTTTTTTCCTAATATTTAGATCAAAATACTCTTTAGCACATACACAAATATATTTAAGACACACACATTTGACAAGAAACATACCAATTTTGCTCAGCTCAGTCACAGAAAAAATTAACTCATAGATGCAAAATAACATAACTGAGAAGTTGTCACTGTTGTATTTAAAATTTATAATAATCTTATCACCAAATGTTTACAGGTCATGTTAACAGTAGGCTGATAAGGATTCTCCTGTCCCTTGGTGTATTTTCATTAATCCTGCCAACCATAATGGCAGCAGTGTAGGCATGGCACTGGTGTCTAACAGCTACTTTGTCTAATACCTGGTATTCACTGACAGTATTACAAACTCACTGTTACAGACTTGGCAGGACTTCACTAAACAGTCCGGTTTTTTTTAAGCGTAGGCATGTCTGTCATTGATAATTAAGTTTACTGACAAATTGCAAATTGTTTTCTCCATCCTTCTGTAAAAACCTCCAGTATTTAGCAAGATGCTTTCTACAGATGCTGTAAATAGATTCTGGTGGAAAGAGGGATACTCTCATGCCTCCTATATTACACGTGTCATGGTATTATGATTGCAGTAGCTGTGTCCTGTTGTACAAGGTAGCCCCCAGATGTCTTCATTTCACCTTGAAAAATTCTTTTCCAAGAGGACCCTGAAAATTTACGAAGACTAAATGGAACGTTTTGTGTAGCTCCTTAGGGATACTTGCAGAAAGAAAAAATACCAATGTAAATCAACATTTGCATCAGGAAGCCTAGCCTAGAAACATTACTCAGAACAAAAGCACATGCCACATGATGTGTGTAGTTACCCACAGCTGAACAAAACTCATGTTTCAGGTTTTGGACTCCTATTCTCCTGTTCATGTGCAATCTACAAAGTAGAAACTATTTGCAGGAATTACTTTGTGGCTAATTCTTAGTAATTGTTCCTGAAAATTTAACTTCCTCACAGATAACTCTAAGACATGATTTCAAGATGAAATTTTAAGAAGGATTTGAATGCTTTGCTCATGTCTTTGCTGTGTGACATTCTGAATGAACCTTAGGAAGACAAGGTTCTGTGAGAAATGTCCTGCCTTCCTTTCACTCATCTTCCCTTTTGTCTAGCATGAAGGTACTTCAGTGAGGTGTTCACTTCCATGATGGACTGTACCTGTGGTGACTTTGAGCTTGGTTTACATGAAATTTGATTTTTCTGCTCTCAGGGTAGCAGACTCTGAGAAAGAATTGTTTCCTAGGGAGAATAAGCATTCCAATCACTATTTTAATTCAGCATATGAGATAAACTGAGGACTTGAGTTTATTTCACAGTAAAAACATGGTACAACAACAGGCCTCCATTTGCATCTCTGAAGACCTCAGCCAAAGAGTTGGGGTTCTGTAGGATAAAGCAAGCAGTCAATGCTAAAGCAATCCTCCCCCACATCTTTTACCACTTATATCACTGGTCAGGAATACTGGTGCACCAGCAAGAGACCAGTTCTCAGCTCTTCTGTACACATGAAGATTCAGGCCCTGGTATTCTCAGCTCTGCCATTTTCATTAAGCCATCATGTGAAAACTAAGCATATTTTGATGGGAGAATTTCAGAATCAGAAATAACATAAAGTGATGAACTATTAGTTTTACCTTTGCAAACGTTTGTCTAGATTAAGAGAATTTGTATTTAAGTCTTAACCTCTCCTTTGATGTATCTGCAGTGTCTGTATATGTATATACAGTTCATAGTTTATATCAGACCCAAGAAAGCCTTATTATTCATTAGTGCTGTTTGGAGGATAAACTGAGCAGAAAAGGTGCAATTTTCTTGTAAAAACACATTATGGTGACTCAACAGAAGGAAGTCTATGAAAGGTTAAGCATACAACAGATCAAACTCTTAACTTTTTAAATTAAAACCTCAGTTTCAGGATTTAACGGCTTTTTTTTTTTTGCTTTAGATTCTTCATTTATGCTTTTGCCTGTACAAGACACTTGAGTGTCACTTTTCCACACTGAAATATGATTAATAGTAGAGAGACAAGTGTGTGGTTTGGGTTATTTTTTCCTGAGGGTTTTCTGTGAGTTTGGGGTTGTTTTGTTTTTGTTTTGGTTGGTTGATTTGTTGCTTTGGGTTGTTTTTTTTTAACAAGTGAGAATAAAGGCATCCTTCCTTTCTTTTTAATGGTTAAAAAGGTCATCAGTTGAAAGAATGTCTTTTTGGGGAGAAGGAAGAAGTAGTAAACACTGCAAAAATGACTGTGAAGCCTGCTTAAGAATTCAGGCCAAATACATAGGTCAAATCTAGAAAGATACAGAAGGACAAGTTATGTGGTGTATAATTTTAGCTCACAGTTTTCTGGTATGTCTGTAAAATGCATGGAGGGAGTTAAGGTTCTGACTGGTTATAAGTGAGCTGGAGAGCTACATACCTCAACTCAGTCAGAAGCAGTAGCTGAAAAGCAAACTATTTCTCGCTTTCTCTCTGCAGTTTGAGCTTACATTTGGATTTAATCCTCTCCTAAACAGAAGTGTTTACGCTTGCTCATTCAAGTAGGACCACCTTCTGTCTTTTATAACCAGGTTTGGAAGAAGTGACATTTCTGGCATTGCCTACCTGCTATTTTGTGATAGCCAGTTCAAAAATATGTAAAAGATGGTAGTGCAAATACCCTGTCATTCTGAAGGGACTTCCAAATACTGCATCGGTCCCACAGAAGAGTTGTCAGAGGAGCTGTGCAAAGGCAGCACAGGGAGAAATCCTTGGCTTTCCTTCTGAAATGGTGCCACTCTTCTAAAATGAACTCAGAACCAGAGGGGGGGGCAAAAGAAAGCACAGAATGAGAAGCAGTATACTCATTAAAAACAAGCAAGCAAACAGAAAACCCAACTCTTATTTGCTACATATCATACTTCAGAGAATCAGATTGTAATTAGGAGTTAAGCAAAATCTTTAGACACAGCCTCTACAAAGTTTGGTGCTGACATTAAAATACCAATTGTACAAATGATTGTGAAGACTGAAAAAGCCATCAAGCAGAGCCGATCCACTACAGAGGCTGCAAACTTCCATTCACTACAAATGGCTTCCTCTTCATCCTGGTCTCTGAATCGGTTTGCAATGTACCTGACCTCTTCCAAGATCTTAGCCAAATCTGGGTCACCTTCAGAGGGGTGGCCACTGTGCAGCAGGTTTTCTTCATCTGTTGGTGAGCAGGTCATCCGCCCACAGATCACTCCTGAATCAGTGGTAGGTGTGCAGTGAACCCCTTCCAGCCCCCTGAAACCGATGTATAGCATATTCCCATTACTGGATTGCTGGGCACTCAGAGTGTTCATCTCCACACTTGATAGGCTACCTCGACGCTGGTTATGTTGACAGGCAGGACGCACTTTATCTTCCCCTGGTCTTTTCATCCTCAGAAACCAAGCACACCAATTGAGAAGGATGATTCTTGTCTGAAATAAAATTGTTGAGAATAAGCATCTCTTCACATAGCCACTGTCCTTGGGCACTATTGGTATTTTTGCAGCCTGGGTGACTGGTTGGTCCATGGTCTCTGCTTAGTCTGTGCAGGAGTTCTAGAAAATAGCACCAGACTTTTCCAGCTGATTTACTTGCCCATCATGGAGGCTGCTTTCCTAATTCTAGTAGTGCTATTGATTGTCTCAGGCTAGCTTTTCGCTAACAGTGGGAGTTTCTGTAGTGTTGAGCTCACCTTACACTTGAGTAGGAATATGGCAGCCTTTTCGAACTTTACTGGAAACCATGAACTAAAAGAAAGCCCACTTACTGAAGAACAGTTACTTTTTAATAGTCTTAATAGTGCTGCTTTAGACAGTGGTCAATAAATTACAATTCTTTTACTGGTATTTATGCTCTAATATAAAATTCACATGACATTACTGTTTGGATGGGGCTGTTAAAATAGATGCTAAAATGGACTGGACCGAGCCACCAAGCTTTACAATTGTTTTCATGACAGGTGATTACAGATTCTAGAAAACAGATCTGCATATATCATACAGAAAAGATGGAAAAATCACTTTGTTTGAAAAAAAAAAAAAGTACTTTGCAAATTTAATCAATGTGTGTCATTTTACTGTTTTCAAATTGCCTTAATCCAGCCTTACAGAAAGTGCAGACAAGCCAGAGACTGTTCCAGTTGAGATGCAAGCTTCTGTTATTTATTTCAATCAGATTTTAAGAACTCACTCCAGTGTTTCTTTTCCAGAGCACTAATGAAATACTATTGTCTCATATAATGTGCAAATCCTTCACTGTAATTAATACTAAATATGGTCCATTTATTCTGACTATGGATTGCCACTCAGACTTGATATTATATCCAGGCAAGCATCCCAACCAGAAACAGATCTTGTCTTCTTACTCTATTTACACTATCTAACTTCACCAAGAAAGATAATATTCGTTAGCTGAGAGCTTGATCCAACATCCACCAGTATTGAAATAATATTTAATGGTCTTCTGCTCCTGAACACTAAAGCTCACTTCTCAAACTCAAGTACTCTGTTTTCTCAGGATGTTTGCCTCAGTACTAAACATTCATCCCTTTTAGGTCATCAAACATATGTATGAAGGCATACACCATTGATTCTCTTAATTGAAATTAATTTTAAAGCCACTACCCGGAACAGGTCAGGGAACATCTCATTATCTCTTGTCTGCAGGGCACTGCTGTATGCAATAATACCTCATTGTTCTAGAAAGAAAAAAAGAGAAAGGTCTTTCTGTTTGCAGTAGTGCCTGATGCTGCCATGAGCTGGGTGAAGTCAGCGTAATGTTCTTTGTGAAAACAACCATTCAGAGAAGTACATTATGAAAAGAATCATAATGCTTAGAAAAAGACTTTAATTTTTCCTTGCTCTTTACAGATGTTCTTGACCAGAGATGTAAAGAGGAGGATTTTCAGAGCAAGTTTCAGTTCTGCTTTAACAGCCATGCTTTTTAGGCTGCTGATGTTTCCATACACACAGCAGCTAAATGTATAGCAGCTACGCAGTTGCATCTTGAGGGTGGTGTATTTCATGCATTTAAAATCTCCATCAGTACCTTACTCTTTCCTTCTACTTATTTCCCTTCTGGTATTTGCAGCTTATTTGAAAAACACCTTCATTTACATATTTAGTTTTTAGCAAAATCCTGAGTTGCTTCTAGCAGTTATGAGAGAGATTCTGAACATATAAGCAGGCTGAGGTATATTCATTCTCTCACACACACGCACTCTAAGAAGCCTACCACACAAAAGGTATCTGGACAAATCATTTCTGGTAAAATTACTTTTCAAAACAAAATATTTAGGAAGGATTTATATATTTTTTAAAGTAAGAATTAAACCTGGGACACAAGCTGCTATATTGCTTCTTTCATCGGGACATTTGTGCAATTGCTCTCCTGAGACCCCACTTGCAGTACTGTGTACAGTTCTGGTGTCCTCAACATAAGAAGGACATGGTACTGTTGGAGCAAGTCCAGAGGAGGGCCACGATGATGATAAGGGGGCTGGAGCACCTCCTGTATGAAGGGAGGCTGAGAAAGTTGGGGCTGTTCAGCCTGGAGAAGAGAAGGCTGCGTGGAGACCTCATAGCAGCCCTCCAGTATCTGAAAGGGGCCTACAGTGATGCTGGAGGGGGACTCTTCATCAGGGACTGTAGCAATAGGATAAGGGGGAATGGGTTTAAACTTAAACAGGAAAAGTTCAGATTAGTTACAAGGAAAAAGTTCTTTACTGTGAGAGTGGTGAGGCACTGGAACAGGTTGCCCAAAGAAGTGGTAAATGCTCCATCCCTGTCAGTGTTCAAGGCCAGGTTGGACAGAGCCTAGAGCAACGTGGACTAGTGTGAGGTGTCCCTGTCCATGGCAGGGGTCTGGAACTAAATGATCTTAAGGTCCTCTCCAACCCATCTGCAAACTATTCTATGATTCTATAATGAATGAAAATCAAACCTTACCCATTTAGGCATTTTCCCCCCATCTGGATCATGATGATGGTATTGTAGAACAACAACAGTGACAATAACAGAAAGACCAACAATAATCATAGTGCTGGCAAAATACTGAGCTGCAAAATAAACAGATAATTACAGCAATATACTTCAGCTGATATTGCTTTGTAGCAATAAGGGTTGTTTATATACATGCATACATAAAGTTCTTTTTCTAGTGTAGTGATACACATGCTAGTTTAGGTACTTATGAGAGATTTCTCAAAACCAGAAATAACAGCAATTATTTTGAGAGGATAGCCAGCCTCCAGTAATGGCTCTGTGGAACTAAGCACCTGCTTTTTCTGAGCAACCTTGAAAAAAGCTGTCCTCTAATTTTCTTTCACCAGCTTTGTAGAGACTGGCTAGTACTTCTTTTGAAAAGTTTCTCGCTCTGTTTGAGTAGTTACAGTGGGAAGATTTACCCATGGTTGGCTCTGTATTCCTAATGTCTGACCAATGGTGTCGAAACTGGAACAAATTCTAGAGAAAACTAATTCGCTTATGCTTTCCTACAATACATGTAGGTTCTCTATATTGTTCAGAGGAGAGAGCATGGACATTGTATAGGGGATCACACCCATAAGGGCATCTTATCAGCTGGCCACATTTCTCTAATTCATTGCAGTAGGCCATTGTACAGGTAGTTATTTGCCTTATTGCTGGCCTTCATGCAAAGTCACTGCACCTCATTTGACAAAGACATGAAAGTGAATAACAGAAGTAGTGAGCTTACCAATTAAGGGCACAGAATCAGATGTTGCTGGCATAATTTCAGCCACAAGTAACATGAAGACAGTCAGAGACAATAAAACTGTTATACCTGAAAGAGAAACATAGAATAGTTAGGGTTGGAAAGGACCTTAAGATCATCTAGTTCCAACCCCCCTGCCATGGGCAGAGACACCTCACACTAAACCATATCACCTGAGGCTTCATCCAACCTCGCCTTATAACATTAGATTGGTAGCCTGTAATTACAAGGCTGTAAGAAGCAGCAAATGAATCTAAAGGAGTGCCCTTTGCAAGATGCATTCCCACTGTTACCCTTGCACCATCATGTTAGTGGTACTCCTGTCCTTTCTTGTACTACCTCAAGTTGAGGGTAGCAGTACTGTCAAACTAGTTCCGATGCTTGCAGAGATGCACATATTTTTAGATCCTCGTAACTGTTCAGCTGTTATCACAATTTGTTAATTAGCTGAGGTAAATCAAAGTAATTCTTGCTGCTTGCTTGCTTTAAAAACATGGTGTGATTTTGAGTATTTGAGCATATGACACTTGATTAATTGCCATAGAAGCTACAGGTGGTGGTGCAATACATCATCTTCCTGAAAGATTTGCTGTCTTGGACAGACTTTGATATCTTTTGATCTTAGCTGTTCGATTCTGCACTTAGCTATCCCCAGGCAGTCCTTTCTGTTGATTTTTGGAGTTTGACTTCTGTTGCTCGGTGATGAGTTCCCCTCTTTCTGGAATAAGACTTCACTCTTTTCTCAGGACTAGTTGTAATTAATAACGAGCTATTCATTGTCAGGTGAAAAAGGATTTAGGAATAAAGAATTGATCTTTAAATATGGGGAAGGACTTGATTAAGGAGCCTCTACTCAGCTAAATCACATTCTGGAGAAATGTCAATTTTGTTTCTACCTTTTAACGGTTACACCCACTTAGGCAAAGCCAGTGCATTTCCAGGTTTGTACGAGGCAAAAAAAGAGGCATGAACTTCCATCTTAAGGATCAAGTACTTAAAGTGATCAGATGTGATTCACAAACCAATGGTTCAGTTTAAATCCATTATCAATGTTATAATAGTAGCAGTTAGAATCAGTCTTTCTGAGAAGGCACCTTAGGCTCTTAATACAACTCAATATTAAAAGGAAATATTAATAAGTCTCTGCTAAAGGTTAAAGTGGTAAAATGCATATTTGTAAACTTGAGCTTTTCTCAGTGATTGTTGGGGTTTTCTTTGGTAAATAAATGTCAAAAAAAATGAAACCCTGCTTCTTAAGAAAGGTAGTCAGGAACTGCAGCAGGTAGTCACATTTCCCCATTTCATAACTTCAGTGTACCCTAAGCTGAGAGCAAGAACATCACACAGCTTCACCATCAAACAGTAAAAATAGCTTTGTAGCCAGAATAAGGCACACAAGGTATTTTCCCTTGCCTACTAAGAGCATTTAAAAACTTTCAAAAGGGCAACTTCTTTTTGTTTGGTCATATTTACAATATCCTGTTAAGGATTTACCTAGTGAGATCTTTTCTCCTGAGTCTGCTGGAAGCAGAAAAACTAACAAAGCAAGTGCTGATATCAGTACACAAGGAATAAGAAGATTGAGTCCATAATAGAGAGTCCTACGTCTCATAGTTACTGTGAATGTTACATCTGGGTATGGTTCTTTACAGCATTCATAAAAACTCTCAGTTCTCTTCCCAGGAACTCCTGTGTAGGAGGGAGGAGGAAGAAAAACATAAATTAATGTGAATAAACTGTATATTATATAGTGATTGTTTTTAAAAAGGATAAATGTTTTTTCTAAATTCTAATCTTCACTACAGGTAAAACTGCTTTAAGCTTAATTCCCAATCAAGTAATTTTTGTCAGGTAATAAAAGAAAGTTGGATAAAAGATACTGAATTCAAGTGGCAGTTTTGTCATCTACTTTTTTAATGTTGATTTTCATCTTACACCTGTTCTCAGTGTCAAAAATCACTAGCTAAGTAATTTATTAATTTAATTTCTATCTTCATTTCCCAATCTATTCCATTAATTTCAGCAGTGGAGATACGGTTGCAATTTCACAGTGTAAATAAGAAATCAAGAGCTTACCCACTAAATCCCACTCTCCATTTGAAATATAGCCAGATATATCTGCTTCTTGCATTTGTAAGTCCAAGGACCAGCCTCCATAAGTCCAGGATCCAAACTTCAGGTTACACTTCTGAACATCAAATGGAAACCAGCGCACATCTATGTAGCATGAGCTTTTAAATATGCCTAGATTGGATTTTAAACAAGAACACTTAATTTAAATGCTTGTTCCATGTAAATTTTGTAACCAGGCCTTGTTCTACATTTCACCTTATGTTTTTCACTTGTAAAGCATACTTAATCTTAGTTACACCTTGACATGTGAATAGCAAAAGTCAGTCACAGAAAAGGAAAAGAACCATTAACATGTTGATGTCATAAACTATTTTTTTAACTACATTTCCATTTGGCACATGGTAGCAGAATAGTTAAAGAAAAGCTGAGATTTTTAGATACTGTATTTCAGGAAGAAATTAAGCAGAATATTCAGTCTGTTTCTCCTATGTCTTTTAATGAATAAAATAAGAAATCCTAAAAAAGGTTTTCTATCTTGTTAGGTTTACACGATCTTGATTTATTGAGGAAACCTAGCTTCTTTTTTTTCACTTGTTGAGTCAGGCCTTGACATTTAGCGGCTTTCATAATTGAGTTGAAAACCCCCACCAAAAAGAAGATTTTAAATCAAAAGAACAACAGGCAACTGCCTGAAATCCTCTGGGGATCTTAAATGGAGAAAACTACTTTATCTGGAAAGCACTTGGCTTTATTGCTGTAGTTTCTACAATTCAGATTCTAGGTTAAGTTAATTCTAGTTATGCCAGTTGAGTTTAGGAATAGAAACAGTACTCCACTGCTGATATCAAGTAAATATCAAACACAGACTCTTTTCAGACTAACAATGTATTAAATGAACCACCCAGCAGATCACTTCAAATAGAAGATACATCCAAGATGTTACTGAGCATCTTACTATAAAGTTAACATGTTACTAGAAGAGCCAGCTAAATTAATTAAATTAATTTTTATTAAGAAGCATTACCATGGCTTTAAGAAACAATGTATTTTAATATTGGGGGCTTTTATTTTTATCTTCTTTCATACTTCCACACTTCTGAAATAGTGCATTATGACAGAAGAATTCACAGAATTACAATAAATGTTTATCTTTTATGGTGTTTTTCATACTAAGGTGTTAACCATTTCATTCATAATGCACCTAGGCTCAACTAGATCAGATGATGCTAGCTAGATAAATATCAGAGAATTTATGTCAAATTTGAGACCACACCATACATACGAAGTCCAAGTTATCAAAATTTATGACATGGAAACAGCCTACCTGGTGGCAGATATTGGCAATGTCCCGAAGAATTGACTAAAACATTAGTGTGAAATGTAGCATCAAATCTTTCATCAGCACTAGAACAGGGAAGAAATAAAATGGGTTATATGCTCTTTGAGTGGCTGAAGACTATCTGAAACAAATCTATTCTTTATAAAAGGATTATTTCACCCCCAAAACTTGACAGCTTTTCTCCTGACACCAGATTTTTGTGACCCCCAGATACTGATAATATTGGATTTGTACCTGACAAACAACTGCAAGTGAAGATAAGCCACCTCACTGCTGCTTACCTATGCCACTACATTCATTACAGTGCCTGGGTTCTTACTGATTTCCATTGGAAAGTAAGTGCTTTTTAAATACTTCTCAAGCACCTATATGGAGAAAACTGTTTTCTTGCTCTCTACATGAAAAGCAGTTAGTGACTACATCGATACATGGATAGTTCAGTGTCTCATCCTACCCCTTTGCATGTGTGAACACTATTACTGCATGGCATACATAAGATGGTTTAATGCAGCTTCAGCCTTCATTGTCTACTTCAGAATCCACAAACTGGGTTCAGCAATAAAAGAAACCACATTAGAGGTGTCGGTGTAATAGTGCTGGCCAGGACTGGCCCAGTGTGCCTTTTTGAAGTCTCTAGAAAAGAATCATGCTACTTGGAGAGCGCTTCAGATTATGAATTGCCAGCTCCTGCCAGGGAGCATCACAGCTACATCTGACAGTATAACACAAGAATTTACTAGGCATTAAGATTTTAAGAACTTCTAGATGGGAAACACCCCATTTTTTAAATATTTAGATGATGAAATAAAGACTCCTATGAAAAGCTGAGTAAGTTTGCTGAATTAAATCACTCTATGAAAAATGTTTAGATTTCTTAGTGTTGCAGTGGATGTATACTCGGATAGTATGGTATCCTCTTTCACAGTTCCAATTTACTACAGCAGGTTTCTATGATAAGGTATTACAGATTCTGATCTGTACATCTTTGAAAATTTGGGACCTAGATATTCAAGAAATTGTCAGAGTTACTGAAATTGGTGCCTACATTAAATTGCACAGAATGTATTGGGAAGGTTCCAGCAGTGAATGATCATAGCATCTCAAAATTATTTCAGGGACAGCTGTGTTGAGTTTATGCCTGATTATGGACACGGGCTCCTTTCTTGGGCTTTCATTTGTGCAGTGGAGTCACTTCGTGGGGACTGGTTGGCACACAGGGCAAATACCATACCATCTGCTGTTGGGCAGGGCAAAGGAAGTTGCACGAGCCTTAATGTCTGTGCTTCTCTTGACCCCAAAACCTGTGCTGTCTCTAGGCTGATTTGAACATTACAAGTCTCTGATACCCTGTTTGCCTACTAGTGGTTCAGTATCTCGTGATTTTCTAATCATCTAAAACACCATCAGAAAAATGCAGTAAGAATCTGAGAGGGAGAGAAAGTGAAATAATCCTATTTCTAGAAGAAAATCAAGTATAATAACTGGCATGTTTTTCCAGCAGGAACTATTATTGAAATAGTCCTTTTTTAAAAAAAGAACTTTTATATTTGAGCTATTCTGGTGTAAATTTTGTATCATTCATATAAAGCAATCATTATTTCAGTCATTATTACTTCACATTTGTTTTTTTCCTTGTGTATTTGAAGAAATTAAAAAGTACCTGGACACGTCTGTGATAGATGCAGACAAGAAAAAAATAAATGCAAATAGTTACTTGCTCATCTGGAGTTGCACTTTTGACTGTGGTGAGCAGAAGTCCTACAGTGTTGAAAAGCTTACAACTATTTAATTTGAACTCTGAAAACAAGCAGAAAAGTCTAAATATCATGTATGTAGCACAAATGGCTTCTAGCACATTGAGGGGAAAAGGCAATTTGATTCTAAGGCAGTAGAACAAATTCAGTCCACTCTCCTTTAGCTTCACAGCTCATGGCTGGGTTCTCTGAGTTCATGTTGCAGCTTCTCTTCCAGTCAGAGCACTAATTGTTCTCCCTTCTCGTTTTGGTTGTCTGTTTTCATGACATTTGTAAGAAACTGCTAAGATCTCTACTGATTGCACTGCTAAATTTGGCAGACATGGATTCAGAGGATATTGGGGAAAGGGGCAGCAAGAAAGACCATGCAAACGCATGTATTCACACAGGTGTGCATGCATACATGCACACAAGTGATCAAGAAAGTAGGTTTCATTTCCATGTGACTTTGCTTTTTCTAAGACACATTCTTTAAAGAATATCAAGAGGTACACAGACTCAAATATGAAATTCTTCTTTCTGAAAAAGGAGCATATGTGTTTTTCTGCACTGTGCTTCTAGTTGGTTTTGAAGTGCAGTGCTTCAATTAGGAATGCACCAAGTAGCTAAGCCTTTGCTTGATGAAACTTTGGACTCAAATGTAATGATAGAAAACGATTTCTGCTACACCTTTTCAAGAGTATAACCACTTGAAAGCAGATATTGCCTGCAGTACATTGAGATGACAAAGTAGAATTTTTTGTTATTCCATAAAGTACCAACCACTATGTGGCCTTAATATTTGGAAAATAATGCCACCAGAAATGTGCACTTATTTAATAAGTCTAGTAAAACTAACAAAATGGGAGAGAGCCCACACATGACACTAACGCAGTCATGGAATTTGTACATAGACCAAGATTTTTTTGCCTCAGAAAAAAAACAGATGAACTGGCCCTGCTCTCTACATTATAGGCTGGATGTAAAATCTAAGAAAGCTGCCTCAAGTTTCTGTGTACTCGGCTGCAGCATGATGTGTAAGGATCCAAAACATAGTGAAACATGCATTCATTAAAATAAAATGTGAATTTATAGTTCGTTAATACCTTTACAATAGCAGACACATGTCCCTAGTGAAGTGCATGGAAATTGAAAGTATCTATCTCAAAATACAATGTCACTATAAAAGAACATCATAACAGTCACAATGCTATTTCATACAGGAATAAGAACTTGTTTTAAATAGCTTTGCTCCCTGACTAATCTCTGAATAAGATTCTGATTTAATATATGTTTGAAATAGAAACACTGTAGAATAATTACTTCATGACCATGCCATAGTTAATAATCCCAAGAGTCAAAAACCTGTATTGAAAGAAAACTGGTGTTTTATGTTAAGTTATCCCTCTCATTCTGTTATGTGCTTCAGCTACAGTTAGCAAGTGTGTATTAATATTACTCATTTCATTTTGGATATACTTAAATATTGAAGCATAAATCCTCAAATATACTGAAAGTCTCAGGTATGTGATATATGTGAGGAAGATTATTGTAATAAGTCATTCTTTCGGAATGCTGTTGTAGAGTACCAATTTTATGGTATACACAGTATGTAATTCAGCAGGAGATAGGAAATGAATGCCTGAATTGTTGGATTCTCCCAATAATACTGCCATTTATGGAGTCAAGGTAGCTAGGAATAAATGCTCAAGGGAATGATTTTGCATGGAAAAATAGATTAAGCAAGATTATATTGCATAGTTGTCCAGGTTACATGCTGCTCCACTTTGTGTACGGAACATTTAAAAGGGTTTTTAGGCTGGTGCATGGAGGTTGAATGCTAATCACCATGCTTAAACAGGAACAAGAATTAAGTCTTTACAGTTGCCGTGAGTAGTAAGTATGGTGAACTCTAGTGGAGATTAACTCAAATTGTTTAGTATTAATTGTACCTTTGAGAGAAGCACTGCAGCATGCTGTAAGCAAAGCAGTAATGTAGGCCCTAGAGAGAAGTACTCTGAGTGCTATTGCCACATTATTACAATTCAACAGCATCTGTGACAGTGACATTGATCATAATACTGGCAAAAGGGAGTGTAACTGCAGCTGACATATTGGGTACAGCTATTCTCTAGGTCTTGTTGCAACAAAAAGCTCCTCAAGTGGGGACAGGGAATCAGGTTGATAAACACTGCAGGGATGTCATTTGTAGACATATGGCAGAGAAACAGATGAAAAAAGCCAAAAGGTTCTCGTCATCTGCATGGGCAAAAAAATAACAATGTACCCTGACTAACACAAAAATAGCCAGTGCAACATGTACAAAGCAGATGTAAGGTCTTTCTGATACCTGAGGAACAGCACACAGACCCACAGCTGCAGAAAAGGGCAAGCTGTTAAAAGAGTAAATAGCTGTCAGTGCTTTATCTTTTTAAACCAAACAAATTCCACAATGGGAACAACCATATAATGGTATAGCAAAGAATCTCTCAGTGTCAGCCAAAGGGTCTGCAGTGGATTGATGGCAGTCTGTCTGAAATGAGCCAAACTCAGAACAGATAGTTTGAAGACGAGAGCAGTGAATATCCTAGCTATTTTTGTAGCAGAAAGAAAGATTGACACAAAACAGGGCATGGAAAAATGTGAACATAATTTTTGGCATTTACCCATGCTGCCTCTAGTGGAGCCCAGCCTAAAACCAGACAAGAGTCAAAAGTCAGAACTGAATTCACCAGTAAACATTTAGACCAAAGTATTTAAGAGGAAATGATCACTACCTGTACCTTTTGAAAACAGCCAGGAAAGTTTAGTTTTATAATCATAGAATCTGCGTATTAGGGTTGGAAAGGACCTTAAGATCGTCCAGTTCCAACTCCCCTGCCATGGGAAGGGACACCGCACCCTAGACCTTGTTGCCTTAGACTCTGTCCAGCCTGGTCTTGAGTACTGCCAGGGATGGAGTATTTAATCTCACAAAACCCAACCAGAACTGGTGATAGGGAGGATGTCATTGTTTACAGGTATGTGCAGACAGTTATTTGCAGTATTTCAAAGCTTCCCAGTTTTTTGAAAAGTGTTCCAAACCTAGGCATTTTGAAGAGTTGATTATGTCATTTGTGTTGCCTTATCTTTGCAACCGGACAGGATGCTAGGCTCCTTTTCTCATGATAGTTTGGATCAGTTATCTTTTGAGGTCCCTGCAGCCTGGCCTGTTCTGAGATTCTATAATTCTATGATCTTCTCTCCTTCCCGATACGAAAAAAGTATGTGTACCTGTTATAGAGAAGAATATCTGGCTTCCAAATCAGTCCATCAGAAAAACGGACATTCTTCACTCCTGGGTATTCAGACACATTCCACTGTAGATAATGATCTGTCCAGTACTAAGATATGCACAGAGAAAGTAAGTTAGGTCACCTCATCCACTGGTTTACTGTAGTTCTCTAGGGACTGGATAGCCTGAAACAATAGGTGCTTTTTTCTTAAAGAGACACTAATAGCTTCAGGCAGTGAAATTTTTGGAAAAGGTCAATTAGACCATCGAAAGCTCAATGGAAAGCACAAAAGCCTCATGTTCAATTCATACTGCAGTGCACATAAAGACTATGAAAGATTTGGGTGCTTGTGTTTTATTGTTCATTCTGCCTCCAGTGCATGGGATAGAACAGATTTTCTCTTATAATTCATACCTTAAGTATGTTTATCTTCATAGAAAACTTTGTTTTCTGCTGTTGGAAATTCTCGAGTTGTAATGATTTGATTATAGACATGAGGTAGAGCAGCCAACAGTAACTGCTGACAGGGAAAACACCTGCAACAGCAGAACAGTCAAAACTAACAGAAAAAGGTCTTAGCTCTTGTGGCCTGAGGTTAGGCAACCTCTGAGGCAGATGCTCAGCAGCATTGCACTGTCCCACAAGGTTCCTTCCTGCCTGGCACCTACTGCACTGGAGGCATCTCCTCTTTCTGTGATCCTTTCAACCTTGAAACTTGTCCTTGACTGCCAGTATAAGCAGCGAGTCTGTCATAGTCAAACCAACAGGTGTTTAGTCTGTGTTTAGCATTGCTGAATCTCAGATGTGGTCATATGTTCCTGCACAGTCAGAAACAAAAGCACTGCCACAAGCTCATATTCTCCTGAGAAATACTAGCATCAACTACCATGTTTTCCTCAAATTGAGGTTGCACTTCACCCCTTAATAAGCAGATAACGTGTCAGGATACAAGGATGGTTACTGTTGTGTGCAAAAGGTATAAATAAGAAAAAAAGTTCATTTTGTTTCACAAAAGCTATTTTTCTTTATACTGTACTTCATTATATTGTGACTCTATCTCCATATTATGTTATTTACATTAACTTAATATAGCTGTAGGTATCACATAATTTACAGTGAAAACTTCTCCAGATTTGCTGTGCTGTTGCAATTCCAAATGTTAGTCTTTTAAACATAAACTTTGAAATAGGTGAGTAAATGTACAGTACTTAGCTCTTCAACAGTCCAGTGGCCCTTGTCAAAATCTTTGACGGATATTAGGCTCAGAAAAAAATCCTAATGGGTATTATGGAGGTAATGTTATCGATCATTCTCATGGGGTATTCACATCAGGTTGTTCTCTCTAATTCCTTGCGTTACTGTCACAGGGAAGTTTCAGTTCGATACATCAAACAAGTCTCCTGGTAGCCTCACACTGCAAGTATTCAAATTCATTCTTGTACCTCTAAAAGTTTTCATAAATGACTGTTTAGATGCATGCAACCCACCTAGGTGCATTCAGCACAAATCTTTTGTCAAGCTTTTATTACACAATTTCTTGGTCTGTGCTTCCATGTTTTTCTCATTCATTTTTTGCTATGAATTTGTAGTGCCTTGTCACCTGGACAAATTATCTGAGCTGTGTTGTTTTTTCCCTTTGCAAATAACAATTTTTTACAGAAATCTTAAACCAGAATATCTGTTTGGCTCTGTTTTCACTGCCTGCTCCATTCACAATTCTCTAATTAAACCATGCTTGTGTCTATGCACAGTTTCCGTAAGCTGATTAACAGCTTCTCAAATTCTTCTTTTTTTAATTTTCCAACCATTTGTAGTGAATTGTGTCACATGAGCTTCCTGGTACATGAATATCACCGTATGTTTTACCACTTCATCCTTTGTGGAATGTAGAAGTACTTTTTTTACAAAGTCCAGCAATGCAAACAAATGCAATATGTAGTTTTGAGGCTGTGGGCTCTTGCTGGCTTTAGGTGACTCCTTTTCATTTCCAGGAGCTGACAGAACCAGTTGCTGTGAGCAGCAGTGTCAGGGCCCCAGCTGGCAGGCTGCAGGCAGCTGCCACAAAGCTGCCACTTGGCTCCCCCCTTCATTTCCATCTGAACTGCATTACAGTAATTTATAGTGATGTAGCAAATAATTTCTTATTCTAACTTCTTTTAGGAGTTACCATGGCCAATAGGTAGTAGCATAGGGTGACAATGAATGATTTAAGAACAGTCCAAAGGGTGATAGAAAATTTAGTATTGAAGTCTATATTACAGATAATGTTAAGCAGACTGTACAGTTGCTTGGTTTAGCTGTGTGTACAGAGTGCTTACCCATCCAGCTGGACATGAGCTGCCTCATTTTGTTTTGACTATAGAGCTATGATCTCCACTGTAGCTGAAGTACATCTCATGTGGATTAAACTTGCAAACAACTCAAGACAGTTGGGTTAGTATTAATCTGTGTGACAGGGCAGAGCTTCTGCTGTAACTTAGATCAAGTTTAAGATTTTGATACTGAATAGTATGCCATGGAGATAGTGCTCAGGATCAAAGAGTCTGCATGTATAAATACTAGACTTACATTCATCTTTCTCCCAGATTATTTTTTGTACTTAAGTATTTCAGTGGCAATTAAATAAATTGTATTTAAGATGATTATACACACATGCAGATCAAGAAAGAGAATAAAGTGGGAAATTTAGGGGAAAAAAAATCCAGACCATTTAGCATAAGAAAATGACATGTTTGCCTTAAGCATGCTTTGATGTGTCTAGTATCCCATTATTAGAAAGTTAATATGCAACCACATTGCCTTTTTTTTTTTTATGTGTACACAGGCCATGAAGAGTAGCCCTATTCTTCATAGTCATCAAGTGATCTGTTCATTGCAGTCTTAGCATGCTCCACATACATTATGTGTTATGGTGAATAAATCAAAAGAAATACAGAGTATATAAAAGAATCAGGAATTTCCTTAGGGGAAAAAGGAAAACAATCTCAAAAAGGATAAGGATGCTGTGGGATAAAAGGGAAGGAAAATAACTGATAGCTCCTTGTGTATGAATTGCTGTCTGTTTTCCTGGTGAGAAATCATAGCAACTGTTGTCATTGTAGCTCAAAGCCAAAACCATATTATATTTGACAATTTTAATCTTGCTGTACAAGCCTGTAAAATAACATGGGGTAAATGCTTCTTCCATGTTAGCTTTTCTTTGAGAATAAATGGAATAGCCATGCTGTCCATGTCATCAAAATACTCTTTCATTTGTTTCCTGCCACAGTGCAAGAGAGGTGCTCTGTAAAAGAATACATTTAAACTGAATGAGCTGTGCAAAGAAACTGAAAGGTGAAAGAAAAGTTTCTGTGGTAGCAACATGATTATTTTGAATAATAAAACTCTTCTGTAAACCTTTACTTAATCCAAACAGTTGAGCTTCTGTGTTAGAGATGAGAATTCAACTAAAGGCAAACGCTCATCCTAGCTGCTGTAGTATGGAGAAAGCTGCCTGTACCACTCCATCTTTGTAAAGCACAGACTTACAGTAGAAGTATTTTGTGGAAGCATTAGAAGCCCACAGTAGTCAGCATGGTGAAAAGTATCTTGTTAATTCTAAGTCTTAACTAATGCAAAAAGATAAACAATCAACTCAGAATAAATCTGCGTAGCCTTTGCTGCTCAGGAGGAGCTCGCTCACTAGTTAACCTTTCAGAGAAAAGAAATTCAAAATACTCTCATAGAGTTCTTGAATGTTTGCTATCTGCCTCATTTATTACAATCATGATTAAATCTTCTTCTGTCCAGCAATGCCAGCCATGAGTTACTGGAGACAAAGGTCTCTGCTGTGGTAGCTAGTGGTGGCAATACTTACTGTTAATAAAAGAGAATGTGACATTCTGTGGCAACTTTAGCAACTAAGTATTGCAAGAAAAGGTAAAATAAAGCTACTGTTTGAAGAATGAACACCCTATGTGGGCAAAACAAACTGGGAAAGCAGGAAAAAGTACAGCTTTTTCCCAGCTGCACACTAGATAGCCGATGTTCATGTACCCATTTTTGTCATGAAACTGAGATAACAGAATTTGCAGAAGAAACAAAAAAAACCCCTCATGTTCACAGTTAACTTCTGATGACAACTTATGTGTAAACAACAATATTTTGAACAACCTGGGAACAGCATGGCTGTTTACATTAAAATCCTTTTGCAGTATCTTGAGGCAGACAGAAAAGCAAGTAGGATGGCAGAGATTGTTGAAATGAGTGATCAGGCACTTGCACCTACAGTTACTGTTTGTGGGACTTTTAGGACACCGTTATGCTGATCAAGAGTTTAGCATGCCTAAATCAACTAAAATGAGTTAGTAACTTACTTACGGTAGTGACTCAAATTCTTCAAGTTTTTAGAAATACCTGAAACATCAAGACCTAAATCTCAGCCTTACAGTTTTCTATTCAGCTTAGCTTTGTACAGTATGTAGCAAGATACAGAACAAAAGCTTGAAAGTTTCCTAAACTTCAAACTTCTCACCAGATTAAACTGAATGACCAAAGGGGGAAAATAACTACTTTATTTCAAAACTTACCATTTGTAGCCAGACATTTGTTGTTAATACTTGATTTTTTTCATCCTGGGAGGAAGGAGAAGAAAAAAACAAACCACAGCTTAGTACCATACAGATAAAACAACACCTGTAAGTATACTTGACTGTCACGAAGTAGCCAGTTGTGCTAAGGTACTATTCAAAGCAAAGGGAATCCTTGCCTCTAACTTGCTACAACAGAAGTCTTCATATGAACTTTTTAATTTATCTTGTATTACCACAGTCAATCACTCTTTCCTGAGGGTAAGCTTCTGCTAGATTTTTCCCTGGGGCTCCTTTAGTAAGGAGTCTTAAAAGGCACATTACAGTAGTTCTTGCCTGTCCCACTTTTGTTAAGAGCAGCCTTCTCACTAATAAACCTTACACACCAGACATACGCAGGTAGGAGGAAAAACACTGAACAAAAAAAGCGTGACTAAGCACAGATGATGTGTGTTGAGGACATATTGAGTAGCTTCTTAACAGGCAAGTAGCACCGCTTACATCAGTGGAACTGTACAAAAGGGGTTTTATCAGCTTTATCAGAAAACTGTTGTCAGGGCAGAACATTATTATTCTGCCTGCAACAGTTCCTGTTTGAAGGCATTCCCCCTTGCCTCCTGTGACAATTTGATCTCATCTTAATGCTGCAGTTTAATTAAAGATCATAATTTGGAACTTTTCAGACACAGGAAAACATTGGTGACCTTATTCTACGGAGGTACTTTATCAGTATCCACCTAGCTTATGTGAAGCTAATGGAACGTACTATGTATACTGTCAGTATTATGCATTCTCCAAACTGAATGCAAAATCCCTCTCCCAAGCACGAGTCAAAGCTTTATTAACAATCTAAGGAAGTGTCATTCCAAGTTTCAGTCACCTGTGCAGCAGCAGCTATCAGAGGTGCTAATATGTCTAGAGCTCATTAGCTGAATGGCACGTACTCCTTCATGGTTAAATTCTGAGTTAAACTCACATTCTCCTCGCAGTGTGATCTCTTTCTACACATGAATGGCCCCAGCATTAGATTAGTGATGTTTCAAAAATTCCCTTTTCAGTAGCAGGAAAAGATTGTACTAAAAAGTGGAGTGCTGCTGATGCTTGAGCTAATGATACACCATGGAGATGTATTTTGAATCCCTGCGCCCACATCATAGTCAGATGAACTATTTTAGGAGTACCAGAAAGGAACTCTACTCTCAGCCAGCACACATCACAGAACCAGGCTAGAGAGCCATCACTGAGAGTTGAACTAGCAGAGTTGAACTAGCAGCAGACTTTTAATCCAGCTGTGCTGCTGGCAGAATGATTCAGTGCCTGCCACTGCAGGCAGCTGGGCACAATGGCAGAGCCATCACAGGTTTGCCTGCAGGAAGCTGCAGACCTATTCCAAAAGCCGAGTTATTCCTCAGTGTGATCTTTCACTCAAAACTAACACAGAGAGGGTAGCCTGTGAGCACTGACTCAAAAGCAACCTGCATACTGAAGACAAGAGCAAAAAGAAGATGGCCCATGCTGTTTTCCTGGTGTTTCTCTCTGTTATCTTGAGCATTTAGAATCTGAAAGAGTGATTTTGAACAAAATAACTCCCACTTGGAGCACTATATTTAAAGTTCCATTGGTGTCTGAATCATAAATCCCATCATTGGTCCTCAGCTGTAAGGACTCTGCTGCATGCAGAAACTTGGTTTAGAGTGGTGTGGTTTTTGTAGTGGTATTTGTTGGAACAAATGGCTTCCAGCATTTTAGTCATTATTGGATTGACTCACCCGTCACTAGAGGAAAGATTCTGAGTTTAGAGGAATTGTGCTTCTCTGTGGTCCCAAGTAAAGCTGGCGAAAGGTGGGAAAGGAGACAGACATCCTGCAGGGTTTCCTTCCGGCTAGGAGAGTTTTTTGCATGCTGTTTCGAAAGCTTTACAGCAAACTGTATTAACTCTATTTTTTATCAGGGTTGCACAAGACTTCCTCATTTTTTGTCACTGTGCAATATTTTGTAAACACCTACAGAAAAAGTGTTACACACAAAAGCAAGGTAGTTTCTATTAAAAATGCTTTCTTTTATAAAGGAGCATAGACAAAATACTTAACAGTATATTCTGAGATGCTGGGAAAATCAGCCAGAGAGCAAGATGAGAAATTATACCATGTTGTTCAGGTAGTACTGGCCAAGTAGCACAGGCAGTGAAGAGTTAGGTTTCAGTCATGCAGTGGGAGGTGGGTGGGAGGCTACTTGATTCATAACTGTAGTCATGACCTGTGAGGGCAGATGACAAATAGCCACTGGGCAACTTATTACATTATTCCATGGCAGTGTTATTGATGAAGGAAAAGTAGTTGACATCAGGAAGACCTGAACGGTCCTTCGTCCATTTTTGAAGGTAGAGGTAACAATTTCTGGAAGTTCTTGAAGGGAATTAGATAAGCTAAGGAAGTGTGGGCTTGACGATCAGGTAGTGAGGTGGATCAAGAACTGGTTGAAAGGAAGAAGGCAGAGAGTTGTGGTCAATGGCACAGAATCTAGCTGGAGGTCTGTGACTAGTGGAGTCCCTCAGGGGTCGGTCATGGGACCAGTGCTGTTTAATATCTTCATCAACGACCTGGATGAGGGAACTGAGTGTACCCTCAGCAAGTTCACTGATGACACTAAACTGGGAGGAGTGGCTGACACACCAGAAGGCTGTGTTGCCATTCAGCGAGACCTGGTCAGGCTGGAGGGTTGGGCAGGGAGAAACTTGATGAAATTCAACAAGGGCAAGTGTAGAGTCTTGCATCTGGGGAAGAACAACCCCACGTACCAGTACAGGTTGGGGGTTGACCTGCTGGGAAGGAGTGAAGGGGAAAGGGACCTGGGGGTCCTGGTGGACAGGAGGATGACCATGAGCCAGCAATGTGCCCTTGTGGCCAAGAAGGCAAATGGCATCCTAGGGTGCATTAGAAAGGGTGTGGTTAGTAGGGCAAGAGAGGTTCTCCTCCCCCTCTACTCTGCCTTGGTGAGGCCTCATCTGGAATATTGCATCCAGTTCTGGGCCCCTCAGTTCAAGAAGAACAGGGAAGTGCTTGAAAGAGTCCAGCGCAGAGCCACAAAGATGGTGAAGGGAGTGGAACACCTCCCTTATGAGGAGAGGCTGAGGGAGCTGGGTCTCTTTAGCTTGGAGGAGAGGAGACTGAGGGGTGACCTCATCAGTGTTTACAAATATGTAAAGGGTGGGTGTCAGGATGATGGAGCTAGGCTTTTTTCAGTGATATCCAGTGACAGGACAAGGGGCAATGGGTGTAAACTGGAGCATAGGAGGTTCCACATTAACATCAGGAAGAACTTCTTTACTGTAAGAGTGACAGAGCACTGGAACAGGTTGCCCAGGGGGGTTGTGGAGTCTCCTCTGTTGGAGACATTCAAGGCCCACCTGGACAAGTTCCTGTGTGATGTACTCTAGGTTACCCTGCTCTTGCAGGGGGGTTGGACTAGATGATCTTTCGAGGTCCCTTCCAACCCTCGGGATTCTGTGATTCTGTGAATTGTACTGTCTCCATTATTCCAGTTCCCATCTCTGGTTTTGTCTGTCTTTACTGTATAAACAGTCTGTCAGACTGGAAACAGTGTATGAGTTTCCAGATCATCTCTAGAAACACAGTATCAGATTTTCACATTATCCTTCCCTCACCCTGTGTTCAACAGAACATATAAAAGAAGAGATGGAAATGTGACAATGCTTTGTGAAGGGCTTTAGCCTGGACATTACAAACTTTGTGAGAAACATTATCTGCTGACTTTCAAAAGGATGTTATCACATTTATTACCTACACTAGAAAAGCTATGCAGAAAAAAGCAAGAAAAGTAAAATCAGCCTGCATGCCTATATACTGGGATGCACTAATGTGCAGCAGCTAGCAAGAAACACATACTTCTGGAAGACTTGCGTGAAGTAATGTCCTGACTAAAATCTGTTAGCTGTAATTCATGAGCTTCAAATCCATATTCTTAGGTGGTTGCATCTCAACAAAAATTACAGAAAAAGTAACCCCTCTTTGAACTGGGCTTCAGTTGCTGTGAACCTTAATAGAAAAGTTTGTAAAAGCATTTTAAGTCATCCCTTGTCACAGCAATAATACTAGGTTCCTGATTGGTACTTTGTAGCAAGACTGAAGTTAATAATTATAGTCTGAAGTTAATGGGCTAGCAGCCAGTGAGAGACACATAAGGCACGGCCTGTACCAATTTTCACTTTTGTTTGCTTGGATGTCATTCTGCTGAAACCAGCAGGTTAATCAGTTCATTTGCTCTTACTTCATTGTCTCGGCACTTGCTCATTAAATATTCTCAACATCTTCTGATCCACAGTGCCAAATTACTAGTACCTATTGGCTTTTATCCCTCCACATCCTTTAAAACCCTGTTATGATAAATTTTTGCGTCACTCAGCTTTGGGTTTTCTTCCTGTTCATTTTTTATGGTCATGCACTGCACTCACTAAGCAGTATTAAGTGAAAAAGCCTGAATTCTTTTATGGTTAGTACTGAGACAACAGGCTGGAGGATAAGCTAAGCACTCTTAAAATGGCCAATTGACAGAAGATTGATGCTGTGGCCATGCTTTAGGCAGCCACAGTGACAATATGAATCTGAGCTCCTTGAAACTTCTGGAGAGTAGTGAAGGGGCTGGACTTCTTAATTCCTGCCCATGGTGTGGCCAACCTCCAGGAGAGGCCAAAGCAGCAAGTGGTTCAACTTCACCCACCAGAAGCCCAACTGAAAACACCACTGTGACCTTACATTCTTCATAATGCTAAGTCAACATGGGGGACTATTGCAATTATGCTCTCCCCATGTGTCAAGGTTGATGCTAAACTTTTGTATTAAAGGTGGCTCAAGGCACCTTAGTGGTTCAGGCAAAAAAGAACTTTTGCTGTCTTAGGGGTGAGGATAAAAAACAGATTATTTAAGAAAGCCAGGCTGATGCTTCTGCCATGAAATGAAACTGCAGCTGCTAGCTGAAGACTGACTCTAGTCATCCATAGGTGGGGGCTGTAGCTGCAGTGAATCTTGATGTTGAAGAACTGTAGTAGAGGGTAGAGAGTCATGCTGCCCTGTAATGGGTGCATATTCATTACCCCTGAAGCCTAAGGCATCACCTACATTGCACCTTGAAAAAGCAGGAGTAATTAAAATGCAAATTTGGATGGAATTAAGGACTCTAGGGGAGTTTTTTGCATAGGAATAAAAAGCTACATGGGGAGTTGGCTATGTGAAACAGGTTTTTTAAGCAACATAAAGGTAAAAAAAAGCAATGTACAGGATTTGTGAGAAGAAAGATTTGAACTCCTGATACCTCTTTCCCACCTGACCTGCCTTTCAGCACAAAAGGAATGGGTTATTTCAATTACCCTTCACTTCTCCAGAAGTCAGCAGTATACCTTTTCATCACAGTAAAATGTTTTGACTCAGCATACAGCACATATTTCCAATTATGCAGAAATTGTATAAACAGACATTACCAATGCATACATAATAATATTCCATGATCTAGCATGTGAGACTCAACACCAGGAACAGGCCACAGAATGTTTCTAATTTCTTGAAAATAAATGCAAAAAGTGCAAGATGATTCAGTAAGAAGTCAAAAATGGAAAATATAACTTTTCACTGTTTCAGTGCATTTTTCTCAAGACCACTTCAAACAAACACACATTTATATTTGCTGTATAATCGAGGCATTTAGGTCATTACCCCTTAGTCTCTTCTGCATTCCACTTCAAAGCCAAATTCAGCCCTGAGGCACTTTCACTGCTAGGATCATACTTGACTGGGTGACTTTCTCACCTTCCAACTTTGAATCTGGCTCTTTCAGACCTTTAGGTATAAGATACTGCAGTTGTCCTTGGGATTTAGCAAAGTACTGCCTGTAGCATTAAGGTGAATTTTGCAGTTAAATCTCTGAAATCCAGCCTGCCTGAAAGTATCTTCCTTCCTTTGTGTGCTTCTTGATCTTTGACTTAATTTCTGATAGCTTTTTTTTAATCAAAGAGTTAAAATCTTACTGCAAACCAAAATGTGGGTAGTTAATTAAAGTGAAATTTGAAAAGAAAACTTGTTTTCTTTTTGAGCTGTTAGGTGTATTAGATTTGTGATGAATGCTATATGAATTGCTCTTCATTCTTGCTACGTGCTGTCTTTGAAATAGAGAACTGCTGTTTAGAATTGCTTCTGACTGGGAAAGCAGAGTTTTGTTGCTGGAGGTAGCACAGACTGGCACAGATTGCTGCTATTAGCTGTTTTTATTTGTTAAGAAGGCTGACTTTGGACTGTAAATTCAGTGAGGAGCAAGGCAAGAAATGGCTATTCTGGGACTTAGTGAAACACTTAGAGTTGTTTGGGAAACAGTTTTCCTGTAGGGAGACCCCCCCCCCTCCTCACTCTCCCTATGGCCCCACTTTCATTTGTGATACAGTGAATAAAGTTTATTGAAGTCCCCTAAATCTCTAGCTAGGAACAATGCAGCACAGACCTGGCGTATTCCCAACACAACCTGCTGTCCTAAGCACTTCCCATCGTCTTGGAGGACAGAGTGGCAGTACTGATCCCAGATGCAGTGACAGCTCCTCTGTTACCTATTTGAATTAAAAAATCAGCCTCTTCGCATCATGTGAACAGTGCAGCAGAGCTGAACAACAGCTTACACTGGAATGTACAGCTGAAAAAGAGAACACAGCTGAAGAGTATTTGTGAAAGAGTTGAATCATCCATGCAAGGTGTTGAGGCTGAGGACTCTTGTAGGTATTGGCTCAGTTATAGAAATAAATTTATAAATATTTGTAGGAGATTGCCACTGTTAATCCAGTGAAGTTTCCTGCAGGAGACAGGTGGAATTAAGGTCTGACTCTGCACTCTTGCTCTGTTTATTCCTTGTTTTAGAACCATGACCTGCATTTAGTGATTCCTCTGTCTGGCCATATTTACTAGAACTAGAAATAATGCTGGATAAACAAACATTCAAGTTCAAGCTACCTCTCTCTAGCAGATAATGCTTTGTTACAGCCAAACCTCATCTTACTAATACTTCAGTTGTGTGCAGCTTCTTACCTTCAAAACATGACCTGTCTTCAGAAATGTTTACTTAGAGTGTAATGTTTGAAGTTCAAGATATGGAAGATTTACTTCAAAGCAATATCTACTCACATCATCTTCCCTTGAAATGCATACATCCAGGCTGGTCTATGTATGCATGTGTAATGCCATTTTCTCTATTACTTGGGCCAGAGTACTTAGTAAACAGTGCCAGAATACTTAGAGCTAGCCAGCTATGCTCTACTGGCTCTAATTTAGGTTATTACTCTTAATGGCATATGATTGTAGAGCATTTTCCTGTCTTGAGAGTTTTTAAGCTTGTCCCATCAGGAAAACGTGAAATTGTTCAGACCATATATTATCTTTTGGGGTTGGTTTGATTTTGTTTATTTGTTTATTTTGGGGTTTGTTTGTTTTTATAATTGAATTATTATAAATGGGAATAATTGAGTAGAAAATCAATAAATAAAGTGACTTTGTAAATCTTATAACCTACAAGCACATTATTTTCAGCAAATTAAACACAAGGAAAATGGTGCCTTAGCTAGAAATAACAATGCAACAATGCCAAATTAATACTTTACAGTACAAAGCATTACAAATTTCAACACTGCTTTGCAGACAGTTATACAGCTCGATGTATAGCAGTTTAGACTGCCACATCTGTTGATATTAGTTCCAGATGTTTGCATGTAGTAACAATGACAAGCAGAAGAGGCAGGCTGAGCAACAGATCAGAAACATCAGAGCATTACCACCAATAGAAACAAGCATCTGCTGTTGGGTGCAGAGGGTCCCTGTGATAGGGTATGCAGAGGTACAAAGTTTAGCCATGGTGAAGCCCATTATGGTGAACTGGTTTCATGTACTGAAAATGGCAATAGGATGGTCTGCAAGTCACTGGTGAGAAATAGCATCCAGCAACTGGGGAGGGGAGAGGAGGAAAGGAAACCTACTGGTGTGAGTGATGGAAAGATGCCGTTAGCACTAGACTAGCTACCATTCTGATTTGTGTTTAATACTTGAGTCAGCACATATTTAATACAAGATTTGCTATGAGCTTACCCACAGATACAACTCAGACTTAGTGACTCTAGAGCATGACCTATACATAAATCTGAAAAAAACTGGAATCAAGTGTGTGTTCTGCATGGGTATTGAAGCCTGGAGTTCACATGTCCCATGCACTGTTCAAGTGCATGAGAAAGAGAGAAGCAAAAGAGTGAGGAAGTAAACCTGAGTATAACAGACAAGTATGCTTCTGCTTATAGCTAAAGTCTGTGAAAGTGTTAAAGGTGTTTAGAGTTAAAATGCTAAATTATTACTAAAGCATTATGTGCTGCTGGGATAGGAGCAGGTGCTCACTTTTGGTCTTTTGTGTATCTTTATTTTTTTATTTCAAATAAAAATTAGGAAAGTGTCATTTGAATTTTATCTGGGTTAAGGTTCAGACTGGAGTGTGAGATGAGGAGTCTCATTGCTTTGCTTAACTTAATTCAGGAGAAATTCTGAGGAGGAGGGTTGCTCATTTTGACGTGTTTTTTTAAATTGTGCCATGTGTGCTCTATTTTGCAAGTCTGACAAACTCCAGTTGTTTCTCCATACCAACTATTTGACATGCTTTTCAAGAAGCATTTTCTTTCTTCCCAACAACTGAATCTTACTTTAAAAGAAAGGCAGAGTTTGCTCTAAACATACTCAGGTCATCCCAGATGCATGCAAATCTTACACAGCAGAAAAGCTGCTGGAGAAAGAGCATAGAAAAGCCGTCTGAATTCTGGGCGGAGCATCTGTGCAAGGAGCCACCTTAAATGTGGGAATGTGTTTCTGTTCCATATGTACTCTGACAAGATCTGACATTGTGCTTGCCATCGAGTGTACAGGGTTTTGTCCTGACAGTGGGCTTGAGACATACTGTTTCTCAGAAAAGAAGCGGAGATCATAAATGTGTGTAAGAGCCTCATGATGTACCCTTTCTGTTACCATGGGGACGCTATTGTAATAGCAGTCCTTTTTTTTCCCAGTACATCATTGTTAACAAGAGATTGTATTTAGATTTAAACACAGTCACCTCTGCAAAGACAAGCAGGGATCGGGCATCTGAAATGAGCAGAGTATAGTACAGCCAATAAAACACTTCAGCACATATTGTGAAAAAAATATTCTTCTGAAGAGTAAGAGGGGGAGGTTGCATTTTTTTCAAGTTATCTTATGAACTCCCATGATCCCTCAGTTCAATTATTAAATGTAGCATAAAGCTTAAA
Source organism: Melopsittacus undulatus (assembly GCF_012275295.1). Classification (NCBI taxonomy): domain Eukaryota; kingdom Metazoa; phylum Chordata; class Aves; order Psittaciformes; family Psittaculidae; genus Melopsittacus; species Melopsittacus undulatus. The sequence goes on from NC_047535.1 coordinate 17,968,784, forward strand.
GTGCAGTTACATTTAGTGCAAACATGCGAAGTAATAGCTGTGTTCTATTGCTTTATTTACAAACAATTCTTGATTCCATTGTATTGCCCAGCAGACTCCCATTCAGAGGATTGAACCCTGAATTAGTGTTAACTGTCTCTAGGTGTTGATTATCATTGCCAGTCTAACACAGATGGGCATCCCAGCTCTGAACACATGCTGGAATTTGGGAGCTGCCAACCATTCCACAGGCTTAGAGGGAAAAATAGAGCCCCTGAAGCCCCACCCTGTAAACAGTGTTAAAACAGGAGGGAATCAAAGCTTTTGGACTTGGTCTGTTTGCCTAGAGCTTAGCTGCAGAACACGTAAGTTGAAAGGTCAGATTGTTATACCAGATGTACCAGTAATTCCAGGACAGCATTATATCAAAAGATTTGACTCTATTTTTATTCTTGATAATCCACTTTAAGTCATATTTAACTTTTTATTAAACCTTTCTCCTTAAAATGTTTGTAGGTCATATGAAAATACTGTTGTAGCATGTATACTTAGCAAACTAAAGTGGAAGGAAAGCAGGTGATTTTTTCAAGGAGAGAAGAGAAATTTATGGAAGAAGGAAAAGCTGAACACAAAGCTGTCTCTTTCTCTCCCGTTGTGTCATCAGAGCATACAGCTCTAGCACCAGCTTGCTGCTGGCATTCTTCTGTTCTATTTTTATGAAAAACAGCAACAGAAATTTCCACTCCATCCTCTACAAATGGACATAATTAAAGCCAGCTTCTGAGAACCAGTTAGCAAATTGCCATTACTCATCCCGGGCAGTCTCTCTAACTATACTATCTTATCTCCACCTTTCCAAGTGTAGGCAAAGTAAGGAGTAGCTCCAAAGTTTCTATGATGTGTAATGTAATCCATTATTCTTGATGTGTCAGGATCTCTGTTCAATCTAGGCTACATCACAGACATTACCATGGCAATTAAAAAGTCTCCTGGAGAAGGGTATAGTACAAAATGTTTATCCTGCTTGAACGTCACTGCAGCTCTTGACAGAGAATTACAGAAAAATTACAAGTGCCCCCTTAATAACGGAGGAAGAGAGGATGAGTCAGCACTACAGAAATACTGGTTATTCCTTACCCTACATCCTCTGAGGAATAGCTTTGAGAGTAATTTTCTAGAGGGTCTTAATTTTGAACTTTCCTTAAAAATGCACCTGGTCCCCACTTCTCTTTAATGCATATAAACAATTACTGACAAAGGTACTGAGAAAATGTAAGCTTGGCTGAGAGAAATACATTGATGAAAATCAACTGCATGCAACAAGCATCATGACTCAAATGTCAGAACACCTACACAGTCCTTCAGGCTGCTGTTTTCTGTGACACAAAAGAGCAAACTCTCTCCTACGAAAAGAACATTTCTGTCTGTTGAGGTCAGAGATGGAGGGAGCGCTCCAAAATAAAACTGCTTATTTGAGTTTCCTGAGCTCAGTGAGTGGCTCAGTCAAGTTTACCATTGCTCATTATTTTTTTCTGTCTTCATTCTTGCATTTAGTAGCATTGGTGCTAGTGGGTAAAAGCCTGCTTCTTTCCTCTCATACTTAGTCAACACAACTGTGTAGTTACTGAAAGTAAGTACAGGGATGCCAAACACAGAAATATGTTAATATTCACGGCTGAAAATGAAAAACAAGCCAGTAAAAGTCCAAAGTAGTAGTGCTGTATAACTAAATGTGTGTGGGTCTACCAACTCTGCACATGGACTGTGCTCCATTCAAGCTACTCCATTATAAGGATCATATAAGCAATATGAAGACATGATTATAGGTCATGCAAATACAGCTTCACATTACTACCAGAGGATTTTGGAGAGATGAGCTGGATAAATATCATATTCTTGTGCTTCTGGCTGCATGCCATGCTCCGAGCACTTCCCAGTTAGCTGTTGTTGAAGCCAGCATTAACAGCCTTGCCTTTTTACAAATAAAATTCTAGTTTCAGATAACAGGCATGAACATACAAGCCGAAGTGAAGGCTAAATCCTAATACATGCTTGCTTCAAGATTCTTCTGGTTATTTTGGAAAGTAATTATTTTATTTTTAAATAAATTAAAAACTCAAAATTAGTTAGCATAACAAAAATAACGAAGTTAAAGTTCTAGTAAGCTTTAAAAATTTCTTTTTTTATATAAGTGCTTGTACACATATGCTCTCTGCTGCCAACCCCAGGTGAGATCTTCTCCTCTTAATTTTTTTTCCTTTTTTCTCACAGATATATTTAGATTGGGAACAGTTGGATTGTTTAGTGGTCTATTCAGGCGATCATGGTGAGTTCAGGAGACAGCAAAGAATTCGCATCTGTATCATCTAAATTTGAAGTAATTAACATCTGAATGTTTCTGTGTTAATATGCTGTTCACAGATAGAAAAGGATTTGCTTGCAGTCCATTGAGAATACGTTGATCAACTGCTGTCAGCACTATTAGGCTTTTAAAATACTGAAACTTTTTATAGTGTGTGCTGTTCTGAGAGAAAAGCAGGCACTGTATCCACACAGGTCTGAGAATACAGCCCTAAAATGAAAGGGAGAACAGGAAGAGAATACTTCCTACTTGATTGTTCAAGAGCCATAGCTCATCAGGACTACTATTTAAGAATGTTAAACCACGACTGGTAATCTGATCTTGTCCCCAAGCTCCTCTGGTAGCACAGGTGCTCCCAGGCATGGTGTTAGAGGTTAGGTGCCTTGCTTTAGGAGCACTTCTTACCTTCCCTTTGCTGTCATCCCTGAAATTGCTGCAGTACCTTTCCTGCCAACTTGTGAACCCACACAGATCCTCTTTACAGGAGCGGGGTAGAGGTTGTGATGGTTAGGTGTGGGCTACTTTTCCTCAGATAACTCATCCAGCTCACAGCATCTTCCCACATCACTTCCAGAAGCCTTCCTAGAAAAGAAATGGGTCCAGAAGAGGCAACCACCTGCATTTGAACTCCTTCTTCAGTGCATGTTGACACTGCAAAGGCAAATGAAATCCAGGAAGAGTCAACTCCCATCTTTATGTGCACAATAAAGCACCAGAGTTTTAGAGTGTGTAATTGGTATGTAGTGCACAAAACCTGAGCAGAGATTAGACTGCACACACATTGTGCATCAGCTTATGCCACAGCTGGGACTGAACCTGCAGGTCTCCCAGGAACCTGGGAACAGGGAAGTAATTTAACTGGCAAAGAGGGTTTGAAAATGCTGATCTAATACTTCTACTTTCTGGAGCCAGGTCCTCAGCTGATGCAGATCAGTGTAGCTCCACTGTCCAAGGACAAGAAAACTACAGAGCTTTCAAACATTTCATCCAGATTTCCACAGACTGTAACAAGCTGATCCACATTGTCAAAACAAACGATAGGAACATGTGTACTAAACCGTAACATGATGTATTGTCTAGTACTAGAATACAAGATAAATATTGTCATTTTAACTGCATATAGTCTTTAAAAAAAGAGAAACTATTCTGCATATTACAGGGACTACACTCAATTCAGTCCCCAGACTTCTGTGAATTAAAAGCTTTGTATAAGAACATGTATTAGGTAGTTAGCCCTGACTTCCACAGATTTTGTCTTGTGCTTTAATTTTATTTCATTACCTGATTACTGAGGACTAGTAGTCCTCATATGATGTGACTTTGCAAATTCTGTTGCTCTAGTAAGAGGTGCTATATAAATATGAAATGTTGTGGTGCCTGTGTTCTACAGTAATCCGTCACAACAGAATCTGTTTTCTAGGACCTTAATCATACTTTTCAGAGTAAGAATGCAAGCCTGCATCACAGATGGCATGCCACTAGATGTCTACTCACTTTTTGAGTTAATGGTGCAGCCATACCAATGTAGTTATAAAGCAGAGGATTAAAGTACCGAGTTTTTATCATTCATGCTGATTGTTTATATCACAAAGGATCAGGAAAATGTCAGAGAAACTGCTTTACTTATATTAAAAAAAACAATAACAAGCAAGCAACAAAACAAAACAGAAAACCCACCAACTGATTTCTGTTACAGTTCCAAAGACTTCTCCTGTGGGACCAGAAAGCAGAATAGAAATTCTGATTTTCACAGACTTTAACATCTCTAATGTCCTCCAGTTAACTGTTATCAGGAGGTTTTTTACTGCCTTCAGTCAGTTATTTTTTCCTTCCTGCAAGCTTCCTTACATTAGTGTAAACTCATTGCTTCCCATTCTATATACAGAATATAGACTGTGTTTAAAATATCTTTCCAGATCTAGCACTGTTTGAGAAGACTGGGTAAAAGAGAGATGCTGAAGGAAAAAATAGTCCAGAAAGCCAGAAGGTATTTAGATGCACAGGAAAAATGGACAAATCACAGAAATAAGGTTACAGTTTCTCGCAGTTTATCAGTATCTCACCACAAGAAGGCAGGGAAAGGTGCTGTTTGCCTGTTTAAATCAATTAATATAATAGTTTTGACTATTATTTGAAAAGAGTGGTTCTTCATATTCCATGGGGAAGGAGAATATGCTGTTTTCTGTTATAATGCAGTGACTTTCATACGTATTAAACTACTGAAAAATATTGGAAAGCATATCCCAGCACTGTTTCAGTTTTCTAAGCTCTCAGGGATAAATCATGGTAGAATGGAAATGTCTGCAAGATGAAAGTGCAAATAGTTTCTCCCTTTAGCATGGAGGGAATAAAGATCAAGCTGCAAAATGAGAGGAAAATAAAGCTTAGAGCGACTTTGTAATGTACACAAATGAATGCTAGAAATTTACAGAATAATGCAGATTTGATGAGCTGCCTTAATCATTGTTTGCAAAAAGGCTGCTGAGGTTTGATAAACAGCTTAGGAGCTTAGGACCTTCTTACTTCTTTAGTGCCATTTCTCAACAAGCTTTTGATTTGGTGGTTTTATTTGTCTTTCCAGAATTTCTGTTGTTGGCATGGGGGATGTTTGGTTTATAGTCTCTTTCTTTACAGAAGCTCTTCTGCTTCCATGAATGACAGCATCATTTTCTTTTAAAATGTCAAGGTATTTCACATTTCTGTCTTCCCCAGTGGGTTCAGGGTATTTGATTGCACATACTGAGCTGCAGATTCTTAGGCAGAGGCTTTGCTAAGCTCTATATGTAAGAAAGGGAAGTCAATTGTATCACACTGTGTAAAATGAAACAAGGACGAAAGCCCTTGAATGTATAAATCTAAGTCATACAAGTAACCAAGGGCAATATAGGAGGAGCAAATTTTGACTGAGTTCAGATAAATGTCAAAAAGTTTGTGTGCTCTCATTTTTCTTTCGGTCTGCACCAGTGAGTTGAAGAGTCTAAAGGAACAGGATTACTCTTGAGATTCTGCTGCTGCTCACTATATACAAACAACTGTTCAGTGTTTTTCTTTCCCTTAATATAAATTTAAAATACCCCAAACATGAGAAACTGGAAAATAAGTGAAAAGTCTTGTGTAGTAAATTATTTAATTCACTAGTAAATGTCTAGAGGAACCATGAAAGATTCCAGACTAAATGGTGTTATGCAACATAAATAAGAACTTGAATATTACTGTAGATAAACAACTAAATTCAACTTTCTTAAATAAATTATCAAATGGTGATTCTTCTGCTAGTAATATATATATAAAGTATATGATCAAGGTTGACCATAGTGGACATATTCATGCCCAACAAAATGTTTGTCACCATAAGTCTTGCTACAGAAGTCACAAGCTAAGAGATTATTGATCCAGCATTCTCCTAAGTTTAGCAACTTGCCTCAGACAGATGGAACTAGCATGGTTTGTTGAATATATGGCATATTTAAAGTGACTAAGAACCCTGTATAGAGGTTTGTGAGCAGTTTAAGGTAACATAAATCCAAAGTAAGTACAGATCATCTAGAAAAATGACTACTCCAAAAACTGATTCAGCTACCTGCTCAGTCCCAGAGGCACTGGTGCAAGCCAAAGGGGTAGGAACATGAGATCAGAAGTTACTAAGATCATCTTTTCCAGCCCACAGTGCTGAGATCAGCATAAGACACTCACAAAATAGTGTCCTGGGTTCCACACACAAATTTGATATGAATTTTAGGTTCAAACCAGAAAGCCCCAGAACACAGTAATGTTTTCAACAGTTGCAGAGTAAAATTGCTGAAATTCCCTAGTAAAATCTGAGAAGACACATTAGTGAAAACTAATATCAGAAAGCCATTGATCTGATCCCAGTGCAATAATTCGCCATTGGTCTGATCCCAATGCAATATTTCTTCTAGTCTTAACTTTAGCATCCTTATGTTAAAGTTTTATTTAATACTGTCTTGTACACTTCAATAGTTCTTACATTACGAACGATTCTGATGTTAAAAGAATCTAGTCTATCAAAATATAATTATTTTGCAAATGTTTTGTAACAAAGGTGATCTTTTCAGCTGTGTTTACATAGATCTAGTACAGGGAGAGTCTCAACTGTGACTAAAGTTATAGTAGATGGAATGGTAAAAATAATACAAATATCGGCCCTCATGCAGAGGCAGTATTGACCTTTTTTTCCAGCTGAGAAAGCACTTAGACATCAAATTAGACTCATTCAATACAACCAAAGCCTCCAGCAGATGGATTATTTCCAGTGCATCCAAATATTTCTTAAATTGTAGTACTCAAAATTTCACATAACTTAGGCCTTGAAAAAAAACATGCATCAGATTGGGCCAAAACAGTCTTTTTACTCTATTTCACAACAAGACTATGTTAAATTCTAGTTTTGCACTCGGTATTCTCTGAACCCCTCCCAAACTTACGTCATCAGCAAATTCAATAAAAACATTACTTAGTCTGTCTTGCAGATGAAGAAAATGAAAGCACTGAATCAGTATAGGTTCCTGGGAAATCTCACCATGTAACTAAATCTCATCATTTTGACAGAACCATTGCCAACTGCTCTGAGATTTTCTAACCATTTCTGCCATGTGGGTTTACCAAAGCCTTATTCTCTAGTTTACTGCCAAGAATGTAATTCAGAAAGGCTTTATTAAAAGTCAAATAAGGTACCTTTGCTGAAAATAGTCAAGAAATCTTGTATACTTCATGAGAAGTATCTCTATGCCATGTACCCAATTTTGTGCAAGAAGGAAAAGTACCTCATTTCTGTAGCAGTGTTCTTTGTGTTGTTCCCAAGCTGGAACATTGGAAGTTCTGCTTAGACTTTAGGTAAACAAGTCTACCATGATGGTAGTTCAATACTGAAACAGATTGCCCAGGGAGGTTGTGGAATCTCTCTCCATGGAGGTGTTCAGTACTGGATATAGTGCTGAGTAACTTGATGTATTTAGACATACTTGGAGCAAGGGGTGGACTAGATGACCTCTGGAGGCCCCTTTCAAACTAAAGTAAGACTGTAGGATTCTTCTACTTGTGTAGACACCAGCAAAAACTGTTTGAACTGTTACTATATATCTCAGTGTATTCCAGTTCTTCATGTCTGTGTCTCCACGCAGTAATTTACAGTATAAATGTATGATTATTTTGCATTCATTTCCAAGGTTTCGTCCTCTGACTTTGGGGGATGGAATTTCCTCAGATATGTTTCTCTTGTGTTAATTTGCAATAGATGCAAATATGTCTATTGTAAAATTATGAAGCTAAGCATAAAATTCATAACTTTGTGATCACTATGTTTGCTTTTCATTGCCATTCGCTATTCTGCATGACCTATAGCAGCATAGGTGTCTATTCCTAGTGTTCACTCTAAACCAATTGGTAGTGGCTGAATATTCTCTGATGGTATTATTGGGATAGATGTAACAAGGGAACATAAGAATGTTTGAAGGTGTTTGCCTCCACATAGTGTTTAAAAAATTGGTGGCTGTATTTTTTTCCAGTGTGGAAATGATATAATATCAGCCTGGCTTAAGAAAATTAACATGAGCCGGCAGTGTGCACTTACAGCCCAGAAAGCCAACCGTATCCTGGACTGCATCAAAAGGAGCGTGATCAGCAGGTCGAAGGAGGTGATCCTGCCCCTCTACTCTGCTCTTGTGCGACGCCACTTGGAGTATTGTGTGCAGTTCTGGTGTCCTCAACATAAAAAGGACATGGAACTGTTGGAACAAGTCCATAGGGGGGCCACAAGGATGATCAGGGGACGGGAGCACCTCCCATATGAAGACAGGCTGAGAAAGTTGGGGCTGTTCAGCTTGGAGAAGTGAAGGCTGCGTGGAGACCTCCTAGCAGCCTTCCAGTATGTGAAGGGGGCCTACAGGGATGCTGGTGAGGGACTATTCATTAGGGACTGTAGTGACAGGACAAGGGGTAACGGGTTGAAACTTAAACAGCAGAGGTTTAGATTGGATATAAGGAAGAAATTCTTTACTGTTAGGGTGGTGAGGTACTGGAATGGGTTGGCCAGGGAGGTAGTGAATGCTCCATCCCTGGCAGTGTTCAAGGCCAGGTTGGATGAAGCCTTGGGTGATATGGTTTCGTGTGAGGTGTCCCTGCCCATGGCAGGGGGGTTGGAACTTGATGATCTTGAGGTCCTTTCCAATCCTAATTATTCCATGATTCTCTGATCTGTTTCTCAAAAATTTATGCACTGGAAGTTTTTCCTAAGCACAGGTTAGGTTCATACTTCATGCCAACCCTGAGATACTAGACAGGCAAAAGCCAAAGACTAGCTTCTCATGCAGGTACTGGGGTGTCCATGAGGTGAGATGGAGAGAAAAAATAAGTTCCTTCTCTACATCATTATTTTTTGACACTGTACTGAAGCTATGACCTTAACCATAACACCTCTTCCTCTCCTGCCACTAAGCTACGTGGATACCCTTAGTATTTGTCTGATAAGATTTTCCTTCTGTGATTATTCTTAAATTTTTATTACTTTTAGTTTTCACATATTTCCAAACATTTTCTGATTCAGATCCAGAGAGGTGTTTATTATCAGGTTTTATGCATCAGTATGTGTTGCTTTCCTGCAAGGAGTTCTGAGACAAGATTTCAGGACATTTATTTGATTGAATAGCTTGGCATTTCTCAAATCAAGAAAAAGGAAACAATTTTAAAAAGCAGAAGAAACCTCTTATTCCATATTCTGATATTGTAATAACTCAAACATCCTTGAAGAGCAGTTCTGGCCAGTTGAGTATCTGCACTTTGTTTTCACTTTAAGGTGACTTAATTGCAAGATTTTTTGCAAAGGTTTAAAAGCACCGATTTTTCTCTTAAGGAATTGTGATGGTTTAACTGGGCAGGTAGCTAAGCACCACATAGCTGCTCGCACACTCCCCTCCTCCAGCAGGATGTCACAGAGAATTGAAGAAAACAAAAAGTAAAATCATGGGTTGAGATGAAGACAGTTTAATAGGACAGAAAAAGAAGGGGTAATAATAAGAAGAATATGCAAAACAAGTGATGCACACTGTAATTGCTCACCATCCACCAGCTGATGCCCAGTTAGTTCCCGAGCAGCAGCCCTTGGCCAGCTTTCCCCCAGTTTATATGCTGAGTATGACACCATACAGGATGGAATATCCCTCTGGTCAGTCGGCTCAGCTGTCTCAGCTGTGTCACCTCCCAGCTTCTTGTGCCCTCCAGACTACTCGCTGGTCAGGTGGGGCGAGAAGCTAAGTTGTCCATTTTGTAAATACTGCTTAGCAACGAGTAAAACACTGGTGTGTTACCAACATTACTCTCATTCTAAATCCAAAATACAGCACTGTACCAGCTACTAGGAAGAAAATTTACTCGTATCACAGCTGAAACCAGCACAGGAATACAGGAATAATGAAAACTGAAAGACACCTAGGATCTCTCTCTTAAAAGTTCTTACTAACTTGAAGCTTTAAGTCCACTCCCTTCAATCCTCTCTTTCCATTTCACACACACACACACCCATCCTCTTCCACCTAAATTCCATCTTTCTTCCAAACTTCTTTGCTGTCTCTCAGGTCTACCATGAATTCTCACACCCTCACTGTTTCCTAGCTCTTTTCTTCACTTATGTGTCCTCAAACTACATTTTTCTCATGCTGTCACTGTTTTCCCTCCCCATTTAGCAACACTGTCTAATTTACTATGCCAGCTTACATTCTCATTAGACAATTCATTAAGTCTATTTTCTAGTAACTAAACTAAGTTGGGGCAGTTGGCACTTACAGGTCCGTCATTAGTCCTGATTCTACCATGCATGTTAATACGCAACACCAATGAAAAAGAGCCAAACCCCAAACATATCTGCAAGCATAGGGTAGAAATAATTGCTAGTTTCAGAAGGAAAGGGTTAAACTAAAAATATAAGGTAGGAAAGATCCACAGTATTTGGAAACGGTTTTATATACTGTCTACCCTTCCCTATCAACAGGGTTAGAGTGGAATGGAAAAGACTTAAAGTGAGGAGTAGCAGCAGCCAGGATTCAGCCTGCCTCAGTCTGTTCTGGCAGGGATTTGACAGATCTGCTGTGGGTAGGTCTAACTTCCAGTACAGCTGGTATCAGCTGAGAAGCCTTTAAAGTGAATATATAAACTACACGAAAGTATGATGGTGACATGTTTTGTTTCTAGCTTGTTAAACCAGTAATTGTTATTGCAAGTAGCTGTCATTCCCACCACCATTTGCTGCTTGTTGACAATGAAGAAAACTCATTTGTTTTATAGTGTGAGGCTTAATTTACTTCATGGTTGGTTTCTTTCTTTGCCTGTCAATCCCATACCTCTGAGAAAGAAATGCAGTCAGTTTTACAGCAAGCAGAATGAGCTGTAACTAAACTGCCAGTATAAAAACTATGGCTTCTGACTGATTATGAAGGGATTTTTTTTAAAGGCCCATAAGATCAAAAACTCCCTTTTGCATCATATTAGCCAAGACTGCCAGTCGTTGACTGTACCCAGATTGACTAGTGATCTGTGGGTATTTGCCTTTCAGTTTATATGGCTTTTAATTAAACTTGACAACTCCAGAAGTAATAACTCTGAAGTTGACTGCCTGCTGGCCTTTAGCCATGTGTCTCCAACAGCCAGCTGTTCATACAGTAGCTGAGGGCATAGTTGTAGCCGTATCAGGAGTGTGAGGAAGAGAGAGCCTCATTATTAACTCAGAGAAATGCAAATGAAACCTTTATGATATAAATGCAATTTAAGTAAGCAAAGTGTCTTGTGGGCATTCAGCTTATTCTAAACAGGAAATGTTTTTGATAACATAAAGAAGGCTTCTGTAAGCTGTGTCATCACTAGGAAGGTTTGGCCATACAACAACCTTTCCCAGTGTGGTTAATACTTTCAAAAAACTACTTGCTTAACATACGGTGTTTTGTTCAGGTGCTCAGTTTGAACAGACCTTGAACAGACTGCTTAAGCTTTCCTGGCCATACCGGCCACACTGACACTGAAACAGCTCACTGACTGTGACTGCCCACTCTCACTTATGAATAGTAAATATCACCCAGGAAATACACATCCCAATTTTCACCTTAGGTCTAATAAATCTAAAACTTGCAACAATATATATAGAAACAATGAGCATTTAAACTTGCAGAGTTCTCTGTGTATGATTCCATGACTCTATGGTGTGTGCTGACATTCAGATCCAGAATGGTATCTGGATCCTAGCAGTCGGCAGCTTGTAAAGGAATAGCTACCAAATAATCCTATCTTTCTGCCTTTTAATTTTGCTGTGCCTCAAACTTTAAGGATTTGATGCCAAGATAATGTCACTTTCAGGTTAACTACTGGTTTTAAGTAATTAACTTCTTTATTAGTGGCCACAGCTAGTTAAATTCAGTAAAACTGAATACTGTAAAGCCACAGAGTAAACTGAATACTGTAAAGCCACAGAGTACCATCTCTGTGTTGCTGTGACAGGGTGGAGCTTAATTTACTTATATGTGAACCCAAAAGATCCAACAGTGCATTTTACAAGCTTGCCAAGCACTGTGTAGGATTATCTATTGATGTACCAAACAACTGTCGTTGCAAATAGAGCAGCTAAAATTTAAACTCATAGAATGTAGCAATCTTGTCTCAATAATGAAGAAATAATATAACTTGGATTTTGGCCAGAACACTTCCATCCTCTCCCTTCATCTCCAAAATTAAGAAGCTCTTTAGTTACTAGCAGAAATCAAGAACTTTGGTTTGGCACATCCCTCCTGAATACACTTCTTGTTGATTCTAAGCACAGTAAAGGATTCAGAAGGCAAAGAATGCAGTTTGGGCTTCATTTTAAATATTTCATACTGCTAAGAAGGTTTGGAAATACTGACAAGAGATCTAAGGAAGAGGCAAACTTAACTTTTCAGTTTACTTCTTTTAAAAGGCAATCAAAATTTGGCATTGTGTCTTGAATCATTTTGCTTTCCAATAACTTGAAGTCTTTTACTATCATGAACCTCCATTCTAGGATGGAAAAATCTACCATTCTAAAGACATAGTTTCCTAGATGGTTACAGACTCACCACATCCATGATCTGCATGAGGCTGAGAGTGAAATAGACAGTGAGTGGCTGGGAATCATTTGCAACTGGTCGCTCCAGTGGGTTGTAGTTTTTCAGCAGCTCCTTGTAAAGCTTCCTTTGGAACTCTCCTTGCAGGGACTCTTCATGTATAGGAATAAATAGATAAGTAGTTAGGATTCTACATCAGAAAGTAAAGCAAGGATATACACACTTTTCCTGCTACCAGCTACTACATATCTACTGTTCTACCTGCTGGATTCCTAGAAAAATGCCACTGTAATTCATACAGTTCATTAGCTACTACAGTAAAATGTATCGCTCTTCCTTTTCATCCCAGCCTGTAAGGGGTATTCCCTCTTTGATCATTTCTTGGCTGGCCAGGAGGGATAAATTCTAAATGCTAAATGATGCTCTGACATCAGTACCCTTTGGTCCATCAGCAAGAAGAGGTGAAGAAGTATTTTGACACCTGTCCTGGCATAGGTGTAACCAGAAAAGCAGAACACAGATATGACAGAGGGTATCAGCAAGACAATGGAAGAAAAATGGCCACAGATTAGACTAAATCCTGCTCCCAGACTGCCTTAGATTGAGAACTCTTTGGGGCAAGTACTCTCTGCTTTGTTCTCTGTTCATGCAGCAATGAATAAAGTGGGGGAATGGGGTTCCTGGCAAAGGTGGTGAGCACTGCATTAATACATTATAACATTCTGGGATTTCTGTCCTTCTTACACTTCAGATCCAGGGAGGATCTGCCGTTTTCCTGTGGAGGAAGAGGAAACGTCCACAGGGATGGAGCAGAGCAGACCAGGGACAGAGGCAGTTTCAGAAGGAGCAGAATCTGGGTCAGGGTAGAAACAGGTCCTCTGGATGTGAGCCCTCCCTGTCCCCTCTCTACACGGACTTTCCTCTTCCCTATTTTATAGTCCTGCGCTTCTCGCACAAAAAGCCACAGTCTCTGCTCTGAAGCAGCTACCATTTAGATGCCTTGGCGGAGTTTTCTCCCCCATCCACGCTGCTCTGCGCATCTCCCATGTCCCTTCCCAAGCCCAGAGCGACCCGGGACAGAGCACAGCATTGCCCCGCCGCAGCGGCAGGACGCGGGGAAGGGGCTCGAGGGACGTCGGAGTACTCCCCCCACCCGAGCTCCTGCCGCACTCCGCGCCGCCCGGTGCCCCGCGGCTTCACTCACCGCGCACAAGCCCCGCTGCCGCCAGCAGCCACACCGCCAGCTCCTGGAGGCCCATCCCGGGAGACCCACCGCCAACAGGGACGGGCACAGCCGCAGCGGCTCCTCCTGCCGAGCCCCAAGCGGCGCGGGCGGGCCGCGGATCCGGGCCACTGGGAGCCGGCTCCCCGAGGACCACCGGCAGCTCGGCCCCTTCCTGCGCCCGCAGCGGAGCTCGCTCTGCGGCGCTGCCGGCACAGGCGGAGCGGAGCGATCCTGGCGGCCCGCCCCCACGTCCTGCCTCCCGGCCTGACGGATCGGCTGCTCCCCTGATCCTTGAGTGTCCGGGGGGAGCGGCGCCGCTCGCAGGCTGCTACTGCTGCCGCAGCCGAAACGCTGCGGTGCGCTGTGGCCCCGACGTTATAGACACGAGGGTGGGGGCAGCCCCCTCCCAGACCCCGGCAGCCGCCGGGCTCCACGCCCGCCGCACGGGAGAGCACCCCGCTGTGCTAGCTGGGAGGGTTGAGGGGCGTCAGGTTCCTGCGGGCCGCGGAACTGCCCCCCCCAGCTGCCCTGCCCGCCTCACTACAAGTGTTCGGCTGCTGCCGTGAAAGACGAGAATTAGCCCAAAACGCAGTGGAGTGCCCCGAACGGGAGAGCCACCGCCTGCAGCGAGCCGCGCAGCGGGAGGGGCAGGCAACCGGGGTTGGGATACAGGGCGGGTCCAGTTTTTGCTGGATTTACCCAGGAATTTGGCTTCGGTCACATTGTTGGAAAGGAGAGAATTGGGCAAAGTGATGTTGCCCACGAAGCTGTTAAATCCCCAGCAGAGATGCAGGGCTGGGGGCTCAGGTGCTACCTGGTTTGTCTGGATATGGGTAAAACAACCATAACTGAGGGGCATTGTGTTTAGTGTTTGACAAACACGTGGCTCAGTAAAATGATGCCTGAGCTCCTGCTTGAAGTAGGTATAAAGCACCGCAGTTGGAAAGCAGGCCTACAAAATTCAGTGCCTTTTGTGGATTGCCTGGTTCCCATTTGCAGCTTGAAGCATATTTTTGAGACTATGCATGGCTTATTCCTTTCAGTCCAGATCTCTGTCCATCAAATCCTCTGTCAGGTCCTTCTCAGCCATTCTGTAATTCCAGGGATTGGTGTTCATTTTTCACTAACACAGAATTCACAGCATTCTGGTGTCACTTTGACATCTTTCTGCATGAGTGTGAACAACAGAAACAGTGGCAAAACTGTTTTTCTTCATCCTGGTTGATTTTGAATAACTATGTAATACAGGGTTCACAGAAGCTAATTAAAGTTGATAAGAAATCTGCATTTTAGGCCTGCAGCTTTAGCAGATCCTCGTATGTAAACACGTGAAGATCAGCCTTATTTATCTTGTCCTAAAGCAACACACCATAATTTTTTATTTGCTGAAAAAATTACCATCTGCTACAATTTAACTAATATGGATTCCACAAAAATGGTCGTCTGATCTGTAATGCTAATTGCGCCTTTCACCATAAAGCAAAGCTCTAATCATTTCAAAGACAGAAATATTTAAAACATGACTTTTTTCTTGACAATACTACATAGTGGTTTACCAATACTGTGAGTAAACTCATTTAAACTTGGAGTTGCAGTTGAAGCAGGGGATATTACACAGATCAGTCTTACAAAGCCAAATTTCTACAGATAAGATTTCTAAACAGAAAAGTAGTCTTCTTTTCTAAAAAGAAAAGTACTGCTTGAGAGCACCAAATGTCCTTTAGAATTCTAACGGTTAAGTGTCAGTTAATCAAATACATACGGTTTTAATTTGGGTGAGGGGAAAGGGATTTATTTTTTCAGGTCTCTGAATTTTGTCTTGGAATGCCTGGATTGCAGGTTTACAGCTGTACATTGCATAAACCCAGCATTCCCTAGTATTCCCTCCCAGCTTCTCCTGCAAAGTCTCAGGATCTCTCCTAAGGTAAACCAGTCCAATCCATGTATTATTTATTTGAGATAATCACTGATGAAGTTGATGTTTTTCAAGCATGTAGACCAACAAATATCATGTATCATCTTCTCTTTTAAATTAAATTTTGTGCTTTCTCTGTAAGTGCATTCTTTATACTGGCACAGTGCTCTCATACATACCAACAGCAGGCTGCAAAGAGACAAATGTCATGGTGAAAAGGAACTCATGGCTGGCTCTTGGCTCTGTGGAATGGCAGCTAGGCATGGCTCAGTGAAAAATGCTGATTGTCTCCAAACAGCTGGTGACACCCACTTCCTTCAAGAAAAATGTTGCAATTGGTAGCATTCAGAGAATGGAAACAAAGATTAATAATTTTTGTTGTCAGAATAGAGCATATTTGAAGGCCATGGATCCTTCAGAGACAGGGAGATTTTCAAAATGAGATGCCCCCTGGACTCCAAGATTGCTTCACTAATGAAGAACTGTGCAGGGAGCATCTGAAACTGCTTTTGATACATGTTTTGATGGAGAACTCACTACAAGTAATTCAGACCACTAGATGTGATCTATTTTATCTGACCCTTTAGACAGAGAAATACAGACATAGGTACTGCATGTCAGAAGTGTGGATGTGCCACTGGTTGTGGTTTTGCTGTACTCGGGAGTGCAGTCCAGTTTTTTCCACATGGGCAGCACAGACTGTGCTCTGACTTCCCCAGCATGGCAAATGTAAGCAGCAGAAAGCATCTGCTGCCTCTTCGGCTTGCTGAAACAGCCAAGTGCGGGGGAGTGGTGGGTCCCTCTTCCAGCTGGGGTGCTGATGTACTTGTTTGTGACAAAATGAGTGGGACTTTTCCATACTCATTCCTGGTTTAAAAGCAGACTAGCCAGTCTACTCGTTACATCGACTGCAAAGCCAGTGACTGTAAGTGGGTGTACTAAGTGTCAGTAGCATAAATCACGAAGCAGAGTACATTCTGGCTGCTGTAGATGAAAGTGAAAAAGCAATTCTAAAGCCTTGTGTATCAGCCCGAGTACCCAGCATCTGACTAAAATGAGGCCTGCTGAAAAGCTAGTGCCAGAGAGCTGGGTTGACCACCAGTGTGGGGATGGCATGTTTGGATGATGGATTGTCTTATAAACAGATATTCAAGTAATATGTAGAAAATACACCCCTCAGTCATACATGACTCATCTTCTCAGCACTGAAGAACCTGACAGAATAAATGACTGACTAATAGTGCAGCTTAGATATCTGCAGTAACCATTTTATGAGCACGTTTGGTAGTAGCAATGAAAATAGATGCATGTGCAGAGGAAAGACTTTTCCAGTAATAAACCTGCCTTTGATTTTAGTGGTAGTTCTCAAAATAAAACTTCTCGGGTTTGTTAGTCATGAGTGAATGCAAATTGCTTTCAGTGTGTTTTTCTTGAACTGGATTTAAAAGACCACAGTTAGCTCATATAGTTACTATGGGTAGTTTTTTCCTAGAACTTCCTTCTAATATGACAGAGAGGATGAAAAAAGGAAAAAGGTGACATAAGGTAGAGAGAGGAAGGGACTGTCAGGGTTCTTTCAGTGATTTTAATTAGGTTGTAGGATTTTTCAAGCTTGGGTAAGCTTTCAGGTATCTACTTTAGCATTTGTTTTGCAGAAGCAATTTCAGACTACTGATTGTTTTAATGACTAATTATAAGATAAAAGATAAGATAAAAATAAAGTAAAAACCTGACCTAAGTTTGTCTGCCAATTAGACCAACATATCTGAAATGTCTTCTTACATTCAGAGATAGTCTTCACATAGCTCTAGGAGTTTCTTCTTCTGCATGTCTCGCTAATGCAGAAACAAGAAGCCAAATCCCTTGTTTACTGACTATTTGTTTTGAATTTCACCCATTTGGTGTGTTATTAGAGCATGAGAAAAATTACCACGGTTACCTGAGCCAGGTAAATAGAGCAAGAAATTTACAGGAGCTTGTTGAAAGCTGTTTTCCTATTTCAAATTGATTTTTTTTAACCAGAGATGTTTGGATACTCAGACTTCTTTTAATGAAACTAAACTTTCAGAGATGTGTTCGTTTTTGCTCTATACTTAGAATGTCTACCTAACTAAAACAGTGTTCCCACTTTTGCTAATTTATATAAGTGAATATTAATTTTTAATTGAAGCTGTTGCTCCTAATAAATCCTCTGGGATGCCTAAATAAAAATGCTGTGGGTCTCTTTAATGGCTGCAATTCAAAGCTATCTTTTTATCACAGTCAAAATTGTTACTCTGGCTTCCCATAATTATGAAGATAATGCAATGTGGCAGGTCAGAGGCAACAATGACATTGGTTATACCAGGCTGCAAGGATAGCTTGTAAGTAGCTATTCAATGCCTTGAATATTTTAAGTAATAATTTAATTTATCAGTTTGCTGATGGATTTCTGTAGTACTGATTTTAATAATTCAAACATTTTAATGTTTTTACATTATGATCAGTAGAGTATGTTAATAACAGTACAAGTTTCAAAAGCACTGCAGTGTTTAGAGCCTATGTCACACTTTTAAAAGAGATTCTGATCACCTGGGAGCTTAAGTCTTATGGGAATGCCTAAGAGTGGGTTTTCTAAGCATGCAGCTGCATTCTATTCTTAGGAATAAAATAAATAATAAATCACCAGAATTCTTCTTAAAAAATTACCCTATAATTTGTTTTAATTTTAATATTTTAAGTTAAAATATAATATATATAAATATATATTTTAAAGTTTAAGCATTGTGTAACAAACTCATTTAAACTGTTGATTTTGAAAGTTGTGAATATCAGAGTCCAGAAATCCCCAATTACATGTGCTACAAGAACACAGTTTCCCCCAGTTTTTCTCACCAAGTGGAGATTGGCTGATCCCATCTTGCATAAGCCAAGCCAGGTGCTACCTTCCTGCTGATTGCTGCAGGGTGTTTTGTGACAGAAGACTGGTAACTAGCTTGTCAGCAGGACCCTGACAGTTTTCTGAACAGCAGTTTGGCAGTCACACATTTTTCCTCACTATTGACCTGGTTTGAGGTTGAGTTACTCCAGTAAATAATTCTCTTTCTCCAGTGGGTTCTGAACTCCTCTGTGTTTTCTGTCACTTTTTTATCACTTATTTGATTCATAAGTTACATGGCCAGATTCAGCCTCAAAATACAGTTCATTGTGTCATTTTCCTAATTTTTATGAGGAAGTGGCAGGATTCCTTCCAAGAGGAGGGAGACATAGAGTTGTTCTGTGAATGTGGAAGTGCCCACGTGGTAAAGGGTTGATAGGGTTCCCACCAGAGGAGGACTGAGTAGATTTTAGAATTACGGACAGGAACAGGAGAGACAGAGATATTCTCTTGAGAGCACTGGCTTTATTAGAGCAACAATTATTTAAGGAGAGTGCTTCTGTAATTCGGACCATGAACAAAACAATAATCTCATTCTGAGATAACTGCTGAAGCTGCAACACAATGCAAGTGGTGGCAGCCAGGTAAGTTTTATATTTCTCTCTTTGAGCATCTTGCTAGAGCCACATACTCCTTTATGAGAGTCTTCCTTTAGGGAAATTCAATTAAATTCAAGCAAAATAGAATTAGAACAAAATATGGCAAAATATTCAGCAGAGCTCTACTTCCAACTCTCTACTTTCTTAGGCCTGCAAGGTTAAACTGCATCTTTCCAGTGTTACATTGAGCTATGGAATTTAACTGAAAATCCACTGTTTTTATGACCAGCAGCTGATGAAAGGGATCCAAATTCATGCAAAGTTGCAGTACTAACCTTCCCAGTTTCATTCAGATGCAAGGAGGTACATGTGGAAAAGTGGGAGCGGGCTCTCTGAAGAGCAGTGTGGGTATTGCGAGTCATGTTGCAAAGTGGTGAAAAAATACTGGGAATACATGTAGGGCTTAAATACGTTTCTGTCTCTCCATGTATGCTGAAGGCATCCTTGTCCTATCTGTCTGGAACAGTGTATAAAAGAAAATTCAAAATTGATTCAGAAAAATGGGTAGGATTGTTTAAATCAATGCTTCTGTTACTGATTGAATTGAATCTTACAAGGTGTGTTTCTGTGTATGGCATAAACCATCGCTAGTCAAATGATTGCATTGCTAAGGCGGTAGTATCTTCTGTGTTATTTCAAACTGCAGATGTATAATCATTTTTCTGATATTTCTGAGGGATTTCTGTAAAGTTTTCACACCTGGGACAGAAGCATTTCCCCTCCTGAATACTTTTTTTTGTAAGACAGATCAAAGAACCTGCTCTTTTGGCAGGTAAAACCCAAATTACTCTCTCTAGAAACAATTCTATCCCCTGAGAGCCAGAATATTTCTTTCTTGTAAGTTGGGGTTTTCTGTTTGTTTGTTTACATAGTGCCATTTATAAACATTCATGAAGTGAATCACTGAATTCTGAACTATGAAATTCTTCGCCAACAGCAGCAATGAAACTTGCCTAAAGTGTAAACGAGCAGCAATTTAAATATTAACTAGCAGTTGATATTTCATAGTGCTTCCCACATACTCATTTATAAAACACTCAAGCTTCAAGCTTTGTATAAATAGCATTTATGTACTGCTATAGTGTAATTGAGAGTTTGGTGTTGGAGGAAGGTTACCACTTGGTAAGTGGGAGCTAGTAATGACTGTTAACTACTTGTGTGACATAGCTTTGCTGTGTAATCTTGAGAGATTACTTTAATGATGTGACATTTCCTTGAGGTATTATAATAATTATCTAACAAAGATATTGTAAAATGCTATTTTATTATACAGAATGGTATTGATGTGCTTAGACATAACTAATGTGCAGCAAGAATGTCTGCTTACAAAGGTTCCTTCAGCTTCTTAGAAGGTTCAGTAGTGGGTAAATTAAACATGATAGATAACCAGGTTCCATTAATGTGTTAATTTAATTGCTGTGAGTGAGGGAAAAAAGTCAGCACAGAAAGAAAGTCCATTGCCTGTCTGGAACACTATCTTGCAATCGTTTTGTTTTCTATTGGTACCAAGCTAGGAACTCAAATTGGCCAAAGCTTGCAAGATCTAGACCATTGCATTACATATTATGTGGCTTTCAGTTTTAACCACTGCATGCTTCTGTAAGCAATAGTATAAAAGTGATTGAGCTTGCTTATCATTTGCAATTGATCATGTTGTATGGCCTTGGGCTAAGAAGACCGTGAGAGCCGTACCCTCTGCTGCTGTTCTAGCTGGCCTTTCCTTGTTTCTCTGACCACTCCTAAAGTAAAGGGCTCTTGAATGAGCATAGCCATGTATTTTCTTAATTTCTCCATCTTAAACTTTTGAATTATGATTAAAATATCTTCTTAGTGAAAATCTTGCTGTTCTGTTTTTGATACCATAATATTCCATTGCCCTTGCCAGATGTACACACATTTGATGTAGTATAGATGACTTCATTCCTGGCTCTGTTGTTTAAATCTTGCATTGAATCCTTAGTTGTTCTCCTGTCAGCATGATGAGGATTCTTTCTGGGGCTGATGACAAGCAGGGAGAACTTTCATGACATAGTTGTCATGAAATGTATGAGTGGTTTTGGTCTCTGCTTGGGCTTAGATCTTGTGTGTCAGACAACTCTGGTTATATATGGAGTTTCTCCTATTTTATTATGCATTACTGGGAAGCAAGCTGTAATAGTGCAGGTGGATGAGAGCTTTTTACCCTGTTGCAGTGTTTGCCACATGGAGTTCCTGCCTCACTGTGTGTGCACAGGGGTCAGACAGTCCCAGCCTATCCCTGGCAGACCACAAGGAGACTCACACGTAACTGAATCTCTAGTTTTGCCTTGGTTAATGGATTTACCTTAACAGCCACTGTCTATAAGGCTTGATCTTTTGACTTACTGAAATAATGTGTATAGCTTCCTGACTGCTGAAATCATTTCCAGAACTAGTTCTTGCAGATGTGAAGCATGACTGGCTGCCTTTACCTCACAAGAAAAGTGACATCAGGTGGTAATGGGGCCTCAGGAATAGAATAATACTTAATTCCTTCTTCCCTTTTTCCTCGTTATCTTTTGTCTTGTTGTTTGGGTTTTTTTTCTTCATTTACCATGGTGTGGGAGTTACTACAGCCAGAGCAACCTAGGGCACAAAGCTATAGATAGCAGGCCCAAACTAGCCCCAAATCAATCAGGAGATCCAGTATCCTAACACCGGGATCTGCCTCATGGTTTCAGTATTATTTTATTTGGATTTTCCTAGTCTCCCCTCACTCTGGATAATGGAGATACGATATTACAAATAAATTGAGGTAATATTATGCTATTATTTTTTTATCTCATTATTCCATGTTAACTGAAAACCCAGATGTTAAGTAATGGTTGAGATTTTTCTATTAATGTGTCATCTTAATTTAAGATATCAGGAGACTATACCAAAAACCAACAACCCCTCTTGTTTTGCAGCATGAAATATTAGACATGCAAAGAGATGAGCAGGCAGTTTATTATATGCTGTGAGCTGACACATTCATTTTAGGGAGATTAGTCTCACAGAGAAGAGCATATGTGGAATTGGGTCACAGCACTTCACATATTCAAACTTGTGTAAGATACAAAGTGATCAATCCCCAAAAAGTCTTTCTAAAGCAAATAAGTTTTATTATTTATAGGAGTAAATAGGTTAGCATTTATCTTTTTGAAGCATGGCAGTAACATAAAATATGTTCTAATTTCTATTGGTTTTAGTTATTTGCATCTTAAAAGCTCTACATTAGATTGTTACACCTTCCTAGAATGTGATGGTTTACGTAAGATACTTGCAACGTGCTTAAATTACAGTTTTCAAAACTAGCGAAGAAGAAAATAGCATGGCACAACATGGAAATTCAATGTTATATATGCAGACACATATATTTTAATACACAACTATTGAACCCTTTAAGTTATTCATAATCAAGATAGCACGATCACATAGGCCACCTAGCAAAGCAGATGCTTACCTCCCAGTCCTAATACAATCAGAATAGCACAAGAATGAGACAGCAAAGCCAGTAAAATCTGTCTTCATTTATAATCTGCTTCAATTTCAGTTGCACCTAATGAAAGCTTAATTACTGCAATGGCATTTGAAAATGACCCTTAGCAGAAACTGAAGCCAGGTTTAATGAGAGTTAACTGGAGTATGTGGAGCAGTGTTATTTTCATTTCTGTAATTAATCTCTTTTCTCCTCTCTCATCGGCAATTCCTCCTCATCTTCACATACTGTTCAGGCTTTTTGTATTATGACAATTGCTACTTCATCTTTCTTCTTAAACTAGATCCTGGTTTGGTACACATCACTGATTCTCTGCTGAGTTCAAAATATTTTTTCACTAATCTATGCCAGGAAAAGTTAGGGTTCTCACACTTATTTTGCAAAATCTGAGGCTATTCCACTGTATTATTTAGCAATAAAATTCTTGCATGGTTTGAGAGTGGCTTTTTGTGCTAGTCCTAGAACTTCACCTGGTAGGAACTGTTCAGATTATCCTGTGGTCTTTCAGCCACAGTCAGTCTTGGAATAGGAAGCAGTGCTTGGAGAGAAACCTCTTCTACATGTTTGCAGCATCTTTTAGGATGATCAGTGTAGAATGCATGTTGCTCTTTCATCTGTGCTTGACTTAGAATCTTATATGCTTTAGAAGAGTTGCCCCGATGTTTTTCTCAGTCTGGGAGGTTTGAAGGTTTTATGCTTTGTATTGGCCCAAGTTCTGCTGACAGCAAAGGTAACAGAGAACTTTGGTCCCCACTCAGCATTCCTCAAGGACCACCACAGCCTCCCTCAGAGAATTTTGCTTAAAACGTTTGGGGTTTGTTTTGTTGGGTTTTTTGTATGTTTGTTTGTTTTTTGGGGTTTTTGTATGTGTGGTTTTTTTGGTTGTTTGTGGGTTTGTTTGGGGTTTTTTTTTTGGGGGGGGGGGGGGGGGGGGGGGGCGTTAATTCTCTCTGTCAAAATGTATAACGTTGTTAAACACTTCCAGATCTGTCTCAATGGTATTGCAGCATACTGAGCATCTTTCTTTGCTTGCCAGGAGTAACAGTGACACCCTGTGGCCAACTCAGTAGAGGACTTGCACAGAATTTCTATCACTGTTTTTCAAACTCGCCTCTAAATTTCTTACACTCTGGGGAGTATGCAGAGGAATCCCTCCTCTACGCATAGGGGGTGCCTTCATCGGTTTGTCATGTGCCTCATTAGACGTTTCCATTATTGAAGTGCATGTCTAATGAGCACTTTAAGATGTTAGTGGCTAAATACTTAAAAAGGTAGAGCAGGAAATGTAGAAACTTAGAAAAGATTACATTTCATTTTATATTGATATTACAGGACTGTGCTGTTATTCATTATCTTTCATACCATTCTTCTCCAACAAGGAACTGTACACTGAACCATATTGATATGTAATGACAAAATATCCACAATATAAAACTGTACTACATAAACAACCAGATCTTGATATCAGGATCATCCTTTTAACTTCTTAGTTGCATCCTTACTTTGATTGGTGTAATGAATCTAAATCACAATTGCTCTGTAACTGTCATAATTCTATTTCCAGTTAAGTCTTTCACTGTATAGTACTGTAGTTCTGCCGTTATCACATGCTAATGTAAAAGGCATGTAGCCCAGTTAAATTTTTTTTTATGAGTTTATTCTTTGACACTTGCTGTGTCATTCAGGCAACATAGCTGACTGAATACTGTGGTCTGCATAATGCAAGTGGGTTAAGTCTCATGCATGCTAATTAGCTGACAAAAGAAAGATTTTAAAGCTTCAGGAAGGGAAGTGTTCTGCTTTTGGCTGGTTTTGGTTGTCGGTGGTGGTTGATTTTGTGGGGTTTGGTTTTTGTTGTTGGGGGTTTTGGGTTTTTTTATATGAAGGAGAATAAACATTTAAGGAATATTTGGCAAAGATCCATATTTTTTAAAACACAGATTGTTTTAAAAAAATAATGGATATGCAGAGAAGAATTTAATAAATTAGGTATCCTCCGTGCTTGAAATTTAAGCACATTACATCTTGTCCTATCAAAAGTTCAAGTATTTGTGTGGCAGGGTGGTATTCTTTAGCATTGGAACAGACTGGATTATTTAATGATTTATTCTTGAAAGATTCATGTAAGCAGGTTAGAGAAGTGTCTATTACAAATATTTTAGGAAGAATTGGCCCTATCTTGAGGCAGAGAGATGGAGCAGATGGCTTCTAAAAGCTCCTTCCAATCTTTCCTTCAGTGAGTTTATGGTCATGTCAGTGTGCTTTGTGTTTTAAATAGTATTTTGTTCAGATTCAGTATTATATTTTCCCAAGCACACTAAATCTTGTTCTGTTTGTTTGTGTGTGATCTAGAAAAAAAATTGCTTCTTCTCACTGCCTTTTTCCACTTGTGGGCACTGGCAGACCCATGTTTGGTGCTGTACGGATGGTGACTTAGAGCATGAGTACTTATGTTGACAAAAAAAAGCACATTACTTCCACCATCACAGGCCATCTGTATCCCTAGAGGACGGGCACACAGGAATGCCACTGGAGACCAGCATGGAAAGAAAAAATAAAGGAGCAGCTCCACTTCCAAGCACATCTATTTCCTTCTGTTTGGTTTTACAGGATCTCTGCAAGTCAGTTTTCAGAATTGGTTTCTACTTTGCAAAATCGAGCTTTCATAGCCCACAGTGCCTATAATATTGTCCTCCTGGCTTCATAGTAATTTCCTTGGGGGCGTGCTGTTTCTGAGGAAACAACTTTGTCATACATCTTCAAGATGACTGAAACATACAGGGACTCTAATTCTCCCTTGAAGGACTCAGCTGTAACTTATTCAGATACAAGCACTCCCTGACAGACAATGCAGACAAGACATTGTTGACCTATTTTGTGCAGAAAATTAAAAAGAAAAGTAACTGAAGGGAAAACAAAAGAATTTATTTTTTCCAATTGTTTGAGCAGATTAAAATGCAGCAGGCAAGTAGGGAGCATGAATTAGGACAAAACAATTAATGCACCCTTCCTTGAGGGGTCTTTGTTTTTTATCAGTTATAGTATTGTCTGTAACTTTCAGGTCTTGCTAAAGTCTTCAGACCTGTTCTGTGCTTCATCAGCAGGTAGCTACTCCTCCTTTGCCCATGCAGCTACCATTCCATTGCTCCACTCTTTTGACTTACTCTTTTTCTCTGTTACTTCTCCAGACTTTTCAGTCTTCCTTTACATTACTTTTTGCATCCTGGCTTTTCCTCAGTTTTTCTGCAGAAACTGTTGGTCTGGAATATGTGGCTTCCTTTCACAACTGACTAGTGAGAGCACTCTGAAAAGGATGGACAATGATGGGCAGCCTACACTTGTGTGTATCCCAGCTAGCCATTTCTGCCTGTCTCTTTCCAGCATACGAGTCCCCACAACCTGTGCCTCCCTCCACACAGCACTTTATATAGTTTGAAGGCACTGCTTGATGGTAGATTGCATTTCAATATTGTTTTATATGGGCTTTTAGTTGTTTGGTTTAGCTGAAATTTAAGAAAAAAAGTCATTTCAAAACAGTGCTTTATGTGTTATTTTATATCTGTATGAATCACACAAGATCATAACAAGAGAAACATTTTATTGAAGTTCTATATATATTGTTTCTCTGATTCCTTGTGGGCTCTTCATATCATACCAGATTCTCTCTGGTACAGATTTCCAATTACAGAGGAAAAAAATTATAGGGTTTTTTTTCCATCTCTTGTTGCTTTTTTCTTTGTTCTTTTTTATAAAATATTGGTGATGGCTTTTCCACTGCTCATGGCTAAATGTTTAAGACTAAATAAGAATACAGACATGAAAAAGAACTAATTTTAAAGACAATTCTTAAGAAATATCTGCAAATATTTCCTTGTCTCCCTTTAGTGAACTGATCTTTCCCCTTAAGCTGCTGTTGTAAATATATTTGACAGCACATGAATGATACAAAACAGAAATAATAGGGGCAGTTTTGTTGTCAGAGAGCACTGGAAGCCAGAGTTACAGAAACTTCCTGTATCTTTGATACATTAGATTACTTGAAACTCTATAGGAAGTGAATATAAACTTAGGCATCAAGCCTGTAAAGATGTGTTTGGTTTTTAGACATTACACTGTCCTACTGAAGGAGATGAGTTTAAGGTTTTTGAGTTTTGGGTTTTGTTGGGTTTTTTTATTTTTTTATAAATATGACTCTGGAGGCCAAACCTCCTTTTCATGAAAGTAATGTGAAACTGGCCACTAGTTTTTCAAATAAGAATATGGTTTTGTAGTACTAGCCAAAAGAAAGGTCCATTAAAGACAGTGCAGAGACATCCTAATAATTTATTTACTTTAACAGTAATGCTTGTGTAAATTAAAAGTATTTTTGTATATGAGTTGTTAATAGTATGAATTAATAAGGTACTGGATTAAGTCTTTTATTCTTCACGAGTGCTTAATCCTGCCTGATTTACAAACATGAGGAGCAATATCAAGCTATGAATGAAGATACAAAATCAACATATGCATATTTTCCTGTCTAGATTAATACATATGCTATATGGGTGCTGATTTTCATTATGTAATCTGTTCCAAGAATGGAAATAAGCACCATTATTATTTGGAAATACTGTGAAGACAAATAGCAGTTTGAATCTACTGAATTATTAAAGTCTACTTAAATCTGAAGAATCTGTTGTTTCACTCCATGGAAAATTAATAAGCAGATCATAAACTGCATTTTATTTTACATTACACTCTCTAGACTGTTAGATTATCACCTTCTCTTTTGTTTTCAAACCTTTCAAAGTTATAATGAAACAACTCACAGGAACACATGCCCAGTTATAAAATACTCATATGTACATCTTTTACCTTGTCTCACCTCCACTTGGCTATTAATTTAAAGATATTACAATACAAGACGACGCAAGTTAAGTTTCTTATGTTGTTGATGAATCATCTTCTACAACTACATTATATAACACTACTTGGTTTACACACACAGAGGATATTTGCAAAACTAAACAAAGATTTTTTTTTTGTGTTGGTATCTGGGTCATGAAAATTGGTCTGTTTCATGCCAATTCTGTCTCCTCAGGAAGTCAGTAGTAGGGAAAGTCACTGTAAAAATGTCATTGACTTCAGTCAAGTGATTTGTCTCAAGGTGGAGCACCTTGCCAGCCTGATGTCAAATAATTTGTATCAACTTGTTTGTTAGGAAGGTTTTGCTGTTTGTTTTAGGCTTTTTTATTTTTCTTTTCTAAGGGGGGTGTGCAGGTGCTTAAATGTATATAAGCGTATACTTGTCTGATCAAACCTGTGAAACTGGAATGCCTTTAGCAAATCAGGTGCCAGCTTCACCAATATATTACTCCAGTTTTACACGGTGCTTAATCTCCTGAGAGCAACTAGAGTAGTGCAGTGGCAAATCAACACCTCATGCCTAAAAGCTTGTTGTCAGCTGATCTATGAAGAGCTTGCACTTACCGCTTTGAGTAAACATACGGACCTGTGCAACGGCAGCATGTCATTTGGTACATGCACTTAATTTGGATTACAGACTGGAACAAGATTGCAGTCTGCCTATTTAGCCAGGTAAACATTAATCTCTTGGCCAAAATCTTGCGGTCATGGTCCAGCCTCTCCCCATGTTGGAACCTCCTGCTTCAGTTGGTGGATCTGCTTCTGTAGGTCATCTCTGTCCAGTTTCATTTTCGCTTCTAGAACTTGCCGTAGAGACCCAATGCTCTCATAGATAGCTGCAAATCCTAATTGCAGGTGAGAGTTAAATCAGTTCCTATTCAAAAGCAAGGGTATTGCTATCTAGTAATAATGCTAGTAAAGAACGTGCTTCCTAGGAAGATAGCAAAAGAAAAACAGGACTATAACTCTGTGCTGATGGCAGAGCTGCACCCAATCACAGCCACCCTATGCCTATGTGTGCTCTGGGGAGATCAGTCCTAAACTAAAAAGATGTCACCTCTTGTTGTGAATTTCACACTCAGTGAAAATCCTTTTTAGTGCCACAGGTGCAGCCATTACCTCTGCCCCAAGAGTCTTTAAACTACCCAATACAGGCAAAGGCATTTTGAATATTATTATAGGTGGCTCACTGTTACCCCATTTCAGAATAAAGAACTTAATAACTGTGGTCCTACCGGCATTAACTTCAGCTTTCATTTCTTTTATATCTTCATTTATCTCATTTTGAAGTTTGCCAATGCGAATATTTATCTTTTCTTCAGTCTGTTTTGCTTCATGTGCTTCCATGGTTATCTTCTGTATTTCTTCTATTTTGTCAATTTTCTCTGCCATTTGGTTGAATTTCATCTCTATAGCTCTTTCACTCATTTCCTGGAGATGGGAAAAGAATTTTAGTAATTTACTCTGCAGGTGAAATTACACTGGTCTTTCCCAAGTATACAATAGATATTAATTTAATTCTCTTTTATGTGGAATTCAAAATTGAAAAGAATTATTTTTTATTAAATGGTTTAAACAGGCTTGATTACCATAGGCTAAAATACTGATCTATTAAGAAGTGATCAGATTTATTTGAAGACTCTCAGCCTGTGGGGATGTTAAATTTGACATCAGTGAAGAGAATTATACAAATTTTGAGGTCTGAAAATGTCACCCAAATAATATCTGCATTATATCATCTTAGATATTAATGATGCTTTTGAGCACTTCCTGCGAAGTGCTATTAGGACATTTGAACAAAACTTACAGTTTTTTCCTTGAAAGTAGATGAGAGTTGGTCTGTCTTTTGCACAAGCTCTTTTTCAATCCTTTCATGTTCCTGTTCCAACCAGCTTCGTGCAGACAAAATCTGGCTGCTGAGTTCTTCAATAGCATTTTTTAATCTAAGAGCATAATAGAAATTAGCAGACACAAAAGAGAATAAAATTTGGTCATTCAGCTGTGACAGGTTTATGAACATGTTTGTAAAAAACATATCATGGTAATACAGTATATGCATGACACTGTATTAAGGTGAATCCTCGAACTTTTAAGGCTACTAAATTGAATGAGGTAACATTGTTTTTTGCAAATAAAGATGAAAGAGCACAATAAATATCTGAATATTAATATATATATTCATATAAATAACAAGTAGTTATCACAACGTTTTGAGATGTAGTAGGTACAAATTCTTTGCAGCATTGAAAACAGAATACAGTCATCTGTTCAGATTATAATCTTCAAGTCCATAGGTCTTAGATCTGAACAAAGATTTGATAACCATTTATTTTAGAGGCAGTGCTGGTTCATACAGCCACACTTACATTGCCTATCCCCAGATCAAGTTTATACTGACCAGCTCTGCCAGTGAAACTGTTTCTTTAGAAAGTCGGTTTTTTTTCCAGTGAATATTTGAAACCTGGATCTATTCTTTCATCTAGTTTGATGTAACTGATAAGATTGCATGAGGCTGGCAATAAGCAGTAAGGAGTGAGGAGGTGGATGGCGTAAGCTGCAACTGCCACTGAGTGAAATGCCTGGAGAAGAGTTAATATCTGAATTGAGTATATCCTTATATAATGTCTCGTAGTTGCACAGTAGCTTATCATTAATAATTTAGGTATTTGAGTTATAGATTTGTATTTGAAGCCAATTTAAAGCAGTAACACTTTGTGAATGCTGTGCCTCACTTTCTGGTGGCTTGAATTGAACTTTTTGTCTGCACTCGACAGCACTTGTTGCCTTGTACAAAAAGGCCACTCCTACAAAAATCATTATTTGTGTTCTTTAATGGAAGTTCTGTCTGAATACTTAACTGGGGACTTAGTGGGCTTTTCAGAATTGCCTGACCACATTAGGGACAGAATTCTTGTTAAAAGCAAGTCCTGCTTGACGGCCCATGTGCTTTTGTAATATCCGTTGAGCACGCATACATATTAAAACCGGTTCGTGCTTTAATAGACCTGAAGATTACAACAGTCAAACTTGGAAAACTGAGGACCCTTTCTTCTAAGGTGCATGACAGCAGCCAGGTTTCTCAAGCACTCACTTCATATCCAGAAGGTGGAGCTGTTGGTTGCTCTCTTTGTAGGCAATCTTCAGCTTTGCTTCTTGTTGCATTATTGATTGCTCTACTCTGCTCAGAAGATGAGAAATCTGAAACAAAATTCAGAATTTACAATTTTTCAACAGCATTTAATCACATTCTTTTCTGGGACGTTTTCATAACGGTAGAGGGGATCTTAAAGAAGGGCCGGTTTTGCTACCACTTCACAATTACAAAATTTGCATGTTTTACTTTATCATGAAAAATATATTATCTTGCAAGATGAAAGTACCAATATTGTGAAAACTAATTTTTCACCCATAAAGAATTTGAATAGTCTTGCCTTGAAAGCATCTGCAAGCTCCCTCTCCTTGAGGTAGCTGAATTTATATGATCCATAGGCATCCATGTTGCCACATAAGCAGAATAAACAAATGGCAAAGCACTCCACCAATACTGAGTGATAGTCTTTATCAGGTCATGTATAGTGTAGTGATGAAAGTGCTGGGTTTAGTTAGGATAAGTCATTACTAGCGGAAACTATTTTTATTTTTAGAAAACCTACTATTTTGTTCTAAAAGATTCCTGATAATATGCTCCTGACATGCATATATACTGCACTGAGCCTTCTGAGGAAGGTAAAATACATTTTAACCATTTATGTGCTGCACAATGAAGATGTAAATTACCTCTGTTGCCCAAGAAAATGGGAATGGCTCGAGAGGAGCTATGAAGAATCCTTTGCTTTAATGTTGTCTCTGCTTCTATCTAGTTCTTTAATTCTTATACCCAGTGGAAGAGAAACCTGACAGACACATCAATGGATTCACAGAACCCAAAACCAGTTTTGTTTTGCAGACCTTCAAAAATTGCGATTAAATACATATAAAACCATCCTGGGAAGGCCAAAACATACAGGGGAAGAGATTGATGCTTGCACTGTTGTAGTAGTTTTGTAGAGCATCCTTGTGTTCACATTCCAACCTCAAGAAGATACTCAGGCCAGTAATCATTGACTTTTGCTCATTCCTAGAGTCTTTTCAGGTGCTTTGAAGTACTAACCCCTTCTACACAGCATACTAAAGGACCTTTTTTCAGTTAGACCAGTACAATAATGCAGCTAGGTACCAATATTCAATCTAATAAGGACTGTGAGCAGATACACCTCTCCATTTGTAAATCTGTGACCTCCCAGGATAATAACTAACAGTAATGGAGTCAGTGTGAATCGGACTATAATTCTTACCCATACATGGATTGCTTTGGTCTAAATACCGTACCTGTATTTCTGCTTCTTTGATTTTAGATTCCAAGATAAGCTTGGAGGTCTGTTGGTCTTTACTTAAGCTCTGAAGTCTTTCATAGGTAATTTTATGTTCTGCAGACAGTCTGGCTAACCCAGCATCACACCTGTATGAATAAAATACCAAAGCAACAGCTGAAAAGACTGTAAGGTCCAGGCTTTTAAAGTTACCCATTTTAGACTTGGCATTTCTGTGAAATTGTTGGCTGTCTAGTGAAACAATGTCTTTTGAGACTGTAAAAATGGTGATAGAACTCATAGTATTCCATCAACCTACTCCCAAATGGGACTAGAAGTCAGATAGTCTGACACATACACTCCTATCTTCTTGGCACTGACGTAACATGTGTAGACTGTATTGTTATCATTCAGGGGAATCACATTAGAAATGCAAAGATGCAGAATTTCAATACCATCAATTTTGTCATACTCCAAAAGACATCTGTTAAGGTGTGTATGATTTCGCTTACATGATTAGAAGCGTAAATAATCAAGGACTATTTTTGCATTATTGCAGTTCTGTTTCTCTGAGTTTTGCATTCTTATTTTTATTTGTGAAATAGCAGTATACAATTAATATGTGTAGTAAACCATGCAGCAAATTTTACAGTTATTAGACTTTATTTAAGTAAAACTGTCATTGAAAGAAAAGGCAATTTTGTCTCTCAAATGAAGTGCTGGAACATAATTCTTGTTTCTTTTCTTCACACTGGAACTTTTTTTTTTTTATGCTGTAACATTTTCAGGATAAATGTACTATGGAATATGTGCATTTTCTACCACATTTCAAAGCTGGTCAGGTGAATTCCATCTACAGTAATACAACAAGGGCATTAGCTGAGCTATAAAAATATAAGTACTGTAATTTCAGGAGGAATACCTATGTGAAGTACAAGCCCTGCATATTTTTTGCTAAGGGAAATAGTGTTATTGGCAGTGTTAGCAAATTTGATCTATGAAATTGATGGAGAACAGACAGCAGTTACAATTTGAGGGAGAAAAAGTCAGTAAAATTAAACAAGTTAAGGCACCTTAAGTCATTACCTAAACCAATGACACATTTTAACCTCTTTTTTAGTCACATTTCAATTTAAAGCCTTTCATTTCAACATGCATTTTCATCACCTCGGTTACAGTAACTACCATTATCATTAAACATGAATTGGAGATAGCAGCTAAAATGACAAATGGAGCATCTACTTAGTATTACAGTACAATTTCAGTATAAAAATAATCAGTAATGCAACATACAATCATAGACATTGTAAAACTTGTGAGAATTAATTTCTGGTTTAGCAGTTCAGCATTGTGAGAGCAATGGGTAATATCAGAGAGATTAGTATGTAAGAGACCAGTTAAGGTTTACATGGCAGTGAACCATGAACTTTAGGTCTTAAAAGCAGGCAGTTTCTTTAGAAAGGTGAGAGAAGCCAAATCTCTCCATGTTGGTATTATCAGAGAGAATCAGAGGAATGAAATAATCTTGCACCTGGTCACCAAAAGCCTCTGGGCTCAAAAAAAAAATGGTTAACTTTGTTTCTCTGAGGCGTAACAGAAAATACAAAAAGCAACTGTAGCAAATGTAAACAACAGGCATGTATAATTGGTTTGAAGGCAAATGAGCAATTCGGGTTTAATCACAGTGCACCTCTCCTCTTTGTTTGACTTGGTTATGGGACCAAGGGGGTCATACAGTTGCATGGTAACTGGAACATTAAAATTCTGACTATGTTAATTCACTGTCAGCCTGGTATGTATTAATCAGATTATTTTGGTTTTCTACAGGGATGCTGTAGTTGGCAATCTTTTAAAAAAGTTGGACTAAAGCTTAAATTCCACTGTTATGTAGGTATCCAGCTAAATTTGGGGAGTTGCTAAAAAACAGTATTCCATTTGAAGCAGTGAAAGAGAAGTCTTTTTGAGATCTATTTATATATATGTATCTATATATGTCAAAATGTGTATATAGTACACACTCACAAACACCTGATCAGTTTTGACCTGAAAGAAAACATTAGTGTCCTGCAGACAAAGAATGAGATTCAGATATATTAGTTATGTGAGTATACACTTTGAGTTAAAAACTTAAAACAATTAAATAACTTCAGTCCATGCTTCCACTAGCTTTCAAATGGTAGGGAGGCAATAATACGATGAATGTGTGGAAGACCGTGGACTTTCTGACTCGGGTTTCTACTGCATGATGGGTGAGAAGAAAATGAGCAATCTAAACACAAGGACACATCATAGTTTGGAATTTTTCCTCGTTCAAAAAAAAAACCCAGATAAATAAAAGGCACCAAGAAAGGTATGTTTCCATCACCACTGAACTTCCCACACCCCTGAAAGTTCTGCTTTGATAGTTCTCTATAGATTTAAGTTAAAATGACAATAGAATTCTTCTTAAAAATAGAACTGAATGTTTCTGAACACTGAATTTAAATTCATGGGTAATCTAATCAAACTGTCTATATAAATTAAGCCAGTAGACTGTGGTTATAGATGGAAGTTGAAAACAGCTTTACAGGTTTGGTCATTTTAAAAGCACAAGGAAAGAAATGAGAAATATATTAAGATTTCTAGGAAGAATATTAGTTTAAAAAATATAAGAGCTGTATATAAAACCATTTTGTACAAAGAAATACATAATAAATTTGTCTTCATATCTGAAATGCTGAAGCTGGCCATACAAACAACCCAGTGCAGTTTTTCATATGTGATTGCACAGATGCACTATTGAAATGGGGCCAAAGATGCACTAGAATGTGTTCAGTTCACCAATGTTTGATTTTGGAGTACATTTTCTGAAAGCTCTGATTGCCAAGCTGTATGCTCATGTGAAATCAGTAAACGAAGAAGAAATTGAGAGATTTCACAGTATTATTCTCATTTTCAGAATACAGTTTAATCTGAGGAACAAGTAATGTTTAATGTAAACAGTGAAATTACAAAACAACTGCTTTCCAAGTCAGAGAGACAAAAAACAGTAGTTATTTTCCTGGCACACTGAGGAGTATTTTTGTTGTCTTTGATCTCTATGAAATCAAAACACAATGGTTGCTCTATTCAGTATCACCAGGGACTAGATAAAGCTGAGAACTACATCAATACTCTGCAGCAGGATGCTATCTAAATATACTATAATGGTACATACAGATCTTAATGTTCCTGGTTTAGTGTAACAGGAGATGTTTCAGTTTAAATATGAGTGTTTCACTGACAAGTAGCTGAAGAACAAGTAGTGAAAAGCAAGTTGATATGTGTAGGGGATCCACTGGGCAAGAACAGCAATGCTGGTAGCTTCTGACTAGCCTGGATCAAGGAGCCCAGATCAGTCCTCATGATGTGCATCTCCTACACAGCAAGTAGCCAGAATGCAGCAGGTTTGTTATACTTCTGCGGCTCATGAACGCAGCACATCCCAGATGCATCAGACTCATTTTCTGTGCAGTGTAGGAAAATCTGCCTACATGTAATGAGTCCAGTGTGTCTGAAATGAATCAGATCTATAATGTATATAAAAATCATCTAAATATGCCAAGTAGGCCCAATCTGAATGTGCATAGCTGTCATTTCTCTGGATGTTTCATCTATCAGGGAGCTTCTAGAGACAGCTACTGCTATAGTTCTGACCAGGCTGCTGTATCTAACCTTTCCAGACAAATTATCATAGTCCACAAGTTATTCTCTAAATAAAAGATAAGGCAGTACTCATTACTGTAACAATCAAATATCACTAGAAATAGAATTAGTAAATCTGTATTATATAAAATTGCCAACATCAGGGACAGGAGACTGGAGTAATGTATCTGTCGACATCTGTCTAATTTTCTGCTGAATGTGTAACTGAATTCAATAGAAGTCATATTTTTCTGGAAGTCAGTAATTTTAGGAAAATGTACAGCATCATTTGTGGTGAGCACTGCAGTGATGCTCTACAAATTCAGCAATAAATTGTGCTTAATGAGAAATAGCCCAGAGACATGAGCTGTAATATGTATTCAGTTTTCTTCTGATAGTGATGTTAGTTGATTCTGTGGTGCAGGTAAGGTCAACTGTGAGGCCTGTCCAGATCTCCCTCTTCCAGAGCTGTGGATAGCATGGTTTTGCAGCTGTGCATCAGAAATGCATGTGCACGTAGGGATCCCTGTTCTCATCACTAAAAGCATCAATCCTTAAGAAATAATGAGACAGTTGCTTGATTACATATTGACATGTT
Organism: Melopsittacus undulatus; assembly: GCF_012275295.1. Taxonomy (NCBI): domain Eukaryota; kingdom Metazoa; phylum Chordata; class Aves; order Psittaciformes; family Psittaculidae; genus Melopsittacus; species Melopsittacus undulatus. The sequence goes on from NC_047535.1 coordinate 18,004,874, forward strand.
ACAGAACAGTTGGTGTTAGGAAATAAACATCAAACTCGCCAATATTGAAGTTGAATAGGATGTTTAGTGCGCATGTAATTACTGGACCTGAAACTTGGCCAGCATCCTGAGATTGACACTAAAATTATTACAGGACCAAAAAGCTCAGACTCAGGTGATTTGCTGTCACGTGGCACATATAAACTGATTCACACTGATTGTCCATCTGTGTGCTTCTAGCCTAGATCAACTATGACGTACTTGAAGTTCACTGCAGCGTGAACCATACATTGTACCTTGAGTGTGGCTGTAAACTGCTGCATGGTAAGCTGGTAACCCACAGTAACTTGATCATGTTCCTAAGGTTCCACTCTCTGAACTCATCTGAAAGATATCAGGACTAGATGTTAAAGTTAAAATTACATTAAGTGAATTCAGCTATTTTACATAAGGAACCTTGGCAAAAGTAATCAGAAAGTGTTTATCCCAGGGAATGCTTTTATTAAGTGTCTGTACAATGCCAGCAGCATAACAAACTGCCAGCTTGATTATGATCTCCAGATACTGCTATAATAATTCACATTCTTTCTCAAAGTAGAGTATGTCTGTAAATAAAGGCAAATAGCTTTCTTCCATGGAACACTGCTTTAGCTTGCTTTCTGATAAAGGGAAGCTTATTTTCTTCCTCATGCAGAGAGAATATTTTTAGTGTAATCACAGAATCACTAGGGTAATACTGACTAGAAGGTAACAGTTAAAGGACAATAAGCCAATTCTCTTAGGGTAGTGAATACAAATAGCCAACATTTTTTGCACAATCTAACATAAGGCAAATTGGTATAATCTCATACAATTATCAGATAAATTGCAAGCCAGGCACAGTACATGGGTGTTGCCCCAAGTAAATAAAGGAAGAAATCCTGGCACAGCCTGTGCTAGTCCCAATACCAGTCACCTTAGCAAGTACCTGGGAGAGGCAATGGTCCCATGGTAAAGCTTGTGCCAGCATGTGTTTGTTAGCTTGAGTTCTGTTATTGAAAGTAAAGGCACTATATTTGGCTTTAGAAGTTGTCAGTAACTGTGTTGTTCCAAACATGGACTTCTCTCAGGAAGTAGTATGATCTCAAACTGGAATTCTTAGGTAAAGAAGCAGGTTAGATCTAAGCATGTAGATGTCTCAGGGGTTTATCAGTGAAATAGCTATATATCTGTGTATATATCTCTATATATTTTTTTCAATCAATTTTATTGTTTGACAAAATAAATGTCTACTTCATTTCTAATGTCTAGTTCATTTATGCACTAAAGGATAGTGCAAAGCAGAAAGTAAAAGTTCTCTCAATAAAGTTCTTTACAAAATGGGCTGTGTATGTTAGTAGGAACTGCAAAATACCCCAGTAATTTATGGGAAAACTTTAGTTCAAGGAAAATCCCTCCTGATTATTTCTTTTGGCTGTTGAAGGTTATCGCTAAATCAGTTGAAGTACAGAAAAAGAAAAATTAAAAGTTATCTGTGCAATATAGACAGTAGGTCAAATGCAGGACAAGTAGACTTCCACCAGTTATGAGTCAAACTAATTTAGGCCAGATTAGGTCCTTTTTCTGTAGCTGTGTATATAATCTGTCTGTTGTGTTCAACTTTACAAACAGTTAAGCAAATGTTGTTAAACTGGAGTTTGTAAATGTGTTGTTGATAGCACAGTGTGAGGTCTGTGTAGTGGCACAACTGTAATCTGGAGTTTCAAGTAGCCTGTAAACCCTCTATTATTTTATAATTTTCAGTTCCTTACATGTCAGTAGCCCATGCATTTTTTTTTTAATATGGCTAACCAATAACTGAACACACAGGTTTTTACTTCTAAGACATATGCAAAAAATGTGCAACTATTCTGTTCTTTACAAGTGCAGATCATTCCATGCTGCCTTTATAATTGTGCTAATTTTTTTGTTTCAAAGACAGGCCAGTCCAACCATAGTAGTCTTTAAAGCTGAACCAAATCCAAATTCCTAAGGAATTTCACGTAATTTATTAAAAACTAATTTCAGGAATTTCAGGAATCAAGGATAACATTGTTATGTTTAACACATAATACTGGAATGCAAAGGATTACTATTCATTTTCTTGAAAACACAGAGCAAAATTATCCCAGGAATTTTGCCAAAGTTGAACTCAGCCCATTGTCATTAACATTCATACTTCAAGATTAAAACAACATTAGCTTGTCCCCAAAATATACTTCTGTGCTGACTTTTACCTTGCTACTCTTCCCCGAAGATCTCCTAAACCAGAAAGCTGCCGCATTTCCAGACTCTTCAGGGTAGAATTTGTTCCATAGCTGAGATTGTCTCTGACACGTATCTGTTCCTGCAGCATCTACAAAGTATTCATATGCAAATACAATCTCAGTATGTCACATTTAACATACACTTAAAATGTCACTCATTATTTTTCAGTATTTCATAACATCAGATACTATCTTTTATTACTTTATTAAAGGCTTTGTTTTGTCTTGAACTGAACCAGACACCTTTTCGGTCGATTGTTGCTTTTTTTTAATTCTCAGTGTCCAATCTGCATATAAGTACCATAATATGTATAAAGTATGACTTGACAACAGAATGGAGACTTAAATATTAACTTTTATCCTTTTATTTTCCCCACCACACTGTTGTTGCTAATTGCAGCAGAGGTCAGGCATGAAGCCATGTATCTGCATGTGATTAGGTCATAAAAATGAGCAGTTGTGTTTGGCTGCTTGGTGTCATCTTTAAGTTGGAAGTGAAAGAAGGTTTATTACAGAGCTAAGGCACTTCATGGTGTTTATACAGAGCAAGCTTTGGTCTGAAGTTGAGCTGTGTATGAGTGTTGCATTAATTCATTTTTTTGAGGTTTTCAAGTGCAGCTTTTCAAAATAAGCTTATTAGTACCACAAAGGTTTCTGTGTTTATATGCTAATATGCTGTGCTATCTTCATAGCCACTGAAAGAATTATGCAACTTGCAAGCAGTTTTTCAAGTTACAAAAACAATTCATAAGCTTGCAAGATCTTTAGACCTTGTCTGAACTTTACTTATCCTGTGGTAAACTTTCTTATTAAATCAGAAGGAATAAGTGGCTGAGAGGCATTAGTCCTGTGAAAAATTCTTAACATACCTCAATGTCCCGATTAAGCTGCCTCACTATTGCCGTTATGTTTCGGATATGTTCCTCCAAGAGTTGCCTAGCCAACCGGTCACCCCCCCCTTTGTTCTGCATTCTGTGCAGAGTGGAAACAATGTCCTCCTTAATGCGAAAAGCGTGTTCCACAAGAGCCGCCGTTGTTTTCTCATGGCTTAGGATTCTGTCTTCCAGCTGATCCACCAGGCTCGCAGATGCCAGCGGGACCGCTGTCAATGCCTGGCTATGCAGTGCTATGTTTCGAACCCGTCTAGTGAAGAAGAATATCCACATATTGTTAATTTCTCACACACAACTCTGCAATGTCTTTCCACTGGAGAAAGTGCAATATTACCTTAGTAATAGTATTGGGGAGAAGCACAAAATACTTACAGAGTAACACACTTCTACAAGTAAGTGTTGGCTACTGTGTCTATCATGTACAAAAGCAGGTCAGGCTCTTTTTCATATTCTTTAAAGAAGCTTAAAAAAGCAAAGGGTCTTAAGAAAAGGACATTAGCATTATAAAATTAGTTACAATCCAGAGCTATAATTTGATTAAGAAACCAAATTGAACCTTTCTATTGTATTACAAAAGTAATGCTATTTGGCTCTACAGTTTTCAGGCTTAATCAAAGCAGTAACTGCAGAAGGCAGATACTGTAAATTAAATGGAAGCAGACTGAGATTAAAAAGGAGTAGCTTGTATCCATTCATTTTTTCAATCTTTATAGCTATTCCATAATAAAGCTTGTTCCTTCATGTCCTGCACAGGACCATATGCACATGTCCTAACTGAGAAGAGACCAAAATTATGACTAGCTTCTCATAGTCTTGGAAGTCAAATTGTCCTCCAAAATAGCTTACATTGGGTACCTTAAATAATTGTCTAGATTTTTCAAGAGTTCTGCACTGCATAGCTTCCATGGAAAGCAGTGGAACTCATGGGTGCTCAAAGTAAAAATTAGGCTGCTAATGCATGCAGTCTTTCCCTGCTGCTATATTCTGTAAAAAGCAAAGAAGAATTTCTGAAGCATAAGTGGAAGATACAAATTCAACCCCACTTTGAAAGATGAGATGGTTTTCTTGGAACTCTGATTTACTGTGCATTCTCCATGTTTCCTATTAGTGAGCCAAATTAACAGTTTACTTTCGCCATGATGACATTGATAGAGATGTATGAGGACTCCAGTAAAGGTCCCTTCTGACTCTGAAGGTCTCTTCTGACTCTGAGTTTTTGCACTTAGCCCATACTATTAGAAGACTGGCTGAGTATAGTGTTCTTGGACTTCTACCAGGTTAAGTAAAACCTGAGTAAGGAATTGTGATTTGGGCCATGATTTGAATGAATCTACAGTGTTTCACTTTGCTTTGCATACTAATGCCAAAGTCCCAAGTCACAGCATTACTATATATAGGGAATTGAGAGACACATAATACTTTGCAATATGAAGATTTTATTTTTTACATTCCAAACTGTACCTTTCAGAGGGGGCAAGAGTTGGGAAGATTGGGCTTCGCTGGGCCATTTTCTGGTCAATAATATATGTCTGTTGAAAAAGTACACATTGAATTATTTAATAGTTTATATCTGGCACTGAAACAACTTAATGCTTCTGTTTTAAGTGAACCTTTAAGTAAAGTTTAAGATTATGCTGACAGCTTTGATCTCAGAATTCAGATATTGCTTATGGAATAAATACAGATAAAAATTAATACAAAAGAATAGAAACAAAAAAAACTGCTAAAAAGCTTTTTTTTTGTAGGGAAAACAATACTCTTGAAAAAGGCATGGTTGACAGCCTTGAAACTGAAATCTGCTGTTGACCCACAGAACTAGTTTGGCAGGACAAAGGCAAACAAACTTCTTGTCCCCAATCTCCCTGCTGGTCTCGGACATCATTAATCAATCAATAAAAAAGTAAGATCAACAGGATTATCATAAAGCTTAAAAAAAAGGTATTGGCTAGAGAATGGAGTAAAAATATTTCATGACACCAGATTTTTTGGGCTATCTTTCCGGTAAAAGCATTGGCAGTCAGAATCCTAAATAAAATGTGTGACATCAGCATAGTTTTGCAAAACTGAGCCTTGCATTAACCTGTCTTCAAATCTAAATGGCCACATTTTATATTGTAAATATGTGATAAGAATATAAATTCTGGTTTTAATTTTAGACATAGCCAGCCAGACTGTGACAGACATTGCAGCAGGGCAGGTCTGTTAAGTAGCTTCAGAGGAACATTTTGGATATCTTACTGTGAGACCAGGACATGGCTAATAGCTTTGTTCATTGATAGAAATCAAGTTAATGAAAAAGATGGTATCCTCAATCAAATCCAACTATTCCACCTTATATAAAACAAATAAACATTAACTACAAGTAGGATGAGCATGGCCTGAACCTGAATTACTTGGGAACCTAAAATCTTTACTGAAAACTAAAGGCCGATGTATGAAATGAATTTTGCAGTTGCTAATGAAATCTGGTGTAATATGCTGTACAAACAGAAAAATAGGGTTATTGACACGAAATAGTCAAATACTGATGGTAAAGAAGTGATAGGACTACCCTCAGAGATCTCAAAATGCCAAGCATGTTTGTGCTTTAGAAATGTATTAAAGCACTGCCTAAAAGCAGAGAGCAAACATTGTCACAGTATGTGTGTTCTATTTATAGCACAGTGCTTCAGAAACTACAAATTAGAGAAAAATAGTTTTGAGAGAAGCTGGGTTGCTGAGCAGCAGTGACACTAGACTGCAATTCAGAAGGTCTGATTCTAATTCCTTGCTCAATCCCTGGACAAGTTGTTTCTGTATCTAGTGATTCTATTTCCCTTTATGGAAGACAGAGATACCTTCCTCCTTGTTTAAGTTCTTGCATGCCTATAAGTAAAAGGCACAGTATAAGAGCTGGCTATTTTCTTGATGAATTCTGCTTTCAAAGTCCTGCCCAGGCCCTGACTGTCCAGTCCTGCAGCCTGTTCCTCACACTCGTGGTTTCCCGGCTGCTGTCCTTTAAACAATGGCATCGCTTTGCAGGGCATCCCTGCTGTACGCAGTGTTACACAGTACAGTAACCGGGCACCTCTCTGTAGATCTGAGCTCATTCACTTCTAATCCTATGAGCTGTAATGTGTTTTACTGATCTTGATGCAATGAAGCATTTAAACACAACTTAATTATAAACTCAGGAATATCCCACTGATTCAGAAGAGCTATGCATATCACAGCAGCAAAGCACTGGATGTTACCTAGAAAAACGAAGAACAAATATTAAAGTCTATACATCTAGCAGTATCTTAGTGAAATATGCTTTATAAAAACCAGCCAAACAAGAAAAAAATACTTGACTGGATTGTACTAAGTGTTGTAAATAAGTAAGTGTTGTAATCTTACAACCTTCAGTATTCCTTTATTATTGATTGAAAAAAATAGAAAATGTTTGCAACAGAGCAAGCATAGGATTGCTTGAAGGTTTTACTTTTTTTCTGACAGACTGCATTAGAAATGCAGCTAAATGCAAATGTCTGGAGAAACTGTGCCTATGAAACTAAAGTTACACAGATGGACTCTCATTCATTCGTTCCTGCTGACTGAAGTACATTACTCAGTACAACAGTGAAATACCCCATCATTTATCAGATTTCTTGTTCTCATCTAACATGCAGAAAGGATGTGTTAAGACCTTGCTCAGCAGTTATAAAAAAGCTTTTCTGCAGTTTGAAGATACTTACAGTAAACAATAATGGATTAGGTGTCAGAACTAATGACAGACTCCCTCTGTATGGGAATAATACTGATTTAGAATCATAGAATAGTTAGACTAATAAATATAAAGGAACAAATATATTCTGTGCCTAGATTCAGAGGAGTATAATTTCACATAGCTCTGATTTTAGTGGCAGTAAACTGGAATCAGCTTGGATACTAGTTCAAATATGGGTTTCAGGTGCTTTATATTTTTTACGTTATCTCATACTTAACACTACTATAGCAATTTAAGTCATGACATATTAGCCAGTAATTTTTGTTCATTGATTTAATTTACTGAATATTCCAAATATACTTGTCACATGGACAAGATTTTCCCAGTTCTAAATGGTATGCCTGATTGCCAAAAGCAAGAGTTCAGCTGATACATAAGGCAGCTTTTCCATACGAGCATCTGTCACCTCTTTATTATTTCTTCATGTCCCTGACATCAGACATGTAAAAGCTTGGGAAAAAAACCCATACATGGGACATGCTGAAGAAACACTTTCAGCAATGCAAAGTTCATTCCTTGCTATTTGTACTGTGGCATCCCTTGCCCACTTCAGCAGACTGCCTCTCATGTTTATTTTCTGTGGGTTCTCCATTTCTCCTGTTTTGAAGGATAATCGCATCTGTAATGTTCAGTTCTCCATCTTCCATGAAAACCTGTGTCAAATACTTGCTGTAATGTCAGTGCACGTCAGAGCAGTTTTCACATTCATTCTCACAATATGCCTGGGTGGTGGGAAAGCATTATTTTTCCTGAAAATACTATTTTCCTTCTGTTGCTGCTCAGGAAGTGAAGCACGTGGGGGCTACGTGACTTGACACAAGTTGCATGGGAATCGAAGCAGACTGAAATACCTGCCTGGGCAAACACTTTAATCACTTCTGAAAATAGAAACCACTTCGGTTGCTGTACAGTATGGCAGCACTGCCCCGGAGCCGCAGATCCTGATGTTACACTGGAGCACTTTGGGGCGACATTTTGGAGTACATGAGAAAGCCCCTGTGTCACAACTCGGCAAAAAGATGGGTCAAAAACTGATGTATCAGTGCGTCACGTGAAACAAACCTTTGCAAAACCCCTCTGCGCTGCCATGACGTTCTGTGAACATGAATGCGGTGTGCGGCGGAGTGCGGGGCGGGGGCTCCCCCCTGGCAGAGAGGGAACCGTGCCAGCTCCGAGCCCAGGCTAAGGGTCCTCTGAGAAACGCGCCTGCTCAGGTGCTTGGTGCTAACGCAGCCATGCAGCATTCGGGGTGCGAGCTGGGACCCTTTTCGGCGGCACGCCGCGGGGATGCTCCGCTCCGCCTGCACTCGCCTCGCCCGCGGCTCTGCCGCGCAGACAAGCCCGAGAGCGCCGGGGGCACCCCGCGGTGCGGGGGTCATCGGGAATCGTGGTGAGGGCTGTGAGACACGGGGTAGGCGACAGCTGACAGAACACCGCGGCGCAGACACCACTTTACGGCCATGCAACACGGAGGGACAGAGTTGGGACAGACTCAGCGGCGGGCGCAGGGCGCTGCGCGCACTCACCCGTGCTGGATCAGGGCAGGACAGCGCTGCCCATCTTTCCCTGCATCCCAGCGGCCGGCTGAGCCCCGCTCCTTAACGCGCTGCCGCCGCTAGACCAGCCGTTGGCGAGCCTTCGTGACTGCCTCCAAGTAGCCGAGGCGTCCGTCCGTCCGTCCGTCTGCCCGTCCGTCCGCCCGCAGCGCGGGGCCTCCGCCCGCCCGCCGGGCTGCAGGAGCGGGGCGGCCGCCGCAGGCCGGGCTGCGGGAGCGGTTGCCAGGACGCTGTCGCCATGGGAACGCGCTCGCTGGGGGACATTGCCGCGCGGCAGCCGCCGGGGGGGGGCACGGGATGGGAACACGTGAATATTGCAGCCTCCAGGACAACCCCCTCGGGCCATCGCTTCCGCTCAGGTTGCACAGCGGTGCGAAGGAGGAAGGGAGAGACCCCGCAAACAACGGCTGGGGTCCCTGCGGCGGGGTCAGCGACGGAGCTGCGGAGCGGGGCCAGGCCTGCGGCTCCCGCACTAGCACACGGCCTCAAGAAAGAAAGTTCGGTGTTGCCAAAGCAGTAGTTACTCGGAATGACTAATGGTGTAAAAGAGCTGAGAGTGTGACTGAAATATGGATTTTTCCACAGCATACAACAAATCCTGATAGAATACAAGATTGTTAAAATCAATGACAAATAATAGTTTTGTTTGTAAGATTTCTGGATTATCTTTTTCAAACAAGATCTAACATGTAGCTTCAGTAAAACCTCATGTATCACAGCAAAGATGATCTGTCCTTTATACAGCAGAGGCATATGGTCTAAGAGAAAAGCAAAGTCTTTAGAGGGTGTGTCTGCCTGCACTTTTGCTTCCTGCCTACGTCATTCTTTGGATTTCAGTACAAACCACCTTGGGTAAACAAAGGGTAAGTAAAATCGCAGACAAACTTACTGCATCAGTTCACTCTGAAATAGCACATTGTCTCTGGCTTTGGTTAAAATATATACAACATCTTCTACTGCTGTATAGGGGAAAAACATTGCAGGATTGGAGTTCTGGCAGATGCAAAGGATAAAAGTGTTACAGCGTACACAATTATTGTAAAAAGCAAGGCAGGCCTGAATCCACACTCTGATTGACCTATTTATTTTAAAGTGATTCCCACATCAAAGGTTTGGCCTAGAAACAAAACATGCCATAGCTGCTTTCAAAATAGGATAGTAACCAACTGAGAATCATAGGATTGTGGAATCATTCAGGTTAGCATGGACCCCAAGAGGACACTTGGCCAGCCTCCTGCTCCAAGTGAGGTCACTGATGAGGCCAAATGCAGTTGTTGAGGGTTTTATCCAGCCTGCTCCAGAAAACTTCCAAGAATGGAAAAGTCCAGCATGATTTTTCTTGCTTTTTGGATCTTCAGTGTTTTCAGGAGGTTGTACATCTACAGGAGTAGGGATTGAAAACAAATTGTTATTTAAAACAAATTGATTATTTTAATTTACAAATATGTCAACATCTGTACCTCCTACTGTAGTCTTGAAAATAACATTAACAAGTACCTCAATACCTGCTCTCAGTCCACTTTGTCCCTATAGCCTGTGTCTGACAACAGAGTTCAGCATGGCAGGGGACAAAGGATGGGGACATGACATGCAAATGCTTGTCTGTTCTTGCACTCTTCCCTAGGCACCTGTACCAGCCACTGTCTGATGCAGGACACTGAGGTGAATGATCTTCGGTTTGACCCACCCGAAAATTCTTTTCACTTTGTGTTATCAGAGATCATTATTTTTACACTTACATCACTTCCCTGATGGTTCTAACTTAAACAGTATTAAACTGTTGTATTTTATATCATTACATCTTCTGTGTAATTGATACTGAATACATAAATTTATTTTCTTAAAGGCCAGTTCAGATCACTTTCCTTACCAAAGCACAACATCAACAATAATGTTAATTTATTCTGGAGTGTTCAACTGTCTCACTCATGAATGGAACTCCATTTTAAATACAGAATTACAGAATGGAGCAATTTAGGCTGGAAGGAACCCTTACAAGAGAATCTGTTCCAACTCCCAGTTCAAAGCAGGGCTAATGTTGATGCTAGATCAGGTTGCTCATCATAACATAAAGTTTTGATCTTAAAAGCTTGTGTAATGTTTCAAAAGATCTCCCTCTGATGAAGAAAATAACCCAAACAATTCTTGTACTTTTGGTGATGTGAACCCACAGCTTAACTGAGGTCAGTCACAGAAACACAGGCAGCAAAACTCCTTGGTTTCTGTGTTCCTGTGGACTTCTTCCAGATTTATACCAGCCTTGCAAATAACAACATTATTCATACATTTTGGTTTGCAGCTGGAGAAAAATTCAACTCCATGAATTCTGAGTATCTCTTATGTCTAAGGCTTCTCTTAATCAGATTCAGAGCCAGAGAGACACATGCCGTTTATCCTACAAAAAAAAAAACCCACCCCAGACAACAAACCACTGGCTGAAAAGGGTTGTTCACTTTGCTACTGTACTTTTTACTGTAGTGATATTTTGGATGGACATGTTAAACATGATAATAAGTGTATCTTCTGAACAGGTATGCTACTCTAATTTAAGGCAAACAAAAGAGAGGAAGGAAGGGAGATACTGTGTTAGCTGCAGAGAAAGGTAGTGAAAGAAAGCTGAAATTATTACAGTTTTCCAACATGGAAAACTGTCCTAATGACTGAAGTGATTTCATCACATTTTGCGTAAAAAACTCCTGCCTTTGTTTGAAACATGCCATTTTGTTTGTCACTTAATTTTACAAGAAGAAATTGCTGAATCCATTCTTTATTTTCTGTATGTAGAAATCTGCATTTGACAAATGTAGCTGAGGGCAGAATGTAACCATCTGCATTTTAGCAGTGAGATTATAAAGTGTCTATTTATTCTGTTTATTCCTTGGAAATCAGATACAGCAAAAAATTGCATTGAATTCTTAATTTTATACAGTTTGTTTTTCTGTGACACAAATCCTTCATTTTCCAAGAAATACCAAATTGTGTGGTTTTCTGACTAGAAGTATGATGTCTTGTTAAGGGCATTAAGCCTTATTTTAGTGGCTTTCAGGCATTAATTAAATTATTACTTAAATTATTCTGGCCAACAGAAGGTGAATACATAGTTTACAAAACTTACTCTGAATACATTTTGTAAGGAAGAGGAAAGCAGCAATGCTTTTTTTTTCTTTCTTTGCTGTCAGTTTAGAAAGCAGTCAGGGCACTGCATATTTCATTAGGATTTCTCATCTTTTCCAGATTCACTGGCTTCTCATAAGAATTATTTCTTTCTGAAGCCACAGTCATATTTTTGGAATGGAGGACAAAGAAAAGTTGTATTCTGTGGGCTTCTAGAGGTAAGGACCATGTTCTTTTTTCAGACAACGTAGTCCTTATACATTTCAGCATCAGTGCTGACACCCTGTGTCACTCAGACAGTGGGTAGCTGGGGACACATGTGTGAGTTACCAGATGCACTGTGGAGGCAACAGCTTCTCTCTTGAGGCACTGCATGGTGTGACATGGGCCCCATATCAGATGACGGCAAAGAGGCTGTATTCACTCCTGTCAGTAGCCTGTACTCACCTTGGACAGAGTCTCAAATGCCAAGTCAATAAAACCTTGTCAGGCACTGAAGTGAAGCTTGTCCTTAAATGTTTTCCTGAAGCTTAGCACTAGCGATCAGTACCAGGAGGACCAAGTGCTGCAACGGCTTGCAGCCAGAAAATATCCTCAAAATAATTCTCAATGCTGGCACTTCTGTGCGTGAGCTGGTAGGTGTTAGTAACGCAACACAACTCTGTCAGACAATACATGCACTGAAAAAATGGATGCAAGTTCTTGATGCAGGGACTTAACAACTTTTCAGGTTAGGTCTTTTAAAGGTAACCTGTCCGTATGAATGTTGTGACAGACATTTCACCACTTCTAATTTTTGTGCATGATTTAAAAGTACAGAGATTCCTTTTTACTCCACTGGAGCTCCCAAATATGAAAATGTGAGTTCTGGCTTTCCTGGAGATGACTATGACACATTATGGGCTGGAGGAGCCCAAGCATGCAGAACATTCAGGCACACCACCACTGACATTGGAAGGGAAATGCCTTCCCCTGCTTCTAAGCATGGATGTTGAATAAGTATAATTCACTTAAAACAGTCAGCGTGGGTATTAGATGTTTATCATTAAAATAAGCAGAATTAAATGAATATGTTTAGAAGCATGAAAAGAGTTCATTGTAAACTTGACAGTGCTTGGTACACACAGAGCTAAGCAAAGGTTCCTGCAGACGCAGAGCACTGACACCTTCATCCCTACAATTTTTGTTGAAAACCGTCTTATAGCCCATCTAGAGTAGGTGGCCCCCAGCAGCACCCATAAACTGCAGTCAGTTCAGGACCAGTTTCTCCATTAGCTCTTCAGTGTGAATGCACTTTTTTGCTCTCCTCCTGCAGCCAAGTTTCTCTACTTTTTTCATAACTTTTTTCATACAATATAGATGTTGTATGTATGTAAACACACACATACAAATATGTCTGTCTTAAGAAAATCAACCTAGACGTTAAAAAAGACCCGCATTCCAAGCAAATAGGAAAAAACCTACCAAACCAGTACAGATTCTCTTTTGTTTCTCAGCCTTATTATTCATTCTTGGGATTCTTACAGGATTGTTTTTTTTCACCACTTTTTAGCAGTCTGATAAATTTATGTAATATATCCACATTCAAATTAAATACTAGGCAAACTATTTTTGTCCTGTTTCCATAAAATTGCTGTTACCTTCTGCTGGGAATCAAAGTGTGAAAGTCATATGAAATTTTGCTCACTTCTAGCATTATCTAGCATTATGTTTTTGCTTTAATAGCTATTGTAGCTCATATTCACCACCCAATTATTTTCTCAATGAAAATATTCCTACCTCTCATATTGATGTCAGCTAACATACAATCCACTATGGAAATCCCAACCTTCACATGATTAGTAATCACACAGTGCTGTAAATCCAGCTGATCTGAGGAAGTGTTCTGGTATTCTTCAAACTCAAGGATGAAGCATGCCCCCGGGGCTGTTGTGTTTCATCCAAACCACCAGAGTGTGTGGAGCCCAGGAAGGGGCCAGATTAACAGTTTAAATTTTGTCCCATTGTATTGAGCACATCAGGGTGGTTTGAATTTGTAACACTTCTTCAGCCGTGTTTAATGTCCGCAGACCAGCATGCTGATCCTGCTGCCAGATCCATAAGGACAAACCCACTGCCCTTCCTCTGTTTGGGCAGGTCTGGCTGCAGATCCAGCATCTGCCCCAGAGGAGCCAGAGCAGCTCTCCAAAGAGTCGGAAGGGAATCCGCTTATGCCTAATGTCTGTATTGATGTGGAAGCTGGTCTGTATTTTGTTTGTTTATAAATACAAACATTAACAATGGAATAACTATATTCTGTGTAAACCATAGGGCTTTTTTTCCCCCTGTAACTTCTTTTTCAGCAAGAAATGAACTAAAACTAGTAATATCTAATGAAAAACAGGAACTACACCTATCGAGAGTGCTTTTCAAGGTGGTTCAGAAGCAATGTTAACAGATGACTCAGTGTCTGACTGTTGTTATGACTGTTACATTATGGTATTCCCATTTTATTTATATTCTAGTTTAGGAGTGGCGGTTAGAAATCCGTGGAAGTCAACCACAGGGCTTCGAGCCCGAGGATGGCAGTTTGTTAGGAAGACTGCATCCTTCGGCTGTGGGTATCTTTACTTCGGTCCTTAGCAAACACAGTCCTCAGGAGTTGCACCGACTGTGTGCTGGTCAGAACGACGATGAGCAACAGCGGGCGGACGGCAGCGGCCAGCGCCCGGGTTCATTGCATCTCTGTGCCCACACCTCGGCTCGTTTCACGCACCTTTGGCACCGGTTGCTTTGCGCTTCCCCGGGGGCTGTGGGTGCGTGTGCGCGGGGCGGAAGCCCCGGGGCCGGTGCCAGCGCCGGGACGTGCCGCGGGGGTGGCGGCGCGAGAGGGCGCACGCTGCCGCGCCGGGATTCCCTCAGGGGATGACGTCCCGGCGCGCGACCATTGGCTGTGCCGCGGCGAGTTCTCCATTTATGGACACGTCGGCCGCGCGGCCGGCGCGGGGCAGTTGTTCCTGCCGCTGCCTGCCTTTATCTGCTCCTCGCTGGAGCGAGCCCCGCCGCGCTCGGGGCAGCTGTGCCCGCGCTGCCTGCGCCCCGCCCCGGCCGCGAGCTGCGCGCGCGGGGAGGGCGGGCTCGCTCCCTTCCTCCCCTCCGTTCTCCCCGCCCGTCAGTCCCGGGGCGCCGGCGGGTCTGGGCAGAGCCGCGAGCAGCGGAGCGCCGAGCCGCCACGATGGTAAGCGCGGAGCGCGGCTCTGGGGGGATGGAGGGGCCGTGCGGTGGCTCTCGGTGCCTGGCTGCCGCGTCTGACCGTGCCCTGCCGGGAACGGGCCGCGGGCAGCGCTCCCTGCCCCGCGCCGCGCAGAGGGCGCGGTTGTGTAACCGGCGCCGTCGTGTGGGGAGCGGGGCCGAGCTAGGCACTTGCCGAGGAGCGGCCGGCCCCGGGGACCCCGGGTCGGTGTCGCCCCGGGGCAGCACGGGCAGCGCGTCCCGTCGTTTGTCGCCCATTGTGGTCTAAAGAGGTTTTGAGCGTTGATGTCCTCAGGTAAGAAAAACTTGGTGTGAAGGTGGCGCCAAGGCGTTGTTGAACAACAAGTGACGCGTCTGCGCTGCTGAGGGCTCTTCATGAGGGGCTTCTGCTGGAGACCACCCCTAGCTGTTGTTTGCAGGCACTCGTGTCCCAGTACCTGCGAGCGGGTGCGTGGCGTCCGGCGGCGGGAGCACTTGACTTGGTGCCGCAACCGCAGCTACCGAAGCCGGTGTTCGGGTACGACAGCTGCAGGTCCTGTCTGTTGAAAGCGTGTATCGGTCAACTGTAAAAAAAGTCAACTGTAAAAAAAAGTCAACTGTATCGGTGCTAGGGTGAGGAAAAACTGATTTTCAGGAGCTGTGTTCGATTTGTCTTTGGTGATTGACTCCTGATGATTGATAATTTTCATAGTGAAGTAATCCCAATAATAATTAAGACTACCTGTTACTCAGGAGCTTGGAGTAAGTAGTAAAAAATCTCGTGTGATAATAAAGTAGGCTAAAATCCATAACCCAAAAGTTAAGATACTTGGAAAGTTTTTGCATTATCCACCTAAAGCTTAACTAAGGTTAAGTTTTAAAAGACTGACCCAATTTAGTGCTTATGTATTCAGAGCTTTACTGACTTAAATGCAGTATTAGCTTGTGCCCTTTGCTCTCAGTGTCCTTGGAAGAATGTCCCTCTTATTGCCAGTGCTCGTGTTTTGACTTCCTGAGACAAGCACAGTTCTTTCTGGTTGCACCTGTGTTGAGCACAAGTCTCTGATTTAAATAAATAGGAAACCAAACCTTCTGTCATAGCCAGCCATAGCAGTACCTCCAGCTCTCACAGTCCTGTTGCTGGTAAGGAGCTTTGAGGCATGTGCGTTGCTTCTTGAGTTGATTGTTCAGCTAGGTGGTTCAGATCAACCTTTGCTCCTGAGTACTGGTTCCTGTGGTCACAGGCACCTGTGGCACCTTCAGACTTCCTGGTAGACATGTGTCATTGCCTAGGTCGCTGACATGTTAAATGGGGATGGAAATCCTTGGTGCAGGTCCTTCAGAGGTGTCTACCTGTTAATAATACTTTGAGAACAGTGAGTGCTAGTTGATCTGCTGTGGATCCATTAATTTGTTTTTAAGGAAAGGTTTTAATCAAAATACAGTTCTTGTAAGTACATATAACTAACTGGTAGCATACTCAACAAGTTTTACTTTATCCAAGTAAAAGAATGGTTTTCTCCACAAGATACCCCTTTCAGAGAACTGGTCAGGCAGTTACTCTCCAGCTTTTGATGTGGTACTTAAGTAGTCTTGAATCAATCTTTTCACTGTGAGATCTCAAGCTAGTGTGAACTGCATTTTTTAAGACTATTCAAAAGGAATAATTACAACAAAACCAGAAAAGATTATTTTTAAAAGTGCTAATTAAGAATTATGCCCAAATAAATGTTTGATAACCATGAGAAGGTAGTATATTGTAGCCTAGCTGGCAGAAGGATTGCCTGGCAGCACTTACAGTAACTGCTTACAAACATGATTCACACTACTAATATCCCGAAACTTTATGCTCATTCTCAGTGCTCTATGAAAAAAGTCACATTATTTCTCTTATTCTTGTCTTGACAATTTTGATTTGGTGGGGGAGCAAAATGTCAAAGGAGTGCTTTGTGTTCTCTAATTGAAGGGGCTTTTTTCTGCTATTTTGTCTCTGTAGACCTTAGAGAGACCTTTTGCTGTTCTGACAGGGCCCACAGTGAAGGGTGCTGAGTTACCATTAACAGAGCCATAGTTTTTTTCATGCTTCTCAGGTAGTTTCATATGGCAGAGCACATAGAGGTGATGCTGGTGTACATGTTCTTTCTGTGTGGTTGTGCACTGCCCCACTCAGGTGTGCTGGCTCTGTGCAGCTTTGCAATAGGACCTTTTCTGTTGGTTTATTTTCAATCCAGACCACTGTCTGTATCCAGGTAATAGTGTGGTTTCAGTGATCATGCAGACATCATATGGGTGAGCTGTTTCATGGTTGTGTGCTGTAGTACAAGGTGGGAATGAGCAATAATGGGACAAACTGCATTAAGGCTGACAGTTTTGGGGAACATGTGGCAACTGTTGATTTTATTTATGATGTTTTTCCCCTTGAAATGCATCCATTTTGTTCACTTTCGTTGTGGTTTAAGCCTAGCTGGCAACTAAGTACAGTACCATACAGCCACTTGCTCCTCAGTTGAAACTTGGGTTTATTTTTTTAATTCAAAGTAAACCAGAGCCTCTTAACAGCTTAGCTGCAACTTGCAAGTCTTGGAATACACGTATTGTGTAAGTGTAAAGTAGACTCACTCCAGTAAAGCAGTGGATCTTTAATGTTAGGAAGCCTCTGTGAAACTAAGCTGAAACTTACTTGAAGTGAAATGTAACATCAGGTGAACTTTGTGGCTTTTGCTCTTATACTGTGAGTCTGGACCTTGGTAATGTCATTAGGTAGTTCATGGAGGTGCACTGGAGAATCTTCTAGAGTTGGACAGAGAATCTGTATGGTGTTATAAAAACTCATCACATTAACATGACAACATGATCTTGAGCCTTTCATTTAAAGTAGCTCTATAGTCTTCAGGGAAAGATTATTCTTCAGAGTGCTGTCAGCTGTCTTTGACTCTAAGGATAAAAGATGGAACATTCATCAGAAAACATAATGCTATTTCTATGGCATAAACTGCTACCATTTTTATAACAGGCAAACAGCAAAAGGCAAAACCAAATAAACATCCCAAGAACAACCCACCAGTGATCAACTTTGTCTGCTTTTGCATAATTTTTGTATATTACGTCTACTTAAGTTTTGTACCACTTTGCTGGGGAGAGTGAGAGGGGAAAGACTCCAAGAGAAAGCAGGTTCAGCAGTATCCAGATTACCTCACAAATCGTTGAGCATGCCAGGATTGACCCATTGCCTAAAAAAAAAAAGTGTTCATATGTTGGTTTTAACCACATTTTCAGTGTTAAGCATTTTTCTGTAGCACCACAGTCTGTTTTATCTGGGTAGATTTGTGTCTCTCTGTTTCCAGTTCTTCAACAAAGATGGAAGATGGTTTGTAAGAAGGAACCTTTTTATAGCAGTTCAACATAATTTGGTAGCACTAGTGGTCAAATATTTATAGCCCAGTTCATGAAGATGCTGGGGTTGTTTTGATTACTTGTATCTGTAAAAGTTTGAAGAAATTACTCAACTTGGCCTGAAAGGACTTGCTAGCCTTTAGGATTTAGTCCTAAAATAGCTAATGTGTGATGTGAACCTCACACTATTTTAAGTCTTTTCCTGCAAGAAAATGAAGCAAGGCACTGATACTTCTGTGTTGGAAGGGTGCTTTTCTGTCTGGTGCCGCAGACAGCAGCATAAGCTCAAACCTCCCTCTCTGCCAAATGTGGAATAGTAGAGAGGGTAACAGCATGTGCTTTGCATTATGTCTAGAGGTGCATTAGTGGAAAAATCTTCCAGCTGTATGATGTTTCTGTCTGGCCAATATATAAAATACAGTAGCATGTTCAATACCAAAGCTGGTGATTCAGACTTGTGTTTTGTTTATATGTTTACATTGTGTGCATGCTTCACTCTTTCTTTCTAGTTTAATTCTCTAGAATGGCTTATGCGTATCTTGTATGTGTTGGAGCACTTTTCCAGGTAACATTAATTTATGCAGAGTGTTACCTAAATACAGCTTTTGCAGCGGAAAGATGGGCACATGATTGTGTATGTATATATGTCTTAAGCATTTTTTTCTCATAACTTGTTTTGCCTTACGAAATTGGGTTTTTTCCCCCTCCATACATAATTAGCTTGTTGTGAAGTAAATGGGATGACAATGCTATTAGAAGTTAAACTAAATTATTTGCAGCCTTTTTTGCCAAACTTGAAGGGATAACCTGCTCCAGTCTTAACTGCCTCTTAAAGCATTGCTGCATGTGTGGAATGAGGAAAGCTAGAATGAGCTTCTTAGAGCCTTTGTGATAGCTAACCAGTGAAAAGTTACCAAGCTTTTACTGAGTTCTCAGTAAAATCCCAGTAATAATTTCGGTTGAAAAGACCTTCAAGTTCATCAACTCCAACCACTAACCCAACAGTGCCAAGTCCACCACTAAGCCATGTCACTTAGTGCCACATTTGCATAGCTTTTAAATACCTCCAGGGAGGGTGACTCAACCAATTCCCTGGGCAGCCTTCCCCAGTGCTTGACAACTCTTTGGGTGAAGAAATTTTTTTTTTCCAAATATCCATTCTAAACCTCCCATGGTGTAACTTGTAGCATGATTTCCTCTTATCCTGTCACTTCTTAATATGGAAAGTAAGTTTCCTCGCTTGAAACACTAAGAAGTTGCACATCTCTTTAGAGAAGTCTTCTCAGCCTCTTTTGTAATAATTTTAAGTATCTTTCATTTATAAATACCAGTTTACTCTCTTCCTAGTTTTAGGAGCTAATCTAAAAGTGACATCAATTAACGGGTCATGCACTGCTCTTTCGCAGGTTATATCAAAGAATAAAGGTTTTTGAACTCTCCTATTCCCAGCTTCAGCATAAAGAATCAGAAATACCTGCATGTTTAGAATTGTCTTCTAATATAGCATTCATGTATTATTAATGTATAGATAGAGAACATGTAAATAAATGTCTTCAGACCTACAGAAGAACCCTTTATATCACTAAAACCTGATTAGTTTTAGTTGGTGCATCTGATGAGGAAGCTAGCAAAAGGGTAAGAGATAATCTTTCCTCCTCAGCTCCTAGCTCTTACACTTTTCCAACGACCCTGAGTAACCATAGGAGTGAGCTTACTGTTCTATGAGGAGTTCTGACAGATTGCTGTAGTTCTGCTGATAGAGACTAATTTGAGATTGGCCTCTAAATTGTCAGATTTTTGCCTCCTCTTTGGTTCTGGTTGTTGCCACAATATGTGGCTTATAAATGACAAACTGATTTGCTTTCCTTTTCAGATTCTTAAAACATTATTGTAATGCAGTTCTTAAGTCTCTTCTTTTTTTTTTTTTTTTTTTTTTTTTTTTTTTTTTTAGGAAGCTGAATTCCAGATCTGGGTGGTGTGTGACTACTGGAAAGCAATGAGAGCTATGTTATAAAGGGATTTTATACCTAATTAAAAAAGGGTTTGTTCTAGCAGTGAGCAGTGCAAGGCTAGAAGGGGTAAAACCAAAGAAGCAGTTCTCAGAACTAGGGAGAGAGTGTGTGTGTTTTACAAAAGTAAGGTAACAGTAAACGCGGGAATTGCTAGGCTTTGGCAAGAGAGGGTTGGCTTGCACTGTCGCTAACTTTTTGAATGAAGGCACTCTGTACTATCTAAAGTCTCACCTTGAATATGGGCAGCAAAAGTTTACATCAGCATAAAGGCTAAACCTGAGGAAAATCATGCTACAGTTCTGTTGGACATTTTCTCACGTGTTGGCAGTTGTTCAGTTCCTCATTATCCTATTGTCTGTCAAGGGGCTTTTCTAGTCAATGCTGGTCACTAGCAAATGACCAGCATTCCTATTATTCCTGTGGAAGTGTCTTCCACTCCCCTCACCTCCTCTCTACCACTTGTGTATAAGTACTACTGATGTACAGGCTGCTTGCTAATTTTTGAAACTGCTGTAGCCAAAGGACTCTGTTAGCTGTTGTATCTTGTTTGACTTCTATTATTTCTACTACATGGGTGTAGAAGTACTTAAAAATATCAGAGAAACATGGCAGAAAGTAGAGAAAAATTTTTCCTCCCTATCTTATGATCAGAACTGAGAGCTGTCTTACGTTGTTTAGACATTCACCTCATCTAATCATTAAGACTCTTGTGTAATCTTAGCCTCCTTCTGCCCTTCTGGGGGAGCTTAGGTGCGAGGAGCTTTTGTTTTAGTCAGACCTTCTGGGCTCATTTGGGTCTTTCACATCTCCTGTTCCCTTCCCCACATTCCTGAGATGCCTATCTCCCTCCTGCCCAGGAAGTACATCTGTCCTCATCTCCTGACTCATCTTCTAGCTTTCCTATCCTCCACCCACTGATTTCCTCCCCTTCTACCCTCACCTCTTAAAAAATGCACATGCCCTTTGGGGAGACCAGGTGTGCAGTCATGTCCTGGCAGTGTATGGGCTCTGTTCTCTCTGCTTGACTAAGTTATTTAATTAAAATGGAAAAAGCAAAGTGGTATTGGTAACTGGAGCTCAAGTCAGACTTACCAAAATTGGGAAGCATACTTAAGATGTGCTTTAAAGTACGAAGAATTGCCTACTAACATGATTTACTAAATTCAACAACTAAATGTGAATTTTAAAGCCAGGTGTTAGCAGATCTCAAGCATGCTTCCTGATTGACATCATTCTGGAAGCGTATAAGGAACTATAAAATAGGTCTGGTGCCTTCCTCTCTTGTCATCTAGGTCATTCTTTAGCTGCCAGAAGTGTCTCTGGTGAAAGCTACCTCTGTCTGTCAAGGGTAGTAATACAAAAGGTGACTGCTTTATACTCTTTGGATGGCACGATGGTAGAGCTTTGTTTAGCCTACTTCATCAGAGAAAGGAACATAAATAGTTTACGCAAAAGCATGTGCTTCTATAAGCTATTTTTGTGCTTTCTTCCGCAATCTGAAGTCTAAATAAGAGGTTTTTGTTGGCATCCTTCAAACAGGACTAGCAGTCTAGCTGCACTTATCCCTGTACAGGAAGTGTGAGGGTTTTTTTCCTTGCCAGCTCAGAACCACTCACTGAATCACCTTCATCAGCTGAGCCTGAGTCTGTAACCAGTTTTCGGTCAGCCTTGTCTAATTTAAATGTTGAAGTCATATGCAAGTCTGAACAATGCAGCCTGATACCCTTTATAAAACATACTGAATGTTCTTAACACACGAAGATTTAAACACTTTCATGCTTGTGACTTATAAAATAATGTGCTGCCAGATGTTTGATCCTGCACCTAGGACAGTCTTATGCTTTCAGTCGGGCATTCCACAACATTTGTGAGCCTTGAAATTCTAGGCAGTTTACCAGTGTGGGCTGTTATCTTTTGCAGTGATTTATTTCTTTTCCTGTACTTTGAGTTATATATTGCTAATAGCAAAAATACAGGAAGATAGAAGTTGGGACCTCTTGTCAGTAATATATATGCAGTGCCAAGCAGTAGTCAAGAATTTGTCTCATCTTGTTTTGTTTTTTCCTTCTGCTTTGAAGGATGCAAGTCTGCACAAATGCTTAAGTGCTTCCAAATTTGCTTTTGCAGTAACTCTTAACCCAGTGTTGTTCCCAGCTTTGTAAAGAAGTATGCTGATACAAAGTGTATTTGATTTTTAAGAAATGCTATCAAGACGTTTGAAATCCTTTGAGCTGTGACCCCTGTACACTCTGATAGCTTTTTTGATACAAAAGCACTACTCATCTGGGGGTTAGTAGGGAGAGTCCAAGACCAAAAGTTTACCTAGGTATTCTAAATGTATATATGTGTAGCATTAGCATTCTGTTAGCTGTTAAGCTTTGAGCTGTTGTAGTTTTTCTGGTATGTACTTGCATGTACACCTTTTGGTCACTCAGGTTTTGGACTATTGTATTGCAGATGTTTTGGTATATGAACTGAAAATACTTCATTTTTTAAGTGAAAGCAATGTTCTTGAGGCATACTGAAGGAGTGCTTTCATTAAACCTAATCTTAAAAGCCATTTCATGATACTCAAAAGCAAGTGCATACTTTTATGCTCGAGTATTTGTTTTTTCCTTCAATATTTGAGAAGAATTTGATTTCTGTTTATTAATCATGAAAGAATTAGTTTTCCTGCACTCTATCCCCAGCTGCATGCAGTACATACCTAAAGCAAGAGAAATGTGTGAAAGGATTTATAACAGTAATTCAAAACAGTCATACTTACAGTATGGATGTACTGGGGATTTTGGATTTTGTGAGATTAATTCCAGAAAGGATATAAAGATACAAAACCACTCATCCTTGCTTTCTGAACACAGAGGTACTAGCTATCTACATAGTCTGAATTAATAAGTAATTGTACAGTATCTCCTGGTAAGGGAAATGAAGCATGGATTTTGCATAATTGGTTCCACTGTTTTGGTACTGGCACTTCCAGATTGTTATATGTTTTTGAAGGAACTGTAGTAATAGGATGTGGTAATCTAGGGGAAAACATAATTAGTTATGGGAATCATCATTGAGTTATTAGACTTGTATCTTATTTAGTTCTGTCATTGTTGATTCTTAATGGTATGGTTTGTATGGAAGCAAGCTAGACTGACACACAACTCCTGTCTTTCCTGCCATGATCTGAATGATAAATTTGGATACTGTGGCATCTGACATATTACATGGTTGAATTATATATCACTTCTGTACCATATGCTATCTGCTGACATTGGTCTTGTGTAAATTTGATAGTTTTTGAATTCTGAATTGCTTTAATCCATGAAAACAAGTATTTGACTTAAGCAAGTAAAATACAGTAGTCCCACTACGAACAGAATTACTTCAGCTAGATTTTATTTTTCTCCATTTAAAAACTGTGCTTATGCTCAGTCATGTTTCCAGGGCTTGAAGCTTTATTGTTGGTAGTCTCCAAAGCCTTTTTTAGTGCTTCCCCTCAACTCTAAATATATACACTGGGAGAGACTACATTGGTTAAGAATTGCTACATTCAGCAAACCAAAAATTCCTGCGAAAACATTTTGGTCCTTGAAGTGGAAAAGTCAAAAGAACTTCTCAGGGTAGGGCGATTCGGATGTTTTTCAGGTTTTTAGGGTACCCTGGCTGTTCTTTGGGTAGCCTGGAAGACTTGAATAGACTGGAGTATGGTGATTTTTTGGAATTGCTGGGCCGTGGTGGAAGCAGAAGGTACAGGCCTACCTGCTGCTATAGAGTAGCAGTTTAAATATGCTGAGATGTCTGTGGCAAAAGAGATAAAAATGCATAACTGACTCCTGAACTGTTTCCAAACTGTTAGCTGTTTACTTGCTCCACAGTGGCTGTTGGCTTGGCAAAGCCTTTTTTCCTTCTTCTTGGGTAGTCAAGAATTCCTAATTACAGATGCTTAAAGCTCACATTTGCTAGATGCCTTAGTAAGGGGTGGAATTGGCACAGAGTGCTTTTGTGAGTAGGAATGCTTTTCTTCCAGGGGGCTCAGTGGACCCCAGTGGGCTCATATTTGATGGCTAGTGTCACATTCTACTTACCAGTCCTTGGAGGCATAGTCCCTGCAGGAACAATGTCCGAGAACCCTTTAAGGACTCAAGTCCTGTTCTGTTAGTGATGGTAAGTTGTAAGAATAGACTTTCAGCAAATACTCTTCACTCTTGAAGTTGGAAGTGGAACTTCTACAGACTGTGCTGTTTGTGGGTTGTGTGTGATGGTCTTTTTGTGTGGGTTTTTTTGGCACTTCTCTCTTTTTTTTTTTTTTTTTTTGAAGTAGTTGTGACATGGGGGAAAAAGTGAACTTGAATATTGTTTGTAACAAATGGAGGTCCTGTGTGGCACTGCTTATGTCTATGGAGGGCTGACTTGAGGTTTGGCCTTTAATGAGCAAAAACTGTTGCGTTTAAAGCAGAGTTGGGGAGGGCAGGAAAATAACTTCATTGTAAGAGAGACCACTGCTTTTGCTGTTTTGCAGTGTTTCACTTGTGTTTTGTCTCAGCATTGGGTTGCTATCCACAAAGCTCGGGGCATGGTCATTTTCAGATGAGAGGATAGGGACAGGTCATCAGCAGAGCAAGTGAGATTAGAGGTGTACCTAACCAAGGGAAAGAGGACTTGAACAGTGCCTGAGTGTCTACTGTGTGGAACTTGAGATACCTGTTTCTACCAACCAAGTCTGGTTTCTCAAGCAGCTTAGATACTTGTCTATAACTGCATTACGGCACTATGAAATAGCTATCTACATGGCAATAAAGGACTAGATCCAAGGTACTAAGGAAAATAAGAATTTGCCCAGTTTGATACATGCTTTAACTAACAAATCGATGTGTATGATCTGTGGTTAATGAAAATTTATGCAACTGAAATGGGCTCTGTTGTGTTTAAGAAAGGTACATTCAATAATGGAAATTAATCTGTCCTAGCTTCAAGTTGCCTTCAAGTACACAGAATACATATCCTCTACAGAACTGAATGCAGTCTCCACTGACCCTGGACTCTGTCTCAGGAATATGTTAAAAGTGTGCAAGCCTCTTTTGAGGCTCCAAAGTGGTTAAACTTCAGCAGCACACGGTAGTAGAGTATGGATTACTTCATGCAGATAATACTATTGTTAACTGACAGTTTTAATATTTAAAGGAATACTTAGTTTACCAGTTCCTAGTGTCAGTTACCCAGCTGACTGCTCCAGAAGTCTTAAAGCTGTTCCCATGAGTAATATTCTTTAAAGCTTTTCTAGTGGCAAATAGGAATTCTGGTTCCAGAGTTCTTAATGCCTGAAATACCAGCACGCCCAGTCCACAGAGACCTGATCTCAATATGCAGAGTAAGTTTATGACCAGCAGTGGTTTCTTCCTGTAGTTTACTTTGTGTTTTTATTCTTGGTTCATTCTAGGAACACTGGAGAGGAAACAGAACAACAGTGGCTACTTATTGCCATATTCGGTATTGTTCTAGACAAAGTGAACATCCTTCTTCACTAGAAGAGTGGTGATGCAGTGTTTGTGGACAGTTTGACCTCCTCAAAGGATGGGTTAATCTTGACAGGGTCACATCAGGTCTGTTTTCTTTGTAGTTGTCTACAGCACTGTTTTCTACATGAAGTTACAGTGATGTTAAGCAGTTAGGTGGCACTGCAGCAGTTGATTAAGATAAGTGGCCTGCATCTTGACAATACTAGAAGCTTGTCTTTAGTTAGGTCTTGTTCTGTAGTAGAGATTCCATTGGTCTATACGTTAGCAGTGCGTTTTAAGTTACGAAGAGTTAGAATTAGTGTTGACTACGAAGTACTTCTAGGGAAATGAACACAGGCTTTAATTGCTGATAGTGAAAGAGCTAAAAATAATTAGAACATCAATGTCAGTTGCACCTCCTAACTTGATCCTTGGGTTGTTTTTTTTGTTTTGTTTTCTTTTCCCTTGAGACCAGTACTTGGGTAGGCTTATGTTATATTCTGTATTCCCAGTACAGATTTGAGGGGAGCCCCAAGCCCTAAACCTGGTTTCCTGAACAGTTGCTAGTAAACCCATATTGACAAAGAAGCAAATATGGTGTACTTTAGAAATCACTGTGATCACTAGAAATGTAATCCTTTCTTGCTAAAATTGTTAGCTGCTGTTCCCATGCAGTTCACCAGCAAAATACAAATTAATTATGTGACAGCAGGTTCTGATATTTTGGAGTCCTGAATTTGGCCTCTTCTTGCTCTCAAGTGTTGCAATCTGTACTTAAACTCAGTCTGAGTAAATTTCAGCTGCATGTGTCAGACTGCCGAAAATAAAGCCAATACAGATATAGTCTTGACAGAACTAAAAACTGCCAATTCTGGCTAAGACAAGAGTGTCTGTAACCCACCCAGAAGAGCAGAACACAATACAGTATTTTAAATCCCTGTTTTGGAGATGTATGAGAAGTTTATAGACTGAAACAGCTTTTATCGAGTCCTTTTGTGGAAATGAATTTAAGAACTGTTTATTCGGAAAACAGTCTGAACAGTGTGAAAGATGACAAGTGCTGAAGCAAGTATATTTGGGCTGTATTGACGGTACAGCCTGTACCCTTAGTGCATAGGCAGATACCTCATAAACTTTTGCCATCACTAAGGATGTTATGATGAATCTGTTCTGAAGGGAGTTGAACGTAATGGAGAAGTGTGGTTGTTACCACAATTAATGAACTAGTCATGACTAGCTATTTAGTCTGACACACCTCAAGAGTGTTCACCTACTGAAATCAGGTTTTCTTTTGTTCAGATAATTTAATGATAGAGGCTGAGGCATTTTTGCACCTGAGGCCAGTAACTAACTTTTTCACTTGACTTATCTGGTACATGGGTCTGGTCTCATTCATAACATTCAATAGAATAGAAGCAGAATACATTCAAAGCTGAACAAGCAGTTAGTAGGCTTATCCTGCTACTGTAAGGTAGGATTTTTCTTCATGCCTTGTGTAGGTAGAGTGGGACTGCAAGGGACAAAGCACGGTGAACTGTTCCCATCAGTTTGCTTGTAACCTGCTTATTGTGGCTTGTATTGGATCTCTGATCTCAAGAACAGTTAAATAGCTGATAATTTAGTATGGGGGAAAGAGACTTCCATCAAAAATGCTAGTGGTAACTTACTACTGTTCTAGAATGCCCTTAAGACAACTTACGGGAGTTCTTCCTAGTCTGCGCTGCAAAATATGCTGGAGCATCAGTAATAGGGATGTTAACTCTGTTGTGAGGTAGCTAGGGCACGAATTTTACATCTGAAGCGAACAGTGTGTAGGAAAAATATCCTTTTTTTATTTCAAAATTATTTTACCTGGGGACTACGTTTAGATCTTAGAAGTTGAGGTTGCTGCTGGGTTTTGATTGTTTGGTTCTTTTGTTGGGGTTTTTTTGTTTTGGGTTGGTCTGTTTCTTTCCCCAGGGTGTTGAAAGTATGTTGTGCTGCTGCTCTCTACAGATATGTAGAGTAGTAGACTAACTATAAAGTTAAATCCTGTTGCTGTTTGCTAGTTGAGAGTGCAGGTGTACAAACAGGAAAAGAAAAAACAAAGGGGAAGTTAATATCATCTGATTGCCAAAACAATAAAGTGCCAATTCAGTAGCTAAAATTATGTTCAAACTGGTAACAGGATACACTGAACAATGAAGAATGTTTTTTACATTTTAAGAATGCTTGTAGCTAGATGTGTCCTTTTAGGGCTTGTTTTTCAATTATTCTTGACCAGTTGAAGCTCTTGAGGGAGGTTGAAGTCTGCCTCATTTAAATGAACCCACTTGCTACTTCCGCTTCATATCTCAATGAGATGTGTTAGTCACTTATTTTTCATTCTTGATATTTTTGAAGACTTGGGAATATACTCAAGGACTAAAACTATTCCGGTTTTTAAGCTTGGGAGGTTGTTTCTGTGGTGTGTTTGGCTTTTTGTTGGGTTGTTTTGGTTTTGTTCCCTTTAAGTCAGGGCAAGTGAGGACATGTATCAGAACTGGCAGGTGGGGGAGTGCTTTCTGTTCTGTGTATTTGCTACTGTGGCTGTAATAAACCTGTTTTCCCCTTCATTCCTGTTCCTGTCTTCCAGTCTGTAGTGTGACAGTGTGCAAAACCTCACTGAAGTACCCCTTTCTCCTTCTGTTCTGTTCTGGTGTTATTTTAATAAGGAAGTACTGGGGAATATAGCTAAGGGGCTTATTCCTAATGGTGGTATCTCTGTTGTCGAGCACTCATAAGAGCTTAAATAATTGATAGTGTGTGAAAAGGCTAGAATCCTCTGCTGGTTTTGACAGGCAGTGTATCCCAACTACTTTTTGTCCTCTGTGATGAAAGTATGACTTGGCCCACAATAGGCTGAGTGACAGATCCTGCTTTCTCAAATAGGAAAGAGAACAAGGGGAGTAAATCTAAGAGGGAATGGTGGCATGGTCTTTGTTGGTGACATGGTGGGAGCCTGGTCTGATCTAAGCAAGCTGCTTCCAATTTTAATGTTAAGTTCTGCTCCTTCAGTTCTACCTTGGTACTCTTTCCATCTGTTTATAAGCCTAATGAAACTGGTTCAGTCTACCATCATCTCTGGTTCTGACCTTACATAGGAAACACATGCTTGTCATAATTCCCATTGATCAGCCATGTGACTTTGAAATGCTTGGTTGGCCTGACTCTGTGGTCTTAATTCTTGGCTTCTGCAGTTGTCTTTCACAAACTCTCCCTTCTACCTATTTTAGCTTTCAGCAGTCCTCTGTCTTCAGCTGCAAATCCCAAAGGCCATGCTCCACATCGTTCCAGACTTCCAGTATGATTTTTGGGGTTTGTCCCTTAAATGTTATCTGCACAAATACGCAATGTGAGTTATGTGTTTATTGAGTAGTGTTAAAATGGTTTAACCTTGCCCAGACAATGTTTCTGAAATGGTGTGTGTAAACATTCAAACATTCTAGTGCTCCATTTTAAAGAGGAAATTTTTATGGTAGCCCATATGAAAGGGAAGCTTGCAATGACACACATTGTATAAAGGCAGTGATGTTCTATTTTATATTTTGCAATAAGGTGATGGAGCTAAACATGTATGTACAAATGTTATCTCCATTCATGAACCTCGTTATATGAAGTTGTTGCTTAAATGCCTGTACATGAATCTTGGCTTTTAACAGATTAAAAATTAATTTTAACTTTTATATTACTCCTTCAAATTGCTGCTATGGGCTGTTGGAGAGTTTGAATGCAATAAAATATAGACACAATTTGTGCATTAACACTAAATTGGCAAAATGGCCCTGAAGACAAATTTCTGACAGGAATCTATGGAATAGTTGGTGTTAGGTATTGCCTGTATATCACAGACTATAAGTGTGTGTTGAAAGATACAGGAAAGCCATTCTGTCATGCTAGCTCTGTGTGATTTAAAATGCACAGCATCTTTTCAAAGCTGTTGTTAGCACTGACTAAAAGCAACACAACTACTTTAGAACTGGACTCCGGCATAAAAAATCTACTCTGACAAAATGTTCTGTGGCAACTTTAATCACTACAAATAATTGAATTATCTTGACACTTGTCTTAAAGGTTTTGTACCGTTTATAGTGCTTTTGCGGAATCATTTTGGGCTATTACTGGCTCATCAATAACTAAATTACTAGTCTTGGTCTCTTTTGAAACTTCTGCTTTGCCTGATGCTCTGCCATGCAAACACTATGTAAATCAACCCTTGCTAAACATCAAGAATTGACAGGAGCAAGCTCCAAAGCAAGGTAGCTGCAGGCTGCTTCCTGTTCTTTCTCACTGTTTTTCAGTGGAAACTGAATGATTCTGGCAGGCAGACATTCCACAAGGGGTATGCAGATTCACATGTGCATATCTAATGGTTTCATTCTAATCTACAGAGTTTAGGATGCTTTCATTAACTGAATGAGGCATGCTTAGCTGCACAACAGTTTTTAATATGGTGGTTCAGACTGACCTTTTGTAAGGGAAAGAAAAAGGCACAGACAGAGGGCTGGGATGGTTTAAGATCACATGCCTGATGTGTGATGTGTTTTTCCACTATTGCTTCACTTAGATGATGCATAGAACTGTGCATGTTCAAGGAACCTTGTAGAAACCAAACTTTTATCAGTCACTGTGCTTCAAATAAACCCAGGCATGTAATGGCATCAGCAGGGGTTTTGAGAGTGGGAGTGTGAATCCCAAACTTGCATCAGTATATGACTAATCATGCAGCTTTAAATCCTGCCTCATTTGCTGAAATGTTTAAAGCATTTCATGCCTTGTGACTTTATCCCATCTTCCATCATAGGTTTTAAGTCAATGTAACAGGATAGCATGCTGCCCTCAAGTGATCTTGATGGTATGAATGACCCATGCCTTATGAACACCCATATTACAAGCAGTAGCAGTTCAGGTGGTAGGGAGATGGCATGTCTGTGAACTGTGTACTCCTGTGTAACTTCACTCCTGGTCTGCAGCTATTTCTAAATGCTGCAGTGGTGTTATGTGTTAAAAACTAACAGTTGCACTAAATTGAACTGAAATCGACAGACATCTGAAATTATAATGAGATTTTATGGTACTATGTATGAAACATAAAGATGCAATATGAACCTGTAAAGTGAATTATTCATCTACAGTTAAAAAAACTTAATGAGACATTCTAGTGTACAAAGGCTTTTAGATGCATGTTTCAGATTTAAATGCGATACAGCCTACAGGAGAGGCATTTTGTATTGCTTATTATAAACAACTTATGTATTTTACTCAAGAACCATTTCTATTAGTGTGTTCTTTCTTATTTTGAAAAAACCTAAAGAAAAAAGAGGCTTTTGTTATTTAACAGGTGTTTTTATTAGATTCTGTTACCTGGATATATTAACAATAGAATGATTCTGAAATACTAAAAATTGTATTTTCAATAGCAAAATAGCAAAGACTTGCAGCCTGTTCAGTTGCTGGCAGTCTTTATTCCTTGCTCATTTAAAGAGAAAGGAAGGAGAAAAAAGAGCCTAAACCCCCCAAAACTCCCCAAAACCTGTTTGTGTAATGAGTCTGGTCTTGTTGGATATGGTCTTGCTTGACTTAGTTTTGTTGATATTCTTTTGTGTGTGTTTGTTAAAGGTTGCTTTGGAGAGTATTTGAAGTTTCAGTTCCATAAGCAGTGAGACAAATGTCCTTCATTTCAGTGTGGCAGATTAGGTGGAATCTGTAATTTAAGGTTTCACCTGGTCTTCAAAAATGTGAAATGTGCAGGTGAGGAGGAAAATTTTAGATTTGTGAATTATGTCCTTATTTATTTATTAATATTAACACCCCCCAACAGATGCCATATATAAAAATTGATAGGCTGTTTAGAATACTTTTTCCTTAGTCCTGCAGAGACAAACATTTGTAATTGGCCTGAACACTTTCTGCAGAGGCAAGGTGAGAATGGTTTTCTTTGCAACAAACTTTAACTAGGCATTAAGTAAAATTAGCAGAATAGAACAGGTTGACAAGTTAATACAGATACCTGAATATTTCATGGTTCTTTGTTCTTTTCTAATTGGGTGTTCATAAATGGAAGAGTTTTGGTTTTGAAAGCCTTAATGAGTTTCAGTATTTTAAGTGTTGAATAATTTGTGGTAAACTTTGTGTTATGCCACCAAAGAACCTCAAGGAACTGATTAAGAAGACTTAACCACATTCCTATATTCACAATTATTCTCTGGTTAGTAATAACATTTAGACACAATGATCTTGGCAAAATCTTAGTTATGTTTATATCAAGACTGGTAGTATACCAAGCCTCAGCATTACAAAGTCTTTCCCATTCCTGGATTATTACATTTTTTAATTCCATGGAAAAATGTCCCAGCATACTTAAGTTTGCTTCCAGTGTGTGTTTCTCTATTTTGGAAGGGCCCTTTTCTTTATTTTTGGGTTAGTGTGGATGCTATGGCCGAGTACAAGCAGTTCGACTACAAAATGAGCTGTATATTTATGATGCTGATACTGAATTACAAGGCGTAACTGACTTTAAAACTTGGTCTTTTGCATAATTCTGCAAAATCAGTGATAAAGTTATGGTGTTTGTGAAACAGCAACAGTCTGAGCCTCCTGCAGTGCATTCAGTGCTGCTGTCTCTGCAAAGCATAATTAACTAGATGATCTTGAGGTCCTTTAGAACCTTACTATTCTAAGATTCTGTGCCATACAACATCTGTGACACAATCTAATCCGTATCCTGATAGTATCAGTTACTTGCAGCAAATGTATGAAGAATGCTAGTTTGCAAGTGCTTGTTCATACATCTGGTAAAAGCCTATAGTTATGAAGATAGCTAAATATCTAAATTAGTTTTCAGTTAGCTTTCTTGCTCAAGTAGTAATTTGAATGTTGGATATTAACATTAAACATTCTAATATGTAAAAAAAAACAACCAACCAACCTTGGGGGAAAATTGCTGTTTCTGTGTTAAAAGGTGCTGAGGCGCGGGCACAGGTTGCCCAGAGAAGCTGTGGCTGCCCCATCACTGACAGTGTTCAAGGCTAGGTTGGATTGGGCTTTGGGCAGCTGGAGTTGTAGGGTGTGTAGCAGAGGGTTGGAACTGGATGAGTTTTAAGGTCCCTTTGAACCCAAACCAGTCTGGGATTCTAGGGTTAAATGACAATAAACCAGTTGCTCTATACGACCTAATTATTACATGGGATATTTTTAATGTAGTTTCTTAGAATCATAGAACAGTTAGGGTTGGAAATGATCTTAAAATCATCATGTTCCAACCCCCCTGTCATAGGCAGGGACACCTCACACTCTAAACCATGTTGCCCAAACAATGTCCTCTCAAAGCTGCCTGAACTATCAAAACTGGTTTAGAAAATTAGTGCAGTGTAAAATATTAACCTTATAATATGCATGTGAAATATAATCTTGTTATGAGAGTATCTCTGTTAGGGGCACTCAATGAGACCTGCTTGCCCTGGTATAGTGTAAGTATTAGTTGAAGTAAAAATCAAATACTGACAGATTGAACAAACCTGTGCATGAAATGGTCTTGTCTGTTAAGGACTTTCATTATGCATTTACTAGGTTCCCATTTTTATATCTTACCTTGGAGCAGCTTACTTCTGCTGTCACCAGGCTGTTAAGGGTTGGAGAAGAACCATCTCTCTGCCCCTGGATATTTAGGTTTGGTCCGTTCATGCAAAACTGTAAACCTGACTAGGGAGGAATGGACTGGCAGGGGTATGTGCTTTCTGGGGTGATGGGGGACTCCTGTGAGCAACAGAAAGAATGTGCTCGTTAAACTAAAGTGTAGCTGTGTAACCATCCTAAACCCTTATACTGGAAGTAGATAGCAAGCTCTTTGCAGATCACACCAGAGATGAAGGTACACCTGGGAAAGTAAAGCAGTATCTGTTTGAGTCTCTTCCTACACAGTGCATGAGATTTGTTGGGTCTGATGTATCCTGCTTTTCCCAAGATTTTGCCTTCTGTTGCCTTTTGATAAATAGCAGCCTTTGGAGAGTTGATGTGAACTTGCGGATTTGGTCCTTTGGGAATGTGTAACTTATTCCTGAGGTGGAGTGCTTAAATGAATGATTGTTTGTATTTATATAATAAACAAGGAAACATTTGTATCTGCATGCACTGAAATAAATACTAAGGGTGCTTTCTTCTGAAGTTACAGGCTTAGTCTATGTATTGAATAGTTGATCTACTTAGTGTCTGAAGTCTAATCTCATTTCTTGCATGAACAGCGAAACATGAAAGTTAATAAAAACGAGTTTGTGAGTTAAGCCACGTATGTCTTACCACCCAGGTGTTGGCTCCACTGTAGGTGAGTGAACACCACCTCCTGATCCTTTCCCCTATCGCTGTGAGTCAGTGCTGCCGAGGTAAACAGGAAGCTGCTGTAGTCCTGGAGCTTTTACTCTCTTTACTCAGCACTCTGTGAAATTAAAATAAACATACAAAGCAATTTTTATATTGGAGCCACCCCAAAGAGCTCCTGCTGCCCACCCAAACAAGCTCCTCCTGTTGGTCAGCAGTGAGGGGAGGTGACAGGTCACGTGTGAAACGTGGATGTTGTGGAGGAGGGTGGACCTCTCCTGCTTCTCCCTGAGTGTGCAATAACAGCTTTTCAGCTCTTCACTGTGTATCTCGCCTCCCACTGCCAAGCTGTGCAACACTGCAGGACTGTGGCTCCGAGGACTCTCCCTGTTCAGGTTGTTCCCCCAGTGAAGTGACTTGTGTAGAAATCGTTACCTGAGCTCTCTATCTACACACAGTTCAAGGGCAGATTATGCAGACCTTTAATCCAACATAAAAGGTGGCTTCTTGAAACCACCTGATTGGGAAAATTTCAAGTAAACCTAACAGTATGCCCTTAAATTCTGCAAGAAAGACTTTGGTAAATTAACCCCTTATCATGGGGCACCACCCTGGTACAACACAACAGTGATTGCCTTGTATTGCCCTGCTCCTCCCAGTTGAAAAAGCACTGCATACGGCAGGGCAGATCCCAGTTATAACAGTTGGGAAGATCAAAGCAAATATCTCAATAAAATGTTAATTTGCAACCAATGACACTTCCAGTGCCCATGTTAAGAAATAAGCATGACTGCATGTCTTCTTGGCATCTTGGCAGTTAAATGTTCTGACTCTTAGCAGAGTTTTGTGGTGTCAGCACAAAGGTGCTTTTTGGTACATACTGTTGAAAAACTAATCTTGGCCACAGTTATCTGCTGTGTTGCAGCTTTTGCTGTTATGCCTATTGAAGTGTTTATCCTGCACTGCTACAGACATGTGACTACATGACAATCTCAAAGAAAAGTCTTATGTTCCTTCTGGTTTGTAAGTAAGCTCAGAAAATGGCTGTATGTATACCTAAAAAAAAAAAAAGGTAAAATAACCCCAACTCAGCTGTTGTATTTCTAAATTCACATGTGATTCAGGGGGTTATTTAACTAATGTGCTTGTTTTATGAATCAGTCCTTTTTTTTGTGTTATTGCTACACACTTGGGATCATGGATTCCCAAGTTTGAAGGGACCTTAAGGATCATCTGATCCAGCCTTCCTAGGCAAAGCATGACATAGACTGTTATCAATGAGTGAGCCACTCTCGTTTTAAAACGCAAATTTAGAAATTATTAAATTGAGCAAGGGATAGCAGATAAAAAACCAGCGCTCGGTGCACGTAGGAGTCTCCGCTCCGCCCAACACGCGCGCATCGGGTTTCTGGGGGGCTGTCCTTTATCCTTCTCGGTTAAAGGCTTCAGCCAATCCCGCTGCCTCCTTTCGCCCAGATGGTGACGTGGCGCTTTTCCATTGCTTCCATCTGTTGCTGGGGTTTTCATCGTCGAGAGGTTTCGAGAAGCTCCCAGAAGTTTCGAGAAGTGTCCGTTATCAGCCTCCCCCCTCACCGGAACCTCTATTCCTAATATGGTGCATGTAACAAGATACAACTTTTAACTACCTAACTCTCTCCACCAGCAGGGGCGTGCTCTGAACACCAGCTCGATCTCGCTGGCTCCAGCCTCAGCACCGGGCTCGGGCCTTCCTCTCCTCCCCAGTCCCGTTCAGCAATACAACTGATCTCCCCTTTATAACTCACAAAGTACAATAATTACAAAAAAAAAAAAAAAGAAATATGGTTCCACACAGTGACAGTTACAGAGAGTGTCTTAGAGTGTAGCAAGCAATATTTCCCTTTAAACCTTTTGATGAACAAACCCCACACATTACAACTAGATGCCCCAGCACCCTGTCCAGCTGAATCTGGTGTTTAACCAGAATCTCCCCATCGCTAATTTGTGCCCATTACCACATACCTTTTCTATGTTACTCCTTGTAAAAAGGGAGTCTCCATCTTCCTTGTAGCCGGTCTCCCTTGAGCCTCCTTTTCTCGAGGCTGAACAAACCCAGTTTACTCAGCCTTTCCTTATATGACAGGCTTCCTAGTCCCTGAATCAAATTTGAGTCCCTTTCCTGGACCATTTCCAGCCAGCCCACATATTTTTTGTATGGTGGGGACCAAAAAATGCAGTATTCCAGGTGGGGCCTGAGAAGTGCAAAGTAGAGTGAGTTTTTTAGCTCCCCCTTTGAATACTGGATCATGGTGATAAGGTCTCCCCCTAGCCTTCTTCCTTCTAGGGAGCTGGCATAAAAACATCTAGTTAGACATTCTTGGTTAAAAACAACAGTAATAAACTAAGGTTCATTCCAATTTCTATGATGTGCCCAGCCTCTTATATTCTTGTTCACAGTCCTTTAGCAATTGATGAGGTGAGGACAAACACACCAGACAAAGTAATTTGTTGAGAAGAAAATAGTACAGTTTCATGTACAGGATATAATGCTCTTTTTTGCTGCTGGAGTGTGTTAGTGCATTACATTGGAATTAAATTGGTTTATATCCAGAGGTCTTAGGAGTATGTGCTAAGCAAATGAAACAATAGCAAAAAGTAGGTTTGGGGTGATAGACAAGTAAAAGTTAATGAAAATGGCATGCTGGGGCTTAGGTGTTTTTATGTTTTAATTAAATGTCTAAGCCATCCAAAAAGAATCCATTTATTGAGATTGTTTCAGTTTCTTTACATGTTGGGAAAGATAGTCTTGGTCTTTCTAAAACAATCTACTTTTTAAAAATGCATTGTCTGTGTATGAAAGCTGTCACACTGTATTAAAATTGTATTTTTAAAGAGCTTTTTATATTGGACTGGTCAGGCCGTGAAAATGGTGTTTGTAGATGAGAGTTCAGTACCCAAAAGCCTTACAAAAGGCATATTGTGTTAAAAAGTTAGAATGAATAAAAATGATACAAACTGTAAAACTGAACTTGTTACACTGCAGTTACAGTGCCTCCTTCTCTAGGAGGCCCAGTGGGCACCATTTTGAAAACAGGATAGATTTCCATCTGGGGCTGAGTAATAAAGGTCAGCATGGGGTTAGAAAAGCTGTCATAAATAGTTGTTTGGTGACATTTGGGATTGTGAGTCATGCAGACCTCCTTCCCTCTATCAGTTATCTCTCAATGTAGGCAGACTGTGAAAAGCAGGTGAGCTGGTGGGAGGGAAGGGGCCTGGCTCCCTCTGGCCACCCTGCCTGGCTGGACATGGGGCTGCTGTCCACACTGGCTTCCACCTTACAGACTGTTTAGGTGTTCTTGCATGAACTGTTGTGCTGTTAGTGAACCGGGTCACAAAATGCTGCTTCATCAGACTATGGATTGAAAATGAATCACTGGATTTTAATAATTTTGATTTCATTAAGCTTGGTCAATTAAGTGGTATTTTTAAATGGGAAAAATAGAGCATCTCGTATGTGTACTACTGCAGAATAGAAATAAAACCCAACAAACCTGAAAGCCTTAGAAACCTAGGGAGATGTAGTGTGTTAAAAAGTGTAGAAATATATTATGATCTTAATGAAAAGGTTGAAGTCTTACTGGTAAATACATAGTTTTTAGTAAATGCCTTAAATAATGAAAATATATAGATTATCATTTTATTATGTAAGGGGTTCCTTTGGTAATGTTTTTTCAATAAAACTAGTTGCTGAAAAGTTAGTATTTTATCACAAAAGTATAGCATTACAGTTTTCTACTAAATTCAGGGAAAGATTCAGAACTGATTGTTTGGTATCTCCTTTTTCTCACACTGATTACTGATGGTATTGAGCATATTTCTCAAAGGTAAGTCAGAGTTCATTGGGGTGTAACTAAAATATGAGCTATTATAAGTATTTTCCTTTAGAATATAGTATTTTCCTGTTTATGATTAAAACATTAAACTGATTACATAAACAATTGTTATTGGGAATGAGCTATTCTTAGTAATTGAAAGTGTTACTGGCTTCATTGGAACTTGATCCAGTAGATGCAGAGTGGATTTGTGGTGACTGATACTCTTTGATTACAATGGAGTAGTAACTAAATGGGGTTTTAATATGAGTGGTTTTATTCCCTAGAAATTCTCTCAGGTCAGTGTCTCAGCAGTATCACTCTTCAGAGGAAACCTTTGTTTTACTGTGGAAGCAAAAGGGTCAGTAGAAGGGGGAAAGGAAGAGCAACTTTCAGCTGCTCTTCATGTGTAGCCATACAAAGAAGGCAGTGACTGAGCAGAAAGGAATTCACTGTGGTGATTGTAGCCTCAGCATGGGTGCTGCTAAAGTTTGGATTCCAAAAGCTGGGAGACAGGGCAGGGTAGTGAGTGCTGACATCAGCTAGAAGAGGACATGGCTGAGATGGCATTGTTGTTGGAATATGCCACGGGTTTTCCTTTCTCAAAAAACTTAAGCTGGTACCAATATAGTATGTACCACACAGCATCAAAACGTCTTCTGTCAGTGTGTGTGTGAGACACTGGTCCATGCGCAGAGCTTCTGAGTCATGCTGTGTTAAGGTTCCTATCTCTGGAAACCAGATGGTAAGCTCCCAGTTGACTTCAGTTTCTTATTTAGTTTCAGGAGGATCAAGAAAAAAGAATTTCAGTCTGATGCTGTAGGAGAGGCAGTGGCATCTTGTCTGAATTGACTGAGTTTTCAAACTACACGTTTCTATTGAAGACCATAATAATACTTTTTGTGAATGTGATGCACAAAGGAAGACTCAGAATAAATTAAACATGTACAAATTGTTTTCTGTTGTTTAAAACAAACACAGGTCTTGTTCCCAAGGCAGTGGAGGAGCCTGGGGCACTGTAGCTGTGGAAAATCTTATGATATTTGGCCTCTGAGATCCCACTTACTGTGTAGATTCTTTTGGGGTGGTGGTATGCAAATAATCCCAGCATCTCTTTTGCAGGTAGATCGTAGAAGGAGGAACCAGCACCCATCCCTTTATTTTTGTAATGACAGTGAAAGAGAGAAGAAAAAATTCCCATACACATATATGCCCATGCATCATACAGCTGCCAAATCAATTCTAATACTCAGTGGAACTGTGATAGCAAGTTTGAATTAAAATGTACAGCATTTTCTACTGTTACACGTAAGGTGTTTGATTTCACAAATGCTTTGAAACCTGTTTTTAGTGGAGAAGAATGAGAGGTATAAAAGCTTTATTATATATTTTGGACTGATAAAACCAAGGCAAAACCTGTTTATAATTGTTTTCTTGCATGTTTTTAACTTGTGCAATATGTATATACAGATGCAAACTGCGTATGTGTAATTTACAGATCAAGAGTTAATGTGCGTGGATGCTGCTCTGCGAAAGAATTGGAATGGGGTGGTGTGTATGTGTATTTACATATGTGTAAAAGCAAGCTCACTGACTAAATGTTGCTATTGCAAGGCCTATCTTTAATCCGCCACAGTCACGGGAAATTTTGGCTACTCATGCTATGAGGGACCAGTCAAACTTAGACCACCTCAGGAGCCTGCTCAGAGGCTAACGTCTAAGAGGAAGTCAACTGTATTAAGTAAGTAGCTAACAGTATTGCATTTCCTTGAGAGGATTATTTCTTGGAATATCAGGCCACATTAATTCGAAAAGCTGTGGGATAAGCAACCGTGAATTTACAGTTCATTAACTACTTTCTGGTATCTGCCCACTGTCTTTGTAAGTTGTATCAAAAACTTACGCATGCTAGCACAATCTGCTCTTCAGCTCATTCCCGTCCTTATTTTGTTGTGTTGCGTAGTTTTGCCTTATTCTTTAAAATAACCTTTAAAAGATAATAGTGAAAGTTAATACTGATGGAATATGTGGTCCTCACAGTCAAACACTGAGGTAACTTTTATTTTGGTAATATTCTGTTATTTATCTTACAGGAATGCTGATGTGTTTCCTGACTCCTGAAAATGATAGGGACATGGTTTAGCGGTGGACTGGGCAGTCCTGGGTTGGACTTATTGATCTTAAAGGTCTTTTCCAACAGAGTTGATGCTGTGAGCATGACATGTATACATTGGAGACATCTTACATTCCCATAACAAGCATGCATTTGCTGTTCAGATAAGCAGGCTCCAGTTTCTGTCTCGTCCCGTCTTCCTGGCCCTGGCTGTGTTGGTGGCAGGGAGGTAGAGTCATGGCTGCTCGCTGCTCACTGCTCCCTGCTCCAGAGCCCAGGGTAGGTGGTGATGGTTGGGATGTCTGACTTAATATCTGCCTCACATTAGATTTAGATAATTTGCCCTTTGTCTGCCCTTTTGCTTCTACTGTCTTCCTCTAATACCCTTTTTGAAATATGGGCACATCATTGCAACCAATTATTTCTAGTTTTTCTAGCATCAGAGCTGTTCTCACAAGAGCTATTTAGGAGCACTTTTGTCTACTATGGCTTCTTGGTTTTGATTATCCCAGAGGTGGACCAAAATTCACCTTAAGTATTTCTGCTGAGAACAGCTGACTTTTGCTTCATAGATTTATGTGAAAGATTCCCGTAAGTGGATTACAAAAGCTTGCTGTTTTGATGGATGATGTCAGTGCAAAAAGTTGTGTTTTGTTTTTTGTTTGTTTGCTGGTTGTTTTGTTTTGTTTTTTTTTCCTTCTTGTTAGATGGAAAAACTGACACAAATTCGTCATGTATGAGACTAGTGATATGTCTCTATTAGCACTCTACACCTACGTTTATCAGGTGTAGAGTAAATGGTGTGCAGCTTTTTCAGTTTTGTATGGCTGTGTATCATTTGATATTTATAAAACTAATCAGAGTAGATAGACACATGCCTTCAAAACTACAATGATTTTATGCAATAGTACTCTGTCATACCTGAAATGGGAAAAAAAGGTTGTGCTTATAATTATTTAACACTCTTACTCCCTTTGTGGAGGCTGAGAATCCCTTCTGATGAAGGATTGATGTTTGACACTGATAAAGTTGTCAGAGATTCAGGATGGCAGTTTTTCTCTTTGTGGGAGCTAAAAATTATTATTTATGGCATGTAGGTTGCTGTAGTTCAGACAGAGTTCTGGTGGAGAAGGTTCTTTCTCGGGCAGAATACAGTCTCTTCTGACCGCTTGTTTTTAGTGCTTTATTTTTAGACCTGCTATTTTAAAATAGTTTTTTTAGTACTTGAGTTTTTAATAGCTTGAAATATAAAACATACTTGCTTTTTTTTCCAGTTAAAAGAAAACCCTGTTGTGACACAGTATGACTAAACCTTTTTATAGCCACATCAAATACGTGTTGCTTAGGATAATGCGAAAGCATACAAACATTTATAAAGGCAAAAATAAGAAGCCAGCAGTTGCTATTGTAACAAAAGGTGAAGGGCAGCAAAAAAAAGTTCTGTAAATAAATATATCATTGATATTTAAGATTAATTCCAAATAAAATAATAATATGCTTTAACCATATCATACCAAAAGTAATACAGGAAGTATAGAGAGCATTTAGTACATAGTGAGTATTTTACATCCCCTCTCTTGGTATTAATGTAGTATTTGTCTTAATCTGTTAACAAGTGGGTGTTAAGAGAGATTTACAAAGTGAGAGTGGAATCAAGTTTTTATGTTCTTCAGAGTCTTGATTGTTTTGATGCTGAAGGTAAGAAAGTTGTTGAAATGGAGGGGACAATGCTGCCTAGTCTCTAGCCAGGTGGGAACTGTTTATGGCCTCCTGAAGCAGTATGGCTCAGAGACAGTAGGCTTCTAGCTCTCAGGGTCATCTTGTGACTCATAAATATTATTATTAGTTGGTGCAAAGCAGATCTGATTCTGAGCCTAAACCAGCAACCAAATGAATAATAACAGCTGACAGCCGCACAGCATACGCATTTAATTCCAGCTTCACCAGCCCAGCCTCCATTCCCTGTGCAATGTCAGGTGGTTGGAAGCTCAGGAGGAGCCTGAAGGAGGCCTGGCAGCCAGGCTGTTCAACTCCCCTGTTTCCACTTCTGTGGCTTTTAGCAGCCTGTTGGTGTGTTTTGTGTTGTTTGTATTTTCCCTAAGCTGCCAAGCTCATCTTTTCTTAACTGCTTAGGCATTGTTAGTGCTGACATAAAGACTTTGATTTGCTTACTTGCTGCATGGGTAGATCATATCTTTCACTGGGAAAACCAGAGGAGCCAAGTTGCTGTTTGCTGACATCTGAGCTGCATAGCTAGGCCCAGGGATGGACCGCAAGCTCTGCCTGGATCTGCCTGTGCCACGGGGGTGCTCTGCTAGAGTTGAGTCCTCAGTGTGGTTAGTGCTGACATGGGGGTGTGGGGCATCTCCACTGGCCCTTGTTCTGCTGGCTCTGAAGTTCCTGGTCAGTCCCTGGAGCAGGTGGGGAGTGGCGGCAGGGAAAGTGTGTCAGTCAGAGCTTAGTCTGAGCCTTCCCTGCAAAACAGGTTCAAGTAGACACCTTAACTTGTTCAGGTTTAAATTGTATCCAGACCAGAATGCTGCATTCATATGTGGATGGTAGAAAGCTCTAGCTAAAATAAAGGTTAAATTCTCAAGAAATATGCAGTAGGAACAAATCGTTAGTGTCTGCAATGTGGACAATTGAAAAGCATTGTAATTTTTAAGTATATATCCTTGACCTTTAGGAAATACACAGCCTGAAGAAATATGAAGAGTTGCTTTTGCAACTGCTATGATATGGAGGGTTTTTTTAGATTATTTATGCATGACAGGAAGAGCTTTTCTATAGGAAGAGTTTTTTTGGTTGGTTTTTATTTCAAAATTGTATTACAAACCAGTGAACTGTTATCAGGGCATGGTTATAGCACCATTTGGAAGTGACTGAAGTTAATAAGGTTAGACTCTGTAGTCATCACTTATGCTTGGAAGAGCAAGAACTTGGGGGTGTCCTGTGGAAAGAGCACTCCCTGTTTTCTTGCCCAGACCAAGGAGGTGCTAGCCACTGCTTGTAGCCATCCTGCTGGTCTTGGGTTCTCACGGAGAGCAAGAGCAAAACTTAACCACAGATTAATTTAAAACTACTAAAGTTTGGGCTTATTTCTAGATCCTGTGGAAAAGTCTCACAACAGTCTGGTGGTAATTTGCTGCTGCTTTGTATATTTGCAAGTAAAGCCATGTTGTAAGGGAATTAAAGTAGTTTCAAACTGCTCACGG
Source organism: Melopsittacus undulatus (assembly GCF_012275295.1). Classification (NCBI taxonomy): domain Eukaryota; kingdom Metazoa; phylum Chordata; class Aves; order Psittaciformes; family Psittaculidae; genus Melopsittacus; species Melopsittacus undulatus. The sequence goes on from NC_047535.1 coordinate 18,048,060, forward strand.
AAACTGCCATTTAAAATGTGGTAAAATACTAATGTGAACAACTTAGTGCTGTCAGCTGTCTTCCATGCTGTTGCTTTTTTTGATATTTGTTTTGCTGCTTTTTTATTAAATCTCTCTTCATCCGTTTCTATTTGACTGTATGTGATACTGTAGCACACAGATTTGATTACATCTGCACATTAAAGCAGTGCCTAAGTGCTGGGGAGAGCTGCTTCCAGGGCAAGCTGAGCTGCCCCCTCTTGTTTGCTTGCTGGCTTGTTGCTTTTGGGAAAGAACCCTTTGACCTGGTAGCATATGTGGCTTAATCATTGTCAACAACAGTCCCTGACTTTTTTAAGGCCTGCTGTTTTGCAAGCTGTGTGCACATTTTCCATATATCCCGTGGCTTTGTGAGCTTTGTGTCTCATTTCTTACACATTTTCTGTAGCTTACTCTGTTATCTGATACTGAACCACATTCTGTATAGCTTTGTAAAAGAATGCAGTTCTCTGTATTTATTTTGATACCATATCTTTTTGTCTCCCCTGCCAGTTCCTTTTTCCAAAATGCAGTTTCATAAATAGCTGATGAGAACACTGAAGGAAATGATGCTTCTGTTGGACTTCTCTTTTCTCCAATAGCCTGACCTTCCAACTGATTTTTTTCAGTCACATATTTCATAACAATATCCAGAAATTAATTGGTTCCTTCATTGTCTCAGTGCCTTCAGCTCACTGCTTCCATTGTACAAATGTAAAATCGACAAAGTTAATGCAAACTCAGCTAGTTTGATTGCTATTTGACTGTAGCTCATGTAAGAAAATTGCTGAGATTGTCTTTTCAGGTGTATTTACCTTCTCTGTATTAAATTTAAAGGCATTCTTTTAATTCAAGTTTGCAACTGTTCTTGTGTTAGCAGTGACAGAGCTGCACCAGCTGTAGCAGTGGCTGGAGACTTTATAGAAAACATATATAAAGCCTACAGTTCTGCCTGCAGTAATGAGATGGATCTGGTTTTAGTGCAAGCCACTTTAACTTGAGCTAAAAATCCAGTTGGTCCTTGGTTTTTCTGTCAGTTGAGATGAGGCTAACCCTTGGCCTGACTACATTTGCTAATATGTTATGCATTAAATCTGTGTCTTCATTAGCTTTTGTCGGGTTTTAACCCTATTAGGTGCAGTGAAGCTTGTGGGAAAATGTAGTCTGAAACTAGTTTGATGAACACTTCCAGCCAGCCCAGCTTAAAGGAAGAACCATGTGCTCCCCATAATCCATTTTTTGTTCCTGCCCTTGTGCCTGATCTTGGTACAAGTGCTTGACTGTTTACATGATGGAACAGCATGGCAAATGAGCTTTTGTGTTGGTACAGTTGCATAGGTCATTTACTAGTGCAAAAGTGTGCACCTAAGTTGTTAACATCCCATTTTGAAATACTGGAGTGAAGCCAAAGTGTTCAGAGTACCTACATTTTCTTATTTTATCTGTAAAATAATGTAGTATTCTGCCAACTTCTTTACACTAATAATTTGTGTGTATTCAGACAAATATTACTTGTTCCCATAACATACATGAGAGCAGTGTGGATAAATCACATTGTTTGAAATTGTAGTATTAAAAAATGAGCTGAATACACAGAATTGTCATTTTGTTGGCCACATCTTTCTTGACAGTGGACACAGCTTCTCAGTGTAAAATATGTTAATTCCAGCATCACTAATTTCAGCATTGCATAAAAAAAAGGGCATAAAAAAGCAAGAGGGCAGAACTCCATTATCATCATCTGCTAGGCTGTAGCACATAGGTTTGGGTTTGGAGAACAGTTTTATAGCTGAATTAATAGCATTGATCTAGACTGGATTAAAATTTGTTTGTGGGTGTATCTGCAGAACATAACTACTGTTCAGATCAGCTGAAAGAAAAACAGATTCTGATTTCAAGTGGTACAGCTTGAAATGTCACGTTTTCAGTAGCATCCTGAAATAGTAGTCTCTAAGTGCAGAGAGAGAATATCTGTTTAGATGTCAATTAAGCACGGTGACTAACGGATCAAAAGGGACTGTTAAGACTTGTAGTCGACAAGCTGCATAACGTCATCTGCAAAACATCACAGTATACTTACTGCATCAGGCTCATGGCTTCCGCTTGTCTTACAGCATATGTGCAGGTTTGACTTCAAAGACTGTAAAGGGTAGTGAATCAATCCTGGTGGTGGTAATTGCCCTCACTAGTAATAGTTGCACTGTAGAAGTGTAGTTTTTGCATCCTCAGCTTCCAGTCGTTGGAAAAATGTTTTTCTTTTCTGCTAGATTTAGCAATGTCTGCCATCTAAAATCCCTTCTATGTGTAGACATTCACAAACCCATAGTATGACCTTCAGATTTTTGAGAGCAGTGCAATTATTTAATAGTTTGGAGGTAAGTCATATGACATCATTTATGTATGCTTTTATATAATTCCTGGATCAAGAATTGGAAATCAGTGAAAGAAAAACATTTTGGAAATTGAAATCTGAATAGATGGTTTTCAGTTATTTAATGCTAATGAGAAATATAATAACATTTTTGATGCTTACTGTGCTTTCTTGCAGGGCAGCAAAGGGCACTACAGGTATCACTGGCAGAGCCACAATGTCAAGCACAGTGGAGTGGATGATATGGTCCTTCTTTCCAAAATTACAGAGGATTCCATAGTGGAGAACCTAAAGAAGCGATACATGGATGATTATATTTTTGTATCCTTTATAGTGTTGCTTTTAGAGGGGCCCTGTCAACTTGCAAAGCCAGTGTGAAACTAATTATATGCATGTATTCTGTGTAAAGTGATTACTCAAAGATGCTGAGTGTTCACCTGAGATTACACAAAATGCTTTTGTAAACTGAGCTAATTATGAGGGTTGAAATTAAGATCTGAAAAGTTATTTTAAGGTATTCTTTTTGATACTTGGAATAGTTCTTGTTGTCATTGAAGATATGTCTATAGCTCTGTACATTTATATATCCATGTGACCCCTGAAGCTACTGCAGTAATGCTACTCCTAAGAGCAAGAATTAGTAGGTTTAAGGTGTATATATGTGTCAACACCATGTTGTCTTTTATACCTCTTAAGTTCTAATGCTTTCAAAGTAGCATATCTTCTGTGACATAATCCCATTTACAACTTATTCTAAAATTGCTAATACTGTGAATCATGGGCTGATGGAAACAGCTGACCATCTGAACATCTGTCAATCTACAGTGTTCATGCTTAATTTTTTTTCTATGATTCATGAAAGATGATTTAAATGCCTGAACATAGAACCCATCTTGAACATAGAACCTAACAGGGAAATGTATGTCAGCACTGCAGGGTTGCATTTTTAAATTTTATTTTAAATTTCTTATGAAAACAATTCCTTGAGATAATAATCACTGTGTCATTTTAGCTTTCACAGTGTAACTTGAGCTGCGATAATAAGTCTGGTAAACACTAGTCAATATGATTATATACTGGAAAATACAAAATCTTCTACTGTAGCCAGATATTCATACTTGCTAGTATGGAATAATGGGGAATAGGTTCCTTGAAGAGTTTTAACTTTTTTTTAGCAGAAAGGGAAGGAAATCTAACATCTCCTGTTTTTTTCCATACCTTCGGATGGTTAAGCGCTAAGTAGCAGCTTCGCTTATTGAGGACTGATAGAGGAAAATAATTTTGCAGTTGTGCCAACATTTCCATCCCAAATCACAGAGGTTTTTAATATGTGTGTGCACATGGGTTTGGATCCTTTGTTCAATAACTTACCACACCTTTATTACATTGGCATTGCAGAAACATGATAAAGTTGTTCAGTATTTGTCAAACTGTAGTACTGAGACAAACTGTGGTGCTCTTCCTGTTAGTAACATGAGCACACTGTCCCTGTGGGAGACTGCATCTTCCATGCAGTAAATTCACAAAGTCTTTGGCGCTCTGTGCCAAAGAAGTGTTTTTATGCTTTTTTTCTATAAAACAATCGAACTTTTAACGTGGAGATGGTCTTTGTACTGAAGCAGGAATAAGAATGTTTTCCAAGGCGGCATGTGGTCACATGAATGATCAGTCTTCTTGTAAAGCATTATAATTCTTTTATGTAGGGAGAAAAGACTCCTTTTGCAGTTCTGCAAAGGCTTTTCATTCTAGAATGGAGATAATCTCTTGAATCTTTCCATTGTTTGTGTGTCCACCCATGAATGAACATTTCTCTGTGCTATGTTGCATAGAGATTACAGAATCCTCCCAGAAAATGCTGGTATTGTTTACCAACAGAAAACTGTCACTTTGGATGTTTATACTGACTGAATGCTTGATTTATTGTATTTGAGACCCAGATTATGTCATTTTTCTTAGAGTTAAGTGGAAAAAAGAAGTCTGAAGAAAGCATTGCAAATTAAGAGTACAGAAATCATGCTCACCGAGTTATACTTCTCTAATGTTACCATTTTGTGTTGACGCACTACAACAATAGATTTTTACATAGGATAATTCAGCAGTATAAATTTGATAATTTTCCCATTTTTGTCTGGAAAGCTTAGCAAGCTTGCCTGGGAACAATTCCAGATTGTAAAATGAAACCTGCAGTACAACATTTTGGCCTCATTGACATGGGTACACTGCTAACTCCAGCTCAGTGAACCAGTCCTGCCTGTAAAGTAGTATCAGTTGCTTCATATATGTATACTGCAACTCTGATTCTAAAGCTTCTGAAGTATGTTGTAAATGTTAGGCACATGTGGAGCTGAATGCAGAATGGTGAAATACTGGCATTCAGAATGCTGGAAAAAAGCTTTCTGGGACTAATAATAGCTTCAAACTGAGGGGCTTCTTATAGGGCAGTCTGCAGGATAAGACTCTAAGGGACTGTTAATAGTTACGCTTGTAAAATAACAACACATACTGAATTACCTAATTCCCTTAGCTCCCCTACCAGTACATGCAGCTGAATAATTGTCCAGTTTAGCTCAGTACTGGCTGTTTCCATCCAACTGTGAGTGCTCAGCACTATCTCGATGAGATCAGAGTGTGTCACTATACTATATTCTGCAAAGGTCAAAACAATGTTTTCTAATACTGACAATACGACCTCCTAAGTTACAAAGGAGTAAAACACTTTAAACATGCCATTTCCTTTCTGTATTTTTATTTGAGGTGTGTCATATTTGGACCTCTAATACATATGGCTGTACTTAGCTTGTCCTAAAAGAAATATTTTGATTATAGGAAAGCATCCCATTGAATGAAATGTTTATATTCTTGTAAGTCTGCTAATTTCGTTTTTATTAACAGTTGTAAGTGGTGTTGTTACTGTTGTTTGAAGCTGTACTGTATTGTTTAATAGATGGAAAAGTTACTTGGCAGTCGCTAGTGGTAAGGTAATACTTTATGAAGCTGTAGTTACCTTAACTTCTTTTGAATACAGACATATATTGGCTCTGTATTAATCTCTGTGAATCCTTTCAAGCAAATGCCATATTTTGGGGAAAAGGAAATTGAGATGTACCAAGGAGCAGTAAGTAAAGTAGTCTAAAATGTACTGCAGTATTTAGGGGCATGTAAATATTAGTCAGTATGGTTAAACTCTTGGAAGCATTTGTTTCTGGGTTTTGGTAGCATTGTACTAGGCTGTAAGAACTTGGCTGATACCCATTTAATACCATATATTGAGTCTTCAGATTGAATTCCCCAAAATATAGGATTAGTATATCAGGAAAGTACTTGTACTGATTAACTCTAACCCAGGTCACGTTTCTCTCATTGACATGGGTTAGGCACTCCTCCTTGCAAAAGCTTTTGTTAAAGTTGGAAGTGTGGTGCACAACACAAAATGACTCGAACTCGAAAACCGGACAAAAACGATAAAAAACCCAAAGAGTTGCTGGAATTGAATACAGCTTTTGAAAATAGGGCTTGAAGAGTGAGTCAGCACAAGGACATTAGGGCTTAAAATTCTCTTTCCTGCTTTGCTCAAGTTGGCCATGTGCAGAGATCTGGGAAACCATTCGTTCTGAATGGATTCAGTGGATGAAAATGAAACATACACTATCAAGCTCTGTGTAGCAGTTTAGGTAGTTTATTGTTAGCATGTGACCACGTGGAATGGGCTAAAATTATGTGAGTAATATATTTCAAGCACAAACCATTTTTAGAACAGGGTGTTTACGATAGTTCAGAAGAAAATTATGGATGACAGAAAGATCAGTAACAAAACCCAGAGACTTAGGTTTGTTTTTATTAAATGAACAAAAAAAATTCCTGGGGAAAATTCAGCATAAAGTAGGATACAGAATTGTTCTTCCAGGAAAATAACTCTTCCAGTTTAAATTCAAAATTACATTGCTCTGTCTGTGTTGTTTAATGCTGTGTTGAAAAATGGTTGTGTTTCCTCTGCTAGGCACAATATGAGAACCCACCACATATCTATGCTCTTGCAGACAGCATGTACAGGAACATGATTATTGACAGAGAAAATCAGTGTGTCATTATTAGGTAAGGAAAAGATCTGTAAATAATATTTTATCATCTTCTTTCAGTGTTTTAACTTCAAGAAGCATTAAAGTTTATATCTTTTTTTATACCAGTAAAAATGTTCTGTGTCCATGACCACTGAGCATTTTGGGGTTTCTAGGGGTAGCTAAGTACTTTCTGACCCTTCCTGTTGTTTTCCAGTGAAATCCTGGTGATAGCTTAACCACAAGAAATGTTTGTTACACAGCCAGCTTCATGCCCAGTACCAAAACTGCGACAGCTTGAATGACTGACTACATAAGAGTTAGATTAACAACTATAGGAACCACAGATACAGTTAAATCAAACATTCTCATACTGACTCCATTTTTACCATATTCTGGTTTTAGTACTGGTTTTTCCCCTGTTAAAAATAAATGTACTTTTGTTCCATTTGGAATTTTGCTTGCATTCAGTCAGAGACAAAAGGAGGAGAGAGATACTGGAAAATTAATTTTGTCTTTACTATTAATCTCTTTAAATTTATAAATTAATATATATGTGGGATCTGCTGATTTTACATGGAGGAAGGTCAGTCAGGTTTTAACAATTTTCTACACTGAATTGTACTCCTCTAAAGGCCTCCTGCTCTTGGGCCCCTAGCTACAGCATGGAGCCATACACAGCAAAATGCCCAAAGCTCATATTCCTGTCTCTCATATGTCTGATTTCTTCCCTGAGCTCAGTCTTCCTTTTTGCAAAATAGATGCCTCTTGCCATGCTGAAGTTTCTAGAGCCCGTTAGTCCAATTCAGGCCCCTTGGGAATGGGTAAAATTGAGATTTATTTTGCTTTTTGAACAAAGTAGCATCCCAGAGCCTGGGATGTTTGACATGAAGCTAAATTTGTAGTGAAAACCTTTAAACTGTAGTGAACTGTGATTAAAAACCCCATATTTTTTTATCCATTACTAATGGACAGAGGTTCAGTGAATGCAGAGGGTCACTTTTTCAGAGAGTGGAGATGCAGATCTGAGATACAGACTTACAGGTTTAAATTCATGTGAGAATTCTGGTGCTTGAATGATGGATTACATGCTTCGGAGTGTCTGCGTTTTGTATGTGTGGAGTGAATTCCCTCTCAGTGTGTGCACAGCCTATTCAAAATGTGCTGGAGTTACTTGAAATCTACTGCAAAATGGAAACAAAAACCATGTTTGCCAGGGAACTTCAGGGTTCCTTTTTCTTTCTACACACTTATTTTTCTTAAGATGATTCTTATTACATAATCTGTAGATTTATTTGCAGTTTTCATGATGGTATTTTGATTTTTTTTGGGACACTTAGAAATTGTTTTAATGAAATCAAGTAACTCAGCCACTCACAAAACTGATTTTGGTTGATATTTTAATCCTTTCGACCATATTTCACTTAAACTGTTTGGATACATCCTGTATTTTCTGACTTTAATGTTATCACTATTTCTAACAACTAGAGTTGGCTTAGAAATTAAGTCTCTTGAAGTCTGGAATTTGCTTGCTCATGTTTCATTTAATAACCAGAAGGCACTGAAATTGCTGCCAGACTAGAAGCTCACAAGATGCTGCAGCTCTTGAATGAAATTAATGTTCTAGCTAGTGTCATGTGTACCACCACACCATCAGTTTCACTTAATAGCTGCCAAGAACTTTACCATTTCTGCCTCTAAACTGGTGATTCTTAACAAATTGAAATAAAGTTCTGTCTTGACTGTCTTCAGTCCCACAGGAGTCTGCTGAACCTAAGCAGTTCCAAATGAACCTTTGTGTTTCAGTGAACCATAGTTTTTGCCATGAAAATGTGTCCTGTGGAAAATGAGTGATGATGAAGACAATATGGTTATTATGAGGTGCCTGTTTGCTTCTCTACTTTACAAGTAGTCTGAACTTGGAGTGGCTTCACTGAAAATCCCTGGTACAATGGAAGGAACAGAGCAAGCTAGTACAGAAACCGACCCAGGTTTTCCCTTCCCCCTGACCTCCCACAGTGCTAGTTTTTCCCCGTGAAGAAAAGCGAGTTTCTCTGTAAAGAGAAAACGTGTAGATTGGACTGAGTCACAGTCAGATCAAAAAGGCTACATCTGGCTTATGATGCATACGAAGTTGTAGGAATGGAGACACAAGGTTGATGGGAAAGGGGCTCACCTGTGTCTGCCTACAAAATGTGGCTATGGCAGCTGTCTCTTGATGTGGGAAGGTGCATGCATTCCTAGAGACTAGGTGTAGATTTCCTGGTAAGTGAAGGAAGGTCTCTACAGTGTCCTGCTATAGTCAGGACCCTGTGTGTGCATGAGGATTGCACACCCTTTTGCCAGGACATCTAATTCCAGAATTCCTCATAATGCATTTACACACCCATAGAAAAAGCTTGGCATCTTCAAAAAGTCAGCAACAGGTTAGGAATGCCAATCTGAAAGAAAATACAGTTCTCTGAAAGGCTGAGTAGACAGCAAACAGAAATAATCTTTTAATGTGATAATACTAATTTTAAAAGAGAAACTGTTACCGAACAGCCTTTCCAGGGCCAGGGAAGCCTGTTTCAGCAGTGGAGTATTTGCAGCGTACATGCGTATGCATTAAGAAAATTACATGTAGGCGTGTCTGATTATAGCTGAGGGCCCAGGAGCTATTTTGAATGCCTGTGAACAATGTAAAGAATGAGGTTGTTCATGGGATGGGCTCTGGCTGGGCTGGATGCAGGTGCTGAGCATGTGCTTAGGTAGGAGGAGGGAGCAGTACCCACCGTCTCTACCCTCGTTTTGTATGCATGGGGTGGAATTACAAAGGGAGTTTACTCTTGAGTAAGGTAATTTATGCTGGAGTTTGATTTCCCATTCAGTTTCTGTATTACTGAGGCATGATATTTAATTTAAGTCTGTATTGAACCAAGCTCATAAACGTCTGATACAGCAGATGGTTTGCATTTCTCCCTCCTTTAAATGATGGAACTTCCAAACTATCAACAAGGAGTTGTCCAAACAAGAATTAATTACAAAGGATTGTCTGTTATGGCTTTTAATCCTTTCTGGACTATCACTGTCCTTTAATTAAGAGAGTGGAGGTTATGATTAGTATTTTTCTATTATGTAGCAATAAATGTGTTTCTTTGGAGTGTTCTTGAGGTTTTACCTTTCTATAAAGTTAAGGACTTTATTTTCACTTTCGTTCTGTGATTCTCTGCCAGGAGATGTTGCAGTTGCTTTAAAGCATTTCTTCAGCCCTTCTTGTCTGTAATTTTAGTTTACATATTGACATCCCTGTCGCCATGTTTGGTTACAGTAAAGCTATATATGATGACTGCATACCTGAAAAGACAATGCAACTTAGTAAGTACTACAAATCTGTCTTCATGGAAGGATCATTTGCCACCTCAACTGTTTTTAGAGCAACTTGTATATGTCTTAAATCTCTGAAGTTCAAAATTTAATGTGAGACTTCTAGCCAGCTCCTGTGTCTATGCTTTCCAGAAGACTCAAATGACTGATAAGTCTAAAACATCTGCACAGAATCTTAACTGGAAATACAGTAGAATTTTCATGAGAAAGGGGTAGATACGCAAGTTGAAAACAGTACCAAGAGTTAGGTTAAAGCTCTGGTTCAGAAGGGAAAAATATTTTGCTGAAGTTGTGCTACTGGGGTTTCTCTGAACATAATTAGAAAAAGTAAATTTTCTATGTAAGCAAACTAAAAAGCTTATCCAAACACATCAAGAGTGTTGTACATGTGCAGTGTTCTTACAGGACCAAGAGTTCTTTATAATTTGTTATTAACAGTTCTGCATTGTCCTGGCGATATAGGTAAGTAGTACTTGTATTGTTCTACAGCCAGGGATACTATATTAGATGTCACTCAGAATATTAATTCTAGAGGGAAGGAGGCAGCTATGTACTTGATCTTACTTCTCTAATCGCTGATTGTATTTTCTCTGGAAGCAAGGGAAGGAAGGAGCAAGAAATTTCCCTTCTGTGTTTGTAGTCTTACTCTGTTTTCAGCCAAGTGTTAATTGACTTTCTGATCAGAATGTCATTTGTTTGAAGTAGCAAATAGTGCTAGAAGGAACAATGTTTTTTTTCAAAGAATTATCCTTCTTGTTAGTGGTTGTTTTATTTTTAGTGAGGAAAGTCTCGAGAAAAATGTCAGTATAAAATCCATTTACTTTTAAGCCATTGTAATATTTTTTTCAACCTTAAAAATCCTCCATACTTCCAACATACCTAAAACTACCAAGCTAGAAACTAGTTCTTACATCTTCTTAAAATAGTTTTAATAGCAGCAGAGAAGTAAAATGTGTGTGAAAAAGCTTTTCTGTGAGAAATATTTGGCAGGAATGCTGCAATTTCCCTGCTATACCTGAGCTTTACTGGGGCAAGATACCATCCCATTAGATAAAGTTACTTTGGTTCATAAATTATGCATCATCCTGTTTTATTCTAATTTAATTGGAGCAATTTACTAGTCTCTGATCAATAAAAGCATAAAAAAGAGTAAGTGTATGCATGCACAAATCTAAAGCAAACTCTCAAAGATAGTCATCTGGCCAAGGTAATTTAATATAACTTATAGAAAAATAGAGACTAACAATAAAATGGAACTCTATTATTCCAGGTCAGTTTCCATGGCAGACTAGGGAGTGAGAAATACAAGCTACGCTTAATTTGACCAAACGAGGAGAATTTGTACATACAAGAAGGCCTTATACAAATGTGTTACATTTTTACTGAGTGATAAATAATACCTGATCAAATCAGTTCAGTATTTGGTCCCAGATCCTTCTCTGTATTCAGCAGAACACTGCATAAATGAACTCAAGATTATGATTTGTTTTAGATTGGTCTATGTCTTTTGACAATAGCATGAACAATTTGCTGCAAGCAAATTTTGAAGCAATGTTATTTTAGTTACCAAACTATTGCTGTTCTGAACTTTAAAATGGAGTTTGCCATCAATCAGACTCATCTGCCCCTGTGAATGTAGCAGACACCCAATAATATAGGCTGTCTTCTTAATGCTTGGGAAAATGATTTCATGATTTGGAATGATAAGCATCATGGTCTGCGCCTCACAGATGAAGTGATCAAGTATTTTTTTCACCTTTTCCACTTACCTGTTTGATCTGTGAAACTGCAGTCAGGAGAAGAAGAAAGCATGAAAACTTGGTGGTTGTAGGGAGGAGAAAAGCCTTTCAGTATTTCTGTACTCGCGAAAGTTTTAAAGACGTAAAATGATACTTGGAGTTTGGCAGCCTGGGGAGCTTTTTCAGAATTAAACCGTTGGAAATGTCTCCATTACTCATGCTGATAAGGAGCTCTGAGTTGTTCATTCTCAGCAAGTCTTTTTCCTGTGCAGGAAGTGCTGATGTTTCTCTGGCAAATGTAGCTAAAATTTGTGCAGGAAAAGATGTGCATCTGATCCATATCCAGGAACAAGTAGGTGTGGGATAGAAGAATCAACAGTCACTGAAATTATTGAGGAGCTTAAAGATTTTCACACACAAAGGAAAAAAAATCAACAAAAAACCATTTTGAATATCTGTCACTGAAGCAACATCTCTATGTTGTGTTTTGCATTAGCGTAGTTGTTCCCAGTCAGGGTAAATTCATTAAGGTCAAAGCTGACTTGGACCAAGATGTAAGTCAGTCTAGAGGAATTCTTTTGAAATGAAGATAGCTTTAAAGTATGAAGTAAAGCATGAGGTTGGATTGTCTGGCATGCCAATCTTCTTTCCCTCTTGCAAAGCTAACTAATTGCAAGAAGACAAATCTACTGCTATTGGAAGCATTATTCACTATAGAAATGAAGTATTATAACGGAAGGAAGGAATTGTGAAAGCTAGTATGGGATATTAAGACTTCTTGTACCCTGTGTCAAGAGGCATAGGAACAGGAAGGTAGTTCTTCCGTCATTCAGGATGTGATTAATAATGTCTCATTATTTCATTCAGGAACACCTAAAACAAAAGACTCCTGAAATGAAGTAGGTATCTGGCATGGCATTCAAAGTTTGGATTTTTGAATGAGTGTTTAGGCTGCGATCTGAAATCCCATTAAATTTAGGTGGGAACTGAGTTCTTAACACACTTGTTCTTTTTTTTTTTTTAGCATCTTGATCAAAGTCTGTTTATTTTTCAGTTTACATAGTTCTCTGGCTGTGAAGTCCCATAGAGATTCTGGTGTCCATGCAAGATGATGTATTAAAAATTATTTATTCACAAACATATCCAAGCACCATGCTGCTGTACTGTACCACAGGCTATGTATTACTGGGTTACCTGATGTAAATACAGTGCATATTTATTATTATTTGTTGTTAAGGTACCTAATCTTGATTGAACAGGATAAACCTCAAATTACTTCATTCTAGATTTACTGAAAAACTAATATGTACATTACTGTGTTTCTTTTTTTTGTAGTGGGGAAAGTGGTGCTGGGAAGACTGTAGCAGCTAAATACATAATGAGTTATATCTCAAAAATTTCAGGAGGTGGCCCTAAAGTACAGGTGAGTTGATACAGAGTAATACTGAAGCATAAGCATAGTCTCTATATTTGAACATTATATGACAAGAGTGTGTCTTGGTAAACATGAAGCACTCTACTGAAGAAGCTTATGGCTGAGCAGCTAGAAATACTTACAAGCCCTCAATAGCAGAGGTAGCTGAAGCGGGCAGTGACCTGCTTGCTTGCTGGGCTGCTTATGTGACAAGAGCTGTATGAGAAAAATCCGCAGACTCAGCTCTGCTGAGAGATTTGTAGCTCTTTTATTGAATTATCTCTACAAGCAATTTCATTTATTTATTTAAAATTAAGGGGTAAAGGTACTGTAGTTGTTGTTCTTAACTAGATTAAGAACAGGAATCAACCTCCTCTTAGTAGATGTGTGCAGTTTTCCTCCTTTGTTGTTTGCTTTCTCTTGAACACTGAGATGGCTTTTTGGGGTTCTGTTATTTCCATAAAAGCTCTGATTTGTATGCATACATCATAGAGCCAGCAGCAGGAGTATCATCTTGTTTCCTGAGGTTATCTAGTAAAAATTACAGAATCTGAAAGTCTGCTGAAACAACAAATAGTTGCTTTTGTTAATAGCTATGCTATCAATGTCTGCTCTATCAAAACCTATTAGCTAAAGCTAATTGAGTGAATTAGCTGTAAAAATTCCCTTGATGATGTTACATTGGCTGACAGGCAGTGGTAGGTAGATAGTAGCAGCATTTGCCAGTCCATTCTTTTGAGTGCTTACTGTTAGTTTTTCCTTTATTGCAGTCTCTGATGTTATGTTCTTCCTGCTTAGTTTTGTGCAATAGTGATACTGGGAACATTGCAGAGAATAATTCAGTAACCAAGAGAATGACCCAGAGAAAGTATGCATTGTGTTATTTCTGAAATAAGTATAATCATATTTTCTAAGTAAATATTTTATTTGTTTAAAAGATTCTGGCTTTTTGTACAAAATAAAAAAATATTCCTAGTGATTCCCAGGTACCAGTTGATGAAGTTGGTAAGTTGCCTTGAGCATTTGAGATAAAATTCGGTCTTCTCTTCACAACCCAGCAGGCATTGAATTTGTTCAAACCTAATGTCTTCTCCATACTTCCATCTCCTAGGATCAGAAGAAGAGACAATAGTAATATGCCTAGTTGCTTTCTGAGACAACTAGATAGCAGCATTACTGATCCCAAGACAGGCTGCTGAAGCACCTGCATTCTCTTACATTTCATGCTGCTCTAACTTCATTGATTGTGGTTCCAGGTCCCCCTGAAAGATTTAAATGCTCATATGTAAGAAAGAAATTGTTTAAAATCAAGATGGTGAAAAAACAGTTCAATTTATTGGCTGTGTTGTTTGACAGAACGATGAACAGAAGGACCATTTTCTGTAGGCAGTTTGTTCAGTTTTGTAGGTTTTTCTTTAAAAAGTAGGAACTAGAAGCTCTGAAAAACACAAGCTGGTTAGATTTGGTTCCTTATCTGATCAAGAGGGTTTCTTACAGATGCAGGATTTCTGGCTTTTTTATATATAACTCAGATGTCATGGGTTTCTGGAAAATATTTAAGAACTTTGAAAATGTCTGTTTCTGAATCTCTATTTCTCTGCTTTTCCTGAAATTTTAGCATGTTAAAGATATTATTCTGCAGTCCAACCCTTTACTGGAGGCTTTTGGGAATGCAAAAACTGTACGGAACAACAACTCCAGCAGATTTGTAAGTCCTTTTACTGTAGAGATAACTTTATTCTTCCAACTTCTGTTACGGAGACACTCTTCAGGAGTATAATATACATTGATTACAAATGAATTCAATAAAATATAAAGTGTGTTTTGAAGCATGGTGTTAAGAGGCATCTGTTTCATTCTGTATAGGTTGTGCATTTGGTTCTTTTACAATATGTACTGGTCAGTTTATTTATAGCATGTTAAGTCTGCAAACAAATAATTTATCAGCAGCAAAATGGCCAGTTTTCCAGGTCAGCAAAATAGATGCAGTAATACATTAAAAAAAATACAAAAGAAGATAAAGGGTTTTTTTGTTTATTTTTGTGGGGTTTTTTTTTGTTTTGTTTGTTTGGGTTTTTTGTTTTGTTTTGTTTTAAATGGATGAAACTGCCCTTAGTTGTCTGATGGGAAAGGCCTCTATTAATATGTACAGAAAGTAGGCAGGTATTGAGTTTGTCTATTGTACAAATATAAAATAGTCAAAATCATTGTGAAATGACTGTTCACTAGATAATGTACTATAGGTTCTGTTTTAAATTATACATAGGCTTTACAAACCTAAGATTTGTTCTTCTGCCAATATGAGTGTTAGTGCAATTAATATCCTCCCTGGAAGAAAAAGATAATTGGTTTACCTTCCTTCCAAGCAGAACATTATACTTGCCATGGGTTGTAAATCTGTTCAATTTACTTCCTGCATAGGTGGGCCTTATGGCTTCCTTTACACCAAGCAGGAGTCTCAGCAGCTAAAAGAAGCCGCTGACTTCCTCTCTACATTTGCATTAATACATGATGTATTATTCAGAGTCTAGCACTGTGTAAATGTATAAAGAAAGATAAGCAGTACTTCAAAAATGGAAGCTTAGGTTATACCTTGAGGCAGCTGGGTCACTGCGTCCGTAGAGTAAATATCCTAGTAACCTTCCTTGCAGCAACATACAAGTGTGTGATTTCAGATTTGTATATACTAATTGTTCAACAGCTCTAATTATTTATTGCAGGGCAAATACTTTGAAATCCAGTTTAGCCCAGGCGGAGAGCCAGACGGAGGGAAAATCTCCAACTTCCTACTGGAAAAGTCTCGAGTTGTAATGAGGAATCCTGGAGAGAGGAGCTTTCACATTTTTTACCAGGTCAGAAATGTATAGGTCCTTTCCCAGATATTTAAAATAACTAGGACAAGTTATTCCTTTTGATTGAAAAGTCATGCTCCACACAGTGAGATTACTAAATGTACACAGCAGAAGGTAATCTGGACATGACCAGGAAACTTGGCAACTTGTTAAGGTACCATCTAACATAGACCTACTTACCTGCCTTGCAGCTCCAGAACAAAAATACTTCAGTATTTCAAATTCTTTTCTGAAGTTGGTTAGTTTGTTCATTCCTTCTTATTGCAGCCATGTTTGTACACAACTGTGTAGATCTTACGTAGGACTGAGGAACTTCTCTGGCTTCACTGAGAGTATGGGAACTTTTTTTTAACTACTGTTATTTAGCCTTGGCCCTGTTGGCCTAAATGATGCGAAAAGGTGTGACTAGATCCATGCTTCAAATCAGCATAGCATCCGAACAGTTCGAAGCTTGCTGAATGTATACCATAATAGACAAAAAGGATACTTGGTCTCGCAATTAGAGTCACAAATAATGTTTTTTTCAGGATGTTCTTTCAACTCTGCCTACTTTCGTGAGGTGTAGAAAACATGATGCTCCTGAGAATTTAGATAAGACATTGCAGGTGCAAAACCCATGTTGTAAGTGTATGAGTTAAGGAAGGCATTCAAGTCAGTCACAAACTTTGCTTTTTACTAGATGCAGAAGTTAGAACCAAACCATTTGTGGGAATGGGAATGAAAGCTGGTCTTTTGGGTTTAACAATTAACAAAGGACAGGAAGGATACATACCTGGCACAGCCAGAACTGTCCCTTCCAGTAATTTCAGGCTCACACATCTGTTTCCAACCTGTCCCATCTTTGCTGAAGATCCCTGTATGACACCTATTCTGGGGATTTCTATTTTGCAGCTAATTGAAGGGGCTTCCTCAGAACAAAAAAGCAGTCTTGGCATTACCGGTATGGACTACTATTATTATCTAAGTCTGTCTGGGTCCTACAAGGTTGATGATATTAATGACAAATCAGATTTCCAAGAAACACTGGTGAGTTTTTTTTACTTTATGATGTGCATAGTGCTTGATGTATGTCTGTTTTACTGTTCATTTGTAGCAAAGACATTGATGTATTAATGGGGGAATGAGAAATTAATGTAGGTATAACTTAAACTATATTTTACCCTGTGGGACATATGTAACCCTGAAGAGCTCCTATGTTGCAGCTTAACAAGCCTGCACAAAACACATGGCTTAGGTTTGCTTTAATCAGTTGAGAAGACATTCTAAACTACACATACTTTAGGCTCCAAACCCTAGTCTTGTGGATTATTTTCTAGTAAATTTCTGAAATTCACAGCCTAACCCAGGCAGACCATGCTGCGTTTTAGAGTCACTCAGTACAGCTTCACAATTCTTGGTCTCAGTAGATGAACTGTCTGTGTAGAAGGAATAAATTCATTGTCTCTTAAGTTCATTGTCTATTTTTCAATGAAAATATTTATCTTTAATATGGCACATCAGAGCAGGTTCCTGTGTTTTTAGTAATTTCCATTTTTTTCCAGAGTTTCTTTTGCTGATGTCTTTTAGACGGTTTAGATGCTTCTATATTTAATTAGACAATTACAGAAATGCTGAAGTAGGACAGCTGGTACCTTTTGAAAGTTCAATGCAGGTTGTAGTGAAATTCAGTTGCCTTAAGAGTTTGAATTTCTTTGCAAAACCCAGATTTTTAACATAAATATTTTAAAGGAACGTCTGTGACAAAAGTGTCGTGGCTTAAACCAAGTCCACACAGCTCATTCACTCACTCCCCCCCCTTGCTCCCCCAACTCCTGGAGAGTTAGGAAGGAGAATCCAAAGAATGTAGCCCCCATGGGTTGAGATAAGAAGAGTTTAATAAGTAAAGTATAACACAAATCACTACTGCTACCACTAATAATAGTAATAATGATAAAGCAAATAACAAGTGAAGAGAATACAACATCTCACCAGCCACCGACCCGTAACTCACCCCACCCTGCCCGACTGAGCACTGACGGATACCTCCTCCAACCCCTACAGTCCCAGCCCTTCCGGGTAACTCTTGGTTACATCCTGGGTATGATGTGCTATGGTATGGAATACCTCTTTGGCTAGCCTGGGTCAGGTGTCCTGTCTCTCCTTCCTAGCAGAGCCTGAGGCTCAGAAAGTCCTTGGACAAACCAAATATTTGAGCAGTAACTCAAAACATACTTGCTATCAGCAACCGTTCCCAGCCCAAAAGTCAAAACACAGCACTGCACCAGCTACCAAGAAGCAGAAAAAATGCCTGCTACTGCTGAACCCAGGACAGAAAGTCATTGAACAGATGCTTCAGTTGATCCAATAATTTTTTTCTTTGCAGCATGCAATGAGCGTGATTGGGATCTTTGCAGAGGAACAGGCATTGGTGCTGCAGATAGTGGCAGGAATACTGCATTTGGGAAACATCAGCTTCAAAGAAGTTGGCAACTATGCAGGAGTAGAGAGTGAGGAATGTAAGTACCTCTGGAAACTCTTACAGAAGTAGCAATGGGCTGAAGCCCAGATGGCATAAAGTGAGCTTCAATCTTGAGCTGCTTATCCAAACACAGTGCATCATTTCTTACAGAGCAAGGCTACTAATGTAGACTGTATTCCAGAAGCAATGGTAATGAGGCCCCTGTTTTGCCTTATACAATGCCACTGGCTTAACAGGGTGCAATTTTGAATTAAAGAAATCCTTTTCCAGCCTTTGAGTATGAAATGATAGAAATTGTGAGAAATGCAAGCTTGAGTTCTGCTTCTTTCAATGCATTACCACACATTCATAAAAATACCCATTTTGGATGTGGTTTGCTTGACCTCATTTTCATGTGCAAGTAGCTATCAACTTGTGGAGTATCCCCAGTGTCAGACACAGAGTCAGTGCTCAGGCATATACATATATATGTACAGGCATCCAGAAGAGGTGCCTTAAAAACAGAAATTCAAAATTGAATTGGTGTTCAGAATTTGCATACTACAGTTCTGTTTCTTTTCGCAAAGTGCTCAACCTGTACCTCCTTATTGGGTACATCTACTGTGTAACTATTTATTATTTCCTTATCCACAGTGCATGCGCTTTGCATCCTTCACCTCGTGCTGATGTTTTACATTAGCTAGGCCCACATCAGTAACATGTTGAAAGATGATCTTGATTTTTCAACATTTTTGTCATGATTTATACCTTGCATCTAATGTAGATTTTATGTTACCTTGGTCGTTTAAGGACAACAGTGGATAAGCACAACATATATAGTGGCTTATACGTATCGATCTGTTCTCTTAACTCATTTCAGAATGGTCCTTATGTTTAGGAAAACTGCATTTGTTTAGTTTTAGCTAAGTTAAATATGAATAAAATATATTGTTTAGTCAACTTCACTCTCAGCTGCATTATTACTCTCCTGTTATTTATTTTAAAACATGGGGAAATAAAAATCAGTCATTTTTAACCTTTATTTCTTAATTTGAGAGAATAGTAAGTGAGCCCAAAGAACAACATTTTGTGGCTTTTTATAAATCCAAATAAAAGTATAGGAATTTTTATATTCTTTATGATTCCAAATGAGTTATTGTGCTTCCATATGAATCACAGTATTCAATTTTTTAATGAAATCAGGACATAGCTAGACAAGATAGATAACAGAGTGCTGCATCAAGAAGTACTAAACTGAAAAGACAGGAGCTGAGAATAAGCTGGTAAATGTGAATGGATTTTTGTGATGAGCCATGTACACCATATTTTTCTTGCTCTCTGGGATATAAATACAGAAGTAGTGTATGAATAACACATTGAAAAAAAATAGCAGATAGAATGAATATAGAACTTAGTCATAAATATACTGCATTTTAAACAAGCCGGAGAAGAAAGAGCGATGTCTAATACAATTTCTGCATTATGAAGTTAAGAATTGGGTTCACTTCTCTTTTCCATTTTTCCCCCCAGTTTACTGTTTGTCCTAGCCAACTAAATAGTAAAGCATTTATAGCCTGGATAGCCATGAAAGATAAAACACAAAGAAAGACCACTGATAAGTCATGCTTTGCATAAGTCTGAAATAAGAAAAAGTTCTAAGAATTTGGTCAATAGGGATCTTGTTGTATAGCCAACTGCAGAAAAACATGCAGAAGGCCATTCTTCAAGACTCCAAAACCCCTGGTCTCACACTCTGAGTCAGAATCAAATCTAGACAAACCATTCTTGCCAGACATTTAGATAAATGCTTCTTTAAAACTCCTAGTGATTACTGTCTGTTACAGTCCTTGATTATAATTAATATTTGGGGAAAAAAATTGTCATTATTTATTCTAAATTTTCCATGTTGCAAATCATGCCAAATACTACTTGTTCCCTCCTGACTGCAGAATATGATTTAGACCATCCCTCTTCACACTTGCATTGTATTGAAAGATTTGCTTTACTCTTTCTGAAAACGACATGAACCTATTTTTCTTCACAGATTATATTTAAAGCTATTCCACAGAATGCTACTGATGGCCCTTTGAGGATCATTTTTTCAGTTCCATTCATATCCTGCTTTATAGTAATTTCTAGATGGTAATTCTATGATTCCTAACTAGGGAAAATGATCAGGCATCTTAAGAATGACAAGTTAGAACCAGTCGTGTCCATCTATTCTTTCTTTGTAGTAAACCATTAGCCACTGTGAAGGAAGAGTTTCTCAGGTGTGTGTAGTGATTCTTACAAATTCTTACAGTAGTATTTGCTAAATATTTATTCTGGTATCTTTATATGTGAGCATATTTGGTCTATAAATACTTACATTCTTTTTAGTTTTAAACCATTTGATATTCGACTGCTATGTACTCTGCAACCTGATTTCTCAGTGAATTACCAGAGATGTTGCCAGTGACTCAATGTTCATTAGTTATGTGGTTCCTAGTACTCTAGAGGAAATTTAGTCTGCTTTCTGATTGTAATAAACCAGATTTCAGAGAGCTGGTGGTTATGTGCAGTTTTAAAAATAATTTTGGATTAATGTACTGATGGGTTTAGTGAAACCGCTGTGACGCTGCAGATGTGTGAAGGACAAGTGGCTGCTGCCCTAGTGATTATTTTACATCCTCCTCACACTAGTAAAGTAGATCTGAAAGCAATGGAACGTGGAGGAAACACTGTTACAAGATTGTGTGGTGCAATACCAACTCAAAGAGCTGCCCTCGGGAGCTAGTTCCATTTACTTTTAAGCTATTTCTCATTTTCCGTTCCTTAAGGTGTGTGACACCTGCAGCTAACATCTGCACCACGTGTTAAGAATGCAAAGAGTACTAGATTTGTGTCTGCTTATTGCACAGATGTATTTTTATGCTTTATTTTTAAACAAGGGAAACCAGAATTTCCAATGTGACCTCCAGAGTAAGGAATTAAAAAAACAAAACCAAATAAGTGGCAAGGCAGGTGAAAACTCTTTGTAGTATCTTTACTTACAAGAAGAAAGGGAGGGACTATTCAGAAGCAGATGGCATTTTCCTTATTGCAATTTAAGCATTTCATGATTTTAAAAGGATTTTTAATTGTGTCAATTTGTATTTAGTATGTGAGCTCTATGTTTCATTTCCATCTTCCCTGGGAGTAATTTGTGCGAACCACATAGTTCAAAACTGTGACCTAATCTAGCTTATACATTTGAAGGACTAAAGGTACAGAAATAACTAATTTACTTCAGGGTGGTTTATCTTCATGGAAATCCATGTAAGTAAAGAATTGAAAATGACCCTGGGGGGATTAAGGACATTTTAAAAACATAAATCCCACCTCTTTTTAAGTTGCTTGCCCCCTGAGGTTTATTACTGCTGATTATTATTAGAGATATAGCTGTTTTTTTTCCCCTTAATTCTGTATTGTTTTAGTCTGTGAGTCATAATCCAGTAACCCCTTTCTTTCTTGCAGTTTTGGCTTTCCCTGCTTTTCTCCTGGGAATTAACCAGGAGCGCCTAAAGGAAAAACTGACCAGCAGACAGATGGACAGCAAGTGGGGAGGCAAATCTGAGTCCATTAATGTAACGTTAAATGTGGAACAAGCCTGTTACACCAGGGATGCACTGGCCAAGGCCCTTCATTCCCGTGTTTTTGATTACTTGGTGGATGTAAGTTGGATTTGCTTGAATCTACTGAAATGTCAAAACAGAAGACAAATACACCAGGAATGTTTCTTGCAGTACTTTTTTTGTCTATAATTTCTTTAATTCTGTCTACTTCCTTGCCTGAACCTTAGCAGCAGCACTGAGCAGGGCAATGGGAGCCTGACCACAAATATCATATACAAGGCACAATATAACAAGTGCTACACATTCTTTGAAGCAAATGAGCAGTGCTTTCAGCACTATATTTGCAGTCTCCTGCCACAACTGTCTCATATGACAACCTGACATCTTCTTTCTGTCAGCATCCATACTTCTCTGTGTCTTACTTTCTCCTAAGTAGTGGATTATTTTCAGACAAGCACTGAGGCTGCAAAGTAGGGGACTACAGGAATAGGTGAAAAAATTCATGGTGCCAATGGTGCCATCTGCAAAATGCATCAAGTGTCACACTTCAAGCTGTTTTTTTTTTCTTGTTGGCTTCCTTTTTTTTTTTTTTTAACTGAGCCAATTACGCCACAGGAAAAAGATTTTTACAAACAGTAGATCCAAAGGCTCACTAACCTGGAAAACAGGGCGGTGTACTCTTTATTTCCTAGCTGCTAATAACACTCAGTTAAAAAGTGAAAGTAAAATACCCTGTTACGTATATTTGTATTCCATTAAAATATGCTCTTTTAAAATAAACATTTTTTTATATAAATATTAAAGGATATGAATATATCTTTTAAATGTATGAACTATGCTTTGGTTTACATTTTGTTTCTGTTTTATTAGTCTATTAATAAAGCTATGGAGAAGGACCATGAAGAATATAATATCGGCGTCCTTGATATTTATGGCTTTGAAATATTCCAGGTAAGGCAGTGCAATACTCGGGATTTGAGCTGATCTGACCTGGGAGAGTTTTTTATTTAGAGGCGAAAAAGAATCCAAACCACAAAAAACCCAAACAAATCCTGTGGCCAGAACCCAACCCAGCTTCCTGGACATTGAGTTCTCACTGGTAATGTCTCACTTAATAAACACAAAGTATGGAAGAAACTTCAAAGAAACTAGGTCAGTGATCTTAAAAGATCTGAGATTATGCAGAATGTCTATAAAGTCAGCAACCCATCCGTCATTGACAGTGTTTCTTTGAAGCTTATTGCCAGCATAAGAACTAAGAATAACTGCATATAAAGCATGAGACTAATTTTTAAATTGTTTCCTTTTCTATAGAAAAATGGTTTTGAACAGTTTTGCATCAACTTCGTTAATGAAAAGCTACAGCAGATTTTTATTGAACTGACACTGAAGGCAGAACAGGTAACCAGACATTTGTTGTCTTTGAATTCCTAAATGAGCTATAAATTGCTTTTTCAGTTGGTGGAAAAAATGAGTTTTCATTGTCTGCTAACAACGTTTGCCTTGCTAAGCAAGACAAAGAAAAAAATTACCTTTCTTGTTTGCTGACCTTAAAACTGTGAATAGTTTTAGCTACAGGCATTTTTCTCTACTACAGTAGCACAGAATTGAATCCATCACAGTTTACTTACTAATGTAGTCATATGACTCTGCCCAGACTTGCTGCATATTCTGACTCATGGATAGAAGTGGAAAACCGCAGCTTGGTTCCATCCCTGTGCTTGGACATCCCTGTTCTTGGACATTGGACATGACACACATTTAAATGGGAATGCTTTTTCTTAATTTCCTCAACACCCGTTTATTTTTGTTAATATATATGGGTGAATTACATTACTGAGACATGCAGAAATACTTCTGAAAGTATTTGCAGTTCTCTGCTCACAGTCTTACTGCAAAATCTCACTTTATATATAAAGAGTGTGAGCTTCTGCATGGGAGGGCAGACAGAATGCAGTTGAGACAGAAGCAGTGTATATACAGCATGAGCTCAGGCCTGGCACCAGCTTTAGGACAACTTTTTCAAGAATGCCTTTGTATAAAAGTAACTGATTGTTGCAGCTGAGTGCACAAATGACCTGCTAAGTGTCTAGCTCAACTCATATGTATGCAACTGAGTGGTGAATTGAACCTGATTTTAGTGTGATTTCCCCTCTTTCCCTCTCCCACCCCCCAGTCTCTTGGTGGTTACAGTGATTGTGTACAGAAATACAAGTAGAGCTCTTTCTCCAGTTCATTTGCATTTCTGAATGTATTGTTCTGGGGGTCTGATCCTTTGATAAGCCCATCATAGTCTGAATTTTTAGAATAGATTAGGATATGGGTGCTTAGGTGCACTGTCAAGATGGTGTAAAAGTCACTTGCAAAGTACTTTGACAGTGAATGCACTGATGAAATAATCCTTACCAATAACTATTCAAGGGCTAGGAATGACAATAGAATGTGTGGAGAGACAGATTCTGATTCATATCTTTAGCAGTAGAGAATGGATTTAACTATCATAAGGGTCATTTTTCCCACCTCTCCCCAGTTTCCCGTTTGATGAGTCTTTCTGAACAGGAGTTAGTGTGGAGTTTGTGTATAGGTAGTGCATTGTAAAACTAGTGCTACATCTGCAGTGCATCTGTATTTTTACTCAACAGGAAGAATATGTGCAAGAAGGAATCAGGTGGACACCAATAGATTACTTCAACAACAAAATAGTGTGTGACCTTATAGAGAACAAAGTGGTAAGTATTTCGAACAGACAGATGGAAAAAGCAATAAGATTTTTCTCTAAAGTATTTGGGCAACTGCTTTGCTGTCAAGAATGTTCATAGGAAAAATGCAAATACTGTTGTTCTGTTACTGAGTCATCCTAAACCTATATATAAATCTTACATAAGATGGCTTACAAGAGCACTAAGATATATATCATCCAAGATGTATGTTATCCAAGATGTTGACCAATGAGAGACCCATAAGATAGCATGATTGATGTGTGACTAAAGAAGTCATGATGGAAACTAAAATTTTATTCACCTAACTTTATCATGCACTTCATGATGTATTCTACTGTACATCAGATACAGCTCTTTGTGTCCCTGGGGGATGTATTTCTGTCTGGGGAAGCTACAGTACCCACTTCCTCTGTTCTGCAAATTAAGCAGAAACAAATGAAGAGGGAATGTGGGGAAGTGTTGTAGATACAAGAAATTTGTGACTTTGCTCCACGGAAAGTCTTCATCTTCTGATTTGCGATGACAACAAATGTTTTAGAACAGAAGTAGGTTGGTTTTCAGCTAGTTCTTTGTCGTCATGAAAACCAGGTAATTTTAACAGTAGTTCAAAAAACTATAGTGACTTGTGCTTAAATGCTGATCAGATTTAGCCTATCTTCTATCTGTATCAGGGTAGCTAGGAAGACAGGATTTATATCACAGTTGTAGATAGCTCTTAAATTTGTCACGCTACACCATGCGAGTTTAAATACTTATATCAGACACAAGCTGTTTTTTTTGTGAAACAAGAAAGAAGGTTGCTTTGTGAGGGAATTAAAAACTAAAACAAATGTTGGGCATTTGGAAAGGGTGTGTGTCTTGTTTTAGTTTAACGGCCATCATTGATTTCCCACTGTCACTATCATTTCATGAAGTGGCATCTCTCCTTAAACTGCACACTTACGCATGCAGATTAATCTCTACTATGAACTCCACTGGTGGGAGGAATTTTTCCTGCTGTGGCTTTGTTCTAGTGTTTTTTGTAGAAAAGGTATTTTTCTGTTTTCAGGGGGAAAAAATTGCATCATAATCCTTTCCTCACTTCTTTTGCCATTTTTGTTATCTTCCAATGCAATAGAATCCCCCAGGGATTATGAGCATTTTAGATGATGTGTGTGCCACAATGCATGCAGTGGGAGAAGGAGCTGACCAAACACTACTTCAAAAACTCCAGATGCAGATTGGGACTCATGAACATTTCAACAGCTGGAACCAGGGATTTATCATTCATCATTATGCTGGAAAGGTAACATGGAAAATCATCACTGAATTCTGCATAATGCATTTATAAAGAAAAAACAGTAATGAAGGGAAAGGAAGCCCTGTAGAGGGCTGTTTTGATTTTCGGTAGGGAGAGTATCTCAGGAGATGGTGTCTTCCTTTCACAATGTAGGGAGCTTGGAACAAATATGCCCTAACACATGTCCCTTCCTTAGAGTTGAGTCTGGGCCTTGTTGCTATCAAACCTACCAAACTTAATATTAAATGTAATAAATAAATGACCTTAGTATTTTATGTAATTATAATCTTAATTGCTGGTTATAGTAGCAGTAAATTCAAAGAATTCAAATAGAAAAATGATCCTTAGGGGATGATATACTTAAACTGGGAACCTAATGTACAGTTCTGTCTTCTTTGGATATATTTCTCAGACTGTTCATGATTTCCTGCAGTTAGTAAAGGTAAACCCTTAATGCAAAAATTCCCATTCAATAAAATTCAGTATTAAATTGACTTTAATTCTTTAATCTAGTGTCAGATTCCATTTACTTGCTCCATAACAATCTTTCTCACTGAATTTAAATACATAGATGAAATTCCTTTTGTTTGTTGTGAGTTAACTAATAGTATATGCAAGAGGTAGTGATCATTGTAGTATTGTGTTATACCAGACTAACCAAAAAGTTGGAACAGCTACTGGGAGGACAGAATTTAAATTTTCTTTAATTATTGGGTTCTCAACTTACCACAAACACTCAATTTCCACCTTGGCCCAGGTATCTTATGATATGGATGGATTCTGCGAGAGAAATCGGGATGTTCTTTTCATGGACTTGATTGAACTCATGCAGAGCAGTGATTTGTACGTAAGCAAAACTTGCTTAAAGCTAGGAATAATGTGTTAGTTCAGATGGGTGCAGAGGGCCTGAATTCTCTACTTTGCAACTCGTGAACTCATTTGCATAAAAGTGGAAATAAAACAACATCACTACAGTAGAACAATATCACTTGCATTATGTTGACCTTCGTTTTCTGCAAACATGAGTAAGTAAGGTACTGCAGTGTCAGAATCAAATGGTATAATGACAGCTGTTTGAGCCCTCGAACAAGGCCACCAGTGATTTGGCACTGTCTCAGGGCAGGCACTGTAACATATAAAATAACTTTTTTGTTGTTGTTGTTGTTACTTGTTTTAATTAACTGAGGCTTACTTTTTGAGAAATGTGTGTTCCTTTGAGTCTAGAAGTCTGGTATCATGTCTTCTAGGGCTCACTAGAACAGCAATGTATCTCTGTGAGGAGTGAAGCTCATGGGAAATACTAAGCTTTAAATAGATTTGATACAACTCAAGTTTAATAGAAATAGCTATGTATATTCTGCTCAACTATCAACTTTTACAGCATATTCCTTAACATTCCTGCATTGCATTGTTTTTTTTTTCCATGCCAATGCTGTTTTATTAATTGTTTCTTAGGCCTTTTATAAAGGCTCTGTTTCCTGAAAATCTTCAAGTGGACAAGAAGGGCCGTCCTACCACTGCGGGCAGCAAAATCAAAGTATGTGTAGTTCTGCTCTGTTAGTATGTGCATAGATTGGGGGTGTGTTTGTGTATGGAGACTTACAAAAAAATCAGTAGTCTTTGCTGTTTTTTTACTGTCCAGACATTTGTGGAGACATCAGGAGTATCTCAATTCCATTGTTTTACCTGTTAAAATCCTGTTTTTCCCAGCATCACTGTTCGTTACATGTTCTGTTCAGCTGCATTGTACAGCAGTGAATTTTCCAAATGAGCAATTGATGGCAGTGATAATACTACTTGCATGTGCATTATGAATGAGCCCCTTCACTCAGCCACTTTATGTCCTACAATTAACAATAGATAACTGGTCTCTTTATAGTGCAGAAATGCATCAGGACTTAATCCAGCGCCCACTGAAGTCAACAGAAGTCTTGCTACTGACCCTAATGTGCCTTGAATAAGGCAGCAAGTGTTAAAAGGCAAGCATCTTTTTTGAGACCAGTTGTAAAAATGTATGCTTAGATTACACACTTGCAGACTTTGGAAAATGATATTTCATCAACCTCTTCCTGTGTATTTCACCCTGACAGTCAAGTTTACCTGAGCCTTGTCACCACATATTTTTATAAAATAGTTTAAATATATTCACATAACTGGAGGTAATGGTACCTTGCAGTTAGTGATGAGTTTCTCATGAGGTGCATGTTATCTCAAGACACTTCAGTTCTAGAGAAGGACCAAAGGCAACTGAATCATCAGCAGATGGCTGATAATTTTTAGAATTCTCTCACAAGATTTACCCTGTTCAGCTCAAATCCTGTTGTTTTTCTTCAATTTTACAGAAACAAGCAAATGACCTTGTTGGCACCCTGATGAAGTGTACACCCCATTACATCCGCTGCATCAAACCAAATGAAACAAAGAAGTCTCGAGACTGGGAGGAGAGCAGGTATGGATAAACAGAGTATACACTGAGGAACAGTGCGAATAGTCAGAAAGAGCCTCTAAAATTCATAATTTGTAGTCATAAGCCTACAGATTGTAGTGAAGTGACCAGATTGTGGTCACTTGGTCTAAATCAGCAGCTAGTATGTCCAGTTTTGGGCTTTTCTCCTGTCAGTTCTGAATAATCATCATTTGCATAACAGGAACACAATCAGTATATTAAAGACTCCAGTTTTCCATGTACATTTTACACACCACATGCATTATACACCCATTCTAACTTCTGCTTTATGCTTTGAGAACAGCTTCTGTTAGGTAGCTGAAGAGCCAGCAGGATGTTTGTATCTGCTTTTATGTATCAAACTTAACAAAAGTCTCTATAGCCAACAGTGTGGAAGGCTCTTTTTTTTTACTTCTAGACTTTTAAGTTTCGTTAGCCAAGTCTTTAAAGACAAGTCATTAGAATATCATCTCAGGTGGCTAGATAGATGTTAAATATATGTGTAAATTGTCATTTTGGTTTATCACATCTGTTGAAAGCATCTTTATATGAAGTTTTATAGCATTTTTCTATTTGAAAAAAGGTGATCAGTACAGTCTATACTATGCAAGGTCATAATATAAGTAACCTTTATATTACTATATACTTTTTGTACTGGCAAAAGTTCTGATAAACCACGTGGTTATTTTTATCACAGTGAAACAATTTGCAAAGTCTGATGAAAAGCATTCTTGACCAAATCAACACCACACAGGAATTTGCTTCCTGCCATTTGGCATGCAGGCTAGCACAATTACATGCAGATGCAGAGCACTTACAGAAGCCACAACTGGGACTGCGCTTGAATGTGTCCTTTAGGTTTTGGCAGTAAATGTGGACACTCTTTCTCTCCTCTTGCTTTTCCACCCCTGAAAATTCTACTATGCAGCACTTGGTTTTCCACTGACATCGGGGATCAGAGGACAAAAGGAAGTTATCCTGGAAAAAAGCGTGTCTAAAACTTTTAACTGAAGTTGAGGGGCTTTTAAAATCAATCATTTACATATTGGAAAATGCCTATTATTGTGGAAGGTGTTGCTAGGAAACCAATGAAACAAGCACACAATAACCTAGTCCAGAGAAAAGGCCAGCTTTCAGGAGATCCCTTTTGGAGCAAAACTGGGCAAGGTTTCTTCTTGTATTCCCATAATGAAGGTGATGTTAGTTACCAGCAGCTGCTGCATTTGCCAAGTGAAATACAAAGGATTATACGTTATCAAACTCAGACACAAATGGAAGTTGTTCTTATAATGGTAACCCTTCACCCCTGTTTCAAAATTCTAACATTCTCTCCCATTTCAAGCTATGATTTCCCCTATAGTATACTGGGACCTCACCTAGGATACATTTGT
Source organism: Melopsittacus undulatus (assembly GCF_012275295.1). Classification (NCBI taxonomy): domain Eukaryota; kingdom Metazoa; phylum Chordata; class Aves; order Psittaciformes; family Psittaculidae; genus Melopsittacus; species Melopsittacus undulatus. The sequence goes on from NC_047535.1 coordinate 18,077,741, forward strand.
TATTAGTGACATACCTGGGAAAAGAATTTAGATGCATATGGCAATGCAAGCTTAATTTTGTTGTGTTGCGATTTTACTGTGAGAAAGTTCTGTGCTCAGGGAAACACAAAATGTGATGTTTTGCTGAATGTTGATTTAGGGGTTTTTTGTTTTGTTCTGTGATCACATAATGCTGTAACAAACAGTGTGACAGGAGTAGTATATCTAATCTGCTCATTAGTAACATGTTACTAGACTGTGAAAATACTACTGGAAAAACCCCTACACAAAGGCTGTCTTTCTTCATGTTCACAGTAGCCATGTCTCTTTGTACCACTGAAACATAGACCTTGTGCGATACCTAAACTTTGCATAAGACCTTAATTATTCCAAAAATTGGGGTGTTCTTGAAATGTGTTTTTGTTCAGGTCCTGGCATAGCCATTTGGAGTATTCAAAATTTTGCTTCATTAGCTGACTTCCCAGACCCTGACCTGCTTGAGTTTGATGCCTGTAGGGAGATTTTCATTGTCTCTTTTCTCAGAAAGAAAAGGAAAAAAAAAAAAACAGGAAAGTGTCTCAAATTCTCTATTGCTGGACACTAATACTGGCAGGACAGTAAGAAAATGGGAGTAATACTGTTTCTCCAGTGCATTATTCCAGATGTGAACAGGAACGAAGGCTATAAACAGGAAAAGGTATTTTTGACCACCAACTTTCTGCTGTACCAGAATTCTTGGAGCAGGTACAAAATACTTTATTCCTTGAACAAAGCGAGATTAAAACCTGGAGTATTCTTTATTATAAGCTAAAAGAGCAGTATCACTTACGATTTAGTAAAATTCCTTTCAAAGCATTCTTTAAAAAGTATTAAGTGAATGGCTTCTGTCATTTGTAGCATGGGATTTCAAAAGTTTTTTCCTTTATACTATGAATCATGTGAAAAGAATGTCTCAACCAAAAAAATATATCAATGGGCAATGCACTCTATACTGAAATTTAATATCTTAGAATAGCATGGGAATAGCATTGAATCAACAGAGTTTGTCAGGTGTCCCTGCCCATTCCAAGCAGGGTGTGGAGCTAGATGATCTTTAAGGTTCCTTTCAACCCAAAACCTTTTCTGTGATTCTATAATTAAAAAAAAATGTTTGTAAAATTAGAGAAAAAGCAAGCAGAAAAATTAAACAGCTCCTTACAGGCTCACTTCTTTTTATTATGTATAAAGAAGTGCTCTTTAACATACTGTCTGTTAAACTTACAGGACTAAAATCTTAACAACTCTTACATTTCTGACTGAAAGCTAAAGCTTCTGGAAGTTGCCCTATAAAAGAACAGCAACAGAAGCCCCTGAACACCCCATTTCTGTGTTAAAAACAGGCACTGCCTCTTCCAGCCTGACTTAGATGAGGAAATTAAAGAAATATGACCAGCCAGAGTCATACATTAAAGAAGCTAACTGAAATTCTTCAAATTTTCAACCATTAAATTGCTAGTTGTAACTAGCAGGTTATGTAAGAAGTAACCTAAAATAATATACTGCAGCTCTAGAAAGAGGAATAGGTACCAAAAGACAGCTTTTTTGCTGGATTTTTTTGCTTTGAGATTCATGGGAACATACTTGTTCCCCGTTTAGAACCAAAATGAATCTGTCTTACTTAAGGGAACTGTAATGGCCTTGGGATAATGATGTTTCAGTTCACATGTGCTGCTGTCTCTCCATAGCCATTAACATTTTCTATGGGACAGGTACCAGCTCTGCTTTTGTTTGTAATTTGAGTATGCAATGATCAAGCTCACCAGACATGCTTCGGCCAGTCCTGTGCCTCCTCAAATCTTTCCTTTGCAGAATGGTAAAATTAGGGGGAATCCTAGCTTTTCATGACTGTACTGCCTTGCTGTCTTCTCTCCCATTCTTCATGTCATGAAAGTTTGGTATCTGTGTTGTTGTTTTTGGGCTTCCTAAACAAAGATACAAGGTCTTGTTTAGAAAGGAGACATTGTTTATTCTGTGCAAGGTGCTCAGTGGAAGTCCCCAAAAATTAGGGCACACGGAAGCTTGTAACTTTAAGCTATTTATGTATATTGACAAACAAATCAGTGTCCATTGGTTGAGAGTTACACAGTGGAATACTAAGTAATGAACAAATCATGTATTGGTTAAAAGTGCCTCTGGCCTCTCATGCTAATCAGGCACCATTCTTGGTCTCTCTTCTCTGAAGTCACTGGTTACACTGCCCTCTGCCAAGATTACCTTTTACCTAACCACTGCTGACTTTCTTCTGGGTAGTGATCCAAGGGTTGGGGCCTGATGTTCCTTGTTACTATTTCTGACTCTGTGCCCAGAGAAGCAGGATGGATGCTCTTTTTTAGCGGAAGTCTTTGTATGTTATCACAGTCATCAAGATTAGCATCGTTATCAGTTCTGAACTGAGTGGATTACCATTCTTTCTCAAAGTGCTGCAAGTGTCATCTGGGGCTTTCTCCAGCCATCAGATTTGATCCTTTCTCCAGAACTACCAAAAGAGAGCCACTGTTGATGTTTGAGCTATGTAAAACATGGGTAAATCCTACAATAAAAGAATATAAAATAAATTCACATGCCCTTCGGTACCAGCTATGTAATTGTATAGGTAATAGTTACTTGGCCTTTTATGGGTAATAATATTAGTTAAGAAATTTATACATAAATTAGGAGATGGGAAGTTAATTTAGGAAAAAATACTAAGGTGAACTTGCTACATTTATTTCGGTAATTTAGTCTACCTGCCTTGAATATTTTTCTTACCACGCACTGTGCATGGTAATGTGCAAAACCAGATTCACATACCTGCACCTGCATTTTAGAAGTCAGTAAGTGTTTAAACATGCTGCAGACTTTTAGGAATACCTCAATTCGCAAATATGGTGAAAGGAACTGGATTTGTAAATCTTGCACTGTTTTTGTCCGCAGGGTAAAACATCAAGTGGAATACTTGGGTCTGAAAGAAAATATTCGAGTAAGAAGAGCTGGCTATGCCTACAGGCGAGTTTTCAAGAAGTTTTTGCAGAGGTAAGTTAATACTCATTTAGAAGTATCACAGTGTAGTTATTTATATCACAAGGAGGACAGCTTAAATCCCTTTTCTTCATGATCTTCAAGCTTGGACATATCGACATGAATGTGCTTCAGGTTGCATTGTTTCACACATACTGTTGCTGAGATGGAACAGCTTGTGCAAAAGGTAGCCTCCACAGTTTAACACTGATTATGAGGGCTGTGCAGGTCTAGAAATCCACCCAAGAGGTCTGGACAAAGGAAAGCTATATGGTACTTTTGAATGGTAAATAGATTTATGTACTTTGCCTCATACAGAGGTCCACAGGCAATTAAAACCATTCTTTATGTAATTAATCCACCTCTTTCAAATTATCTTGTTAAATTTAACATTTTTATGAATAAAACTTCCTGCAACCTTTTCCATTCACAGTTCCCTAGCATCTAGAGCAAGCTCTATTCTGACACCCTAAGTCAGTGTGAGTAAAAGTGGGCTGAGGCATGGGATGGACAGGAAATGCATGCTTGTACACTTGTTTTCATTGGGCGTTCCTTGGCAGCTCCATAAAAGTGGAGGTTTCTGGCCTGAATAGACTTTTATGTACAAAATTTACATTTGCATGCAAAAAGCCCCAGTCACTGAAAAGGCCTATGTGTTTCAAAGCATAACCAATCTGAAAGCTGAACCCCATACTCCCGTATTTAGACAATAAGACCTAACTGCTCCCTGTGAATTTACCATAGAAAATTTTTGGGGGCAGTCATAATTTAAATTTTTCAGAAGCATTTTAATAGCACATTTAATGTGGTGCAGAAAGAGCAAATTGCACAAGCTTGGAAAAACCTAGACACGGATAGTGGCATGACCAGTTTAACGGGAAGCATGCACAAGTACGTTGAAGTGCTATTTCTGAGCAGCGGTGAACAAGGATAGAATTGTCACATTACTACAAAATTGTGAAATGCTTAACTGGTGTATGCTATAGAACATTTTTTTTCTTCTGCCCTATAGTCTTGTTACACCAGTGAATGTATGAAGTTAGAGTTTATGAAAAATGAGACTTTTAATTCTATTCTTATGTATTCAGTAGCTTTCCTATATTAAAAGGTCTTAAGTCATGTTTTTCCCTGTGGCCTCCTTCATGGGCCAGAAGATGCAGGAATGAATTTGTAACATGCTGAGTAATGTCAGATTCTGTTGTGTGGAAGGTAGCAGTTTCAAATGCCTTTAACAACATCAGCTTCTTTTTAAATTCAGCCTTGCTTAGAACCACCTATACAACTAAGTTATTGGCAGTACATGATGAACCTGCAAAAGAAGCTGTTAAGCTGGGAGTTACTTTAACTTACAACTCCTTACTGGGCTGCATCTGTTTATCCCATAATACTTGATAGATTACATAAATGTGTAAGTGCACACATTGTAAACATAGATCTGTAATATACTTCTATATTTGAGATGGTATAAGAGCTACTTTGTTACACCACCATGCATAGTACTTAAAACCAAATTTGAACACAGTAACATCAGTAGACCCTTTTGAATCCTACTGAATTATTAATGAATTGGCTTTCTCTTTTCATATAGTTGTTATTCAGAGATGTTTGGGTTTTGTAATACATTCCTTTTTAATTGTTTGGTATTTTTTGTTGCATGGCATTTATTTAAGCTGCATGACACTTTATGCTTTCTGGATAGATAACATTTTACATATGACAAGAATGAGTAATGAACATGCCCTTAATGAATTTTCAAACAATTCTTTTTGTGGGTTTTTTTTTTGAGTTTATTATATTAGGAGCTGCCTACATGTTCCTAAGAAACTAAACTTGGAAATACAATAAACTGAACTCCATACTTTATAACTTTTTTCATTAGTTGAATAGTTTTACTGATAAGCATGATTTAATTTATATAACTCAAGTATGGTTAAGACATTAAAAAAGTCAAAGAACATTAAAAATATGGGGGAGAAATTTGTGACAACATATTTAGCTGTTCTCCAGTCTCATTGTCAAAGGAATCTAAATAGCTGTTGCTAGAGAGGTTAATTATCTGTAGACAACTGAAGCAGCTAAAGCCCATCAGTGCTCCTTAGTAGGCAGTGACACAAGGCAGCTTTGCAGTTCCAAAAGCCAGAGTTCAGACTGAAAAAGTGGAGAGTTCAAAAGGGGCTGCAGCCTGGCAGCCACCTTGGTTTCAAGGGTGAAAGAAAATGCCACAAGACAGAAGACTATAAAAGACATTATCATAGCACTTCCCTGCCTCCTCCTCATACCCTTTGGGTGGTCAGTTCCAAGTGTTCCCTCTAGGTAGCACCAACATCACTGTGTCTTTCCTCTTGCACCAGAGGCCAAGCCAAAGGCTTTTAGGGATAAACCCAGGAGTGTCTCCTTGCTATACAGACCAGCTGTTGAACAAGTGGGTAGGAGCATGAACTGGAAACCTGCTTAGAAACAAAAAAGGACTTTGTAAGAATAAGACAGAGAAGGCTTGAGTGGGAAATTTGCCACATGCTTGGGAATGAATCCAGAATAGCAGTGATGTAGGTACTTATATCTGGATCATAAGTCATTGCTAATATATACCCTTGCCATGGACTTAAGGAGGTGACAGCAGAACTTTCTGTAATCAACTGTTGCAGTCACCAAATAGTAACTTGGCATCTGGAAATGGGAGACTTCTGGGCACTGTTGTCTTCTTGTTGTACTTGTTTGGTCTCGCTGAACAAGTAACATCTTAATACTGTACATCTTCCCACACTCCAGGCTTCTGTAAGTCCTGGCAAAATTGTCAACCCTACGCCCAGGGCAATACTAGACAAAGTCAGTGGTATTCTGTGGCTGTTCGATAACAGGTTTTAATCTCTTCTCCTTGGTGGTTAAGGTACGCCATTCTGACCAAGGCAACTTGGCCTTCCTGGAAAGGAGATGAGAAACAAGGAGTTCTCCACCTGCTTCAGTCAGTCAACATGGATCCTGACCAATACCAGCTTGGGAAATCCAAAGTCTTCATCAAAGCTCCTGAGTCCGTAAGTGTGTCAGAACCTGAGTCTTTAAAATATCAGACTCTTTTGCTGAAATAAAAAGCCTGCACACTCCAAAGCTGACATGGTATCTGCTAAGGTGGGAGAAGCTTAAGAATGTAAGTAGGGCTGAGCCAGTCTCTCACAGGTACCTCAAGGTTGTTTTAGGCACTTCCATAACTAGTGCAGTTCATAAGGATCCTGTCTGGTTTTAAAATGAATGCAAAGTGTTTTAAATGCATCAAGAGGAGGAGATTGGGACATGAAGATGCTTTGGTGTCAGGTTGCACATGGTAACTTTTTGTCAAAGAATCTGTCATATGAAGGAATATCACAGCATGGAAGAATACCTGTGACCGTTAGCTCAAGAAAATAGGTCCTCTTCTCAGTACAAGAACTACTGATGAAAATAGACTAGCCCACCAGTTAAGTAAGGATGTGGTATGCATCACTGCATCAGTGCTCCAGGATGACAGCAGTTTTCAAAGAACTTTAGAGGCATCATAAGGCTGTTCTTATCATGTGTCTGCTAACTTGCACAAAATCTGCTCAAGAAAAGTCATCAAGGAGAAACTGTGCTCTACTCGCCACCATGTGTTCCTTATTTATCAGAAGCAGTCAGGCTTAGTTTATATAGCATGCCTTGCATTTGAGTATTAGGTGGTTTCTTGGTGCTTTACCTGAAGTTACATATCAAAATAAAACCAGAACACTTCTACTGCCATAATCACATGGAAACATATCTATTAAAGGGAAACCAGTAAAGCTTCTCCAAGGTGTAACAGAAATTGTCATTTCTACCCTGAATAGGGTAAGATAGTATCATCTCTGTTCAGGAATAATGGGACTTAGGTAAAATACAAAGACAGAAGTCTGTCTGAGAGACAGGTTTACATGGTAAAGCATGCAGTGTTCAAGAGGTAGGTTATTAGAATACCTAGGTGCATGTTGGCAGAGCAGGAAATTCTAGTACAGGATTAATCCTACTTAGTCATTGCAAGCAACACCTTAGCTAGCCCATTATGAGGAATTATGAGCTTGATCTGCTTTTCTCTATAGCAGTGGTCATGATTAATTTTGTAAGATTATTGTGGCGTTCTCTCTAGCAAAGTCAGCATGATAACCTTGGACATTAGTGGATGTCTGTGTATCAATTCTTGTGGCATTACAGTTGTGACTTCTAGTCCTCTACTGATGACCTCAAATTTATTATAGGGTGGTAACAGGTACACATTGTGATCAAATATCTGTTTGAACTAATACAGACAACTTAGATGCTTGTAATTATAAGGAACCAGTGTTAGTAATTTAAGCAATATCTTCCATTCCGGTTTTCAATATTTTACACTGTAGCAAACCAGATCTTCTTGTTTTCACTGTGAAATTATTTACATCCATGCCGTTCATTGCACTTAATTACAATTAATTACTTAATTACAGTTTAGGAGATAAACAATTAAGAAAAGAAACAAAAAAAAAAACCCAAACCAAAACAGTGTGATGGCTGTTTTCTCAACATTTTGCTACTTTGTTGTTGGTTTGTTTTTTTTTCAAAGAAAGAAATTAACTTATTTGCTGGGGTCTTGTCTTCTGATGAATAGCCAGGGGGAAAGTGCTCACCTAGGATTGATGGATTTAGTTCCCCTTCACTCTGAAATAACCAAAACATTCATCTTCTGTTCCCCAATATCATATGCTACTAGGTAATTTCAAAGAGAAAGAAATTGTTTTCTGGAGGATGCACATTCCCATTGTAATGCATTTTTGTAATACTAAGTCCTGGTTGCATGTGTGTGCTATTTAATGGCGTATCTGTGAGTTCTACTGAAGGGCTGTCTTGCAGGTTGAGACAACAGGAGCTTGACTGGAAATAATAAAACTTTTTTGGGTTGCATTACTGTTTTAATGTAAATGTTTTAATTTACTGTGTTTTCTTTCAAAATTATTTTTTGAAAAGCCATGAAATCCGTTTTTAAGCAAGTACTAAAAATAGCCTGGGCCTTTTTCATTCTAAGTTGAAAAAGGTTTCTATGAGCTGAATTATTCTATAGCTTTATTTATATGTTTTTGTATCAAAGACAGTCATCTGTCATATTGTTGAAGTATTGGCTTAGGGTTATGTTCCTTTGGAGAAAAATAATCTTTTAGATGGTAAATGACAATTTTTGTACCACCAGAGAGCACCTGGTGCTGTTTCACCTGTTTTGGTTAATCAGATGAAGACTACTTGTTTTGCTTGGAAGTGTGAGGGGAGGATTTATAATACATTTTAGGAAAGGGTTCACACAGTATTTTTATACCTTAAGAACACATTTTAAGTGTTTTCATTGAAATTCCTTAATTACCCTCAGCTGCAGGTGATAAGACTATTTAACTAGAGATTTTGTAATTAGCAGTATTGTTAGAGAAATAAATGGGGAGTGCTCACAAGAGATTACATGGATATTGTTACTGTAACCTGAATTGTGCAAGGGCTTGATCATGCCATTGCTGAAGCTGAGGAGCCTTTTCTGTCAGGAGTCCTCAGGCCTGTGCTGAAACCCCATCTAGAGCTGGTGTGTTTGTGAAGAGTTTTTTGGTGTCCTGTTTTTTTTTTGTTTCTTTTTTTTTTAGTAAACTTGCTGTAGATGGATAGTTGCCAACTGTGAAATAAGGTTTTATGGGTGGCAGAAAGGAGGCTTCGTCATTTACATTTCCATTAAACTCTGGAATAAATAACTGTTCCAAGAGCATGTGAGGTTCTGCGGAAATGGTTTGCCCTAGATCAAATTTCCTCTTTAAGATCAATACGAACAAGAGTATTTTTCTAGATTTGCATGGTTTTGGGCAGCAAATTAAAAAAAGGACCCTAAAGGCGAGGTTTGCTTCTTAATATACCTGGTTTTACTAATTTTCTCTCTTGAAATCCAGAAGAAAAGTCCTTACAAATGGTGAACACAGTAGAGGGAAATAATTAGCAACAGTCATTTCAGTTGTCTGATATAGTACTGCAATTGTTAGCCAAATGCTTCTGCTGATGAGACAAGAAAACATTTAACTAAAAGTAAGTAAAAGGCTATAGAAGTTGCTAATGGATTCAATTTCCATGTATTTTAGTTGACCTGGGAAATTCTCAAAACAGGGGATGCACATTCCATTTCTGTTTTGATAAGTCAGCATTTTCTTTTGAATTCTGACAATTTACACCTAAAAATCTTATTCTGTCATAGTGAATTTTAAGATCAGAGCTGCAAATCGTGAAGCCAGCTGACAAACTTCTTTGTTGGAAAAGAATGGAGCCAATGGACATAAAAGTAGGAAACTTAGGGAAGAAAGTTGCATGTGAACACAGTGTGTTGCGTTACAGATCACACAGATTTCCATAGACATAGTAGTACTCTAACAAGAGAAATATGAATTTTGGAGAATGAGAAGATGGAGGCTGGATGGAGGCCCAGAGGAGAACCTTGAATTGTACCATAGAATATTTCAGGGCTTCCTCTTCTTTCATCATTAGATATCAAGATTAATGGATAGACTGGTAAAAGCTAGAACCACTCAAGCATCAGATTTTGTCCAGAAAAGGTTACCTTAACATTCTGATCTCAGAACCCATAGTTGTGGTGGAGGCACCAGCTTGAATCTAGAGTGAAATGCATGGGAAGGTTGTTCAAAGTAAAATATAGCTTTTTCTTGACTTTTTAATATGAAATATTTGACCCACCTTACTGTCTCTTTGTACAGTTGTTTTTGTTAGAAGAGATGAGAGAGAGAAAGTATGATGGGTATGCCAGAGCCATCCAGAAGGCATGGAGGAAATATGTGGCCAGGAAAAAATACGTACAGATGAGAGAAGAAGGTAGGTCTTAACTTCTGATGATAGATACGTCACACATTATTCTAGGAGAGAGTGCCATGAGAGATTAGGGAAATACCTCCTTCTCTATACAGCAAGCTATGACATTGCAGATGACTGTCTAGGAATGACTGCAAAGTGTTGGACCCCTAAGATACCACTAGAGAGGTTGGCTGCTCTGTATGCATGAATTTCTTGGACTACCCAGTGTTTTGCTCTCAAAACAAAGCCAGACTGAATAGGACATTGATCAGAGGTGTTCTGGGGGAAGTGAAAAAGGAAAAGCTTCCCACAGTTATACAGGACCTAGATGATCTGTAGATGATACACATTATTCTGAGGACTGTCATGCTTAATTGCATATGTGACCTGTATTACATGAATGAACAACATTCTGGGTCCAGGAGAGCTAGTTTTAATTCCAGCAGTGAGAAATTCTTTAGTTCCTGAAGTGCTCCTGATTCACCAGAACTAATGAGGTTACGAATGGTGTATTTCATTAGGAATGGATTTAATAATTACATGGATCATTATGTAGAAGATTGGTAATAGTGCTTCATTGTTTTTTTCTATATTATAAACAATTTAGTTATGACTTCTTCCTGAAAAGTTCTGCTTGAAACAGTTGGCTCTTTGAGATCATGAATTTAGAAAATTCAGTAAATGCTATTAATCAGTGTTTATTTTTGGTATTTAAGCATCAGATCTATTGCTGAACAAGAAAGAGAGAAGACGGAACAGCATTAACAGGAATTTTGTGGGAGATTACATAGGCATGGAAGACCATCCAGAGCTACGCCAGTTTGTAGGCAAACGAGAGAAGATTGATTTTGCAGACACTGTAACAAAATATGACAGACGGTTTAAGGTAGGTTTAAGAGCAGCATCCACTAATGATTAGTTCATTAGGGAGTTGTTTCATAGATAAGCTAAGAAAGCGTGGGCTTGACGATCAGGTAGTGAGGTGGATCAAGAACTGGTTGAAAGGAAGAGGGCAGAGAGTTGTGGTCAATGGCACAGAATCTAGCTGGAGGTCTGTGACTAGTGGAGTCCCTCAGGGGTCGGTGCTGGGACCAGTGCTGTTTAATATTTTCATCAACGACCTGGATGAGGGAACTGAGTGTACCCTCAGCAAGTTTGCTGATGACACTAAACTGGGAGGAGAGGCTGACACACCAGAAGGCTGTGTTGCCATTCAGCGAGACCTGGACAGGCTGGAGAGTTGGGCAGGGAGAAACTTGATGAAATTCAACAAGAGCAAGTGTAGAGTCTTGCATCTGGGGAAGAACAATCCCATGTACCAGTACAGGTTGGGGGTTGACCTGCTGGAAAGGAGTGAAGGGGAAAGGGACCTGGGGGTCCTGGTGGACAGGAGGATGACCATGAGCCAGCAGTGTGCCCTTGTGGCCAAGAAGGCAAATGGCATCCTAGGGTGCATTAGAAAGGGTGTGGTTAGTAGGGCAAGAGAGGTTCTCCTCCCCCTCTACTCTGCCTTGGTGAGGCCGCATCTGGAATATTGCATCCAGTTCTGGGCCCCTCAGTTCAAGAAGGACAGGGAATTGCTTGAAAGAGTCCAGCGCAGAGCCACAGAGATGGTGAAGGGAGTGGAACACCTCCCTTATGAGGAGAGGCTGAGGGAGCTGGGTCTCTTTAGCTTGGAGAAGAGGAGACTGAGGGGTGACCTCATCAGTGTTTACAAATATGTAAAGGGTGGGTGTCAGGATGATGGAACTAGGCTTTTTTCAGTGATATCCAGTGACAGGACAAGGAACAATGGGTGTAAACTGGAGCATAGGAGGTTCCACGTTAACATCAGGAAGAACTTCTTTACTGTAAGAGTGACAGAGCACTGGAACAGGTTGCCCAGGGGGGTTGTGGAGTCTCCTACGTTGGAGATATTCAAGGCCTGCCTGGACAAGTTCCTGTGTGATATACTCTAGGTTACCCTGCTCTTGCAGGGGGGTTGGACTAGATGATCTTTCAAGGTCCCTTCCAACCCTCGGGATTCTGTGATAGCACTACCATCCTTTAATGGAAACTCCATCATGTTAGTGTCATGCCATCTAAGATTCCAGCTTGAAAAAATGGAATGCAGTGGAATACATGGAGCAGCTACACGCTTGTGATTGGAACATTGCCGTTGTTAAACCTGTTGTCCCAGGATGGAGGCTTTATGGGACTTGCTGGATAGAAAGCTACATTAGTTAGGAAATGGGGAATAAAGCTAGTGTCCAGTGAAATCTGACTCTGAGGTTGTGTGATTAATCCCATCAGGATTATTAATTTTTTTTCCACTTGAACCAAATACTACCAGTATTGCCGAAATCACAGTACACTGTGTATCTTTGGAACAGCATCACATTAGTGCATTGATTTCCCCATGCTATGTATTTTCAAACAATTTTGTGTTTCAGAGTGTGAAGCGAGATCTTGTCCTCACTCCAAAATGCATATACCTGATTGGGCGTGAAAAGATAAAGCAGGGTCCAGAGAAAGGCCAAGTGAAGGAAGTCTTAAAGCGGAGGATGGAGGTGGAGAGAATTCTTTCTGTTTCTCTAAGGTCCGTACCTTGAAAATGTCTTTCCGTTGACACAGAAATCTGTGTAGGATGGGGGAAATAAGTTGGTTGATGGAGCATGGATTTCTTAAGCTGTATTAATTGAATATTGCAAACAAAGCTGAAGCTTGATTTTGTTTTTTTTTTTCAAATCCCAGCCCTAGTAAGTGTGTTATAGCAATAGATGTTTATAGCCAGCCACACAAACATTTTCTGACTAGTTGTTAAAATGTTTCACTTACACTGGGTCTCACCAACCTGATGGATCCCCAAAACTTATTTGTGATGCATATGTTCACCATGTACAAGCACATTGTATTACGTTATGGCTCAAGCTTGTATCCCAGAAATAATTCTTACTTATAGAAGTTCATCTTGTACATGTCCACTGCTTCCTAAAGGGGTGTCATCTCACTGGTGAGCTACTTAAACTAATTTTTTCTAGTTGGATTTCACATCACTTCTGTTGACTGAATGGTGTCCACACAGAGCAGATAAACCCAGTTACGTGAGCAAACCCAGAAAGAAATGGCCTGAAAGACCAGTGTATTCTTGCCTATATCATTTCATCCTTTTGAAGATGAGTGAACAAAACGTCTTGATACCTCTGCATTTGTTATTGCAGTTTATCAGAGCTGGTAGCTGAATGTCATTTAATACAAAATGATCCTGATCCATGGCAAGAAATGTGCTTTAAATATTGCAATAAATAACTGTAAGTCCATAGTTGAGTGTATTGATAGCTACTGCGGAGGTTTTTTTAGTATATGCTTATAAAATGTTCCCATTAGCATAGCCAGAAAATTTGTCACTGACATTATCCAGTACTTCAAAAGAGCAGATTTCATTTTTGCAGAAGGCTTCACAGCCATTTCAAGATTAGGGGAACATCTGTAAGATGTGTATGCTCACTGTACCATTTTCAAAACCTCTTGGTTATTTATCATACATCTTTATGCGGCAACAAAACTGTAGTAGATCTAGGTTAAAGGTCGGAGCAGAGCCTGTCTTTGTAGTGCTCAAAGTCTGGACTGTGTGCTGTACAAACCTTGAACAGATTGCAGCCAGACGCTCGAGTTGGGCCCTGTAGCATTCCAAAGGCATAGTCACATTGAGTCAGCTAAAAGAACGGCTGCCTGCCAAGTTAGTGAAAGCTGTTACACTCCTCTCACATGTCAATAGCAGTTCCACAGAACCTTCAGAAGCAAAAGCAAATATGTTTTGTTCAGAGGAAATAAGTATGTTATATTATGTCCAATAATGTTTTGAACCTAGCTTATTGATTTTGTTGTAAAAAAAACACCTGGTTTTGCATATGCTAAAAGCAAGCTATCAAACTGTCCAGGTATTACTCCAAAACCAAACCCTTAAAAGCCTATGGAGACAAGCAGACTTTACCAGTTACTGTGTTAGTATGGTCTGAGTTCAAAATGGATCTAATCAAGGGATTTCTTAACTCTGCATTTAAGTGGTGTAGTAGTAATACAATGGTGTGGCTGCAGAGGCTGTAGAAGTTACTACTTCTCTTGAATCTGAGATAATCTTGTCTCAGTGACAAGAGTTAGCACTTGTAATATTTAACACTCTACAATTAATACAGCTAGAGTGAAACCTTTATTTAGTACATATAATACCTACTAGGTACTTTGAGGGGGCAGACCCAAACCAACCAATCAGTTTTTCATGGAATTTTTTCATACAAAATGAAATACATTTTAAATGGGAGAGGATAACTGGATTCTTGCACTGCTATCTATCTGGACAGTATATGTCTAGAAACCATGCATGAATTATTGACACAAGCTTATATCAATACACTTAGGGTCAAAGGCAGAATAATTAGCACTGCTGACATGCAATAGCAGCAGTTAACACTTCCTAACAATTTAAATTACTAAAGAGGCTGCAATTCAAAGTGCAGATGCCCAGTTTGGAATTTATTTCAAGAGCTGAGAATGACAATCCATACTCATGGAAATATTCTTGCATTTTTAGTAACAGTAAATAACTGAGCTTTATAATTCACCTGATAAGGATTGACACAGGACATCCTAACAGTATTGTGAAGTCAGACTCTTGCCAAATCAGAAAAAGAAAGGACCACTGACTGGATAATACTTATTGCAGGTCTTGGGCTTTTCTTACAGATCTCATTCAGAGCCTTGCTGAGTCTTTAGTTTGCTTGAGGATAGGAAAGGAGGTTATGCTTTTACTCTTCATAATTCTCTTACTGCTCTTTCGAATACCAATTAGGTATGTTTGTAGTTTCGTACACCCTTTTCCAAACTATGGGGAAGATTACAGGACTTGAAAGGATATTATGAAGTACACAAGTGGGAGGTAGATTCATCTTTTACCTAATGTCTCAAGTCTCTTATGATAGTCGAGAGCACCTCTACCTCTTGACACACTATGAAGCTCTTTTTAATTCTGCATAAAAAGGTACTCACAGCCTTCAGTAACTACATGAGAAGTTGGAGTTGGAATGAAAGACCTGCTTCCCCCTTTCAGATTTATGGAGTCAGCAATCAGGCAGATCACCTCGAAGAGCAAAAGGGACGAGCATGCTTGAAGTGAAAATCTGTGACTGCTGGGTAGTTAGAAACAGAAAACAGTAATGAAGGCAAATAGACCTAATGACATAGGGGTTGGGTTTGGGTTTAGGGTTTTTCTCCTGAGCTGTATGTTGAGTCAATTAATTTACTTGGACTTACTCTGAAACATTGAAGCAATACATACATATATAGATTTAGGGGAGATATTGGCACTTTCTTTGTGTGATGTTGTTGTTCTGCAAACTGTAGTAAGAAGCTGGCTTTTAGAGACAGGTGTGTAACTTCAACTTGCCCTTCACCTGGCTACCACAGTCTTAACTCATAATGAATGTCAGTTCTAAATCCAATAGGATTAGAAAGATCCATTTCTTCAGAAAGAGATGCAAATTGAGAGTGCCTTTTTCACTTACTAGGTGATATTTTTTGAAATAAATTACTATTATGAAATAGTATTTTCTGGTATTAGTAACAGCAGCAGAATATTGACCAACAACGTTGACAAAAGAGAGAGAAGCTTTGGCTTCAGACTCCCTGCTGTGGAATAAACAACCATGAAATGGAGCCACCCATGTTCTGCTGGGAATATTTAACAGTGTTTAACTTAATACTCCTTTCTTCAATGATTATACTGCATTTTGTGAAATACCATGCTGTGATTGATAATTGTCTTGTGATAAGGTTAGGCAATTCTCAGCTCTCCATGTCTGCCAAGAGTCTTGTGCTGTCTCTTCTTCCAGACACACATTTTCCTACACTAGATTGCTCTCAGGTGGCTGCATGGGAATATGGATGAGACATTAAGAAGTAAGGGAGGCAGAAAATTAATCTACTAGGAAAAGGGGATGGATTCTAGAAAAAGAAAGGAACAGAAATAAGCAAGGATTTTAACTAGCTTCAAAATACAGTTGGTTTACTGTGGGATTGGCAAATTGAACTAGAGCATCCTGTGGTTGCTTATATGCTATTTGAAGTCAGGCAGTAAGCGGGGAACCCATGACCTCCATTTTCAGGTCTTACAGTTTTCATTTGAAAGCTTTGTTCATCCTTTGTGGAAAGGATGCAGAAGCAGATGGGCTCCAGTGTAGTTATAGCAAGGAAGTATGCCAATATGCTGTTCAAAGGAAGAGTGATACACATACAAAAAACTTAGAAGCATGCTGGAACAACAGTGATCCTGGCTAGGACACAGCAGAACTCTTTTTAGTGTGGGGACTCTGGGAGGTCAGAAACCAGCCTTGCCAAATTACTGATGTGGATATAGTTCTGTGGTTTCGTATCTTCAGGAGCAGATGTAAATAGTGGTCGATCCAAAGGTGGCGGTGGAACCCAGTGTGTGGTTTGTACACTGTGTTAAACCATTCCAAACTAAAGCTAACAAGAAGTTGAAAGCTTTCATTCCGAATTTGCTTGCTTTGGGTTTCAGCCTTATTTCAGTAATCTTCAAGTTTCTAATTCACCTCTATACACAAGTTTTGCCATTGTTGAAGAGATGGACTTTAGTTGTAATCTTAATGGCACATGTTCTTTTACTAACAGTTATTACTATAAAATGACTGAGTAATATTCTTGTCTCTCAGAAAACTCATGAAAAAAACCCCAAACTTGGTCTCAGAAAGCAAGACTGCAATTAGTGCTGCTTGGACTTCCATGTGTTTTTAAATGTTAACCATGGGTACTCCGCAAATATCATTATAATGCTAGCTGTATTTGCTGATGAAATTTTAATGTGAATGTTACATGCTCTGATTTCTTTTCAGCACAATGCAAGATGACATTTTCATCCTCCATGAACAGGAATATGATAGTTTGCTCGAATCGGTCTTCAAAACTGAGTTTTTAAGCCTCTTATCAAAACGATATGAAGAAAAAACACAAAGAAATCTACCTCTGAAATTTAGCAATACGTGAGTTATGCTTTTTCAATGGGCTTTTAATAATAGTTTTTGTTCTGTCCACCACTATAAGTGCTAGTTGTTAGGCTCCTGACACTGTGCTGTAAGATAATAAGAGGCAGCACAGTGTAAAAATCTGTATGTGCAAAGAGACCAGACTCTGCTTAGCTCATCCAAGTAATATGTTAGGATTGTACCAGGGTCATCTCCTGCTTTTCGCTATTTTTGTGCATAGAAGAGTTGCTTTTGTTCTGCTGAACACAGCGTCTAGGCTCAAGGGTCTTCAGCTCTGTGCCTGCAGAGCAGCTCTGTGCCAGCAGAGCTGTCACACACATCAAGGGACAAGCCATTCACTGCACAATTAATGTGCAACCATACTGCAAGATCTCCATCTCTGTGCTGGCTGCTGTTTCCTATCATGAGAAGGGAGCATCCTCTTCCAAATCTTCAACCTTGACTTAGGAGTGGAAACATAATGAGTTTGAAAGACAGTACTGTATCAATGTGAAATGCTGATATTTCTTGTAGGGACCAAAGACTGCAGAGTGACAAGCTAATTCTAAAGGAGTTCATTAAGTAAATTATATTGGGAACATTTTTTAGAAACAAGCCTGTAAATCTACACAATGTTTGATGAGCATTTTAGCTGTAAGGACATGCTGGAAACTATTCCAACAGACATGTGCTTTTGTTAATACCCTTGTATGTTAAGCATATTAGCAACAGCAGGCCTTGGATTTATATGTTTATTTGATTTGAAAAAGTGGAAGAGTTAGAAAAGTTAACAGGAGGTTATTATTTTAATTTGGAAAGGATATAGGAAGACAGTTGAAGTGTGAAACATGGCTGTAGTGTATACTGTATGCTGGGAACACAAGGCTGCTGTCCTGATTTGCCATAAGTACTTTCTGGCTTTTTATTCATGTGTTTATTAGACTTGAAGTGAAACTGAAAAAGGAGAGTTGGGGGCCCTGGAGCAGTGGTGGTTCTCGACAAGTGCAATTTATGCAAGGCCAAGGAGATATAGCTGTTCTCAAGCCAAGTAATAAGGTGCTGCAGATCAGCATTGGACCAGGACTACCAAAGAATTCCCGTAAGTATGAATTTCATTTAGGCATTAGTGAATGACTTAGAAATTTAGAGTGGCTGATTCTTTCCTTGCTTGCCTCTAGCCTCAGCATGTTCTTTATTATTTCTCTGTAACATTTAAATGAAGATCCAAGTTACAGATCCTAGCAGTCATGCTGGAATTTTGTTGCTTTCACTATATACCAACTGTTTCTGAAATGTCTGCAATTCTTTGCTCTGTTGGCAAAAGAAATGAGGACATTTAATTGTGTGACAGTACAAATGGCACAATTAGCCAAGCGTTTTGGGGAGGAATCTCTGACTCTGCTGAACTCCTGCAGTTCCTACAATCTAGCTGATGAAGAAGGGTCTGCATCAGGACAGAACAGGTTGTGACAGGAGGAAAGGTAGCATCTGTACATCACCAAAGACTGAGCTGCAATGACACCAGCCTCTGGAGTTAAGTGTCCTGCCTTTTTCTGATACTAATTGCTGATCAGAAACAGTATAGTCCCAAAGTACTGCTGTGCCAGCTACCCATGCTTTATAAACAGGTTCATAAAGCTAACAGTCTTTTGCACCTCATTTACTTCAGTCTTGAGGTAGCTTTACTTTACATTCTGTGGCTGAACTGGATCACAAAAGGGAGAGTATGCCCAAGTCATCTTTTTTTGTACCTAAAGCTGTAGAACAGCCTGGCCAGTGCTGTACATTTCAGATCCGTTGTTGCTGAAGATCAGCACTTTCTAATCAGAGTAGGGGTCAGGCAGTCAGAAGGACGTACCCTTAGATAATTAAATGTTTGGGTTTTCTTTTTTAGGTCCTACTAGACGGAGCCTTACCCAAAGTAGAGGGTATTCCAGCAGGTCTCAAAGTCAGACTTACCCTATGAGAGCCGCACCACCTCCTCCTGGTAAGTTCTCTTAGCCTCTGGCAAAAACAGAATTCATGTTTTCACTTTACTCTTGTCATCTGGCAATTTTTTTTCACGTCAGGTCCTAGTAAAGTTTAAAATGCTCTTTAAAAGATCCTGTCAGCAAAACTTAAGTTGTAGGCATTGTTTGAGCATTGTATTGTTTGAGTCAGCAGACAGACAAACTGCTGTTCCACCAGAGATGTCCTGGTTGTCACGGATGCTGGCATTTTCAGCCACTTAATGCAAGACATGGAATCTAAACCTTACTCCTTAGCCTTCACCACTTTCAAGGGTAAAAACTATACTCTTATCAAGTCATAGATGGTGCTTTGCAGTGAAACTGCTTTCAGTGCCATAAAACAATAGAATGTGATTTATGCCTCAGTTGTCCCACCCTGATACATAACTTTTGTGTATGCAAAAGGCTGAGATGTATCAGCTGTGCCAGTGAGCAGCATGGCTTTTTCTGCATGGGATTGATGTCATTAGGGTGTTTCACTTCTGCTCTTGAGAGATAGGATTAATTTAGCCTGTGAGGTCAGAGGGGATAACAATATTCCATTGACAAAACATTCCCCAAGTGGTTTTAGGTTTTTTTTGTGGCTGTTTTTTTTTTTTTTTTACTTATGCTCCCAGAATACTTTGAGTCAGCTGCTGTTTACTGAGAAGCACAATGCTAATGGTGTGAGCTGGGTGTGCAGCCAGTCTTGATCACCAAATTAATTAGACAGTTCCCAATCCTCACAGCTGTAAGAGTCAAATGAAGGACTGCATGGTCTGCAACAACTGCTTGTAGTAAAGTGGGAAATTACTGTAGGTGAGAGTTAATCTCTCTATGAACACAGATAGTAAATATTCATACAGGATGAGTTGTAGCAAAGAAAGTCTGTTCTAATACTTTTAGCAGTTCTATAGCTAGATGAAAAAGCCAGATATTAATTGAAGAAGCCTTGTGCCCTGCAGACACTGCCCAGACTTGCCTTGCATAGGTAAGGTAGTTCAGATGTAAATTTACACACATGTCTGAGGCACCAGTGGATACTCATTCCTGCAGTATGGCCTTTTGTAATCAAATACCTACCAGTGCTTATGACAGGTCCTTACCAGACATCCTCTCACTTGTAACATCCAAGGCACATGTCGCTAACTTGAGCACAAGTCAATGAAGACGTGAAACAAAAACTAATTGCCAGCAGATGTCGAATTGTGTCTAAATCAACATTGTTTTAGAGTACCTCTATAGCCAGGTCTCTGACAGCCAAATCTGACAGCTGAGCCATCAACACAAGGAAAAGGTTACCTTTACTGAGTTACAGTTTGGAGTGGATGCGTTCACACTTTCTTTATTTCTAGGTCAGCAGCAAAACGGAGTAATAAATCCCCCACAGTTTGTGGCACTTCCCCATGCCCCAGGAAACCAGCGGGCCAATCAGAAAAACCTGTATACAAATATGACACGTCCAGCTTTACCACGGCAGCTGTCAGGAGGATCAGGCAAGATTTCGCAGCAACCAGAAAGCCTGGATTTCTTGAAAGTACCTGACCAAGGAGCAGCTGGGTAAGATTTTACATTAAACCTGTGAAAAAGGTGTCAATTTTTGTAAATAACTTTACACACACAAACTGACTTACATCTTACACTGTGTACAGAGATGACCGGATTGTGCTACTGAGCTGTACTCTCAAAGGTATCATCATCTTCCAGAGGATTTAAAAATGCATATTCCATCATAAGCCTTCAGGAATGAAGGTGAACCAGTTCTAGTTAATACCTTAAATTTGCCTGGTAACTTTTAGTTAAGGGTGTTAAGACACTTAGCTGAGTTTGACTAGGCCTTCTTCCCCTCTGGTATGCAGATCATGAACAGCAGATTTTTGTGGCAGTCTTATGCCCAGAAATGCTGGCTAGTAGTCTTTTTGTTCCAACTTTGACTCTAGACTCATATCAGAATTGTACTTCCTTTTAAGGAGGAAGGCTTGGCATGACAGTCGAGATTATTTTAGCATCATTTGGACTTCTAAGCTGCAGCCTTCCAGAATATGTTCCCAAGACAATCCTACAAGGTTTATGGGGGGGGGGCGGTCTTATTAGGTCACTAGGCATTCTGCACTAGCCAAGTGTCAAAAGTATCAAAACCACCAGATTTGTAGCAAAAAGACGGAACCAATAAATCAGGGTCTTACTAAAGGGAAGCAGAACAAGTTGTTGTCAACTCTGAAAACAGTTGTTCCAGATCCTGGCTGAAAATATGGAAGCAGGCAAAACCTCTGATTTCTGGAAATCAAAAGACAGAAGTCTTCTGTCAAGTATCTATGGGATTTCAGTGCTCCAGAATGTTAAAGGCCTTGCAAAATTTCAGACTTTCCAATGACTGAACCTATTCTGCTTCAATTTAGCTTTTTTATTCCTCTCTTGTAGAACATTAGTGGAGCTTTACTGTAGGGGGAATTTGAGCACCCCTTAATCAAAGAATTCTGTCAATTCAACAATTTTAGCACAAAAAGAGAAATAATCTGATTTTGAATAAGCAGTTTTTGTTTCTCGTTGTTATTTAATTCTGATGTAAGCAAGTCCCAGAGCAGATTAAATCAACAAGGAAGGTTCTATTAGAGAATAAAAATCCACTGGGATAAGGTGTAATAAGTTTGCATAGTAATGGTTAGTGCATACACAATTCTATGCTCTGCAGCTCAGGTAAACACATATGAGAAACACCTCCAACAAAACACACTGTATTAAGTGACATCTTCACTGCCTGCCACAGTTTTTCACTGATGAATACTCAGGTTGGGTAGAAAAAAAACCCCACTGACAGCCACAGCAGTAATTGTAACCACAAGTAAGGAACAGGTATCCAGTTACCTCTGCACAGATTTTGTAGAAGTTGAGCTTTTCTACAGGAAGCCGCAAGTAAAGCAAGAGAGTATGTAGTAACATAGCACAAAGTAAAACAACTTATTCTGAGGAAAGAGGATGTTGAGGAGTGAGGGTTGCTTGTTTTGTTCTTTTGGTTTGTTGTGGCTTGGATTTTTTTCTTTCAAAGCAAGCCAAAGCTGTAGGAGACACACAGTAACAGTATGGATGCTACTGTGTAAAGTAAGGAAACACCTGAAAAGGGCGCAGGAAAGTTAGTTGTTTTGTAGACTGGCATTCCAATTGGTAAGCTGTTATCTGTCCAGTACACCCCATGAGTTCATTGAATTGTGGTTCCTATCTGAAGTGTAAAATAGCATTTTGGTCAGAAATGGTGGAAAGTGCCCACTCTGAGTGGAGTGCAGCCCCATGAGGGTGACTTTAGGTGAGCATCAAAGCAAGTAGGTAATTGTTTGGTTTTACATTTGTAAAAGTGGGGGACTGGTGTAGGAATTGGAGTGTTTTGACTTAGCATATTCCATGCTTTGTTAGTGCCAGCAACTCCATCTTCTGAGTACAGCCAGAAGAGCAACTTGTAGTAATCACTGTAATAGACACAACCCGGCTATTGTCCCTATCAGTACTGACGGTGACAGAAGCCTGTGTCGATGCATGTCCCCAGAGCTGGTTCAGGCACACTCCAGCGAATGTCGGTGGTGTGGCGGTGCAGACCAACAGGCAGCGCGCGCCCCCTGCTGTCGAGACAGTGGCACCGCCGCAGGTCAGGCTTTGCTTCGGCTGACAGGGGCCGGACAAGCTGTGTTCCTTTCCATCACCTTCTCGCTGCCCACAAACTGCTGTTACCCCTGGGCCAGCATAAGCATTAGGGACCTGGCTGGAGCACACAGTAATCTAGCCAAGTAAGCATATCCTTCGACAAATAGATCAGCTATTTGTCTAAATAAAGCTAAACCAGGCAAGACCAGAGTCGGGCTCACAAACAAATGGATGCGACAGGTAAGCCCAACAGCAGATGGGTTGTGCCTGTCCTTCCTTCCAGTTCTTCCTGTTAAGTGCCAGACCCAGCACTCAAATTTCTCCAATACATTCACTCCCCACTAAGAAAAACAAATCCTAGGGGAGGTTTCACAGCAGCAACAGACCAAAAGGAATTACTTGTACAAAACAGAGTTGCATTATGAGCTCCTTTCTTACTGTACCCAAAAGAAACATCATTACTAACTACATCCAGCGGTGTAGTTCAGGTAAGTTTTCATCTGTGAAAATAGTAGTTTGGGGGCTGCTCGATAAATGACCAAAGGTAATAGCAAGACTGGTGTTAATAGTGGGGGTTAATAGTTAATAACAGAGGCATGGCTAAACAGATTTGGAGGGTAAGGTTCACTCTTACTGATTTCATGGATGAAGCATACAAAAGGAAAATTGAGCTAGAACTGATTGATACAGAACCCAAAGGCATGCAGAGTGAAGGAGAGTTCTCACTGAGTCACAAGCAGCAGAGTGGAGCCCCTTGCTTCCTGGTGGAGCCTCAGTGCATCTGTGTCCGAACTGGGGGAGATGTGGTGCTGCTAAGGATGCAGTGGTACTGTGACAGCTTTAACAATCCAATACAAACCTAAGTCAGAAACCACCATGCTCTCACCAGCAAAACATCTCATGTAGCGTGTTCTTGTCCTACAGTGGTTGCAGAAAAGCTGAGCTGCTTTTCTACGACTTGCTCTGAATTCTTTAATTTCCATATATAAGTATAGGTTTGATAACATATCCCAAGCAAAGTCAATACATGCAGAACAACAGCAGAAAATCCTCTCTAACAATAGATAAATTTAGAACTGAAATACTATTAGTAACTATAAGCCTCTCCATATATGTGTGATGTTATGGAATTATAGGAACTGATTGCAGTTGGCTCCTCCACATTACTGCAGTGTTTTTAATCATTCATCACATTTATTTATTTATATTAAACTGACATATTGCATCTAATACCTGTTCTCTCTTCCAGCCTTTATTACCTGATGAGCTGACAAAATGCATTTCTTCCCTCTTTCCCCTTCCTATCTTTGGAGTGGTCACAGCTGTGACTGTGCAGCATCTCCCCTGTTGCTTCAGAGTTGACTATAACAGAACAAGTCCATAGATGGCCCTGGAGTCTGAGGCAACTTAAAAGAGAGACAGTCTCTTACAGCTTAGTCACAAGAATGGTAAAGTAGCAAGACTCTGAGCTAGAACTTTGTTTTTAATACTGGAAACTACAGTGAAGTTGGGGCATGGGGAGAGACAGACTCAACTGTGTAGCTGCCAAAATACACAGGAACTGCATGTACACATTTGTTTACATTCCAGCCTGAGCACTAAAATGCTATACTGAGCACTATGCATTTGAACTGCTCTTTGGAAGTACCTATTCATCCATTTCACTAAGGAAGAAATGGCAACTAGGCCTTTCAGAGGGAAGTGTTAGATGGCTATTTTAAATTTAAGAGAAACCTTTTCCCCTTGTTCTGTGATATGCTCTAGAACCAGTCCATTAGCACAGAGGGGTTGATAAGGCTTAGGTTCAAGTCATTCTTCAAAGCACATTTATGTTTTTTCTTCCATCAGCATTCGCAGGCAGACAACAAACCGACCACCACCAGCTGGAGGAAGGCCAAAACCACAGCCCAAGCCTAAGCCTCAGGTACCACAGTGCAGGGCATTGTACGCATATGATGCTCAGGACACAGACGAGCTTAGCTTTAATGCCAACGACGTGATAGATATAATTAAAGAAGGTACGTATTGATAAGAAAACAACTTTTTGAGCTACCCCCCAGTTATTCTCCCTCATTAAGCTTGCAAATCTCTGTGACAGCTCAGAGAGTAGAGAAGTCTCCATACCCACACAAATCAGACCCCATCAGTAAGGTATGCATTACTTGGTACTCCAGATCTCCAATTCTGTAATTGTCACAGGCTTTGACTGAAAATTACCACAGCTATAGCACAAGAACCAAAAAAAGTTATAAACCAGTCCTAACTCTTTGTGTCTTTAAAGCAACCTCCTAAGGCAGTGATGCACCCAAAAGATCAGCAAGCTAAAGTTCTTCATATTTCTCCTCAGTCCTTCACAAAAGGCTCTCACTTTGTGGAACAGCTTTGCAAGGCTGCCTCTTCAGGTATAAAGTTTACAGAACCTCACTACTTTGCTTTGTCATAGATCCTTCTGGCTGGTGGACAGGAAGACTACGAGGGAAACAAGGTCTATTTCCCAACAATTATGTCACAAAGATATAAAAGGCTCAGACAAAAATTGGCGTGAAGTTACCTGTGGTTGAAGATGTTTTTCCTTGCCTTCAGGACATGGTGGTTCTAAGATCTGCCATTATCATCAGCAGGGTTTTCACCAGTGAAGTTGTACATGAGCAGGAAAATGTTACCCACAGAAGAGTTTGATTATTTTGTCTCAGAAGCATATAGCAATGGACATACAGACCAATTAATTTATTATATTTAAAACCTGCTTTTAACACCTATTAAGTGAAGAGTACTCAAACTTACATTTTCCTGAAACAGAAAGGTGCTTTGCAGTCTGGGACCAGGGACTTTGAACTGGCTGTATCTAGTAAGTGCCTTCAGCTGAGTATCAGTAACCTTTGCAATTATCTACTGAAGTTTTTAAATGCACATTTCCTCTAATGCAGATCATTTTGAGGAACATGCTATGTATGCTGCTACATGTCAAAAAAGATTAGGCCAATCTGGGATGTTACCATCTAAAAACCTACTGTGATGGTGTATTTAAGTAATTCTGTATAGAGTTTTACTGGAACCGCTTTGTGTTTGCTGATGTGTTTAGGGACTCCAACAGGCAGTCTAAGAAGTTAAAACAGAAAACCACATAGTACTGTATGCTAAATAATGTTGCCTTCTTTGAGATTTATAGTGTAATATGGCTGGCCCATGTTGGATTTATGTTTAATGCTCTACCTGTAATAAGTGTCTTTATGCAGAGCTGTACATTTATAGAAACAGATCATATACTGTATATAAAAACTGAATATGATAGAAACATGTATGAGTGTATAATGTAGTATTCCGCTGCTGTTACTTGTGAAGTAGTTCTAGAGTTTTTATGCCAGGTACATGCAGATATGCACTACTCCTTTCAAATGGCAATAGCATTATTGCTCAAATCCAACTGCCTCCCATACCAGAGTGACTGTTGTTTGCCATACAGTTAGTTAACACCATTCATGCTTTGCCTTCTGAACCTCCAGAAAATAAAACAGAAGCAGCAGTTAGCTGAACAGGTCTGTCCTTTGTGCAGTTTCTTTCCAGTTACATATATAAATGTATCCCTTCACAATGTATGTTGATTTTACTGCCTGGATTTCTAAAGAAAAAATCCCCTTCCTTTGCTCCCAACACATTTTCACCATGCCCAGCTCAAGTGCTGTACATTATTTTCAGTTATTAAGAGCAGCTCAAAAAAAAATTAAAATCCTGTGTATGTTAACACATTGCATAAGCTGTAAGATAAAGCTGAAAAATCTTGAATCCCCTCCCTCCTAAACTATTGCCTAAGTTTAGTTTAGGCACATTTAAACTCCCCCTCCAGCAAGGCATAACAGACTGTAGAATCTGCTTCTGGAAGCTGGGTCTTAGTCTGGGGTGGAATCATATATACAAAAAATGATCAAGCACATTTTTCAACAGACCATGTGCATTAAGTGCTAGGCTGACTTACTCTATGGGAGAAAGAAGTCTCCTCCTCAAGATAAAATGCAGTAGTTACAACATCCTTCCCACAGGGGGAGCACTGAATTCCAGGCCGTTTTTGCAGTATTTAGTTGTTCTAAATCAGAACCAGCACACTCATGAAGAGGAGATAGTGGGAGAAGGCAGGTAAAAAGTCAGTGTAACTTAGCAGGTCTGTAACTTAACATTAGTTTTATAGCACTAAGTTAACAAATGAATAGCCTTAAATGAGGTAGGGAGGCAGAAAAGACCTACTACTTACATAGTTATATTTTTTCAGTATACAGATATTGATGTTTAATAGCTGCAAAGGACAGCAAAATGGGAAGTGATAAGGTTAGACTGTATTCTTCCAGGTAGGTTTATGGGAGGGAAAGAGAATGGAAGATAAGAAAGGGGAGGAAAAGGGAGAGAAAAAGGTAGGAAAAATGAGAGGGAGGAAAAGCAAGAGACCAGAAGGGAAAAAAAAAATCTAGAAAAAGGCAGAAAATCTAGAGAAAAAACAGGAAAATCTGGGAAAAGACAGGAAAACCTAGTAAAAGCTAAAGAAGGAAAACACAGGGAAAATGGAAGACAGCAGAAGAAAGCAAGAAAACAAGAAAGAAAGAAAAAACAGAAGAAAAAAAAAAGGTAGTGGTGTGAGTGAAGAGGCAGTTGAAAACTTGGGGCCAGGTGGGGGGGATGGTGTTGGAGTGTGCCTTATAAATCAAGCAGATTTTAAGAAGAAAGTTCCTAACTACAAATACTTACCAGGTGAGTATGTGTTACAGCCAGCCAACCTACCTCCCCAAACATGAAGATAACAAATGACAGAAATTCCTGTATATTACTTTGAGACCAGACACTGAAATAAAGTACATATTTGAGGGAGACCAAGAAAAGATAAACTGTCTGTCTGGTTTCATACCTTAACAGTGAAAACAGTAAGTTACTACATATAACTCACTATAAAGCCTGGAGCATCTCACTAGAAACAACCTCTGAGAATAATCATCCACATTAATTACAAACTCTATGAATCACCTATTTAGTCAGACGCCTTGCTTGGACATTAAACATCAGATGTGTCTAGATAGTCTTTAAGATTCACTCTTTTTCATAAAAGATAAGCTTTATTTCTAGACAGAGAGTTGTGTTACAAAAAAAATTTGAAATTTCACCATCCAAACCTGAAATGTCTCTGGTACAGCTGGACTGCTATGTACAAGGAGCAGTAGTTTTGCCTCAACAGGCTGATAAAAACAAAGTGCATATAGCAACAGAACTTTGCTGCCTAGGGTTATCCCAAGAGTGGTAAAGCCAGGTCCTTGATTATCTTGCTGTTCAGTTGTGGGATTGTGCTTATCATCAGTAGTTTGCTACTTGCATACTTGTTCTTTGTAGCCTGCAGAGGTAGAGGAACAACATTACAAAAGATAAATACTGTGCATATAAAATATTTTATGATTTTGGGTCTCTTAGCCTGACTACTTAGAAAATAAGCAAGCAAAGTTACCAAGAGCACAGTTCATCTAAAAATACTCTGAAGTTAGTACTAATGCACTACCTGCTCCCAGTCTTATCAAAATAGCATAGCCTTTAAGGTAACCTACAAAACATTAACCTAAGGAGCCAGAATATACAACAGAGGTTCTCTCGAAAACATTTAAAAGATTTAAGTAGTGGTACTTACACTGTATTTAGTTAAGTTCTCATTTACTTTGAAAACATTCTTGGCCATATGTTTCATAGTCATCTCAAGACTGTCTTCTGTATACCCAGTGTAGTACTCCTGCTTTGCA
This sequence comes from Melopsittacus undulatus, assembly GCF_012275295.1. Lineage (NCBI taxonomy): Eukaryota > Metazoa > Chordata > Aves > Psittaciformes > Psittaculidae > Melopsittacus > Melopsittacus undulatus. The sequence continues at coordinate 18,106,001 of NC_047535.1, forward strand.
TCCTGCAATGTAACAGCAAGAGATCAGAGACTGATGAGGTGGGGATTGCTGCTCAAGGCACATTCACTTCAGGTAGCCAATGCCCTAACCTTCATGGCTTAGCCTTGAGTGCTAAGAAATGTTGCACTCTCAGTTTAAGTGACAGATCCAGAATTGCTTCTGGTGCACAGTAGGAGTCTGGACACCAATGCCAAGAACCAGATTTCTACACTGAGGAGAACATAAAAGCAGCAACACTTGCAAAGTAACCAGTAGTTGAATTACAATTCACTATTCATGGTCCACACTTTCATTGCTCTACATGTACCATGAAAATTATTAAGATCTATCTTATTTACAGCATGACCTTCATTAACTCTATTAAAATACTTACCCATTTATTATGTCCCAAAAGCTTCTGGGACAAGCATAACGCAGCAGCTGCAATCTCTGAAGGACGATAGTGAACCATGTCATAGTCTACCAGCGTCAGCTCCATTAGGTACTTTGCTAGCATATGTTGCTTAGCGTCAGCCTACCAGATTGAGAGTTTGTTAATCCACAAAGTTTGACTTCACCTTACCATAATAATTCAGAATTGTTTATTATATTAATTAACTGACAAAAATAGTTTACAGGCACTCATGTAAAAATTGAGATGGGAGTCCAAGGCAGTCTAGTCTAGCACCCATATAGAACTCAGACACAAACTCAAGCAAGGGAGACAGAAAACTGCAGTACCAGGCACTGCTGTGCCCAACTAAGGACACAAATGCTATTTCTGTAATACCCTGGGAGCGAGGGGGGCACACAACACAAAAATCTAAAACATGCCAAGGAGATCCCTTATTAAAGCAGTCCCCTAACATCAAGTATCACCTAGTGGTTAGTTGAGGTAACTGAAGCGCATTTAAGCATGGGCAGTTCACTCGAGATAGTGAACTGTCTGGTCAAAGTTAATATTTTTATTCTTAAACAATATGATATTTACATCCAGAAGTTATGAAGAACAGCAACACTGCTCCCCTTTACACTAGGGACTACCCCAATCACCAGACAAAAGATTAAAAAGCAAGGATTCTGCTCTGGGTCTGTTTAACAGTAAAATTACTGCAAAAGACTGAACACAGTGGCCACTAAATACAAACATGAACTGCTACTGGCTGCCACAGTGATGTCATGTTACTCCACATGGTGGAGTTTCATAGCTGGATTTCTTGATCCAGCATGTATGCAGAAAGTTAGTAAGATCAAATGATGAAAGTGCCAGAAGCAATCCTGGTAAGACTTGACACATCTAAGAAAGTTCCAGATAATGAGGACAAGTACCCACCTCCCCAGCTTTTGATGCTCTTCTCAAGAAATGAATTGGAAGAGGTCGTCCCAGACTGAAGTTTAACTCTTGAAGAATCACGATCTCCATTTCTCTGATTTCATTACTGGTGTAGGCATTGTCAGTAATGTAAACAAAGTCTGCTACATCAGGAGAGAACATCTCTTCGTATTTTGAAGCTAGAAGCAGTGCTGTTACACCCACCAACTGAAGCCTCTTCCGAGACACTGGATGATTCTGCAACATATGAATTTAAGAGTCAAGCCTCAGAAAGTCAAACTCTAGATAAAGAGATTCTAATTTATCATTTTAAAACATCAGTATAGCAGTGCTATAACATAAATGAGATTTCAGAAGCATCCCTACAATGACATGCTCAAAGTGGACAGCAGCCTCAGAGTTAAGATGCAACATTACACAGACTGCTTGCACAGAGTGGACTGTGTAGGTTCTTATGATTTATCCTTTCCTTACAAATCTAACTCAGTAGTTGAACAAGTCTCCAAATCCAAACATGAGTTGAAAAATATCTTACTTGTAAGAAGCGATCCATAACTGCAACACACATATACAGAGTTTCCTGCAAAAGCTGGAATCTTGAGTGGACCTGGACAAGCCAGTCAACTAAAATGGAACGCATACGCCCATTGATCGTCTTCCCATCAAGGTAATGTGGGCGGACCGATTGCTGCAGCTGTTGAAGAAAAAGCTGTGTGAGCAACAAGATCAACGCTATATTGCAGAAGCACAGACTCAGAATGTCCTACCTCGAGCTCTCTCAGGTACTCATAGATATCTTTTACATAGTCACTACACAGCTGGGGATCCCCACAGTCCTCAGCATCAATGTCTTCTACATTGTTGAGCAACACATCAGAGAAGGCTTGGCACAAATCCTCCTCTTGCATAGATACATCCATAGGGACAGGAGACAGAACCTAAGGAACAGATTATAGTGCTTACATATTTACTGTTTATATTGCAATGCTCCCTTGTTTCCACATTTTTTTTTCCAGTTATTAACACAATTCCTTAAAAGAACCTGAAACTGAGCTTGCATTCTAGCACTGCAAGCTTTCACCAAGATGCTGTACAGACAGAATCACAAAGCTTTCTAGTAACTGCCATCTAAAATAGAAGCTTCATCCAATACCTCAACAGCTAGTTCTATCACTTTAATGTTAGCTTTTAAGCACAACATTCATTAAACCAAAACCTCAGCTTTTTAAGCAGAGAAATCAGATACATCAAATAAATGAGATACAGATAACCTATTCTGAAGTTAAAGCTCTAAGTTTCAAATCAAATTAAGAATCAGAACAGTATCATTACTTCTTACCTTTTGAACATCGGTTTCTTTCAAAGCATGATTCACAGCAGCTGGAGATTTAGGCAGTACAGTTACATTTGTCATCTTATTAGATCCTTTTGTAGGCTTTATGGATGGTTTGGAGCATTCCGTTTTCTGCAGTCCAAATAATTACAATTAGTACAGAGCCAGTAATCCACCTTTTCCTTATGAAAGGATTTCAAATGTTCCTTTACCTTAGCTATGCGTGTTCCTCTTGTCGTAACTTTATTCCCTATTTCTTCCAAAGCAGCCCTTTTGCCAGGAAGGTGAGTTTTAGCTTTACTCCTAAGGTCAATCAGAACATTTTCCACCCCTCTAGTGACCTAAAACAATAAAAGCGCAGCTTAAGACTCTGAGACCTTTCAGGTACTTAACTCCACTTACCACCACCATACCTCTGTGTATGCTGTCCATTACTCAGCCAGTTTTTATGTCCTGTTCATTCACACATGCTTAGAAGTCTCCTCTATATAGGTTTCAGGGAGTACTACTCTCTCTAGTATTAGAACAACACACCCTATCTCATTCTTCCTCAATGACAACTTTTTGTAGCGTGCTTACCTACCCTGTCGCTGTTTATTGTCTTCACACGTTTGTAACTAGTTTTATTCTCATGAACAAAGCCATTTCTTTCTTACACACAGACCACACAAATTAGTTATGCACGCAGACACGAACACACGTTACACACGGCACACGAGGCACCAGGTCTCTAAGACTGCTCGCGGAGTCAGGATTACACCACCGGTCAGCCACCATCGAGAAGAGATTCTTCTGCCCCCCCTCTCCCCCCGCCAACCTCCTCACCCCCGGGCGAGAGCGTGCCGTGCGCAGCGCAGACCCCACCTCAGGGCTAAACCCGGCACAGCCTTTCCCCCCCCCCCCCCAGCCCTGCCGCGGGTCCTACTCCATGCTGAAGCCCAGGGGAGCCGGATGAAGCGCCGAGTGCCCCCCCCACCCCCAAACACACTGGGCAGAGCCCTTTCCAGCCTGCTCGCACCGTGACCCAAACCCGCTGAGCTCGGCTACCAGAGGGCAAAAAGCGGCACGATCTATGGGTCTTCACGCACCCCCAGCTCGCCCGCTCAACATCCTTACCACCCACCTCCTGCTCTCACTCCCTCCCTCTGTCCTCTCACACTCCCGTTTCCCCTCTCTCCGCTCCCTCACTGCCCCCTTCCCTCTCTCCACAGCCCGACTCGCCTCCTTCCCCCCAGTTCCCCATGACACAAGCAGTACTCACAGGGGCGCGACGTGCCACCGGTAAAGCCATTGCAGGGAGATAAAGGGAGGTTGCGGCCGCTCACGCCTGCACTCACACGCTTGTTTCTGTTTCGGACTTCACCGGCGACTAGCATCTCACACCGCTGCGGCTCCTCTTAAACCCCATCCTGCGCTCCCATTGGGTACAATCATACGATGCACGTCCTCAATTGGTCCACCTTCTCAGGCCCCTCCCACACAGGAAACGGCTTGCACCACTTCCGTCCAGCCGGGCCCTGACGGGGGGGGCGGTGCGCGCTCGGGCGGAGTTACCTCACCGCAGGCTGGGGCGAGGCCAAGGTCAGCAAGAAGCGGCTTTACCGTGAGAAGTGTGGGGCTATCGCAGAAAGCACGGAGAAGGCATCTCCTCCGCACCCCCCGAGCAGCTGCAGCATGCCAGAGAGAGCAGGGGATGCTCTGCACCTGCAAAACTTTCAGTTTAATTGCCACTCATGGCTTGAGGAAGGCACGGCACATAGCTAGAAACGGTCACGTTAAAAAGTTCCTGAAGCTCAGGACTAGTTCAGTTCTACAGCAGTTGCCTGAACTTGCATAAAAGTCTAATGAGAACTATTCTGCACTCTCCTCAACCTCACATGTTTGTTCACATACACCCAAGTTATGCACGACAACATAAGGGCAACACAAAGAAACACGAGAGCAGTTTCACAGGTGATCCTGTTTGTCAGCATATACTGGACCTCTCTGGGGCTTGGCACCACACAGGTGCCTCCCATTGCATCACAAGCACCAGGAGATTGTGTATTAGATGGGGCTTTGAACACCTGCTCCAGGGGAAAATGTCCCTGCCCGTGGCAGGGGTTTGGAACTGGAGGAGCTTTAAAGTCCCTTCCAACCCAAACCATTCAATGCTTCTATATCCAAAGGCTACTAAAAGAGAATTATTTCCTAGGTCGTAACTGTAATAACACATTTGTAAAAGAATCTGCTTACAAAGGCAAAACAAGGCAAAAAGTAAACTTACATAAGAAACAGATTTTTAATTATACCAGTCTAACGTTTTATTTATTGCATACAAAAGGATTTCTTTTGACAATGGAATTTTGTATGAAAAGTAATTTGATGCATACTGTTGAGAAGTCAAAGATGCTGCAGAAAACTTAAGGCAATGCATCTAAGCATATAAAGCACAGTAAGTGGTGGAAATTCTCAAAAGCAAAAGCCTATCCTTTTTCCTTCCCTTAAATTATGGTTAAATCACAACTTTCTGGAATAGAAGTAGGCTGCATCTTTATTAGCTCCTGCAATAGCATGTAAGATCAGAACACTGTGATTCCTGACAAATACCTAAATGTTCAACATCACATTACAATGTTATGCATACATTTAAAAGCAAGACAGTATCAGTAGCAGTTTATAAATCAATTCATGGACCACTAAAATACCTCTAGTACCTGGCACCCAGAGCAGGTGCATAAAATACTTCCTAAAAAAAATATTAAATAATAATTATCCCCCAACCTGTGCTTCTTTGTCCTGTAAGGAAGCCAAAATAGACTTTACCACGTAACCAGGAGTCTCAATTATTTCAGAGCAGCTCCCCAGCCCCTGCTTTTTTTTTTGTCCTATGTCTCTGAAGTACCTTATTGGAAACTTTAAAAGTGAGTATCATCAGATTTAAAGCATCAGTGGTCAACTTCTCTCCTTTACAACACTCACTAAAGAACAGAAGTCTGTTCAGTCCTTCCAGTTACTTTTATTATTTTTACCAATGCAGCTTCAACTTTATACTCACTTTCAGTTTCCTACACCCATAAAGTTTAAGAACCTTTAGCATAAAACCATGTCAGGTTTTGAAGCAGTCAAATCATGTGTTGCCTCTCTCCCATATCCCCCATTGTACAAGCACACAGTGGTTTTAAGTTCAGTTTTAGCAATAAAGTTTAAAAATGTCCATTTATCACACATGCTGGAATAAAATTTCTCTCCACTTAAAGCCTCAGTGCCTGAGACGTTAAGCCTATTGCCAGCAATTGACACTGAACTGGCAAATGCTACTCCTAACAGATGGAAAAAAAACCCTAAAATGAAACAGAAGCAGCTTTAACCAGACAAAAACAGGCATCAAATTAGATAAGGTAATATTTATAAATGGATTAGTTAGTGTAAACATAACAGTTCATCTTCTAGGTTTACTGTAAACCATTTTACACTTGATCTGGGTATGAAAGACAACGACAAGAGAAACTGAAGGTATTTATTATTCAATCCACTTACAAAGCAGGTGGCTTAATGCAAGCTTATGGACATGTTCATATATGATCCCCGAGGAACATCTTTTCCAAAGTGACAGTAATACTGTCTCAATGGTTTTACATATTTGCATTTTGCAACATTGAGCACATTTAAATAAACTATAATCTATTATATGTGAAAGAATGTTGATAAGCAACATGAATCCTGATGTGGATTTAAAACCAACTCCAAAGGCGAAATGTTAGCACATTATAACTTAATTCTATATACTATATTATGCAGCAGATCTTAACTATAGAAAATATTTCAATCAGTGATGGACTGTTGGTAATTTATAGAGGGAATCTATGATCAAGGCAAAAACTAGGTAACCACACTATTTGTGTCTCAGTTTCTACAGAAATTTACAGGCTTTCAATTTACTAATGAAAAAATAAAACAAGAGGCAAGTGGATTTATCTAACTTTTATTAAACTAATCGAAATCCCAAGACACACCTGGAACCCTCAGAAGTTCTATGAATGCATGTACATCTGCCTCCCCCACAAACAAAACCCAAAATTAAAACCACCAAAACAACAAAAAACAAAACCCCTGCAGCTCTAAGTCCTCAATGAATGGTTTCATATTAAAAAAAACCTCAAAACCTCAGTGTGCTGAGATACTTCAACTTAAGTTAGCAGAAGACCAGTTTCTAAGCTTTTTCCACTTCCCTAAGAATTCTTTCAATCTGCAAGTATCTACAATCCAGCTAACTGAAATCAACATTTAGTGTTCACTAGAGCTGTTTCACAGCAGCAAATATTTAAGTTAGGGATTCAAATTTCTAGACACAAGAAGAAGATGATAAATACAATCTGAACAGCAGTCTAAATGTTTAATATTGACATTCAAATATATCTGCATTGTGCTGAAATTTCAAAAACACAAAAATCTGATCAAAAACTGGTGATGAGTATGCTATATGTATCAGTCAAACTGAATATAGTTCATATTCTGTTCCCAGTATTAAGGATGTTATTTGACTCAGAACTGATATTGTAAATATACAGCAGCCATTTCTTCCTCATTAAGGAATGTCTCAATACATAATATTATCATTTTCTGGATGACCTTTATACATTTAAACTAAATATATGACCGATTAAATTAAGGAATCCAAGGTTAGTAATGAGTGAAATTATACTTTCAAAGGTTGATACTATGTAAAAAAAACAAAAAACAAACAAAAAACAAAAAACAAAAGAGACCACACAATTCTACTTCCTAAAGCAGCTAATCTTGCCTGCAAGTTTGGGGTCACAAAGCCCATAATATGTGCAAACAAATGCAATACAAGAAACCATGCAAACATACAGTAATGAAAAGAAAACAAATGTAAAATCTAAAAAATGTTTTATAAATACACTGAAACTCAACTGTCTTCTCTTTGGTTGACTGCAGTACCAGTAAGGATAAGGGAGGGAGAGGGAGGACAAGAGTTCTGGAAAGCGGCGTCAACTTTCACTAGGCAGTTGAGCCTCAATGTCCACTCTGCAAATGGGGCACTTCTTATTAGTAATCAACCACTGGTCCACACATACTTGGTGGAAAAGGTGCATACATGGCAGGCGCCTGTCATCAGAACAGAAAAAATTAGTGTTAATAAAGTGTTTCCATATCAACATACCTACTGCATAAAAACAGTAATGTGAGCTTTGCTACTGAAGTGTCAGTTTTTTTTTTTTTACGTGTATGTTCTTCCCCAAGTTTCATGGGCCTTTCCAGTTAAACGTGCTTTTTCTCTAGTTCCAAGAAGAAATATATATAGCCAATGAAGTCAAGCATCAGCTATCTTCTGCTCTACTATACCAATTTAAAGCTGTCTTAAGTATGTTTACTCCAGATACACTGAAAGCCTGATTAATTGAGGGTTCTTGGCTTGGGCTTATGTTATAAGACAGGTAGGCAACTTACAGAAGACTGTAAAACATAACCTACATTTTACCCAAAGACAACACAAACTGAAAAGTGTGTTTTCAATTGCCAGGAGTATTGCAGAGTAGTATACTATATTCAAATATGGTCTCAAACCCAGAATATTAACACTATGTTCTGATATTCAGTGGTACAATTTACCTGACATCTTCACCTTCCTCCAATATAGACAAACAGATGGTACATTTTTCCTCAGTGTCTTCTTCTGTTCCTTCGTCCCCATCTTGCTTGCAGTGCAGTTTCCTCTGTGAGAACCAATCAGTTGTTACCTTATTAGTAGAGATGACATTATTGACAAACTGAAGAAAACCTGGTTTTAGTACATATTCAACACATACTTTTTTGAGAACTTTTAATAATATTTATTCAAATGTATTTGAACCACAATGAATCTGGAACAAGCACTTGGAGCAAAAAAATCCCATGACAAATGAGATTTAACTATAGCCAATTACAAAAGTCCACTGGAATGACTGAATATATTAATTTCATATTGTTGCAACCAATCCTTTTACTTGCTGTTTATGTGTAAACATATTCATTCCATTATGTGGATAAGACTCTATATTATGGTATCATACACTCAAACTGAGAGACAACTTAGAGTTGCCCAAATTCTGTTCCAGATATGTCCCAGTCTTCCTACTGTAATCACATTAAAGGCTAAAATGATACACACCAAGCAGATAAGCATCATTAACAATTTTATGCAAAAAATAAAGTCTCATTTTATTTCATGAGTTATCACTTAAGTCCCTTGACTATTACCAATAATTTCATTGCTCACAGGGCTACTCATAACTGCTGGACAAGTTAAGTCTTATTAAACCACTTTTGTTTATCACATTATAGCAGCTCTTTATCTCGGGACCAAGTTTAAAATTATCTTTGTGAAAGAAGTGGCATTGTAAGTTTTGCCACATAGGCTTTGCTTACAGTCCTTGAAACTGCAAGATACAGAAAACATGCACTCCCTGAAGCTGCCCTTTCTGCAGATTTAACCTAGCCATAAACATTATTACACTTTCAAAGAAGTAATACAGATGGGCCACAATTTGAGAAATCCTCACCTTTTTGTATTTATGTGGATATGTGCATCTTTCTATAGTTCCCTGTGTTGCTCCACGATTAACATTGCCTAATCGTTCCTCCAAGTGAATCAGCTCCTAAAAAAAATCAGTAAGGCATAAACAGTGTAAAAACTGCTATTTCAGCTATTTTGAGTGAATATTATTCATTTTTACAGAATGACAAACTCTGAATTCCCAACTTACTGAAATACAGACAAAGCAAATGAGTATGTCAGGAGGGAAAAAGCACGGGTTTCTGTAAAAAACCCACACCAACACTGCCTGGTATTTTAAGATGTAGGGAAACACTATTTTACTACTAAAAAAATAAATAAAAATCAGAAATTATTTGTCAGCTAGGATTGGTTAACAATTTCTTCACACATAATTGTGTATCTAATGAAGAAAATGGAACTGGAATGTATTATGTAAATATTTGCTTTCTAACAGTCAGTAAGGCTTCGCAGAAAATGTGTTGCTTAATTTGAAATACAATGATTTATTTTTCTCCAGCAATGAAGTTTATCAGAACCATGAGATGTCACTGAAGATGTTTTCAGTGGACTAGGTCATTAACTCTCTGCATCTGATACCTGCTGTTTTCTCTTCCCCCTGCCCCTTCTTCCCTCAGTTTCAATTCCTGCACTACATAACAAACAGGACAGCACTGTTAAAATTGCCAAGTTGCACCCTCACTAGGAGGATCCTGGCACAGTTATTTGGAAACATAGTTAACATCTACCAACTTATCATGTGAATATAACATCCTACTAACTGGGTGGTAGGCAGAGCAAGATGTAGTATCAGTTAATAACCACCTAAGCCTACATTGTCCAGGGTACCTTTTATTGATTACCTTTTATCCCGGTTCACAACAGTGAGGTCACACTATAAATAAATCGTATTTTCTTCTATGATTTTTACATCTATATAGAGAACTAGCACTACCATACACCCTCCCCATATTTCATCATGGCACATTTTGACATATATCTAGTTTTATTCTATTACAAACCTCAAAATTGCCCCTGAAAGGGCCTCTGAATGATGTTCCATCCAATCCCGATGAAATGTAACGGATGTGAGGGTAGCCCGCCATGTCTGGTACCTATTCAAACAGCAGATGTTAAGTTAAACCTATTCAGAACAGTTTCAGTATTTTACTGTTCACTTTGTAAAATTTAAAATCCTTTTGCTTTTATTTAATCACTTATTATTTATACTCCTCAGCTTAAGCGTTCAATTCCAAGCAACAGCATAGCACACCACCACTCTGAGCTGTCTAACTGTAACTAGAAACAGAACAGAAGTGAGACAAAATCCTCTGTTATTTCTCCGCACCTGCATTGCATACTGCTTGGTCTCATTTCCAGAATCTCAAAATCTCAACCTACGTTGTATAAACCACCATAAATATCTACCTATTTTTGTAAACAAGACATCTAAAAGCTATGCATGAAGTTACAAAAATGAGTTCCTACATATTCTCAAATACAAGTTTTTGGTACCAGAGAAGAAACAAGGCTAATACTAAGTCTGGAAAAAGAGCCAATATCCTGATCTTACTGCAAACAACTGAACATCTGCATACACGCTTGAAATTTAGAGGCAGATCAAAAATGTAACATTCAAAACTCACATCTAAAGTCACAGGCAACTCAATGTACACTCCATATTTAAGCATCAACTAACTTTCTTGCATGTCAGGGGAGACAAGCAGTGAACAAAATACCACCATCCAGTGAAACTAAAGGCACTTCAAGCACCAGGGCTTTCATACAGGAAAGCAGAAAGGTAGTTTATATACAAAGGACCACCTTCACAGCAGGGCTTCCACATTCCACTTTCACCCCAGGAAGATAAGTGTATAATAGCATTCACTTTCTGTCAGAAACATTTTAATGAACAGGTGAAGAATAAAAAAAAATCCAAAATAAGCAGCAGATTGTTTGCTTAATCATTTAGAGTGCACTGATAGAAGGGTTGCAAGCAGCTGTTCATTTGGAAATAAGTACTGTCTTCTTTTCTGTGCTATCAGCTGGGAATGTCGGCTGCTGTATATGACAGCTCAAAATTCATCAACAAGTTGGACATCCCAGATATTACTGAGTCAGGTATCCATGTGTGACTTTTCTTACTTCCAGCAGACACTTCTAAGCTTGTCAAATACTAAGGTGTAAAACTGAAAAGAATTATGAAACCATAAACCTAGACTGTGTGAGTTACACAACAGATCAATAAGGTACTTTTAGATACTTCTCAAATGCAGTCTGGTAACAAAAAGCTGACATGGATAGAAAAGATTCCTCTGCCATAAATAACTTTTTTTTCAGAAAAGAAAACCAGAATCTGACTGAAGCAGTTTACAGCATGGTGCTTGTTAAATGAGAATGTAGGGCCAATATAAACCACATACATCAATATCCAATTTTTACAAACCAGAGAAATTGAAACTGAAGATTTAACTTTCAGACTGTTTGTAGAATCCCAATACAGGGTGTGCCTCTCATAAGCAGCCTAAATATCTGTTGGTCTGGTACTAGTTAGAATTGGAGATGGGAAACAAGCAAGACAGGATGACTGTGACAAACTCGAATGTATCAATGTAAAGTTCTATTGTTGTTATGAAATATGCAGAATGTATTTACAGAGATTATATATTGATCCATGAATTCAATATGATTGCAAATATAGAATTTTATATCACAACATATATATATTCATCTGCATGCCTAAACATTTCATGTAAGTAACAATCTGTTGGTGTCACAGGTCTTACTCTTTGACAATATAAACTATGGCTGTAACAAAGGAGAATGCATTAAAAATACAGTACATAGAAACCACCTTGTAAGAAATCAGTCTCAGATAACTGGGGATTTATGATCCATTCTCCATTTAATTGTGCATTTAATGAACCAGGTCACTCATCCACACTATGAAAATACTTATCCCAGGTTTTTACTATTCATAGACCTGTTTGGCATCAGTTGGGGGTTTCCACTGCCTGTTACTACACTGTGAATTGATTGCCTTCACCCCAGAGGAAACTCCTGACAAAACCTAACCCATGTCTCAGGACTGATTTTCACTAATCGTTTTTTGATTCACCAGGATTTGAAGAGAGACTGCTGGAAAACAGTATGCCTGATAGCATGGACAGTGCATCATTACCACAGCTGTGAAGTCACAGGTGTGTTGCTGTAATGCAGTAATTCCAGTTCCAACTTCCTCAGAGGCTGGAGTTTACAAACTACAATGGCATGCACCTGGACAGGTCTCGTATTTGGAACAATTTCTGCTACTAGAGACTATTTAAAGAGCTTACTGACTTTTAACACTTCAAAACCAACCAAGAAGTTCTCAGAGTACACACCATAACAAACTACTGAACTTTGACAACAGATATACTGGGTGGGACTATACTTTTTATGCTAATAAATGGGCCTTGAAAATATCCTGCTGGGGAACAGTGTAACACCTCTGCCAAATTCAAACAAGGAAGAGTTGCAGCTTCATAGAGACTGTGCAAAGGAACAAGTAATGTGTGCTGTACAGCTGAGATGTAACTGTATCAGCATCTGAGTGGAACATAAAGTGAACGCTCTTCAACAGTCTATATTCTATGGAAAAAAAAAACAAACCCAAAACTAAAACACTCCCCCAAATAGACCAGTAGTTCATGTTTATATTAAGGAAAGAAGCAGCTGCTACATGACAAAGCCCATTTTTCTGATTTGAAAAATGCAGTTAAATTTGGTAGTTAATGAAAGCTTTTTCAAAACAAAAGGTCACCTTGAGCTACTATAGGTACTGTAGATGGTTTACAGGAAGTTCATCAGCTATTTTTGTAGGGAACAGTTGCATCTCTTAGAGCTGTGATACCTGTATGATTACACTCTGAGTGATACTATTATGACCAGCACATAATGTACTGGAACCTACAGACCTATAACCTCCAAATCCTTCCCAGTTTTTAGAACTAAGTGCAAAGATGGCTTCAACAACTCTTAGTCATTCAATAGTTAACGTAATGGAACAGAATAGTAAGCCTATGCAACAGAAGAAAAAGGGAGTGGAGGCCAGCACATGAAGGCTAGATGTATAACACCTGAGAGAGGTTCAGGTACTCTCTTTTTTTAATATTATGAGCCACAGATCTCCTTTTGACAGGCAAGCTACAGTCTGGGTCCACAGATGAATTAAGGAGAATTCTCAAGGCTTGTATCAACCCTATAGAGATTTTTTTACACTATAACTAGCAAACTGTAAAGTCCAGGTAATTCCCCCCCTCAGAAAGTCACAATCAACAAGACACTATTTAAAAGGCAGGAAAAACTGGAGTCAGAAGACTGGAACTACATATCTCAGGAACTTCTGTGATTACCAGGTCACTGAAACAATTTGAGATACATGTAGATAGCCTTCATTATTTAAGATTTAAATTACTAAAAAAAAAAAACCAACCCAAAACCAAAACCTCAAAACCAAACCCCCACAAAAAAACCCAGTAATAGTTGTTATTTACTTAAACAAGCACACAAGTACGCCGAGTTATAAAGCAAAAAGGAAACACTGCTTACTTCAGGTCTATATTCCATTTGAAATTTAGTTATCAGTTCAGAGCTGAAGAGATTTTAACTTTTCCTCTTTCAAAAGGAGAAGATGAAAGGGGGGAAAATAAGACCTTCTAGTTTTAACCTTCAACCTTGTCCATTAAGTGGCAAAAATGAACAAATCCAATTCATAAAAATAACCTTCTCTTTAACAGAGCTGGTTTTAAATATAAAGTACTGATTTTTTAAGTGTCCAAGTACCAAACTCATATTCAGAGTAAGTTCCTGTTTCAAAGCTCAAATAAGTTACAGTTTCTAAATGAATGTCTGCAAATTTTTGAAACAAATAACATTAATTTTCTACTTTTCTAATTCATTCTTATTTTATGAAGCCTGAAAAATGTTAAGAAATGTTTTCAACTTTGCAGTTATAAAAAGTAACTGTTTTACAGCTAAACACAGCATTCCAGTCATTTAGGTAAATGGGTAACATCTGGAAAAAAGACACCAGAGAGGCAGCAGTACAGAGAAGGGGGCCATTTCAGGGCCTCCTCAGGCCAAATTAGGAACACCTTCTGGTGATTTATTTTGTACCTTTTCCCTTCCAGATTTCACTATAAACTAGGATGTCTCTTTCCTGAAGCAACAGAAGAAAAGGAATTCTGCTTGGATACTGGTTACAGCCGTAAGTCAGAATTACAGCTAGTATCTAGCCCATTATGAAAAAGTCACGCTCTTTTCAACATCTATCTCAGCTTATTAAATTATGGAAATTTCCATCCTGTCCACCCAGATGTGATAACTGGTGCTTGGCACTCAGGGACAGAAAGCCTTTCATCTGCAGTGCCCAAAGAGCAGGCAAGGTCATTCAGAGTAAACAGATACTGAAGGGGCATCTAACCACAAGCAGTCACAGCAGAGAACAGAAAACAGGCAAAACTCCCATCTTCTGTGCCTCTCTTGTGTAGTGTTTCATTAGTTATGCCATGCACTGATCTTTAGTTGATTCTTCCTGAAAATGTTAAAGTTTGCAGAATGGATATTTGTCCAGAATGGAATCCATCGCAAAAAAAAAATCACTTGGAGATCCTTCTGCAACACATACACAACATTAAAGCACTAACAATGGGAACAAAGGCTACTCTGAGCCAGGGTCACCCTTAAAGTAACTGTTATATCAAGGAGGGAAGCAGCCTAATTCTTGTCACAGATATGAAGGAAGCTCTTTAACTGCTTCTCATCTAGGATTCCTCCCAAAATAACATTTAAACAGGTGAAGGAAATTTTGATTTTCCCATCCTCTATTTGGACTGCCAAAGCTGCTGAACACTGATTACCCCCCCCCCAACTTATGCTGAGCATTTTCTCTCCCTGAGGATTAAATGACAGCCTTACATTCCAGCACTGATTACATGAAAACAAGGTTAAAATCTGAAATTTGATACATCAGAGTACTAGTGCTATTAAAGCTCAAATCCCTCGTTATGCCCTTTATGGTCTGGCAGTACTTTGAATGGGTTTTAATACTTGAGAACAGACAGCAATGCACACTGCTTATTGGGCAACATGCTATTTCAGAAAGTGGATTCGACACGATTCTTTTAGTTGAACTACCGCATGAGTTACTTTAAAAGACACCCCACCCCTCATAAAGAATGGAGAACATCAACACTTTATGACACCTGCATCAAAAATACTACTAAGGAGGCCTTGTAAATTGCTATTTAGTATCCTCTGTATGTACCGAAAGAAGAAAGCACTCCTCATAACATTAATCATTTGGCAGAGGAGCTCTAATCACAGTTCAGCCTCTCCTCCCCTGCCCCTATTCCTGAAGCTACAATTAAAAAAACCCCAGGTGACAGCTGCAATCGATCTGTTGCTCTTTAATAAAAACTAAAAAGGCACTTTTGCTTAATATCCAGTTAAGTTTGTTATATGAAAAACTTCACTAACTGCTCTATATTCAAAGTAAATTTTGCTGACATATCTGTATTCTCACATACATGCAAACGAAGAAACCTCTGGCATTATTATTGCCACAGAAGGGGCAGAACCATCAAAAAGCATTTGTAATGCTTTGAACTCATTGTATATATAATGCCTATCAGTGCTCTAACCTGCTTCTGTGTTCTTCTAGTTTGTGTAATAGGAACACATTTCAAATTAGTCAGACACAGAACAGAACTTCAAAGTTGTTCCACTTGGTCTGATCACAGCAAAGTTCAAAACAGATCCAAAACACGTGATGAAGTACTGCTTACTGTCAGTACAGTGTGTGCAAAACTTCAAAGTGCAAACAATTCCAGTAACATTTCATCCAGAGATTCATTAATTACTGTGAAAAGGACTAGATATCCCTACACAAACAGATTTCTGTAGTGTTAAAAAAACTTATTTTGTCTGTCACTTATCAATTAGTAACACCAGTCCCTGAGCAGAAGGGCAAAACTCTCTAAAGTATTTTAATCACATACTCAGGAAATGTTTCTGAAGATTCTCTATCACAGCTTTCTTCCATTCTATTGCTAAAGAGATGATCAGTGGGGTCCCATCTGCTTGCCTGTGTAACATTTTAGTTGTAGGAATACCCCTATGAAAGTTAACATACAGCTCCAGGTTTCTCATCACACTGTAATATAATGATCAGCTGAACGATGAAGTTTCTCAAAACTTCACAGGAATAGTGGAAATAAATCCTGTAATTGCCTTATGAGCCCTGATACAAAATGAGATAAAAAAGGCATATGTTTAACTTGCTGCTTCCTAACGCAGTTGCTGGTCCCTGACCTATCAGGAAGGCCCTTTCTCTTTGAGAACCTAAAGCAACTGATAATTATCTGCTAGAGTACCATACATGAAATACCAGTAACAGAGGCAAACCTCTTTCTCATCTACTTAAAAACAGACACCTAACTGAAGGAAAGTGCAGAAAAATCTTAATTTGAATAGATGATGCATAGGAGGTAAGGTTCTGCAGTAAGAAACTTCTTGTCTACATTAATACACCAAATTCTACACTAGAAAGTGTGTGCTTAAGTATGCAAGCTGTGAATCAATGAGTTACCAACCCTGATGTATCAGGGAAGTACTTCAGGATTCTAAATAGCAAGGAGCAAGCAATGTGAAACCAGACTATGAAGCAACAGCTATTACAGTATTGGCTGTAAATTTTCCCTTCAATCCCTAGATATCAGTTCTGGCTACTAACAGACAGATTCTGGATGGGCAAGACTTGCAGGCTGATTTTTAATTACAATTTATCATTAATTGACAGATGAGCACACAATTTTTATTAGATTACCTAGTTTTAAGAACATTAAATAATGTGGTTTAGCTACACAGAATACCACACAGAAACACTGAACATACTCTGCTAAACTAAAATTGGGTCTTTGAGTTTTCATTAAACAAAGTAAGAATATTTTGCATAAACTTACAGACACTCTTTGAAACATAATATTCTGTAAAAGTCAGTTATGCTGATTTTCCTTGGTTTTCTACTGTAGATTATGTGTAGCATGGGACTAGTTTTACCCTCCCACTTCCTGCTGCTTAAAATTATGTACTTTATCACACAGAATTAGGTTGATGAACACCAAATATCATTTGAGAACAAACTCTAGATGGAACTCCAGCTGTACTGTATGCTATATACTGCATACACACTGTAACAAAGCATCAGTGCTAATTCTCATGCACTGGGTGGAAAGTTGGTACCTTTAACAATCCAAAATTTATTAAAGAAGAATCTAAACTTTAAAAATCAGATGCAGAGGGTCAATGCATTGCAATGCAAGTGACAATTTAAACACAAATATGTTTCATTTTACAAGAGCTGAAGTTAAAAATGTTAGTGTCCTATACTGTTTCCTCTTACTTGACAATGAATCTATTCTAGCTCCCTGTCTGGGAGCACCACACAAACACTGGAGTACTTTCTTCTTCAGAATAACCATTAAGTTTTAGAGCAACGTATACATGTCCAATTAAATGCAGTAAACCTTTAAGTAATTTTCCTGACAAAATAATTACAATGAGTAATGATCATAATTCTTCATATGATATCACCTTACCATTAGAGGAAGAGCCCCTATCTGCAAGTGATGAAGCCGAGGAGGTGCATGGTAGTGGGCCAAGTGAGGATGCAAGGGTCCTGAAGGGTAAGTAGCTGCAGTCACACCAGCTTCAATTCCCAGTTCCCTGTCACAAGAATGAAAGTGGCATTACAGTAAAGGTAGATCTTAACTCCTAGATACCATTCCACTGCTTTGGAAAGCATACAATACAGCACCCCTAACACTACAGTTTTACATAAGGTTTTTTTACAAACTTGCTTAAACACTGCTAAAGAAGCACCATAATGTAACTGAAAGTTGGTTTTGAATCAACTGTGAAGATTTAGTATGATAAATCTGCAGAGCCAACTCCTCATTTATTATGTCCAGAAATAAATCAGTGTGCAGTCCTGTAGCATTCACTGTGGGAATAGCAGCTGTCATGCATGCACCTTTTCCGTTACTGAAAACAAAACAAACAAGCAAACAAGATATATTTGACCATAATAAATATATTGTGGAACTTAAATGTAACCTTTCATGAGTGGGCCTGATACAATTTGAAATAAGATCAAAGATGAGAGAAAATGGTATGTAACTCAAATCCAAAAGTCTACAAAAAACATAAATGTGCTAATAGTGTTCAGCAATGCTTTACTTGCCTGTTTTAAAATCAATACTTGAAATAACTAGAGTCAGTAACACTTAATTCCATTTTAAAATCAATGGATAAAACCCTCTAGCAATAAATATAAGATACTGAGTACTCAAAACAGTATTTCAAAGCTATTAACAGCCTCGTCACAGGTGCATGCAGCACTTTCCAAAATCATTATCAGCATTAGCAGCACTGTGATCAGCATATTATGGTCTTCTGACCTGAGTCCTGAACAACTTAAAACAGTAGCTGATTACTAACCAGGCAGATCTCTCTGGAGCTTGTCGAGGATGGGAAGACATTGTCTGAGGCACATGAATGTGATGTCCATGACCATAATTGGGATGCATTCTGTGAGGATGTGGAGGAGGCCGCTCATGAGCACGTCTGAACAACATAAAACAGCAAGTAAATTTCACGTACTTGTTAATATCAAGTAAGCAACATCCATGACCAAAACATTACTGACAGAATTCATGGAATGCATTTAAAATAAAATTAACACTCCCCATACAATAATTTCAACTTTACATACAAGTTAGAAACTAATTACAGTACAAATAATCACATTCAAAGACACAGACAGCTTCAGCTATTGTGATCTGCCTTTTGCAGGCTTCACTACAGAAGGACTGACAAAGTGTTCAGACCTAACCTCAAACCGCAGGTAGGAAAGCAAAGGCCACATGACAGTCATGTTGACATTCTATCATTCACAGCTATGCTGCAGCTTATTTTCAATAAAACCATAAAAGCAAAAGTAATGAGGGGAAACTTAATACACTAATCAGAAGACACAACTGCCTCATAGCTCAAGCAGTAAGAACGCAGAGTTTTTCCATGCCAGCTGGTATAGAACAACAGGTTTGGAAAAAAAAAAAAAAAAAACAAATCTTCGGAAGCCTGCTGGCTGACTTCTGTTGATTTACCACTTCCCAGTTCCAGAAACAAATGACATGGTATTTTTCACTGCATTGCTTTCAACAAAGAAAGTTTTTGCTGTGGGTTTTTTTGTTAGGTAGGTTGGTTGGTTGGTTTTTATGTCAACATAGAAACTTGGATTGTGCCAGAAGCAGTACAATGTGTTCGGATTAAGTACCACTTTAAACTACTTGACAAAGTACACTACACATTTTGTAAATTTATCTGGCTAGAGAAATAAAAAAGTTACTTTGCAGCACACTATTCTAATCACTGTAAATGGACACTTCTCCAGAGAACTCTATCAAGCTTGTATACAATATGCTAGGAGTCCTAGTTTCCTCCAACCATATAGACCAACAGAAGAATAGATCAACCAGCAGAACCTACTCCTAGTCTCACCTTCCTTCAGTTTATCCTCTGTATAGATAACTATACAGAAAAAAATCTAGAACATTTTAATACAAAAAACCCCACAGAACAACTTCCATAATTCCGTAAAAATTTTATGTCACATAGGCCCATTTTTCCTAAAATGAGTCTAAGAAATAAATTTGAAATTATTTCTATGAATGTGAAACTTTCAGGCTGCCTATCCCACAATCTTAGTCTAAAGTAGGTGATGAGATTTAAAAGCAGAGAATCTCTATGTTCTACAAATGCAGTGCACCTTCACACACTGCCTTTTGTACATTTCATGGCTGATTCAAAGACTGTAAGGAAGTTAAAGCTGTTGTACCCACACTTGAAACATGATAGCGAGAAAAGGACTGCTTTCTGTTCTGTTCTTAAACAGTAACACCAAAGCTACATCTCAACACTGGTCACATTTTCCGATATGTGACATACACTGATATATGTCACATATACTGATACTGTTCAGTCTTTCTTCTAAAGAGGTAAAGGCATAGTAAAGCTAAGTATCTAAGTTCAATCTGAATTTAACCTGGTAAACAGTCTCTTATGATAAATTGTTCATTTTGTTTTAAAATGTTTATATAAATTAGTTATATAAAAAGAATCTTAGCAGCATCAACAAGGCAAAACACAATGTCAAGGAACACATCTGAAAGGAAGTCATGATGTACTTTCCAAGCTGTTCAGCTTGAAAAGAAATTCCTGCCTGTTATCTGGAGGATGAGAGAAAGAGAAGCTTCTCTTCCACGCCCAGTCATGCCTTACCTGAAGACATTATTCAGAGATGTAAGGGAACAGGTTCAGTCTTAACGCTCACATGACTCTGGTGGTATGTAAAGACACCTTTTACCATGGTTTCATACTAATAGTTCTCAACCATGCAACTAACAGTTTGAGATTCACATGCAACATTTTACAAACCTGAGGGAAACGAATTACATGTTTAGATATTGCTCTTAGTACATTTGTGACATACGTTGGGTGTTGCATCATTCTTCTTCTCTGGACCTCCATCCTCTGGATCACTTCATGAGGATGTAGCCTCTGTGCTGGAGGTGCTGTTGCAGGGATGTGATGGGATATAGGCTGGTGTGTTGCAGGAAGATGCTGTGGTATTGGAGCAGCTGCACTGGCTAAAGGATGAGTTGGTGGTGGAGGTGGAACAGGATGAGAAGATGCATGAGAAGAGATTGAAGGATGGAAAGGATGCACTGGATGAGGGATAACATAATCTACTTGAGGTGGAGGTTGTGGCTGTGGTGGAGGATTTCCATGAGCATGAGGACATGTAGAAGCTTGATGGTGAAGAGGCCTGGTCAAAGAAGCATCTGCAATGAAAACATAAGGTGATTTTAATCAGGTCAGTTGCAGGTTACGACTGAAATTTATTTTGAAAACTATCTTTGCACAAATGCTTCAATATTATTCCACAATGGCAGTGGGAATATGTGCCTATGAAATTTTTAAATAAAGTACTTCCAGCAATATACCCTACAAGAAACCCTTACTTTCTGCAGCCAAAAGTATTGCACTTGCCAGTGTCAGGAATATGAAAATAATAATTAAAAATCCCCAAACACACAAACAAACCCCTGTGTGATGCATGCTGGAAAAGGTATACATGGGGAGAAAGTTTACTTCAAGTTTTTTGTTTATTTTCAATACCCACCCTGCCCACTGTTCTGTAGAGACCTAAAATCCAAACAAAGAAATCACAAACAAATTAATTGACTTTGAGCTTGTGCAAGCAGAATTCACTGGGGGATGGGATGGGGTATGGACCAAGGAAAACAAAATAAAGAGGCACTGCTAAAATACAAAGGAGATGAAAAATATTTTCATAGTAGATACAGTTGTTGAAGTCTGAATATTATTAAGGTCACTCAGAAGAAAATACTTTCACCTCGCCATGATGCCATTCAAATCCTTTACACAATCTGAACTGTTTAAATACATTTCTTAATATATGTTTTGCTAGGCAAGTTCCAAGATCAAACCAAGCAGATAGTAATAGTTTTCACAGGCAGCCAGGGAAGGTGTTTTCACGTTTGACTGGGTCCCCCCCTGCTTATACCCAGTACTTATCAGTACTTACAAGGAGAATGCATATAATGCCGACAGGAAGAGAGCGATGCCTGAGGAGGAGGTTGAGGCTGTGGCTGCGCAACCATACTTGATCCATATCCATCTATTGTTATTGATTGGCTTGGGCCAGCACTAGCCTGGTGCCCATAAATTGCAGTTCGAGAAGATGAACCAGGACAGCAGGGGTCAAAAGCAGATGTTCCATGAAAAGCACCACTTCCATGACTTCTTATAGCACTGCTGCTTAAGTCTACTGGCAATGCCTGCTGGGCAAACAAACCATCTTTTTTCAAGCAATTCTTCAGACATTGAAAACAGTAACCCTCAAAACAATGTGATTACTAAAACCCGAATTAATTACAAGCAACTCAGATTCAAATTTTTAAGTTTTAAGGGTCAACTCTGGAACATTTGCTAAACTAGAGTTGACATTTCTTACTCCTGAGTTCTTGAATCTGGTGAGAGAGGCCAAATTCATTACACCATACACCCCAAAACCCCATGATGGATAAACCAGTGAGTACATGGGAGCTACATACATTAAAATATTTGGAGACAAACCCCCTAATTTTTAGCATTTTCAGTTGTGGAAATGTATTACACTTAAAACAGAAACTAGGTTAATAGTTCTGCATGATATAAAGTTTGCTCGGTATTGCTCTTAATAATAACTGTCTTGGTTTAGAGCTGTGGTTTTAATTACTTAAGTCTTAAAACCCAATAGTTTTAGAAGAGCAACTCTCTTACATCTTTTATAAACAGAGTATTAATTTTTTTTCTTCTCTTAAAGCAGCTGAAGCATTTGCATTGCAAAACCACTATAATCACCAGAGTATATTTCAAGGTATTTATGTTTGGTTTGCTTAGCCACTATCATCTTACAGTCATCAAAAGGATATCAGCTATCAGTGACAGGATTCTGATTGCAAAATTTCAGGTTTTGTGTGTCCATATATTATAGCTCAAATTTTCTTTTAGTTCCCTTCTATAATGCCTGCTACAGAACAAACATCCAATTCCATTCTCTCATAATTATAACTTGAAATCACAAGGGGAGAGTCACAAGAATTAAACATGCCTGGTCATGGTAACTGGTGCCAGAACTGCTGCTCGGTCCACAAGGTGCAGGCACTGGAGGTGGCCTTTCAACAGGGCAGTTGGAGTCACTGAATGAAGGAGATAGTGGAACAGCTGGATGAGGGTGGTGGTGGTGGTGATGCTGAAAGTGGTGGCCATGCTGCTGAAAGCAGCTTGTATGTGGGTGCCCCAACGCATGATGAGTCTGTGAAGGTCCTCCACAAGGAGAATGCTGCGGGCAGCATGATGGTAACCTTGGCATGGCTGGAGGGCCAGTTTCCAGTGTTGCATTAGATGTAGCTCTTCTGATATCATCTTGAAGTTAAAGAAAATTTGATATTAAAATGAAAGTAATTAGTAAAGCTGATCACCATAAAACTGCATCTTAAATAGAAAAAGGTATTGTACTTCATGATATTGTACTTCTTAAATAGAAAAAGGTATTGTACTTCAGACAAGTAACTGACTGAAAACCGGATCTAAACTAAAACAAAACAAACTGGATACAAAAAGAAGAGATTTAGGCATTCCTTTCAAATGAACCAAAACAAAATAGTTCAGGTGAATGTACTCAAGTACAAGAACCACCGGTGGATGTGAACTGACTTGCCTTATTCCACTTATTTAAGCTATGTTATCAGCAGGGAAAGGAGGAAAGACTGTACCTGTTGTTAGTGCACAAGGACCTCAAATTCTTGTGCAGCTGTGTGCAGCTCATATTTTCTGAGGTACTTTACGTGATTTGCAGATAGCACCCATGTTTCAGGTACATTATGAATGCTACGTATATACAGTTTTACTACAGGTCAGTATCTAACAGGTCTGTATAAATGTGCTTCCAGTCAGATAATATACAGGGAGGTTCAAGGAAGGTACATATATCCTTCACTTCCTTACAATACACATTACAAAACACCCCTGTAACACGTTGCAATGGAAGAATTAATTCCCTGTGAACTATATTCTAACTCCTCAGAAAGTAAGGTGGTTCATTGGGTAAAACTAAATAATTCCTACAGAGAAAAGCAGAAGGCTCCAGCACAACTTTCTTCATCTTTGGGGGAGAAATCAGATTTCTGTTCTCTCAAATCACTACTGTTATGTTCAGTAGTTAAAGTTCACATGCCATTTAATCTAGAGAATGACCATTAACCTCCTTTGCACCAGGAGGCAACAACAGTTTAGAAAGCTCTCATTCTGTACCTCCAGGTGAACTCCCAGCAGTGCCGCCACTGGGAAGACTAGCACTCGTCTCTGGTGTTGCAGAGGGCTGGATGTTGGAGACGTCTGGAGATGAATCAGAGGTCTGCTGAGATGAATCAGAGGTCTGCTCCGACGCAGACCTACTAGAACTGTTACTGGTAGAAGAACTCGTGACCTGTGGCTCCACTCTAGCTGGTGTGGTTGGCACAACTGTTGGCTCTAGCAAAATAAAAAAAAGCTTTAATGTTCCTTAAGCTTTAAAAGCAGCTGGTTTGATTTGGTTGATTTTGTTCTGTTTTGTTTGTTGTTTGGTTGGTTGGTTTTGGTGAGGTTTTTGGGTTGGTGTATGTGGTTTTTGTTTATTATTATTGCTGGTTTTTAATAATTTTACAAGAAATTCTCAATTTGGTCTTGCCAGATGCTAAGCAAGTTGGAACACAAAAACCCGACAGGTACAAAATACAAAAGTTAATTCTGTTCCACTTGTGTGTGGAAAAAAACAGCATTAAAAAAATATTAACTCAAATTTTAAGGATTAATATAAAAATAAATTCCCAACCAAATCAGACAGATCAGATTTATTTACTGAATAACATATGCTACAAAGGACATAAAATTACTTTGGTATTTTGTGATCAACATTTGCTGAAATCTTTTATGATTCCAGAGGCAAACTACTCTCTTGTTATTACCATCACCATTTTTTTTAATGCCTACAAAGCAAAGTCTTCTAGATAACTAACCAAGAGCAGCATAATACCATCTAATCTAAACAGTGCCACTTTACAAACTTCAGTCATTCCAGATGTAGAGTTCCAAACGCTAGAGCAAGATAAACTTGGTTTCTAGACTCAATTAAAAGCAGATTCATTAAATCAGCATTTGAAACTTCTGTTAAGGGTCCATACAGGTTAATTTTGCATATTGTAAAGGTAATAGTTGAGAGTATATTTAATATACAGGGAAACAGACAAAACACTTCACAAATCTTGTTCTCTACTATACAATTGTAAACAGGTTAAAATTTAAAAGGACACTTGGGGGCAAAATTCAAATCTAGTCTTTAAAACGTCTGCCTTTGACTGCAAGTTTGAAATTTATCTCTGATTACTGAAGAAGGCAGTGACATGACTAGGAATAATGAGATACCATAAAAGGAAATATCATCAGAAACAGCTCAGGTTTGCTTTGCTAATAAAAATGTCTGCATGGATGTCAGGGGGGAAGAAAAAGGATAAAAAAAAAACCATCAAGACACTTCAAATAATTTTTACACAAAGTCTCAAAATACAGTATGACCAGCTTTCAAGATTGCTCTCTACGTCTACAAGGTGTATGAGCAAGTCATAAGAGCAAGCTTATCTCCCTTCTTGTAAGTCTTTGAACTCATTACATCAAAAAACATGACCTGTTACCAACATTTAAAATCCCGTGCATTTTAATGTGGCATTCAAATATACCGGATTTTATTTACAGGAAAACATTTTGAGAGAAATGTATTAATGTTCAAATTCAGAAAAAAAAACCAGCGTGCCCTAAAGGATACCTATAGCCTAACATGGCCATGTGATCACACAGTGGCTCAAGACTGGATGCTAGTATGTTCTGAAAGCAATCCTACAGTCAGACAGTTCTCAATTTTAAGCCTCAATCACCCTACTAGCCTGTTACTGTGCTGACTCACCATCAGCAATACAGACAGTTCTGTCCTCTCGCAAATATACACATTACAAAAATAAAAGTTCATCAAGCAATAGTATTTTTAAAAATAATTTGATTTCTGAATTTAAGACTAAATTCTACAATTTAAAGTGTTTAAAGAGTACAATTAAAGCAATAGATAGCCTCTATTCTGCTCTTGTGAGACCCCATTTCAGATGTGTCTGCAGTTCTGGCATCCTCAACATAAAAAGGACATGGAGCTGTTGGAGCAAGTCCAGAGGAGGCACATGAGGATGATTACCAGTTGGAGCACCTCCTGTATGAAGACAGGCTGAGAAAATTGGGCCTGTTCAGCCTGGAGAAGGGTGCATGGAGACCTCATAGCACCTTTCAAGTATCTGAAGGGACCTACAAGGATGGTGGAGAGGGATGGTAGCAACAGGACAAGTGGGTAATGGGCTCAAAGTTAAACAGAGGAAGTTCAGGATAGATATAAGGAAGATCTGTACTGTGAAGGAGGTTGCCCAAAGAAGTGGTAAATGTTCCATTCCTTGTAGTGTTCAAGGCCAGGTTGGACAGCTTTGGGCAACATGGTTTAGTGTGAGGTGTCCCTGCCCATGGCACGGGGGTTGCAACTAGATAATCTTAAGGTCCTTTCCAACCCTAACCATGCTATGATTCCCCTTCATTGATACAGTTATGATTCTTCACAGTAAATCTATAAAGAAAAGAATCTGTAAATCAACCTACCCTCTTCCTTAAAAACCATCAGAAAAAAAAACCAATTACAAACTCTTCCAACTTTCCAACATACCCAAAAATCAAGACAACTTGAAGAGTAAGATATTGCAAGATACTAGCTTGCAATATGCTAAGGGATGGAAGCACAGCAAGGCAAAACTGTTAAAAATGAAAAGTAACATGAACCCAAGAAATCCCCCAAACCACCACCAACAGCAAAAAATGAAACTGCAAAAAAGTCCAAGAACTTTCGTTTCTCCTTCTCAAATTCTGACAATACCTGGAAGTTGCTCTTCGGATTTTCAGCAGAAACAGATTTATTAAATGCTAGCAGATTTTAATGTTAGGAAACAATTAAAGGTTACAGCTTCAGAAACCTAACAAACTTTACTACTTTGGGGTTACTGGTTTGGTTTCTGGCTTGTTTTTCTTTTGTTGGGGATTTGGTTTTGGGGATTTTTTTTTTGTGGGTGGGTTTTTTTCTTCCTTTTTTTAAAACAGTTTTTACTCCAAAGCCTACAAGAACAGTAACTATTCCAAAGCACAAGGAGCAAGAGATTTTACTTTTATAGTGTTATACTGAAGTACATATTATAAAAGAAGCAGTTCCAACCTGTTCTGTAATTTCTGCCTGGTGAGTCAGCCTTCAGACACACACCACACGCACTCAGGTCAATTTTGGAAGAAAAATTACATCTAGCAGACCCACTGGGGATGGATAAACTTTAATTTTAAAAGTAAAGCCACAACAGGGTTTTCTGACAGTCCTGGAAGCGGGTTTGTTTAGAATTAAGACATTTTTATAGAATGGTTATGTTGTCACCAATGCTATTAACTTCTCTCCCCTTACACTGATCATCCTGCTTCTGAAAAGGGAAGAGATTTCTCAGATCAATGCAACTTACCATCTTCATCCACTGTAAGATCCACTACTTCTGCTGCATTCTGTCTCAGTGGCTGTATGACTGTGGAAATCCTATTGCGGTTCCGCTGTTCTTGAGGTCGTGCAGCATGAGAACCGGAGCTTTGTCCCCAGTGTGATCTTGCATGTCCAAGCGTTGAACGAGACCTTAAAACAAGATAACACCTTAAGTGCTGGCCTAGTTTTTACCATGATTAATTTTTCTCCCCAAGTGTTTGAAAAGATTTGTAGTATTTTTATTACTAGAAAAGCATTTTGTTGTGTTGGAATACCCCATTGCTCCACATTCACTACAGGTGTACTTACAAACATTACTGCAGCCTTTACCAGATAACATAATGGCAAATACTCAATAGGCAGATTTTAAAGGTCTTTAAACCATGTTACTGTGAAATAAATACAAGAAATTTATAAAAAAATTCACTGTGAAACTCTACAACCACAGTCAGGCAGCAGTTACTTCCGATGTCATGTTTTAGCTTTGTTAATAGTAAATAAAAAATCTCCACATCCTACACTATTCCTATGCAATCTGGAACAGCAAATTTATGAATGCTGGCAGAACTGTAAAGACAATGAACATCTGTAAACATTAAGTTATTGTGCATGTTAACCTGGGACAGAACATTTTCAGAAGGTAGTTTCTGTATTTTCTTTTTCATAAAAATCCTAAAAGTGCAAAATCTCTGGACTTTTCTCTCTTGAATATTATGTTTCTCCTCTTCTCAAAGAACAAGCACAACTTTGAGTAATATTTACATGATGAAATGTGGTTTTAGAGAAAATTATAAGCCTGTAACCCATGCCTAAGGACAGGGATGGTTTTATCTCTGTAGCATAACACTTAGCACCTCTTCAATTCAGCCATACAAACCTAAACACTCAAATCAGTGATGTTCTGGAATTTAAGTTAAGAGAATACCCTTTGTAATTAAGGGAAGAATACTTCTACAGCATGGTATTTACCAGTTCACTGTTAAAAACCTCTGACTCTCCAGTATTTATGCAGATCAAGTGGCTCTTATTTTCCAGAAAAAACAATGTACTCAGCCTTCAGAAATTCAGAAGAGGAAAATGTGAACCAAACCCACTGCACATACCACCATGGAGCTCAGTTTACATTTCTCTTCTGCCTGTACTCCCTTTAACCCATCTGTGTAACTCGCTAACAAAGATCAGTGTATGTTCCTGTACTGCAAAAACCATGTTTGCTACAGTCTTAACTGGCTTACACTTCCACTCCACTTCAGTAATCACTATACTTTGAAGATTGAGCTGGTTTGAAAAAGTTAAAAAAAATTCTTTCAAGTCTGGGTTTGCATTATATCCAAATTGATTTGTTTGTGCTTTGTGTTTGTCCTACTGACTGTTCAGAATGAAATTTACCTCTCTGGTCACCTCTTTGCTGACTCAAGGTGCGCTCTTGTAATACAAAGAACAGTTAATGTCTCGCCTCCTACTTCATCTTCCCCTTGCCTGCAGTTAAGCAAGATGGAAAATGCCATTTCTATGTTCTTTATCTATCCTGCCTACAACACACTGATAAAAGTGAAAGACTATCTTATGTACACTAACATGTTCCTGGATCTACATCACAACAGATGCTTTGCCTCAACACTACCAACACAAAACTGTTTTTGTTTCTAGCTTTTCGAAATCTAAACACAAATTTTGAGTTTCGAAGAGATTCATGAGTTGTGTTGTTTGGAGAATGCTGGCTTCCTTCCTTGCTTCTTCAAGTAGTTTTCTTTTACTCCACAAAAAACCAAACAAACAAACAAAAAGATAGGACTAAAAGGAAGATTCAGGAAGAGACAGATTAAACACCTCGTCAATTTTCTTTCCTTCTTTCTGATCTTTAAGTCTTCTTTCTGATCTGGGCTAAAATGCCCAGCATGCCTGTATGCATGCTCAACCATCAGCTGACCTTCAGGTACTATCAAGTACATTCATACAAAAAAAAACCCCTGTATTCAAGTGAGTCAATTCCTTTCAAACTAAGTTTCACCTGTAAATTGTAATTTTCCTGCATAGGAAATACTCTATGTACATGGTACAAAAGACTAGTTCAGCAGTTTTTGACATTTCAAGCTCAAGATTTGAATATAAGACTCTTCTTAATCACAGAGAAGAATTCCAGAAAGCTTGCTATCTGTATTACACAAACGAAACCAACCAAAACTGAACACACAGAATCATTACATTTTCCACTAACAAAATAAACCCCAGGTATTTCTGTGAACTTCTCAAAAAGTTTTCAGCTGAACATTTTCAGTGATGTCTTGTTGCAACAGTTTAGAGCAAGGATAGTAAAAAGTTAAAGAGCAAAACCTAATTTGACTATTCTGTTACAATCTTAAGGGAGATACATAACAAATGCCTTTGAGAAATCTTCATATTAGAAGGTCTAACAAACCAAACAGGCCAGAAATTTAAATTCACCAGAATTGGTTCAATCTCCTTCTCACCTAAGGCACCAGGCAAAACAAGACTAACTTCAATTAAAAGAGGGAGGCCTGCTGCTCTTGTTTTGGCTGTAGCACTGTAGAAGGTAAGGTAAGAAAGTAGTAATTGATTTTCTCTCCCCCCCCCCAAGTCTTTTATAGCTAATGCCTAAAACACTCTCATTGCTGCTAGGAAGAGAGAAAGCTGTTTATTTTCTAAAAGCATCTTTATGTCTTACGAGATTTGAATTCATGTTTCATAAGCACAATCACTTTCATCTAGCCTGAGTCTTTTACCTGTTAAAGCTTTGCATGGAAGTTTTAAGAGGATAAGGTGTTAACCTGATGTAGCTCAAGTCTTTCCAAGCATACGTTGCTCTCAATAAATACACTCATGTGAATAAATCAACTATTTCTAGAAACATGTTTCTAATCACCTCAAAACAGAGCATTTCTTGATTCTGCAGCTTTTGTTTTCTTTTAAACAGAAGGAAATAAATATTGTTGAAGAAATTAATGTTGATTTCTCTTATCTCTCTCTACTTCTTTGCTATAGATTGAGGCAGTGTATTTTTGTGAGTATGACATCCTTTGCATGTTGGAGTTACACAAACAATTAAGTTCCAAGTCTTCATGAAATCTACATTATTCACACTTTTGTCTTCAACATAAAATTGGCTTATTCACTGTGACATTTATTGCAGTGATTTTTGCATTAAAACTTGTCTGTTATTTTGAATTTAAAATTGCATCAGTGAAAGCACTGTCTGACAACAGAGATGAAATATTTTCATAATTTACTGTCTATTGTTCCTTTGTGATTATTCTGTAAAAAGAAAAGTAGAATCATTCTTCATATTCTACAATTTCACCTTCATGTTCACAAATCTGGAAACATACACAACAGGAAGGCATCTCCAACAGTCCCACACATATGGCAATTTCAAGTTTTCTTCAAGGAACTCCATTAGGGAGTCAAAATCTGACAAATGTGGAACAGAACTTCCAGAGAGGCATGAAAAAACAGGAAAGCATACACAGCAGAAACTTCAAAAGTGCAGGATGCTTTCGTGAAAAATGCTCAACTAATCCCTAGTCAACTCAGCCTACATTTGCTCACTCTAGGAGCTGTACAGTGGTACAGCTCTGCTTCCCTAAAATTCTGCCCATCAGTCACACTAACTACAACCACCTCAAAAAATCCCAATTAGCTGAATTGTCAAGCTTTGGCAAAGCTACAGTTTTGGGACTTTGAGCTTTAGAGGTTGGTCAATTTTTGTTTGATTGATTTTGTTTGGTTGGGCTTTTAAATAAAAAAATGCATGCTGTGCATCCTAGTTAGAATTTCTGACACTGCTTTAGGCGCTTTTAATGACACACAGCCTTGTGACAAACTTGGGAGTCAAGAAAAACTGCATTAATACAAATAGCTGTAAATCTCACCTGTAGCTTTCACCAACTGTGACAATCTCCACTTCACTATCAGTTGAGGTAACATTTATTTCTTCATTAGCAGTAACCTGGGGAGTGGAGGATGCTTCAATCACCACAACATCTTCATCAATACTTCCTGATGAGGAAAAAGGAAGAAGAAAGTTTGTATATTTCATCTGTCTCAGGAGCTGTCATTATAAGAGACTGTTTTTTTACTAGACTTATAATACATGTAGGTAATTTCACCGAGTATGTCAAAACTGTAAGTATAACTCAACTATACAACCTAGTTATTAAAGGTATCAATTCTGCTGGAATGTTGAAATAAACAGAGCCAGAAGATGGGAGGAGCAGATATGCAAGCTTACATTCTACCGTGTATTGGAAGCAACTACAGTGAATTTTACTAGATTTAACAGAACAAAATTCAGTCACCTAATACAAAAACAAACAAGCTTTCAAACTAGCAAAGCAGTCATGGTTTGTTATCATTAATTGGGTTTTTTACATTTTTTGTAGATATTAAAGTCTCAAGGCTGAACAGTGGCAACAGAAGAAAATATTATGCTCCAACTAATATGTGTTAATTTATTTTTACTACAAAGCGAAAACTACAAATCTATTGGTGTTTATAAACGTCTTTACATCTATACTTTCAATAGCATTCACAATCATGTATTAGAGGAAGTTAAAATGAAACTATCAATGGTAAAAAAACAACCATCAAAACCCCACAAAAATAAATTCAGAAACAAGTTTCCATAGGTAACAAGTTCCACTTCAGGAAGACTAACTACCGTTCCAGCCCAATATTCAGATGCATGGAAAAACTTGTCTACAGATGTAATACTGACAGTGACAAATTTGAGCTACCTAGGATACTTAAACTGAGCTACGGATTATTCAGTATAGTAACAGCACAGTGCCAAAAGAACTAACCAAGTAAATGAGCTAGATTTCTTGAAGAAATCTGCAAAATTTCAAATGGAAGTTTGCTATTCCTAAGCTAAGCACTTCAAGCATTTGTTCTCATTCAAGTGAATACTTAGATCCTGTCTGGATTGAATGCTCTCAGCTGCTCTACCCCATGGCAAGGCAGAGCAGATTATTTCTTCTTCTCTTTCCTCCTCCATCAACATTTTTGTGTTTTGAAAAAACCACAAGTTGTACTCCTTATTTTCCAATGGCCTTTCATCTGTTTCTGGTCATACTTATCCCAGAGAGACTGGTGCCTGAAGAAAGAAAGAGCAATGCTTCCATATACAGGTACTCACCAAATTCTCATTACTGGAAGTTATATGTGCCAAAATTAATCCTCAGAACTTGAAAATTTGGGAAAAATTGAAAATATTAGTGTCTAACACATACAGCCACATGCTAAAATTTAAAACACAGAGAGGCCAAAATGTAATATTTAAACACTACATTAAGATAGTGAAGGCATTTTACAATACGCAATTTCACATGAGACAGACTGACCAAGCCACAAGTGAAAACAGAAGAGATTTAAAATAAGCAGTCAGATTCCAGTGAGGGAAGTGGCTTATTTAGAGTTACAAGTTTTCACCAGACCAAGCAAGGGCCTGCTGAGGTCTACAACCTCTCTGCCAGCTGCAGGAAGCAGAACTATGCAGTCACAGTAGAAAGTCCAGGCTACAATCTTTAACTGAAGGCTCTCACATCACCCAGCATCCACAACAGTGTTAACAGATGTCAGAGAGCACTTCCTTGTCTGTTCATTGCTCATGGACAGCTGTCAGCAAGTGTGTCTAACGCATTTCTTAACTTGCTGGTACTTTGTACCTCATAGTAATTCAGCTTGAAATGGACAACATTTTCAGAATAAATATCCTACTAGTGTTAACAAGTACTCATTTCTTCAGCTTTCCAACTTCTTGAATTAGGTATAAGCAGTATGCCCTGCTCCCAAACCCTGGTATACAGTTAGCATAGCTAACACCATTCTGAAGCATGCAGCCATTCTCTGTGACTGAGCAGGGCACGTATTCATTCTGTTTCCCCCCACTCTCTGAAGGTATCTGTGAAACAAGCAGACAAACCAAACATATTTCTTCTTCCCCTCCCTAACAGCCTCAGAATTCCTGGGCTCCAGGACGATTACTCCCCTCCTTGCTGTCCTTGAAGGTCCCAGGCACCCGGCCAACCAGGTGGTGTTGATCACCCTGTCACAGAGCAGGAAAGCTTAACAGCACACAGAGCACTGCTTATAAAATCACCAGTTACATATCTTAAGTGGGAACATGGACCAGAACTGCTGTTGGACAGTGAGAACTGTGACCTCCAGTGGCCAGGGACACCTCCACCACTGGCTGCTTCCTCCGAGGACTGACTCACTCTTCTATAGGACTTTTGAGTCTAATTTTGATTGTTACATCGATACAGCAAAACACATTAAAATTTTACCTCATCTGCAGATGGTCCAGGTGATTAGAAATTTTAAGTTGTGTTATAAGCTTTGTATTAAGCTACTTGTAGATTGTACTATATTGATTCTGCTTGCAGAAATGTTGTGCCATTCTAATAATAAATTCTGTGCTATACTAATGATAATATCCTGCTAAGAAAATAAATCTTTAATTGTGACTTTGATTTAGAGCTATCACCATTCTGACAAGGATCCCTACAAAAAACCTGCTGGTCCCCTTAGCATTGGGTTACACTTGTTAGAAGATGAGAGTTTTTCTGTACCTAAGACTTATTTGGAATCTACTTTCCAATAGCAGCAGTCCATAATGTGAGAACATTTCAAAACCATACAAATTACTTGGAAGTCGGCACCCTGGTGGAAAAGACAATCAAAAGAACTGTCCCACTGTGAGCCATGCTAGTACAGGCGAATCCCAAACTCTACTGACTGTTCTTAACCAAGCACATAAATCTTAGTTCTATCAGCAATGCTACAGCAAGCCAATTCTAGAAGCAGCATCCTTACAGCACAGAAATCTGCATCAGCTACAGGGAAGTGATGAAGTGAATTCCATGCTAACTTCTATTACAGTAGCTATTTAAAGCTCCAATTCACAGTCGCTAGATATAGCAACAGTGGTTAATGTTGACTGCTCACAAAGCCAGGTGCTTCTTTCCTCACCTCTTCCCAGTTCTTCCTCAAGCTCTCTCTATGAAAAGGCATGATAAAAGGATTTGTAGTCACTTCCTTGTCCACTAATGCTGTCGTGACAAAACACACATTTTTGTGCAAATGTATTTTTGTGAAAAATATAGAGCACACAATAATTCATGTTGTGCTCTGAATTATGAGCTGCATCTGTCACTGTGAGAAAAGTGCATATGCTGTAGTTTTAGGAGGGATTAAATAACTGAAAAATAAGAAACTCTACTAACATGCAACCCATTTCTACTTGATACATGTTTATCTCAAAACTGTTAATCTCAACATGAAGTGGTGGTATATGTTTAACATTTTCACCAGCCTCTGGCTTTTAAAATACTGGATGTCTACACTCAACATTTCTGGGAGAGATAACATATACATTAGAGGAATCAAGAGGATGGTGCTGAATAAACTCAGTCTTATCATTCTAAGCAGCTGTTAACAAAAACTGAAGCAGCTTCTCAACAGCTCTATACTCTAAAAGTACAGTAAAGCCTGTCTAGCACTAGCTGCAAAAAAATATCAAAGTAACATGTCAGACCCTGAAGGGATTTAAAGTGCTATTAGGGGAACAGTTTATGACAATGCAAAATTCTACCCAGTTTTTTTATATCAACACTTTTCCATTTCTTGGGCTTCAGCTTCACTGCCAAATCAGAGTATGAAGCTAAAACCTTGTTCCAATTTTAACTTTGGCTAGATTTCACTCCACTGACTGGCTGTCTCCAAATAGCACCCCCAGTCCTTTAAATCCAAGCTGAAAACCAAATACCTGTTCAGCCATATCAGAAAATATACATTACAACATTACAGAGATCCAGTTACACAAAAAGTTGAAGTTTTCCCACCTTTGACAAGGAAATTCAAAAGAGGATTCTCTCTATAGGCGTGTATACAGGTCCTCCAAGTGCTAGAGAAAAGTTTCTAAGCTACCTAAAATCAAAATCTGCATTTCACAGCAAAACTGTTGTTGTTTGTGTCATTTTAACTGTACAACCAGTAGTCCAATTGAAAGCAACTGATAAACATTCATACTAGCATACCCCTGAAAGCACCTGCACCTTCAACTGTAACTGTACTGTTAAACTACACATGGCTGTTCTTCATCGTCCTCATGCCCTCAACTCTCCTCCTTCTCAATGAGGCTCATCTGGTCATCCCAGATTTAATGATGACAGCTGCCTTTTGTGGGAAACAGTTGGTAAAACAATCTAATTTCCAGATGTCTGGATTTTGTACTTGTTCAATACTCTCCCCCTGCCAAAGCAGATTTAGACCTTTCCTGATAGAAAAGGGGGAAAAGCCCGATTCAGATTGTTTGGGGTTTTTTGGTAAGGGTTTTCTAAAGGTATTTGTCAGAAAAAAACCCCAAACAATAAAACCCACAAACAAACAAACAAAATAAAAAAAAGCACACCACCAACACAAAAAAAAAACAGAAACCTCTCCCAAAACCACACCAAACCACAAAAAAAACCCCATGAAACAAAATATCACTGAGCAAAAAATGCCCATCCACATATCTAATTTTCAAAAAATTGCCAAGTTAATAACTACAAGAACTAACCTACTAAACACTTATTCAGTTAGAAAGATCTGTTACTGTAATTTCTTGCAGTAATCAGAAAGAAACATCCAGCACAGAATACACTAATTCTTTAAATGCTCTGTAACTTCAGGTAATCCTCAACATGCAAAGAAATATTTTGTGACACATCCTTAATAGAAATTGGTGTTAAGTAAGCTACAAGACTAATTGCATCTCTTTGATGCCTTCTTATTAAAAAAAATAATCAATTATTACCACATCTCCTTGCATTTTCTTTTCTGATTTTATTATTATTTTCTCCTTTCTTAAGTCTGTCCTCTAGTACCTTTACATATATGCTGCTGGCCTTATATACTTAGCAGAAGCTCTTTGTCCTTCAATATATTCTGGGACTTCAGCAGATGCATATGTAACCTCCACATGCCAATCTATAGCAAAAAATTCTTCTCTAACATTACCAGGCTAGTGTAGCATTACTAGCAATACAACCCTTTCCTGCTATAGAAGTACCATCCTGCTTGCTCACTATACAGATAAGTTACATAGCTATTTTTCCAGCTGGCCCCATTTCTGTCCCAATTAACTCAGTAACTAGAAATGCCTTATATAACAGCAAAAGGTTACAGAAAGTGTTAATCACACTTTCAGTTTTACTAAAAATAGAACACTCTTGTACAGGAAGTCTGCTCAACTTCCCATTTTATCTGCAATGTAAATAAAATGCTCAAAACCTTCCCATCAATAATATTTCCACTGGAAAAAAGAAACAGTATAGCATTCACATACTCTAAGCCAAAATGACTTCTCAGCTCACTGCAAGTGTTAGTCCTGAATTGCAGACAGCATAATACACATTCTGTAAGACATACCTTATTGCAGTAAACAACTGATGTCAGTGTTTTAATCTAAAATAACTGCTGCAGCACTAATAATTTTTTAAGTCATTGGACAACACACTTTTTCACATAACTACATGAAACAAAGTGCAAGTTCCAGTATTCCTACCATCAAAATAGCACTGAATTAGCAGAAGTTCCCTGAACAGCCTGAATATTTACTGATTATTACACAAACTTTTTAGAGATCTCTCTCCAGAAAGAAACTTTTGAAATACCTATGGTAAAAGGCCTCACTACAGAAATAAGTCAAGGGAAATAAAAGCACAAATTTTATTAATTGAATTTGTGTTAGAACAGGTAATAATTTTTAATAGGTCAAATAAACTAAACGATTTGACAATTCTCTCTTTAAGTACACTTATCATGGTTAGAAACAGATGACCACCTAAGAAGCCATAACGTACGTTTTCTCATCTATATATACTAGTGCCATCATTGCATGGTGCTCTGTGTGGAGATCTGTTAATGGTTCTGCATCATCTCACAGTTACATGAAACTCCATCCTCTCAAAAAATGATAATAACTTGGGAACAGAAATGTAGTTTCCCAAATTGTTTTTTAATATGAATGCATGCATATGCCCACACCTTAATTATTTACAAGCCATACCTTCGATATGCTTGAACATGCTTGCCAACTATTACTTTTTAGGCTTAAAAAAAAATTACACTTCTCTCCCCACAAATATGCACAAAGATAATGAGGCCACGCAATAATTCTTCCGTTTCAGAATTATTTATGCAGCCTGTGTGTGTGTTTGGTTTGTTTGCTTTAACAACAGCAACAACAACCATCTCTTTTTTGTTCAGAGAGCCCTGTCCTTGTATGTTATTTTTTCTTAGTTGAATGATCAGCACAGTCTGAGATATGGTTTCACTTTCTAAAAGACATTTGTCATTAGGCAAAAACCTATGGTTGTGCAGGTTAATACTATGCTGTGTTCTATGCATCTGCTCTCTAAAAAGCTGAAATGATAAACAGAAGGCACAACTACAACACTGTGAATACTGTGGGTCCCAGTCTTGGGACCACTTTTTTACTTGGCAAATTTAAGATTATGAAGGTCCAAGAAAATTGGTAGATGGGGAAAAAAAAAAAAGCCCAAACGAAAACTAACAACCAAACAACACCCCCCCCCAACAAAATCCCATTAAAAAAACAAACCCCCCACCCCCCAAGAAACCCCCAAAACCCACTCCAAACATTCAAGTATACCCTCATATACTGTGTCAAGACATACTAGAGAAACATATGTGTAAGTCAACTGCAAGATTATTGCATCGAGTTAATCAAGGTAAAACATTTGGTATATATTCAATACTTTTCACAACTTCAGAGCTTAGAATTTTCTACAACAATATAAAGCTGAATCCTATTTCAGGCTCTTATCACAATGACCAATTCCTCCCCCCTATTTCTTTGTCAAGTGCAGTTAATTAGGTTTTAGTAGATATTTCTACATTCTGAGACCAGAGACAATTGTTATCTCCACAGTCAGTTAACAAAGCTACTGCAGTTAAGATTTTTAATACAACTCAACAGCTAAAAACAAAATGAAAAAGGAACAACTCTGCAGCACGTGACTGATCACGTTCAGCAACCTTCCAGTACAGTGTTTAGAAATCATTAACTTTACCTATTAAAGATTTTAGCTTTGTTGTAATTTTACTGGAAGTTCTCAATACTCTTTTCCCATCAAGAATTTATGTTCAGATTACTTGCAGTAAGTCTATTTGTAGTAGAACTTTTATAAACACACAAGAACAACTGGTCCAAAACACTTACAAACAAAACATATTGTACATGAGGAATGCTCATTAATCAAAAGTACCTAAGGAATTGAGCTTTACCTGAAGGAACAGCTGTACTGTTCTGGTGGTTTTCACCAGGCGACACAAATAAGTCTTCCTCCCCTTCAGTAGATGAACTGGAAGAAGAATCACTAGTAATGTCATTTTCACTAGAACTGCTAGAGCTGGGCAGTAAAGCGTACTTTCTTCGAGCTAACACTTCCCGCTTTTTCCTCTGCATTAAAATTCGCTCTTTTTGGTTCTGTGTCCTCTGTGATGAACTTGTTTTCACAAATCTCTTCCTATACGGAAGTCTTCTTAAGGAATTGTTATGGAAACATGGCCTTTTCATTAAAAGCCCAGGTACAGAGTCTGCCTCAGTTCGAGGCCACTTCTGTGACCTTGCACTGTGAGTTCTACTCGTAGTATTCAATACTGCCTGAGGGTGTCTCACAAGAGCATCTTTTTCTTCGTCAGATGTTACTGTGTCAGAGTCTCCAAAATGTAGGCTAGATGAAGGTGAAGAGATACAGTCACTGAAAGAAGAATCATTGTCTTCACTCTGTGTTTCTAGATGTCGTCTTAATCCTATGATTTCCTGGTTTTCCTTCTCAGGACAATTTTGAGTATACGAAGGACCAGCCTGCTGGCTCTTGCGTTTTTTTCGCACCACAACACTTTTGTCTTGGTCTGTACGGTTGCCATTCATGTCCTTT
The DNA here is from genome assembly GCF_012275295.1 of Melopsittacus undulatus. Lineage (NCBI taxonomy): Eukaryota > Metazoa > Chordata > Aves > Psittaciformes > Psittaculidae > Melopsittacus > Melopsittacus undulatus. The sequence goes on from NC_047535.1 coordinate 18,145,457, forward strand.
TGCTTTTGAGAATCGCCACATAAGTGAGAGAACTCATTCCCTACTTTACTGGCAATCATCTCAACTTCTTGAGGGAAGCTTTTGGCTGCCCCAGTAGGCTCAGGATTCAAGAGGATCCCCTTCAGACTCTCCTGTCTCTTTGGTGCATCAGAAGGAACTTCACTCTTCATATCCGCTTTTAAAGTATAAAGTATATTACATTCAGGAGTCCATTTAGACATGGAAAGTTTAAAGAAAGGCCTGGAAATAAAAACAGATATGCATCAAGAAAAATGAACATCAGATTTTGATACCAAAACTGAACTAAAAGTCATTCACTGCTAAGACCAACCCACTGCTGGGAAAAGCAAAACAGCAGTAACTGAAGTATAAATGTTTCATAATACTAAGAATACTGCTTGACAATGTAATTGTGAAGTAAAACAGAACTCTTGTAACTTGATTGAAGGTAAGTTCTTATAGCCAATGAAAACATCATAATTTTCACAGAGAAAATGTATCCTGCCTGAAAAACGTATGGATGATGTCTGTTTTACAGGCTGCCACTTATAGAAGTTACATAACTTTCAGCTAAACAACCATGAACTAAACTGCATGCTTAAATAAGGCCTACATCTCCCTCTATTGCTGCATATATATGGATAGTAAATACCTGGAACACAACACATGGTACAGTACGATAACAACTGAGCTATAAAAATCAGTTACTTAGAATTCATGGTTCTTTTCTGGCATGAAAAGGAACAGAACAGGAAAGACTTTGAACCCTGTTATTTTTGAGGTAAAGTAATAGAAATCTATTACCTAGATTTTCTTTAAAAAGTATCACACGAGAATAGTGTCATGTACAGAGCTATTTTCAGTCCATGTAATTTTAACTCTATCCTACAACAGAAACTGAGCATACCACATGTTCCCTTAATAGTTGGTACCAGGCAAGCTCCCCTCCCTGTCGAAATACTAGGCTGTCAACATACAACAATGCAGCATTAGCCTCAAAGATTGTTTCAAAGAAAAACTTTTGTACTGGCAGACTACCGAGACACGCACGCAATAGTAAGCTCTGTAAGATATTCACCTTCAATTTGCTTCATCTGGCATCTCTGCCTTCTGTTTAAAGTCCCCAAAGGAAGCAACAAAAGAATTTGGTTCCCACTGTGATAAACTACTCAAGTACTCTTTACTGTAACAAATATCACATTTTCTGTGCCTCAGATGAATAGGGTTATAACACAAATTTGACACTCGTACTACTTAAGCGGTCATGTGTTTCCTCGTTCCTCCCTTTCTCACCACTTGTTTGAAGGAACACCTCCTATGCTGTTCTAAAAGAGATGTTTATGCACTCAACCAGAATGTAGAGCTGACCCATCTGAAAGATCAGTTTCCCAACCAGATCAAACACCAATCCGATTCATTATTCAAGCATTCAAATAGCTACACCTAGCTTACAGGAGGTTGCACTGAACTACCAGAAGGCTGCTCAAGAAAAATATACCCAAGCATACCTAATGTGGAAATGAGGATCCTTATGCAGCACAGCTGGAATATGCATGAAGCCACAAAAGAGTCCAAGGTAGCAACAGCAAGATCTATGGCAGGTTAAGTAGCACTGCCTACTCAGGTCCATAATCTCCTGCCTGTACCTCCAAATTCTTCAAAATGCTAACATACTATTCTATCTGGTGTTAATATTTCAAGTTCTTTGTTTATTTTGTCACAGAATGAATCAATACAAGATTGAAAATACTTGACAGAGTCAAATCCACTTGTCTCACAAACTGGTGCTTTTAGGAGCAGCTGTGAGTTAGTTGATCCTAACAGAAAAGATCCCTTTGAATGTTGCCAGTAGAAAGCCTACAAAACATTTGTAACAATTACTGTTTAATGTGAAGCCTATAGCCCATGGTAACTATGAAAGTGGTGCCATTTCCTACTGGAATTACAGCAGATGTTTTACATCAGTAAGTCAAAAGCTAACCACATCCATGTTGGACTAAACCTCCTTTTGCCAAATTAGTCCAACAACAGAACAGGTTCTTTCGTTTCAAAGTAGGAAATATTTCTTATTTTCAAATGTTAAACAGAAGATTGGCATTCTGGACAATATATATATTTCATTGCAATCAGTTTTAGTGGAATGCATTATATAAGAATACCCACTTCTCTACAACTGAATAAAAGCAGTTGCAAAATTGGAAAAAAACCTCTGATTAAACTTAAGAGTGTAAGACACCTACATGGTAAACAAAGAAGCCTCCATTAAAGCTGTGAAATTCTATCTACCCTTCTCTGCTCCTGACAGCTCCAGAGGAAAATACCAGCTCTCCCATGCTCCTCTCTGGGAATGTACTTACCCTCAGATACACACACCATTTTTCTCTAGTAAAATTAAGTTCGAGACTTCCATTTTATACAATTTCTAACAAGCACTGCTTGTTCTTTGTGTGTCATAAGCACACAGAGAACAAGAAGTACACGGCCTTTTCCTCATCCTCACAAGGTCACCTTAAGGCAGTATTTTTGTTCTGTTATTTACACACCAATGTTCTACAGAAATGCAACACTCAGGGTAGTCAATCTATTCCACAATCCAAAAACAAGCCAGCCCCTCCTGCAGTAACACCATATTTAATCTCAAATTTTAGAAAATCTTCGTGGCTTGGGGAGTGGCGGGTTGGGGAGGGGGTGTGTGTGGGAACAGTTTCCTACCTTTTTAACATGACAAATTAAGGAGCCAATTTTATTTAATTCTGAAGTTTTTTAAAGGAAGAAAAATCTGACCATTTTCTCATGAAGTGAGCACAATCAGGGGCTCATTGACAAAGGACTTGGTCCTACCCACTGGAGTGCTCACACACACAACCTTTCATTGTTAAACTCTGGTGTGGAAATCTCCTGCAGTATGTAAATTCTGCATTCTAAATGGGATTATCTTTGTATAAATGCTGTTTAGCACAGAGGCTACTGTGATAAAATACAGATATTTAAGTTACAGAAAAAAAAGGCAAAAAAGTTTAACATTTTGAGAAATATCAGACTACTGTAAGATAACAACACACCTAAACCACCACACAGTGAAAACTAGTGCACTTGAAACACTATTTACTAGCTTAGTTTTATTCCAACAAGCAGCCTAGATATAATAGCCGGTTAACTCAGATTCAAATGTTTTGTGTATCTGCACTGTAACAATCATAGGAAAAGTTTGCAGTAACTGAAGGGAGTAATCAAGAGCTCTTCAGTTTTGTTACCCAATACAGAGCCTGGAGAACTGCTAACCTACCAGAGAGCTGCTGGCTTCCAATTACAAATCACACAACTTACATGTGAGTACATTTTTGGAAGTGAAGGGTACCAATCAACAATGGCAATTCATTCCTTCACTGTTTGGAAATGACAAAGCTTTGAACAAAAGATTTGACCAAAACAGACAGAAGCTGGAAGAAGAGCTTATACTTAACTAGATTCCAACTCACTGTAAGTATTTTCAGTGGTTAGGTATAAGACATATCCACACTACGTACAAGTCCAATGCTTTTATACAGAAGATAAACTTTAAAAGGGACTACAAAAATATTATGCAAACAATTAAGACTCATTAGAATGAGATCATCTGCTGTTAAACATTTAGAAGTTCTTATGTAGTGTCCCTAATTAAAAGTAGCGCTCAAATTTTCCAAAAAGCAGCAAGATGCAGAAAGCTCAATAAGCATTACTATTCCTCCTTCCTACTCAAAACATTTGCCTATTAACCTAAAGAATAACAACTTCGAGAGGAAAAACTGGGTAGTATCTTCTTTTAAGCCAGTAAGTCTCAGTGAAGAGCTGTTAAGACAGCTACCTGAAAATTATAGATATTCTAACTGCCCCTCTAAAGTGTATAACTGTTCAGAATCATGAAGTATACATGACTTTTATTCATTCATGTCACAAATTAAATACCTTTGCTATTAATCATGCCAAGACATACAGCAGTGCAATAAAATTTATGCAAACAGGGGAAGTCTTTGAAATTCCCAAGTAAAAACTAGCTCAAAGTTTGAGACCTTTACAGCAGACAAGTTTATGATCACATACAAAGGTACATGTTTGAGTTACAAGAAGGAGCAAAGTATTTTGTCATTAAGAATGAATTCCATTACTAGCAATGAAAAAGTAAGATAGCATTGGAACTCTGTAAGTGAAATGGTTCATTACACCATGAACCATTTGCTGTAAACTTGGTTGATGAGTACATGTAAACTAGTATATCATTACCTCAAAAATGTATTTTCAGTTACATTTTAAAATATGGTCAACTATCTTCACCACCAAGAAACAACCTCCTTTTTAGGTGTCAGAAAGCACCATGATCAATTCCCTCAAGACTGGCTATAGTATATGTACACAGTGATTTGACACATGACCAGCCAACCACTTCGCAGAAGATGCCTCTCAACAACATGCTTCTTACATAACCCCAAATTACTGGTCTTTGTCCTGTTGGTGCAAAACACACACCTAAACATAGCTAGCCAAGCAGTTTATTCAGCAAATAACCAACTTGATGAAAAGCAGTGAACAAAATGGCTTCATTTACAAAGCAGTCTATTTCTTCATTTTCCCCATCTTTGTTTCCCTGCTTCTCTCTCATTACAAACACAGTAACCTCCCTTTGTCTGATGCACCCTCCACCACTCAGACCATAAACCCACTTACAGGCAATTCTGCTATCTGGTAGGGCTGAGCCTAGAAGCCAGCGCAGACAAAACTGCTTCTCAACATGACAGCCCTCAAGCCTACCAAGAGGTTCCGGAACACGCTGTCATTATAACCTCAGGAAGAACACTGCAGTTCTACTTACATAAGAATTCTGTGTATAGATCACTTACATACCCAACCCAACTGCCCACATGCAAAATGCTATCAGGCAAGAGAGTATTTATGACTGTCTCAGAAAGGAAGCTTCTATCAGCTGCATCAGTACTTCCTTTATTTAGTCATAAGTTTTACTTACTTTGCATATGTTCACCGAACTCATTATTAACTTTTAAAATTAATTCCCTTCCCTAATATGTGGCCTTTATCAGATTTTAATGTTATTTTTACTGCAATAAGCTAATACTGGTACTGTTATCTTCATGAGAAAACCTCGCTGTTGGGTTGTGCAAAGAAATTTTATGATGTGTATCCTATTCCTACCACAGTACTTTTTTTTTTAACCGGCAAACACAGCTATGAAGAGCTCAAAGAATGGACCAATGAATGGAAGTATTGCACAAGCTTCATTTTGGAGCAATCATTTCTTTACTCTCATTAAAAATACGCATTTTTTTTCTTTCAGCAAGTCTGTTTCATCAGGTAAATCAAGACACAAAGAAACAGGATAATGGAAAAAGCTTATAATATCAGTATAAGACCTTCAGTAAAAGTGTGATAACCCAAGTACTACTACTTCCCTTTCTCAAGGGCAGAGTGCCAAACAAGACTGATTCATGCATGACCCTAATGCAATGGAGGTTGACAGAGGGCTTAGAGCCATTTGAGTAGCTGCACCCCCAACACAATCCCATGAAGATCAAATCTTGGCACTATCATGCCCTTTTTCCATTAAAAAAAAAGAACTGGCAGAACAGTTCACAAAAAGAAACACCCTTGTTAGTCTAAATGGGCAATCATGCCCTACTCATTTAATTTCTCTCAAGCAGAGACAACTGGTACAATGCAAAGTAGTAAGTACGCAGATATCCAAATTCAGTTCCACTTATTGGCAAAACAAGTGCAGACTTTGAAACCTTATTGCATTGTTCTTCATTTTTTGTTGTTCTTCATTTTTACCACATTATGAGACGAACAGTGCTTTTTTTTAAAGCCTGTTTTAACTACTAAATTTTAGCATAGTATATGTATTTTAATCTTTGCCAGGAATTAGCAGTTTATGGTTAAAGATCTCTGAATTTTCAGAAAACAGCAACAATCAGAATGTAATCTAAAACTCTATTATGTCTGCTTTGATATTATGTAGCATCAAATACACCTTTATTCACAGAACAATGAGAAACACCATTGCAAACCACTCTGAATTTCCTGTTTGCTTTAATGCAGCTACAGTGATGACACACTCCAAATTTTTTAATGACAAAACTACCCAAGAATTCCAAGCAGAATACTCGTCTTTTGTCTTACAGAGTAGTACAGTATTTCAGAATAACATGCATAGTATTAGTTACTAACTGCATGATAATGTTCTGGAGACACGTTCCTGCCTATGATCTCCTAAAGAGACTCCTTGACATCAGCCCAGACAGAAAAGTTTATGCTTCACAGAGAGGTGCTACTGTTACACCAGCCACAGCAATGCAAACAGCCTTACTCACTCCCTACAGCCAATTCTAAGAACTCTCACTGACTTGAAAAGTTTACTCTTAAGTGAAACAACATTATTTCAAGTTCAGCGCTACTCTTACTAACCTTTGTAAAGCCATCTCAAAGATAAATCAGACCACAGTGACTGTACTGGACCAGGCTGGATGAAGCCTTGGGTGATCTGGTTTAGTTTGAGGTGTCCCTGCCCATGGCAGGGGGGTTGGAACTAGATGATCTTAAGGTTCTTTCCAGTCCTAACTATTCTATGATTCTATGATATTGTAACAAACAGTATCCATCCTCTTGGACCAGCAAAGCCTCCTTAATTTTAGCTCTGTAAAAAAAAACAACAAAAAAAAAAACCCCAAAAAACCAAAACCAAACCAAAAACAAAGGCCCAAGTTCTTCAAGATTTGTTTCCTCATGCATAAGTCAATTCAGACCAGTAAAATTACCTTGAAACAGAAATGTGAGGCCACCTACAGAATCCCTCTGTAATGCTATGATACCTCATGTCAGAGAGTTACCACCACTCTGTTCTTATGGAGGGACTACTCAAAGTGCCTGTCTCTCACATCTTTTAACAGAATCCAGCACAGGACAGCTACATACAGAAGAGCTCTTCCCTTTGAGTGGATCTATGGCCTGGCTCCAAATGGAATAGACAGAATGCGCAGCTGGAAGCATCTCAGCTACATGAGTTGGCAGGCCAAAAGAACTCTGCACAGAGGCCTATGAGCAAGTTAGTTCTCCCACAATACACTATGAATCAGCCCAAGACTATAAGGCACCCACAGAAATCCAAGCGTCGATCATCAGTGAAGCATTAGAATGCACATACCCACCTGGGCAGGGAATCTGTTTGGCTTTGCACAATGGATGCAAGCAGGTGGATTTGACAAACGTGGCATTCACAAGCACATTCTTCAGTCTAGACATTTCTTTGCTCTGTCCTATGCTTAAACTCAGTTAACTATATTACCACTATGTAAATCATGATTTTAAGACATAAGCATTACAATTTGGCCATTAGGAATGTTTTGGCTTCAGTGAACTCCAAGACAAACATGAGTGCAATGAACTTGGGAATAAGGAGTTATAGCTTTGTGAAAAAAATTACAAAATACACTTCTTTTTTTATTGGCGCTTAAGATCTTAACTAGGAATTCTGCTTCCAGAGTCAGCTAAGGAGGTTCTGAGCTACACAGCCACCAAAAATAAGTTTAAAATTATTTCTTAGTCCCCTTGGCAGTTTTGATCTTTGATATACATGTAACTGTGATTAATGCAGTGTCACTTCGCAAGCACTTCTAGATAAAGCTTTGAGGACCAAAATAAGACAGGATCTTTGACATAACTGCTAACAAAAACCTTGCAAGTGAGAATAATTAAATTAACCATTAGGACAGTTTTATGCTGTTCTTCCGGAAAGCTGTGGGAAGTAGGGGATTTTGTAGACACTAAACTGAGTAGATTTATCAGTTTAAGAGGGAAGGACAGTGAAGCAGGACTTCTCCACACTTCACCCAGTAGAGCCAAGCAGCAGTGGGTTAAAGCAAATATTTTACTTGACAGCAGTCAAGTATTAGGATGGCACTTTATTGTCAAAAAATATACCAAAGTCTCTTGCTAATAAAGTTGTGAGCCAATCTTCACTTGGTAAGGAAGTTTAATAAGGAAGATGTCACTTTAATTCACAGTAGTTACTTGTCCAAATAGTATAAACTATATAAAAACCAGCAAAATAATCTTGTAAGCAAAATTTCTGGTTAGTGAAAAAATGTTTTCCTTTCTTTCTTCCTTCCCCTCTGTTCCATTAGGGGTCTCTGTGAGGCCTGACATCAGCCAACAAAAAAGAACACTAATCTAAACTTAAGCCTGAAGGAAGTTCACTCCTAGTAACCCTCTGGCTGCTGATACATTTTGTATTTCTTTTAAGAGCACTAGAATTTGGAAGCAACTGACTGCTGTCACTTACACTAACAAACCTTAAGGGACTATGACTGGGAATAAGCATCCTATTCCTATGCTGTACTTGCGTCCTATATGACATTATTCAATATGCACACTTTTAAATCTCAGCCTCACTGAGATGCAAACAGCTAAAGTGCTACGGATCTGGTGATAAAGCTGATTTAAAGGAGGTTGTACATGGTCAAACCTGTTTGGAAATCTTCATACAACATCTGCTTATGGTAAATTCATCTCTGTACTACCCCCATTGTTTACACATGAACCAAACCCATTCCTTATCCCATTCCCCAGAGCCATATTTTCTCCATTTATTCATCTGTCTGACCTCTAAGCCTCCATAGCTCATCAGCTAGGGAGGGGGGCACTATTACCTGTATCTTTCCAAAAGACTATCCTCACCATTAGAGGTAATATAAACAACTGAAATGAAAGATTCTTCATTTTGGGGAAAAAAGGCAGTAACTGCTGTCAGCTAAATGTAACATTAACTGTACAGTTAGCTGTCAGCTAATTCTAACATGGCCACCTGCAATGAAAGACAAGAGCTTTACAACTGATCTGGTTACACAGGCCTACAAAGTTATTAATTTAAAGATAAAACACAAGTCACAGATATGTTAAGATACACTCTTAATACACTTATATAAAGGTCACTGCTTCATAAAGGGCACATTTCTGAAAGGTCAGAATGTTCCCATCCACATTGTGAAAAGACGGGAAATATGCATGAATACTAAGAGCTGTTGTTCACCCCCAAGCTCCCAATACTAGATGTAACCACAGCTGTAGCTGCCAGGGCTTCAACCATCAAAACAGGCTTTTAAACACACAAGACTTCAAGAATTTTAAAACAGGAAGTTTGGTGTCTTACACACTTTCATTTGACTAGAGTGAAATGCTACATATGTGCACAGCCTTTTCTGTATTATGAATTCAGTAAGTCTTTCTATACTGTGGATGAGAGCATGAGACAGGTGACCAGAGTCCATCCAGTGAACCAAGATCCTATCTTTCCCTATCAAGGCTTGCACATCAGCAAGAACACAAATTTGAATCGGTGATAAACTTGGCTAACAGTATTTGTTTGGGTTTTTTACCTTAGGTAGTCCCCTAGCCAACTAAAAGATGACTAAAAGCATTTAAACTGGCGGAGAACTACTTTGATACAAAGACTACAAGTATCTGAAATACAAAAAGCTTCAATTTTTAAGAGTGACAAAATATTGCAGTTCTTTAAATACTGGTTTTCTTAAAAAAAATGTTTCTACTAAATATCCAGAATTAATTGATCTTCGGAGTTTTCTACTAGTTACATAAAAGCCAATGTAAGGCCTTTATCTCACCACCTGAAAACCTCATTTTCCTCTATTAGTTTACAATACAGATATTCCACCATAACAAATTCTACCTAGGTCTCTATGCCAAGCAGTCAATCCTTTTTTCAATTTTGTCAGATATTTGTTTCTGAATTAATCGCATTAAAATCAAGTAAAGACAAGATACTGCAGCACAATCTTACCTCCTGGGCTGTATTTTCTTTGGGAAAATTACTCAAGTACCAGGAATTAAGGGTATAATTTAAACGGCTAATGCAGTCAGGCCTTCTGATTCCATGAAACCACTTCAAGCCATAGAAGAGCTTACTCAACACAAAAATTCCACAAATGTGTGCTCAGCTCTAATCACCAAAACACAGACACTTAAAGAAGTACACGGACCCTTATCACCTGCCCACTGCAGTGAGTCACAAACCCTGGTCCCCCCGAGGATCCTGGCCTACATTTCTGAATGAATGCCGCTTCCTTGTTTATGATGCAAAGACGCCTGACAATGATTTTATTTTTTTCAATATGGGGTAAGAAACAGGATCCCAACTTGACAAACACCACAAATGACGTTATGAAATCCACTATTACGCACACGAATAAAACTCATTTCCGTAAGGGAGAATTTGTGACCAATTCTCAAGGAGTCAGCCCCAGAAGAGTGCTGCGCTTCCCGCAGTGAGGAAGCTGCTTTGTGCGCCAGCGAGGCACTCAAACACACAGAAACACCCCCCGCGAAGCGCCCCTCGCCGAACTGCCCCAGCTGGCTGGCTCCGCGAGAGGGCAGGGGGCCCAACGCCAGCTGCCGGCCAGCCCAACCGACATGGGATAACGCCCCGCAGGACGAGGGCAGCACCGCGGCCCCGCCGCCGCCGTACCTGAGACGATAAGGCCGAGGGGGAAACGGCGGGTACCACCGGCGCCCTGCTCAGGGCCGGAGTGTGGAAAGCGGCCCCACGGCCAGTCACATGAACCGGTAACGCCGGCTCAAGCCGTTGGCTCCGCTCGGCCAGTCCGCAGCCGCCGGGCCCGTTGACACGCCGCGCGACGGGCGGCGTTTTGTTGTTGCGCAGCCCCCGCGACTGCCGCTGCTCCCTCCCCAGCGCAGCGCGACGCTCGGTGCTGCTTTACAGCAGTCCGCAAAGCGCAGCCGCGCCGGCTCACGCCCCTCCTTCCGACAGGCACCGCTCCCGGAGCAGCGCTCCCTGCCGGGCAGCAGCGGTACCACAGCGCGAGGCTCCCCCGAGCCCCAGGTGCTCAGTACGAGCCCGGTACGGAACCGGCGCCTGCAGCGCTGCCTGGCCGCAGGGTACAACGGCGGCTGCTGCTTCGCCTTGCCTTTAGATCTCGTACGAAAGCAGCAGTCTACCCGGAGGTGTCTTCCCCTCTCCCCGCGGTGCCAGACGCTGCTGAGCTATACTGACCATGCCGCTCCGCGGCACTGCCGCGCTGTGTCACATCACTGCGCGTCCTTGGCCACCGCCAAGCCTGCTGCTCCAGGGACTGCAGTCTTGCTGCACGGTACTGCCTTTCCCGGAGCTAACAACAGGAGCAGCGGCTAGGAAGTGCAGACAGCCCGCATTTACTGTCTTTAGAAACAGGGATTTAATTTGCATTTACTGCAGTAATGCATTTTCTGATTTAGGAACAGGTGAGCCTGCCCACTCTGACACACTACCAATGTCAGTAAATCTTGTACGGAACTTCTCCAGCGGATATATGTGCCTTCTGCACATCAACCAAGTCCCTCACCTCCCTAACAGCACAGTAAGCATCACAGCTTTGTGGAGTCTCTCAGTCTTTATTAACTTTGTAACTGCTCAAGTCTGCCAAAGGCCATGCTATCTTTGAGCCAGATAAGACTTTTCATCAATGTTAGTGTACACATTCAGAATAGTAAAAACTTAAAACACCGGATAGAAAAGGGTTGTATACTGTCAGTGACAAACAGATACATAAACCCAAGATTTAGGAACAGACAGTGCAGTCTGATCTTCCAGTAAATATCTTGCTGAGGCTGCACTGCCACCACAGTCAGCAGTACACAAGCCCTCTTGTTTTGGAGGAGCCAAACAACCTTCATGCATCATTATGAAAGAAGTGTTCATTGGGGAAAAAAAACGCATTTTGAGACTATTAATTGAATGAGTTTCTGAATAGGATTTCCTTAAAGCAAAAGTGGATGAAATAACTGAAATTATTTCTCAAACAGGGTAAAAAGGCTTTAAGGAAAGACTGTTTCAACAAATGCCTACCTCAAATAGAAATACCTTCAAAGGAACATACTTCTAAGGGCAGGAAAAAAGATTGCTACGCAAAGGAATAGCTGAATGTCAAAAAAAGTAGAAACAAAGTGCGAAATATGCTAGACTGCATAAATTATACAAAAAAAACCCACAAGTTTTTCAGCTTTATGTACAATATGAGAGCACAGAAAAAGTGAGACCCACATACAGTGAAGGCAGAAAACGATCACAGGTGATTTCCTGTGGTTCCAGAACCAAAATAATAATACAGTTCAGTTCTCAATAAAGAAAAAAATAGAGGTCATCCATCATTAATTTGTTACCTTTTCTACATCTTTGTTTGTTTTGGTTTGGTTTTGGTTGTTTATTTGTAGAATCAAGGAAATACAGTACCCCACATCCAGCCAGACAATGACATTGGACCACACTTGAAAAACAAACACTGATAGGGAAGAATGGGGATCAGTATAATGTTCAAAAGGAGCTAGAAACAGTTGGAAGAAGGTCCTATCATATTCAATAGAGATCACTAATGGCTTGACTGTGTAAGGAATTTTAGTATTTTTTGTTAATGACTGGAACCAAAGTTGGAGTAATTAAAATCTGCTGGGGGGGAAGGGGGAGGGGAGGAAAGATAAGACAATACATAGGAAGAACTGAACAACCCTGAAGACCAGACTAATTGGAGCAAGGTTAAAAAAAGTAGAGTGAAACATAAAGCATGTGCACTTAAACACAGACTAAAAGTTTGGGGATATATTGGGTATTTGTCAGTTAGAAGGATGAGAACTTCAATAAATTCTGTAATTAAGAAAATGACCAACAGCCAACATCATGATGTAAGCATTAATAAGCAAACATGTCTGTACAGTATTTTAGTCTAAATTTATTTTGGGGGAGAGGTTTCAATGCTATTGCAAAAATAATTTCTGATGTAGTCTTACAACTGCTTTATCCAGCTTTTTTAACATGTATCCAGAGAAGATGAACCTTAACAGGACACTCAAGGGCACACAGCATATATGCAAGGAAGCTAATGAAATCTGGCTGGATTACCTTAAGAAATGAGACAGGAGCATTTTCTGTAAGCTGATCAGAGGCTAATACTAATTAAAAAAACCCACATACGAACTAGTTATATATTTACCTACTCTCTTAATAATCGTTCTGAATGCCAAAGATGACAGAAAGGTCATTCTTGGCAGAGAAAATAGAGTCACTCTATGCTCACCTATTAAAAGACACACAGAGACCATCTCAAAAACAAAACACAAGGGGCTAAAGAGTGACTAGAAATTTCAGTTCACAAATTAAAAAGCAATGCAGGGTAAGTATAAATACTTAATTTTCTCACAGTGCCAGAGCGGCCACATAATCTGCAAATGCTTTAACTGTGCATCATATGATAGACCTTTCCTCCTTGGGTAAATTAAAATTAAAGGCAGAATTCATAGGATCGTTATTAGCTATGATTCCCTAAAGCCACTACAGCCTACCAGCTGACAGTGATCTAGTACACTGTGGGCCAGCTCACCCTTTAAGTAACACTTGATAGAAATTAGTTTGTCAATTATTGACTGGTTATTAACATAATTTTTAAAGAAAAGTGATGGAGAAATGAACTTCAAAGCCCAGAATTATTCACAATTACTTTGAAATTGTTTATTTAATTGCTTAACTTCCATCTATGTCCTTTGATACAGCTATTAAAAGTTACTGCTGCCATTACTTTAGGATCTCACAAAGACAGACAGTTGTCTTGAAAGTATTTTATGGATTTCTTGGACAAAACCAATTCTCCTTTTCACACTTGTTAGATACATAAAACCAGAAGGTTAACTTCATTCATTTAGATCACTAATGCAAATTTCAGAATAGCTGTCAGGTTATGGTGTCATCAACTCATACTGAACTCTTCAACTTCTAACTAGAGCAAACCAAAAAAACCACTTATACACATACCCCAGGGCCTGGCAGAACTAAAGACAGAGAAGAAGGTATCTTATCTAAGATAAGCTTTGATCTTAGATCAAAATATGCCAGCCACCAGGAGGCTGCACTTTACATTTTTGGCAAAAAGACAAACAACAAAGCAAACCCCTATCTGGGGTACCTTCAGCAGCTTGGCTTCATAGTTGGACACAGTTCTATGCAGAACTGCTGTATCAGTCTGCTTGCTCACAAATGAAAGTGAGGGACAGCTTTTTCCAGGTGCACACACCAGCTTCTGGAATGCAGCCCCACTGGGCACATGGCCAAGATGAAAGCTGCACACTTTCATGAAGACACGTCTTTGATCAGAGCTCTTTTAACTCCAAGCCTGGTAGTGTTCAGGACAGTAGGAACAGTATACACTGACAAATCTGCCTATACACAGGACTATCTATCTACTGTCACAAATACTGCTTCTGGAGTAGCTCAAAATCACTTGCAGCCAGGGTATTAGTCCAAGTGAAACAGCTCATCCTTGACATTTTCATGATCTGTAGTTGTACAGATTTAAAATTGACCATACTCAAGCATTTATCTAAATGTGAGTGTTAAGTCAATTTACAGTTACTAATACTAATCAGCTGTAAAGCCTCTCATGATAGTATGTTGTGAGGATAACACAGACAAAAGTATCACAAAAATGGGATTGATATTCAGATGACACAAATTGCTACAGCTCCAATCAATCCAGATCAAGATGTTATAGATGAAAACTAGAGAAATAGGGAAGAGATTAAAAATGCTGCAAGATTTGTATAACAAAAAATTGCTAGTAGGAAACAAGAAAAGACTAACGCATTCGCAGAGTTAAATAAAACTTGACAGCTGTCTATGCTATATGTTTTATGATGGTAAACATAGCAAATTTTCTAATGTGATTGATCTAAGATCTTTCAAAAGCTCTGGAAAATAACATGCACCCCTCAGGTAATTGTGTATCTTAAAGATACATGGAAGAACAAAATACCCTACATTACAGTATAACATAGATACAGAAATGACCCACTAGTCACTAGTCATTTAATTTCTTACTGTAAAGCCTCATAGAGATGTGAGAGGTTAGAAACAGCATTTTCGCAAGACATTACTTTCAGAAATTATACAAATCCCTGCTAAGGTCTCGAGCAGTTAGATATTCTAAGTGAGATATTTCAAGTATTTCTCACATAATTATAAAGATGTGGTATATGTAATTACTTAGAACTAACAAGTTTGTTGACAATATTTTTAATGGGTCTTTTTCTTATTAAAAAAAAGTATACCATCAATCTGTTAATAGAAAGATCACATGAGAAATTCCTTTATATTCTTTCAGCGCTTGTACAATAATGGGGCCAAAGATATTTCTGCATTTAAACAATGAATCATTAGCTAATTTTAGGGCAATTACATTTAAAACAAACAAAAACATCCTGCATTTAATGACCTGATTTTACACCAAGAAATTAAATTGCCAGTTCCTAGCACGTATATATATATTCAGTAGTAAAATAAAGGAAAATATTCATGTTTGATTTACAAGTAGATCCATGGTCTTCCACTTGCTGTTCTGTAGAACTGCAACAAGAGCTACTTAGAGATCAGAAACTCACTTCTGTAACCTTCTTCTCTCTTCTTCTGACTGATCATCATACAGTGTATCAATAATACATAAAAAACCCCTACATATTTGGAGTGCAAAAAGTTGGGGTTTTTTATAGAAATAATGCAAATTAGATTATCAGTGATCTTTAATCTTAAAATTTACCTATTGTCTGGCAGGTATGAAAAATGTCTCAAATTGTATTATTCACTTTTGCTTTGTCTTCAAAGCAGAGAAACAGTGCAGCAAACATAACAGCTAATAATGTTTACACATAAGCTTGGTGAGAGGTTTGAATACAGTCAGATTGATACCAGGAATTACTAAAACCAAAGTTTGGAATTGTAGTAACCAGACAAGGTAACATGAGAAATGGGACAAAACTCGGTGCCTTTCAAAGTAAAAAGGACTCTGCCTGTTGTTTTCAGTTAACCTAGCATCAACCCAATGTCACACTCTTCTTAAAGAAGGGTTTGGTTAGATCCCAAAAGGAAGACGAGTCATTGCATCATTTATTGCTGTAATAACTAGCTTTGATGCAGTCAGTACCCAAAGCAGAATCCAAAATACTGTGTTTGAAACTTAAATTTCTGAAGCAAACAAACAAAAGCCTAAAGTTGAAAGGAAAGCACACATTGAAAACGTGAGTTTTTAAACCACCAGTATGTTAAACAGAGAACAGAATACAGCTTTGCTGATAAAAAGATATGTCTCAGATGAGACAGTGTCCTGTTTAACTGTTGGTACTTTGGAGATGATATCCCAGCACCCTCAAGCCGTCCCCTTTCCTTAAACCAACATATCTCATAAGGGATATGGACAAATGCGTGGCTGTGCAAAAGAGGAGAAGACTGGAACAGGCTGTTCAGTGCTAGCTGAAGGCTTCAGCCAGGAGGCTTTCTCACAAGAAAAAAGGACAAAACTACTTCCCTATGTTTTAAAAACATTCACTGTCACTGCATTTTTACAGATCCCAACCATGTTAAAACTGCACAGATTATACCAACGGTATTATGCCATAAAAGAAGATGAAACAGCTAGTGTTTGGTCCTTCATTACATTTTACTGTGAGGCTGACAATAGGCTGGTCAGCACTGTTGAAACCAGGATAATTTTCTGTGCAGAGAAAAACAGAATGACAGAGCCTTAAATTAGATTCAAAATCTAAGGGCATTCATGACTTGTAAGAGTCTCACATATAAGGGACAAAAAAGAATTTACATGAGCACAATTATGGACTCCTGTCTTTGTTGTCATTTAAATATAAATATCTGGGCCAAACATTTTTCCTCCTTGGAAGTCTATTACGATTTCCTAATCAAACTTTACCACAAATTCCAGAAACTAATGGCATAAAACAAGGTTTTCAAAACAACTACAACTTTTTCAACAAGAGACTACAAAAGGACAAAGACAGTATTTTTCTTAAAAAAAAAAGGCAACCATACAATCAAACAGAAACCAGCAAACTTGAGTAAAATTCCTGAACAAATTAAAAGCATTTGTATATATGTGGAAAATAACAAAGTGACAAACAACAACCAGCATCATTTGCTCCTGACAATCTATCAGAACAACCTAATTCCCATTTATGGTTCTACAGGTATGAATAAACCGAAAATCTTCACTTCAGGAGGATATGCTTTTAAACCCACATCTGAACAGGCTGAGAGATACTACAATGTGCAGAACTCAAGACAAGAGTCTGAAATCACTGCGGAGGGCGAGGTGGGAGGAGAAAATTCTATAAATGCTAGTTCAAAGTTCTGCACTTAGCAAGAAATAACCAATTGCCCAGAAAAGAGATACTGCAATAAACTTGCTGGAAAGAAAACAATTGGTAGAGCAGATCACAAGCAGAATATGTCAACGAGTTTGTAAAGTTGAGAAAGGCATATGTACTACTGAGATACATAATCAGAAGTTTGGTCACCAAGCTAACTTTCAGAAGGTATGGAAAGACTGGACAGGAGCTAGAGGGGTGCAAGAACAAAAGGTCATGTTTCAGAACTCTGATATAAAACAGGAAATAATCCATGCTTTGAATAAAAATAAAATAGCCTGAGCAAAAATATAGTAATAACCTTAGCTTGTGCAAAAGGACGCTGCAAAAATAAAGGGAACACTGTCATAGAATAGAATCATAGAATAGTTTGGGTTGGAAAGGACCATAAGATCATCTAGTTCCAACCCCCCTGCCATGGGCAGGAACACCTCACACTAAACCATGCCATCCCAAGGTCCAACCTGGCCTTGAACACTGCCAGGGATGGAGCATTTACAACTTCCCTGGGCAACCCATTCCAGTGCCTCACCACCCTAACAGTAAAGAACGTCTTCCTCGTATCTAATCTAAACTTTCCCTGTTTAAGTTTTAACCTGTTATCCCTCGTCCTATCACTACAGTCCCTAATGAAGAGTCCCTCCCTGCAACCCTATAGCCTCCCTTCAGATACTGGAAGGCTGCTCTGAGGTCTCCATGCAGCCTTCGCTCCTCCAGGCTGAACAGCCTCAATTTTCTCATCCGGTCCTTCATAGTCACTTTGAACAAGTAGGTTAAAACAAAAGGGATTTAATCTAAACATTCAAACCTGAGAAATGAGTGGAATCTGTGTTTAAGACTTTAAGACCACTTTAGGTAAGTATTAGTCAAGGTTGTTTTCATAATCCTGCCTTGAGGCAAGAGGATGACCAAGAACACATTTTAAGGTCACTTTTGGCTCTGTTGCCTGTTTTCTTATTTGGGAGGTGGGTTAGGTGTACAGCTGTAACATCTGAATTACATCAACCAGCAAACAGTAAGGTTCAGGTAAGTCAAGCAAACCCCATAAAACAGTGCAAGCACTGTGTTTGTTAGCCATCTTCTTTCCAGGAAGTGGACACATTAAACTTGTCCTCACCAATACTAGAACCTAACGCATGGGTTTTGTGTGTATTTGTCCAACAGTTTACCACATTAACAGTGACTGTCCTGATTGAGACTTTGTTGCACTGATAAATTCAATATAATATGTAAATGAAACACATTTAAGACTTTTTCATGCATTGTTCAAATGTTATACAATCACAAAACCTTTTTTCCATGGTCTAATTTTAAGCTACAGAGATGATTTACTAACCTCAAAAGTCAAATCTAGTGTGTATGATGTTAATACAAATGTTACTGCAGCAGATAGCATAGAATTTATTTACAATTGTTCTTTTCATAAAACCTTGGTACCAAGTGCAACAGCAGCATTATATACTTACAACATAGATGCAATTATTAGTCCAAACTGTGTTTTATACTTTTGTGTGTTCTTAACTTTTAAGTATATGAATACTAGTCTTCGTTAACTGACAACTAGCTAAGCAAAGTATTATTTAAATACTGCAAATGCATTTTGAAAAGAAAGAAGAAGGCAGTGTTTGAAATCTTTTAGGATTCAGGACTTTATTTGCACAAAAGATTATTTAACCAAATTTCATTAAGTAAAAAAAAAAACACCTTTACTTTTCCATTTTTATCAATATGCAATTTCTGAATGAGCAGGCAAGGCAAGGACTGTTGCAACTTAAACTGATTTAGACATACTTAAGTTCACAGATTTGTCTCATTTCCAGATTTAATAGCAGCTGTTAACATCTAATATCAATAAAATAACTTCAAATGCTCCCTACAGAAAGTGAATGAAATAGTTTCATTACCTATTCCGAATGCAGCATAATAAATCATAACAAAAAATACTTTATTTGTTAACAAAACATTAGTATTGTACTTCTATAATACTTCCAATAAAAACTGTTATGCTTGTAGATCTACTTCTCCCTACGTTGTTCATCCTCTGACCTTCAAAAACCACTAGTGCTACTGATTAAAGAAACTACTATTTCACCTGAGTAAAAGCGAGAAACCCAGCATCCATTATTTAAGCATATTTACTAAACCCTGAGAAGTCAGTGGCCAGAGCAAGCAAGAAGGTACAACCCAACTTGTTAATGGAAACGCAGGAACACCTGTACACATTTTGCGGTTATATCAAAGAATTAACCTGACACGAGTTCAATGAACGCCTCGCTATAAGAGCCTGCAAACCTTCCACATCCCATGGCAAAGAGGAACCCGGCAGCAGGATCCTCCGCACCGGTACCCCGAGCTCCACAGAGCAGCCTCACGGTGTTCGCACTTAAACTCACACGCACATGCAATCACCGCACGCTGGTTATCTGGTAATTTTTACTGAACAACTCAGCAGCTGCATGAAGTCTTCAACCAGAAGCTCTCAAGAGAAACGAGAGAACCACAAGCCCAAACAATCGCGGTGAGAGAGTGCTTCTACGGGCCGGTCCCAGCCAGGGAGCCGACGGCACCTCCCCACCTTAGCGCAGGCCCACAGCCCAACGCCTCCCGCCAGGCCAAGCCCCGCGCATCCCGCACCGCCCCGGGGCACCTCATGGCTCTCGGCGCCGCTCCCTGTAGAACCAAGAGCCCAGCCCCTGGCGGCACCAGGCGTGCACAGCCCGTCCTTCCTGGGCGGGCTCCGCGGGCCGCAGCACAGCCCGGCACCCCCCGCCCAGCCCGCCCGCCGCCAACCTCTCGCGGGGAGGTCTCGGCTTCAGGTGAGTCGCAGCGCGCCTGCGCTGCGCCTCCAGGTCCGCCGCGGCCTCCATCCGGGTACTCCTCGGCCCGGCCGGGCGGGGGGGAGTTTCATTGTGCGTGCAGCTGCCGCGCTCAGTCGCTCTAAAATGGCCGCCGCCGCCTCGTCTCCCGCCGCTGCGGGGGCTCCCGCGGCACCTGCTGCTCTGGCGTCGGTGGCGTTGCACCCGACCGAGAGCAAGAAGATCACCGACTTGCGGGTAATTGACCTCAAATCGGAACTGAAACGGCGCAACCTGGACATCACTGGGGTGAAGACCGTGCTCATCTCTCGGCTCAAGCAGGTGAGAGGCCGGTGCAGGCCGCGGGGACCGACCCTCCCCTGCTCTGCCTTGTCCTGCACTGCCCTACCCGACCTGCCGAGGGGCCCGGCCCGCCACTGCTGGCTCCCCAGCTCTGGGGGCGGGGCCCTCACCGCCCCGCCGGCTGCCCCCGGTGTGGGGGGCGGACCCTGTCCCTGTGCTGCCTCCGATGTAGTGGTGAGGGTCTGCCGTGACCGAGCAGCCTGGCGGCTCTGCGTGGCCCCAGCAGGGTGGCACGCCCCTCTCAGCCGCCGAGGTAGTGGGCGGTGGCCGGGTAGGGCTCGGTGTCCCAGCTGGTGGAGCTCTCCCCTCGGCCTTGTCCCTGGGCGTCTGAACTCGTTGGGCGGCTGCTGTGGCGAGCCCTGGGGCTGGCTGTTGCTGTAGGGTTTCTGAGCTTCCCTCCCTCTTGTTTTCGTGCTGCCCTTCATGTTATCGTGGATGTCGTACTAGCCTTCTAGTGTTGTGTTTCCAAAGAGAAATGTGCAGATCCTTGATAAGCTGTGCTTTGAACATGCCATTTTAACAGCTTAAACTCTTGCTATTATCATTAGCGTTCCCTCCCTCACTCTAAATGAAAGGTTTAACCCAAAGTGTTATCTAAAATACTTTTTAGGTGGAAAAAAAGTAATTGTTTGTCTCACTGACTTCTTCTGAAATCGAATTGTCTGGAGTCCCACTGAAATCCATTAAAAATTGAATTTTTGTTTTTGGTCTTATTTAGGCTATTGAAGAGGAAGGAGGAGATCCAGATAATATTGAAATAACTGTTTCAGCTGACACGCCCACCAAGAAGCCAACTAAAAGCAAAGGTTATGATCTTTGGATTTATTACATTCTTAACAGGTTTTTTGTGGCATATGTTACCTTAAAGAAGGAGTGTGGAACTGTGGCCTGTAGTTTAGATACAGTTGTGACTTTACTGCTCATGATTTCTGTCATCTGAGACATCTCTTGCATTACTTATCTGGTTTTAGTCATTGTATATAGCCAATATATAGGAATGCCGGGTAGACATAGATAATGGGTAGGTTAAGAAATGTGTTATGAGGTAGCAGCTGTGCTGCCTGCAGATCTTGTGGGCTTGTGCTGTGTGTGCTGAGGTTGTGTAGGTGATCTGTGAGGTTTTTGGAATATGTTGTGTTCACTCCTGAGCATGGAGTGTCACAGGTGCAGAGTGGGTATAAGAACTGCTGTGTGGCTCTGGGAACAGGGATAGGTATCCCTGTTGTCTTCGAGTGTCTGTATAACAGCAGAGGGAGAGCTAAGAGGTTGTTAAGCCATGAGAAGGTGTTGGATGTAGGCTAGTGATGGGTATAAAATAATATGTGATAGGGGCTCACTACCTGAAGGGTCAAGTTCTGGTGCCCTCAACATAAAAAGGACATGGAACTGTTGGAACAAGTCCAGAGGAGGGCCACGAGGATTGTCAGGGGACTGGAGCACCTCCCATATGAAGACAGGCTGAGAAGGTTGGGGCTGTTCAGCCTGGAGAAGAGAAGGCTACATGGAGACCTCATAGCAGCCTTCCAGTATCTGAAGGGGGCCTATAGGGTTGCTAGGGAGGGACTCTTCATTAGGGACTGTAGTGATAGGACAAGGGGTAACAGGTTAAAACTTAAACAGGGGAAGTTTTGGTGGGTTATAAGGAGGAAGTTCTTTACTGTAAGGGTGGTGAGGCACTGGAATGGGTTGCCCAGGGAAGTTGTGAATGCTCCATCCCTGGCAGTGTTCAAGGCCGGGTTGGACAAAGCCTTGAGTGATATGGTTTAGTGTGAGGTGTTCCTGCCCATGGCAGGGGGGCTGGAACTAGATGATCTTATGGTCCTTTCCAGCCCTAGCTATTCTATGATTCTATGACTGTATTTGGGTTAATTAGCATACTTTTTACTGAAGACAGGATTTGTAAATAGGAATTTCCTGAATGGGCTCTGAAGGCTCACTCTGAAATGTCTAAGGAAGAGATTTTAGTTTTCTTGTTGTGAAAAATAATTATTTAGATTCTGTACAGGTTTGTTTGGCAGAGATTGTTGCCTCTGTTTTCTTTTGCATACATATTTATTACAGTATTTAATAATGTTTTCTCAGCTTAAATTCTGTGGGATATTAGTTTGGGTTTTTGTTTCTGTTGCTCTGACAGCATTCATAATAAAGTAATACTGGGAAATGTCTGGTTTGTGCATAGCATTCCTCATGGAAGGTACATGCTAGGAATGTTCGTGTGATATAGACACCTGCTTTGGAAATGATTGATACTATACCAGTCACTTAACTGAGGCTGAGTTTTGTGGTGGAAATGATTATTCATGCTTTTGTCTGGTGCTGTGAATGGGGAAACAAGTAATAAATTCTGTTTAGAAAGTTTGAATAACTTATCTATACTTTTGACATAGTAGAAAAGTAAAAGGGAATAAAACTGTTTCACAATGTGGTTTCATTTTCTTCTGCAATATTACTTTATTCTCTACTCTGGAAAAGTAATTGATGCTTAAGAAAACTACTTGGAAGCTAAATAAGGAAAGGCTTCTACAATTTTTCATGTAGAGATTTAAATGGATACTTGCTCTCCTGTAATGAATGCTTACCTTGTGCTTTTCATCCTCCTGTTCTCCAAACTAGTATCTCCATGTGCATAATGTTCTTGAGCCAGCTTCTTGTTTAATTTTGCTGCTGCAGAGGTTGCTGCTGCCTGAGGCAGGGTTCAGTAACTGTTCCCTGCCACCTCTTCTGTGGAATTTTAAGATGTATGTGTACCATGTACGTTCTTGGTAAACTTCAAAGTAAAATATGACCTTCATGAAGTTCTTATCTGCCCACTTTGCAAGTTCAAAAGTTTTTCCTCATTACTTTTTGGATTATAAAAGTCTTGTGAGCAAATATTGTGCCAAAAATAAGAAGGTTCATGTTGTATTAATCTTCACGTGTTGAACAAGGAAAAACTTTGTAATTTGTCTGGGGAAAATCTTTTTTATCTTAATTGGTTTACTTATAAATGTAAGAAAGAATATATATTCTTTCTTCTTAACTGTTGCTTTTATGTGTTAGCTACAGATTCTGATTTTATCTCCCTTTCTGATGTTTTCTACTGAAATATGTTATGAGTAACCAGAAAGTATGCCTCAAAGCTTGTAAATCTGGCACTTCAAAAAAATCCATTCCCTAATGTGTCGCTAGGAAAGTTTCAAACGCTTGTGGGAGATGTATGCCCATCACTTGAATCCAGTAGGACTGAATTTTCATTTAACTGTCTTGATCCCTTTGTGCTTATACATGTTCTTCATTATGCATAGTTTTGCCTCACTTACTGATTTTGCTGACAGATTGCTCTAGGCCTTCTGCTAGTGCTTTCTTCCTCCCTGCCCCACAGCTTCAGCCTAGTGCTAATAGATCTTTAATTATTTCCTGGTGTCCAGGCACTGCTAGTTCTATAGTATTTTTTCCTGATGCTGCTATACAAAGGAGGGTAGAAATATCATATAGCAATTTATGAAGAAAATATAGCCTCAGAAAAAGCCAGGAAGTAGGAATGATGACTAAACCTCCTCACAGCAGGCAGAGGGTAATAGGAGAGACAGGTGAAGAAGGAGGTTTCCCTTCTAAAAAATTGTGAACTGTGTCAGATGGTATAGATTTTAGACTGAATGTCTTCTGTAGCCAGTTTTACTGCAACTCTTAAGGTCTGTGGAAAAAGTGAGATGTCTAATTCCCTAGCATTGTCTGTTAGAAACACTTGATCTGCAGTGTTGATGCAGGCTGAACTAGAGGGGGAATAGTGTGTGCAGGGGTGTGTGATGCATTTGTTTTCTCTTGTTGATTTTTTGTATGTGTATGGACATATATGGAGAGGAGTAGTGTCGTGGTTTAAACCAAGTCCGCACAGCTTGTTACCTCACTCCCCCCCTTGCTCCCCCAACTCCCGGAGAGTTAGGAAGGAGAATCCAAAGAATGTAGCTCCCATGGGTTGAGATAAGAACAGTTTAATAACTAAGGTATAACACAAATCACTACTGCTACTACTACTACAAATAATAATGATAAAACAAATAACAAGTGAAGAGAATACAACATCTCACCAGCCACCGACCCATAACTCACCCGACCAAGCACCGACTGATACCTCCACCAATCCCCAGGTCCCAGCCGTTCCGGATAACTCTCGGTTACATCCTGGGTATGACGTGCTATGGTATGGAATACCTCTTTGGCTGGCCTGGGTCAGGTGTCCTGTCTCTCCTTCCTAGCAGAGTATGAGGCTCAGAAAGTCCTTGGACAAACCAAATATTTGAGCAGTAACTCAAAACATACATGCTATCACAACATTCCCAGCTCGAAAGTCAAAACACAGCACTGCACCAGCTACCAAGAAGGAGAAAAAAATGACTGCTACTGCTGAACCCAGGACAAGTAGGAATAAGTGGAATTTACTTTCATAGAACAAGATCTTGTAATGGCCTGATAAGTTGATCTGTCAGCTGAGTATATACTGCAGCTTTTTACTGGACTGTGACAAGCTTCTGACAGTGATGATACAAAGCCAACTTCATATGAGATAGGAAAGAAATATCTTTAAAACACTGAATAGAATAATAAGACCTTGACTGAACTGGTTTGAATGTAGAACTTCTTTAAAAAGCAGCTTTCCAGTGTCCCATACAAAGTTCCACAGCATAAGATACTGTATGAAAAAGGAGCCATATTTAGAATGGGTTGTTTACTGACTTGCCCAAAATTGATATAACACAGAGGGAGCCATGTGGATCTTCATCAGGAAAGTAGACTTTGCATCATGGCTTAAAGAATGTTTGCAGAAGGATTCTGTAATCCAACAAGAATCTTGATTGATCCTGTATGCAAAGTTTGTCAAAATACAGCACTTTCCCCAGAAGCTAATTTAATTAAATATTTGGGGTAAAGAAGAACTGCAGAACAGCTGATCAGAAAAGCTATGGAGGTGGGATCAGTTGGTTTTGCCAATTAAAGTTAAAAAGCTTAAAGATGGAATGAATACCAAGTGCTCCAAGTGTTCCAAGTGCCTCAGCTATGCCTTTCCACACTGGAATTTAGTAGCTATGGACAAATTTATCTGTTTGTGAAAAGAGTTTTTGGGAAAAGATGTTCTTTTCAAATCTGAGCATTCTGCTGCTTCTTCTGATAATCCAGAGAAAGTTACTTCTAGTATGAAGTATTTTCCAAATGTTTCCGATGTGACCCTTCCTTTGAACTATTTGCAGTCAAAAATACTGTGGCATATGATACATCTTGACTTAGTGATTGAAAGTTCCTTTTCTGCCAAGTTTCGGAATTAGTGTGAGTGAGGAACAGATTCTAGGCTAATGAATTTTAACCTTAGAGAATTAATGTGAGCAGAGATGTTTATTTGCAGCTTTTCAACTTTCTAAGGCCAGTCAGATAACTATTACTCATGTCTTAAGTACCCCTCTAGTTTCTGACTGAATTTCCGATTTGACAGTGCTGTTAGATCAAATGCTATAACCAACAGGTTTTGACTTCTTTATTAAAACTATTGAGTTACTTAAAAACAAAACTAAGTTGTATACTGTTGGCCTTCAAAAGGTCTTCCTTTCTAAAACCCGTGAGTAAGAGCAGTATCCTGCATATAATGGAGAAGAATTAAATGTTCTTGTTCCTCTATGATACTGTTTAAGAATACAGAAGTATAACAGGATAATTTGCTTTCATTAATATTGTGGCAAATGATACTATTCAAATTGCAGCAGACCTCTTAACTAAATAATGCTATAAAGAGTTTATTCCATTGTAGAGGTTTTCTTTCCCCTTCTTCCTTTTTGCCTCCTGTCCCACGTTTTTGATGAATCTTTGGCATCAGCTACAACAGAAGCCTGTTGGGTCTCCAAAAGAAGTACCAGAAGAAATGCAAACACTGATTCTTCCAAGATTTTATGATAAGTGTGTCAATCTACTTCTGCCAATATCTAGTTTAAGACTTTTCCAGAATACTTCTGTAATTCTGTGTAAGCTTGAATTTCTCATGTAGAAAACCATTAATAGGTAGAGCAAGCTTATGCAACTTTAAGGCCTGTAAATGAGAGAAAAGCTAAACCTGTATAGTTTTAAACCAGCATTTTAAAGATGTTCTACATCTCATAATGAGAATATTTGTTCTCTATTTAAGTAGTGGGTTGCAATTTTATGATATGTAGCCATTGCCAGAAAAGGGAGTAAGCATGGCTTATAAAGGAGTGCCATCATTCCATGCTAAATTAATATCCGTGGTGCTAGGCACCCAGTTTTGTGGTTAGTGCTGCTTACACCACTGGCATTTTCAATAGCCATTGCATGGATAAATCTGTACAGAAATTTTATCATATATTGATAACTGCTTTACCTGTCAGACAACTGCTGTCTGCAGAAGGTCTAGCTGTTCTGACTGTGATCATTAACATACCCTTTAATTCCAGTTACTTTCCCCAAAGTGATAGCAATCTTGCATAAGGTCGCTGAAAGGTGTTTGCTGCAATCTGATTCTAATCCTGTGAAACTGAGACAAGTGTACCTTCAGTAGCCTGCTGTGGATGAGTGTCAGTGTGGAAGAGTTTTGAATATCTGGGACTCTGAAAGTTGTGAATTTTTATGGATGCTGGCTTTTTGGGGTGTTAGCATGCCAAGTTCTGAAAACTATTTGTATCAGAACCTTGAAGTGCTGCTTTTGAGCAGATTGGCTGACCAGATCAGGGTGACCCAAGACACAGAACTGAGGGGGGAAAAACAAATTTCCTACCATTCTGTGGAATGGTGCTGGAAGGTGAAGGTAGTTGTTCAGGTCTCCTTATTTGTACCAAGTACTCTGGTACTTGGAGTAGATGAAACTCGGTGCAAAGAAAGACAGCAAGACTGAAGAAAGGCTAATGAAAACATGTTTTCATGTTTGGCCTAATCTAACAGCAAACAAAATATATGGACAGCTTCATTACTGAAAGGAACAACTTCTTGATGAGTACATGTCAATAAAATGCATTTCTCTAGCTGCTACTGCAGAATAATGGAATTAATTTGAGGTAGATATGTTTTTTACTTTTAATTCCCTAATAAAGTCTAGGTTCTAGTTCACCTGTGAGACTTCCTCAGGCAAAATGACTGAATTTAAATAGTGTTCATGATAGTATATGCCAGATAGTTGCTAAATATGTCTAGCATCTTATGTGTGGTTTTGGCTGTCTCTCTGCTCAGCTAGATATGGGATGCAGGTTTAACAAACTCGAAAACTGGAATGTGAGAGGGGCAAAACAGAAAACACTTGAATGTGTGTAGAAATCCTTGCTGTTTCTCACTGGGTTTTTAATTTACATTGAAGACACATGTTGCTGTACATTCTACCACAGAGTGTTGAAATAGTAATACAAGATTTGGGTTAGTCTTGTTTTCAGACATCAGCTGTGATGCATATCAAAAATTCTTTCCAGTGTAAGCGCATACTTCTTTTTGAGGAAAGGTGGCTTTCCTAAGTATACCTGTGTTGCTGGCTTTCTGCACTTAAGTCTTGCAAATGTATTGCATTACAAATATAAAACAGGAATGTTTTTGTTTGTTTTAAATGAATTAAAATCAGGGACAAGATCTCTTTATGTATTTGGATCTGAATGCTTAGATCTCATGTTTTGCAATCATAGAAATAACTGCTGCCATATGTCTTTTCCTAGGGACTAGTGTGTGTCTAAAACTCAAAACAATATGCTGCATATAGGAGTAGTGTCAGTGTGCCATCTTTCAGTGAAATGAGTAAATCCAATTAGAATCTAAGTAAAACCAAAACAGTAGTCTCTTCTTTCCCTGTAGTTGAGCAGTTCCCAGCTTTGAAATACAGCTTAAGAACTCTGTATGAAAGACTATGAAAAATAGCTGCTGACAAAATTGACTGTTCCAGGTGGTAGAAATCTCCGTCTGTGTCAAACTTTGGCTGATGTTTTGCTTTTCTACTCCTTATGAACATCTATAGGATTGATTTAGCCATTCGTTAGAGGATGACAGGATCGTAGAATCACAGAATGGTTTGGGTTGGAAGTGACCTTGAAGATAGAATCATAGAATAGTTAGGGTTGGAAAGGACCCTAAGATCACCTAGTTCCAACCCCAGTGCCATATGGTCAGGGACACCTTCAAATAGACCAGATAGCTCAAGGCTCTGAGCAACCTGTGCTGGTGTCTCACCACCATCATGGTGAAGAATTTTCCTCGTGTCTAATCTGAATCTCCCCTCTGTCAGTTTAAAGCCATTCCTCCTTCTCCTGCCACCACATGCACATGTAGGAGTCCCTCTCCAGGTTTCTTGTAGGCCCCTTTAGGCACTGGAAGCTGCTCTTGCTTTAAGGTGTCCTCAGAGCCTTCTCCAGGTTGAACAAGCCCAGCTCTCTCAGCCTGTCTTCAGAGCACAGCTGCTCCAACCCTCGCAGCATCTCCATGCCCTCCTCTGGACTCACTCGAGCAGGTCCACATCCCTCTTATATTGGGGGTGCCAGAGCTGAGAATGGGAAAAGATGTGATGTCAAAAAATAAAGCATTAAGTGGTGATCATGACTGCCATCTCATTTGCATCTGAAATTGACATGAGTTTCAGTGAGATGGTAAAGTCATGTCCTAACAACTGCTTTTGTGCCTTGAGTTACTGAAAACCATCACATAGACTAATCTTCGATAGAATGAATCAGAGAGAGAATGCTCTACAAAGGGGGTGTGTGTGGAGATATTTGTATCTAGTGTTCTTTGGCCTTGTTTTTACTTAAGATTAAGGAAATACAATGGGTTTCAAAGGGAACTGTGTCTAGTTCTGATCTCCACAGAGGCATCTTTATTAGAGAAGAGTGCATGTCCTGGAAGAACTGAATTCTTTGATGATACATTCATTGGTACAATAAAGAACATATAGAAAACACAAGTGCTTTACCTGACTCAGTTCTTCTGCTTATAGTTCCCTCTAGTGATGAAAAGCACTGAAAAAGGTGGCTTGGAGGGTCTCATAGTTGCCATACTTGTGGATAGTCAAAGACATAGCTAGATAAAACGTGAACCATCTGATCATACTTGGAACTTGGCTCTACTTTCAGCAGGAGGTTAGGTGGACTAGCTGACCTTCAGAGGACCCTTCTAACCCAAACTGCTCAGTGATGCTAGTTATGCTAGAAGGCAAGGGCTTTCCAATGTCTGAAGTCATAATGTCTCGATAACTCCAGTAATTGTAGAAACACAGTTTGATGTTCTCCTGAATTCCATTATCAATCAAAATAGAAGGATTGGTGTTAAAATCTCTAACTTGGATGTAACTGCTTGTATATGCAGCAGCATTGATTGTTCATACTTGCTCAGCTCACATTTTTTTCTGCTGACCTTAGAAATATTCAATCTGGGAAGGATCATCTTGATAGTGAACAGTTCAGATAAGCTAAGGCCCAACACAATATTCAGTATTGAAATATTTAGTATATTTTCAGTATTGAAAGAAAGTGTTGTATATGAAGTAGCTCTAGTAATTAGTATATCTTGTCATTCCAGGTAAAAAGCATGAAGCTGATGAATTAACTGGTGATGTGTCAGTTGAAGATGATTCTTTTGTCAAGGTAATAAAAGTATGTAATTTTTTCTTTTCTGAGTTTGTTTAAGCTTAATGTTTGGCTTTATTTACCAAAATAAGCTTCCACTTGCTTTGTGCTAATTTATGTGGAAATTTGAAGCTTTGTTTTTACTGTGTTCACAGCTGTTGTGCCTAAGGGTGTGAAGGTGTGTGTTTTTTTTTTTTAAACATGCTATGAATTTTTATTATGGATGTGTTACAGCATTTTGCAGAAACAGTGATTCCACCCATTAATTTCTCAGTATATAAATAACACCCTTGTAATGTCAAATAATTGTTTTTCACACCAAAAGGAAAGTGAATTGGAGACTCAAGATGCAAGTGATCTAGATGGAAATGATGAATTAAAGGACTTTAAAGAATATGTTGAAGATGAGAGCTTGAATTCAAAAGAACTGACATCTGCAGAAAAGAAAATATACAGGGAGCCAGAGCCAGCAGAGACAACAGAAGAGACAGAAAAGGATTCTGTGAGTCAGGTACTTTGTTACATTTTACATGTATTTTTATTCGCAAAATGTACCTTTTCCCAAGTGCATTTGTATTCCTGGGAAGTCAGAACTAGGGGTTTTTTCTTTTAGTTTGTCTTGCCTATCTGTAAAGGATAATTTAGTACTTTTTTTCTTCCTGTTCTCCTTGACTTGTGTTTGAATAGTCCTGAAACAGATGTGGCATGGGTTGACTGATAAAGTACTACGGCAGTCCATGCAGCATTCCTGAGTGGGCTTTTTCCCTGATACTAGTGGTGACATACATAATCTGATCACTGAACTGAAAGATACAAGTAATGAGAACTGCTCATTGATGTTCACCTTACTGAGTGTGATTCCACTTAACTAAAATGTTTTTTGAGTTAAATGAATTTCTTGACTCTCTGAATGTTTTAAGTGTTTTACAAACACTTTGCTGAGCAAGTCCTTTTTATGTTCTCATAGGAAAATGAAGGTCAAGACGTGGAAGATTACACTTTTCCAGCTGTCCGTGTAAGTTCCAAATAATTTCTGTTTTTCATGTCTGTTTAGTTGGAAAAGATCACTGTAGACTGGCTTTTTGTTCCAGCATGCATCCTAGAGTCAAATGATGTAGTACAATACAGGTAAACAGTATAGGAAGCTTTTATTCATATTTTTTATAATGCAGATAATAGTGATTTCTAAATAAGATGTCCTATTTAAGTGCAAATTCCTGTCTACAATTTGGGCATATTTAGTGCATAGACTTAGAAAGGAGTATGTTTCAAACCCTCTTAAAAACACTTCAGAAGGCTATGTCAAATGCTAACGTAGCATATACGCCTAAACTCCTGTTTTAATGTAGAAATCTGCCTTTAGAGAATGGGATGGGGGAGGAAGGATTGGGTTTGCGTGGTGGTGGTGTTAATACATCTGTAACATCTTCAAGTTCAGAAATTCTTTCTAAGTTGCATGGAATTAATGTCTGAAAATGACATCTACAGCATGCCTTGGTCTGCAAGGCTAATGATAAATAAGTAAATACCTTTTAAGATCTTGTTTTCATTTTCATGTACTTAGTGGAGGAAGTCTACCTAGTTTCTGTCTTCTGTCCTAAGATTTTTAAACCTAATGATGGATTGCTTGCATTGAAAATAGTAATTAGACAGCCATTCTGAAGGCTTTAGAAAGATATGGAACAGTTTAGAAATGTCCCATTGAGCTAAGGGGAAGAAAATAGCTGTGTGTTTCAGTTATAAACTGCAAGTGTTGCAGATGCACACCAGTGAAATTTTGTACAAATTTTCAGTGATTTGACAAGGGAGAGCTGCACAGGCTTGGTTTCCAGACCATTTTTTCTTTGGAAACAGTTTGGGGTTCATTAATTCACCTTCAAAGGATAGAAATTCTGTGGAAACTACAAACTGTTCTGCTTAAAGTTTTAAAGTAGGAGCTGTTTAGTCTTGACTTTCTTTTTTTACAGGATGGTGAAGATGAAGAAAATGAGAAAGGTATGTTTAAAGTTTAATAGAGTTCAGAGGTCTTAGTCTGGTAGAGCAGGCAACTTTCTCTTGTAATATTCAATCTCTTTCTTAATACTAGGCTTGTCTCCAGTATTAAGTATCAGTTGTCTCCTTATTAAGCCCAGCACCTGGAATCATTGCAGTCAGTGGGTTTATTTCACTCCTAAGAATTATTTTACTCTTAAAGAGTTGATTACAGTACTTATCAGTTACTGTGGTGGATGTATAATATAGCTGTAATACTATGATTCTTAATGAAAAAAACATAGTATTCAAGGACTCCAATTTTAATCTACGGTAAGTCTTGATGTGAGAGCTTCCAGCTCGCACTGCAGTAACTGATTTTTAATTGAGTGAAATGATAAACCCTTACACTGAGCTTGAGCACCCAATAAATGTATGGACCATCATATCCTTGGCTGTCACTTAGAAATACCAGTTGTATATAGGATGGTAAAACAAGTGTTTGGAAACCTGTGGAGTGGCTACTTTTTGTAAGCTATGTTCATTAGTGAAACTATAGAAGGAATGTAATGCACTTGGGCAAACAGACTTCCCGGACAGAAGTCTTAAGGATTCTGCGTATTGTGGACTACAAAGGACATGGAACACCATCGCGTTACAAAAGATGGGATAAACACATTACTGAAGCTACAGGATAAAACTACAGACTCCATGTTTACGAGGGACCCTATGGCTGAAGTGCCTCTTCTGCACAAATCCAAGAATATGGTTGGAGATGCCTGTGTCGGACTGAGATGGAAAATCTCTCCAGTGGATGAAGACTGAGAACCGTTTGTCTACGAACTCTGGATTAAGGCTCACTCCATGTTCTGCAGCAGCCTTCTGCAGCTAACTTGACTGCCTAACAACTGCTTAGGAATGGAAAAAGCAAAGGAGAACACCAGCATGGAAGACTGGCTGAAATTCTCCAAGACTGTAATTCTTTTGGATTTGGGAAGAAGTCCTAGAACCACGAAGATTCAAAGACAACTTAAACTGTGAGCAATCAAAGCAACTATTTTCTTCTGGAACACTAAATCCTAAACTGGAAAATGGATACTTCTTATGAAGAACGGGTATCTCCAGGATGGAACCATATTACCCCTCCTAATGTTTTGGTATTTGTCTCTAGAAAATGTGTTTTGCCATGGAAGAATAAGTGATCCTGGGTAAAGGATTTATATTTGTGTTAATACACCTTGTGTTTTTTTCTAACCTTCCATCAGTGCTAATAACTGGCTTTGTATTTTCTAGGTCCTATTCTAGCTTATGCATATGAAATTGTTTAAACTTCTGTTTTGCCATATTTATTCCTGTTAAATCCTCTTAGATAAAGCAGGTTCTGGTGATGGTACACAAGAAGTATCTAAACCTCTTCCTTCAGAAGAAAGCCTAGCTGAGGCTGATCACACGGCTCATGAAGAGATGGAAGCTAACACCTCTGTGAAAGAAGCTGAGGATGATAACATATCGGTTACAATCCAGGCTGAAGATGCCATCACTCTGGATTTTGATGGTGATGACCTCCTAGAAACAGGTAAAAATGTGAAAATTACAGATTCTGAAGCAAGTAAGCCCAAGGATGGGCAGGATGCCATTTCACAGAGCCTGGAGAAGGAAAGCAAGGACTATGAGATGACTGAGAACCATAAAGATGGTAAGAAGGAAGACTGCGTGAAGGGTGATCCTGTCAAGAAGGAAGCCAGAGAAAGTTCAAAGAAAGCAGAATCTGGAGACAAAGAAAAGGATACTTTGAAGAAAGGTCCCTCGTCTACTGGGGCCTCTGGTCAAGCAAAGAGGTTTGTTTTTCTATGTCAGTTCTTTACGATACTGAGTACCAGCATTCAATAAGATCACTCTACATTATGGGGGTAGCAGCAAGAATCTTATAATTAGTATCCTATGCTCCTGCCTATAGATTTTTTTGACCGCCATAAGTTACTTTTTAAAATTCAAGATCTTCGTATAGACACTATGTCCTTCTGATTGCATTGTCGCATTGTCAGCATTTATTTGGTTTTTTCAAATTGACGATTTTTTAAATGTCCTTGTGATGATGGTAATGAACAGCTATCAGTTCTAAGAACACAAAATGAAGTCAAGTCCCCGTCCTGAAATCTGGAGAAGATTGCCATATATCCACTGAATAGAGTTGTCAGAAAATCTAGATCTTCAGGCATCTTGGGGAAAATCAGTGCAAGAATCCATAAGGGAATCATTTGTTCCAATATACAGTCTAGCCCTTTTTTATTTTTATTTTTTGCAGTGCTAACTTGTCTACTAGTATTAGTAGTGTAAATGCAACACTTACCACATGCTGTATTTTCAATTTTCTTCTGATTTTTAATTTGCTTCTCTAGCTCTACTAAGGAATCTAAAGAAAGCAAGACAACATCAAAGGATGATAAAGGTAACTATTACAAATCAGGGTAGTATTGTCCAGAACTAAATGCTTCCCCATTTGAGAAACTGCTTGCCACGTGCTAGAACAGCTTACATGACTGAACTCGTACATCTGTATTAAATTATGCTAGAGTTACAGTAGACACTAGTTATATGTTCATGTCTATGTTTTGGTTTGTTTTTTTTCCCCTGTGTCAGATTCCTCATAAGGTCAAAAATACTTAAAGACTCCATGAAAATACATTCTCTTATTTCAAAATACTTTTGGGAGCAAATTGCACTTAACATTTCACAAGTCTTTGTTTTGATGAGAAAGTGTAATTTTCAGAGAAGCCTGCTGTACTTTACATACTACGGTTTGGGTTGATGTTATATGGAAGATCAGCAAATAATTATTGCAAGTAATTAAACATAATGCCAAATTTTTTTTGGTCTTGTTTTTAGTTCTAGCTCATTTTAAAA
Source organism: Melopsittacus undulatus (assembly GCF_012275295.1). Classification (NCBI taxonomy): domain Eukaryota; kingdom Metazoa; phylum Chordata; class Aves; order Psittaciformes; family Psittaculidae; genus Melopsittacus; species Melopsittacus undulatus. The sequence goes on from NC_047535.1 coordinate 18,180,306, forward strand.
TAAAGTGTACTTTTAACCAAGTATAACAGCTCTTCTGGTTGTACAGTGCATTAAACCTGGACCTATTTGTCTGTGTTGGAATTTCTATCCATTTACTGTAAAACCCTCTATTATGATTACAAACTCGTATTTGAGTGGAGCTCAAGAGCATGTTAATGTCACCAGTTACACCAATGCTTCATACTTGAGCAAGTGCATTTGTATAATCTCATGAGTCTCCTTGTTTTGCCTACAAGCTCTCTGCCAAAAACCTTTGTCAAAAAATCTCTCATACCACTAATGGATGAATGGAATTTTATCTGATAAATTAATTTCTGAGGAAAAATTTTTGTGATAGAGATAATTCAGTCTTCTGTAGATGCATGTCTTTTCATGGTAGTTATACGCTTACAAGGAAATTAAATGAAGATACTGCAGATGTGTTTTCATATATAACTGTAATTGGAGCTATTGTAACGCTGTCTTAAAATACATAGCCAAAGCCAGCCGTGGCTCTTTAATGATATTTTATGACATTCTAAGTGTGTCACAATTTATCAAGATATCCTATCTTGATGAAAGCTGATAACTGAAATTTATTGCTTTCATGCACTGAAGAAGGAAAGTTATTATTTTCTTCGAGGTGGTTAAATTACCTTTTAAAACTCTGCATACCACCAAATTTTCCGACTGTTTAGCTTAAGATCCAGTCCTGGTCTTGCCTGTATGACTGGCTACAATTTAACATACTCAAAAGCAGTTCATACATTTGGCAGCAAACAACAAGCTGTACTAAACAGTGTAAGGCTAAAAGATTTGGGAATAAGATTACATGAATCTCTTGCTCCCAGTTCTATATTGTTGCAAAAATGATTGCTATCTGTGGGGAACACATAAGGTTTTTCTATTTTTTCTTTAGAATTTTCCTTAGTTTCCAGGAATCACTTCAGTGGGTTGCATCAAGTTCTACATCCAGCAGCATTTTTAAAAAGCCATTCTGGATGGAAGGCATATACTTCAAGAAGTTAGGGAATTGGCCACATTATTCTGGAGGCTCAGTCTCCTCAACTTACCTTTCTGCTATCTTTTGGTAATGAGAGTTACTGTTAACACATACTTATGAAGGACAGATGGGTGATCTTGGGTAAAAGTTATTGATAAGTTTCAGAAGTTGATACTGAATGTACATACCCAGATGAGGGGTAAAGCATGCTTTTAACAAAGAACTGTATGATTTTTCTAGCTGTGTCGTTTGGATGTGTATTAGCCAAGCTGTTGGTTCCAGTGCATGAGTAGATGAATGAAATCTTACTGAATATATTTTTTTTCATATAGAAGTCTTTTCAAGAAAGGTAGCCAGATAAACAGTTACTTAAAGGTAACAGGCTCAACTTCTCTTTTCAGCAACAGTTTAGTTCAATATTCATGGTACCTTTGTCACCTTAATTTTTTGGCTGTTTTGTAAAACTTGTTTCAGGAAGTGCAAGCAGTATTAGTGGTAGCAGTGGAAGTTCAACTAGAAACCTCTGGGTTAGCGGACTGTCTTCCAACACAAAAGCTGCTGACTTGAAAAATCTCTTTGGCAAATATGGCAAGGTATTTCGTGGGGTGTGATACCATGTGTTTTGTGTTTCTCTTCCCCCTCCTCTATTCAGTTACAAAAATTGAGTAATACTTTATTTAAATAAAAGCCTGAATTGAAATGTTCAATCAGTATAAGCTAAAACCCCCTATATTTTCAGCATCTAAAATAAAGAGTGCACACTTTGTGGGAAGAACCATGTTAATTTTGTAAGAAATTATTCTTCCCATAGAGGTAAAACCCATAAATTATTCTTCACATAAAAATAATAAAAAATAATTTATTAATAATAAAAAATATTCTTCCCATAGAGGCAAAAGAAATGTCACAAATGTGACTGGGCAGGACTGGCTTAAATTGTTATTTTATTAATTAAATAATGATGGCTATGTTCTTTTGTAGCAACTGTGTTTAACCATGAGAGGAAGGTAATGTGCTAACTGGGAAAACTGTAATGTGAACAGTTTCTATAGAACCTGCTGCTTTGTGACACTGTTTTTAAAAAGTTTTCTGAGGGCCTGTGAATAGGAAAAATAGGTAAAAAGTTAGAGTCAATGGCTGTTCATTTAAGGGACTCTTGTAATGACTTAAAGAATTTTTTACAGGCTGCTTAAACTAAGTCTGTTTTCCTGGATTTTAGATTCAATTGAACATACAAATTCCATAGAACAATGCAGAACCCATACAAGCTAAGCAGTCTTCTTGAAAACAGTTCTTATTGCAGTTCTCATTTTCTCAAAAGGAGCTGCTGCTAACTGCAAATTCACAGTGTTTGTATAAGCCTTTGCAATTATGACATTATTGTACCTTGGGCACTAACTAGAACCTTAACACTGTGAATATCACATACGTGTGCTGATTATTGGATGTCTAATTTTTCTAATGAATTTAGTAGGTGATTTTATTTAATGCCTTCACAAGTGCTGAAACCCAGGAGTATGTTTTGTTAAAACTTTCCGTTCTTTAGCTGGTTTTGCTGTAAAGATGCTTGTTACCTGTATTTACTTAGCTTCCCAGTTTTAAATTTACTGGGAAATATATAATGTCTAAATGACTGTACTGTTGCAGGCTGCTAGAAAGACAAAATTGTTGCATTAGAGCATGACTACATCAAGATAACTGGCTCCAGTAATTACAGAAATTCTAGCAAGGAACATAATGCTTTCTCAAGAGGCAGGTGTCAAAAAGTTGGTTGCTAAAATTGCTTGATGCATTTGATAGATGCCTTTGAAGAATTGTCCCCCTTATTGAGTTACTACATTATACAACTTACACCTTCCTGCCACTATTTGGCAGCTTTTGGGGGGATTAATCTGTCAGACATGAACTGTCAAATTCAGATCAGTGGTGTTTCTGTGAATGAATTCTTGACAGTAGCTTTCAAAAGAAGCATTTAGGTAATGTTCGTGAGGTTGTGACTTCCCAAAATGGGATGTAAGCATTAATATGCCTTGATGTGAAAGTTGGGATAAAGTTCTCAAAGTTTCAATTTCCTGTGGAATTACATGCCTTTGGAAACTTGGGAGTGTCAGTCTTTCCAGTGGGATGGGGTTTTTTGTTGTTGCTGGGTGGTTTTGCTTTGTTTTTTTACATACTAGGGTAAAAATATTATTGGAATACTGTCACTTCCTTACTAGAAATGTCTCTCTCAAAACCTAAATTTTACCTGTTTATATAGGTACTTGGTGCAAAGGTGGTCACAAATGCACGAAGCCCAGGGGCAAAATGTTATGGCATAGTAACAATGTCCTCTAGTACAGAAGTGGCTAGATGTATTGCACACCTTCATCGAACAGAGCTGCATGGACAACAAATTTCTGTTGAGAAAGTAGGTTATTGAGATGAAAACTTCCCAAAATAGACTATGTTATGCAAGAATCTGTATTAACCTATTTGCTTTTGGGGAAAAAACATAGGTGAAAGGGGATCCCTCCAAAAAGGAGCTGAAAAAAGAAAATGATGATAAATCTGGTTCTGGTAGGAGCATGGGAGATAAGAAGACTGCCTCAAGTGATAAAGCCAGCAAGTAAGAAATTGCATGTGTCTTCTGAAGTTGTGAAAATCCTATAAGTTGAATTTTCCTCATTGCATTTGTGTTTCCTTCCTAATAAGAACTCCATCAACCAAAAAAGAAGAAAAGAAATCTGAGAAATCTGAAAAAAAAGAAAGTAAAGAAGCCAAGAAAACAGAAGGTAAAGATGAGAAGAGTGATAATGGAGCGAGTGGTCCCAGTCAAGAATCCACTAAAAAAAATGAAGAAAAGAAAAGAATAAGTATGCAATATAGCCATGTTTTTGTCCTGTTGTATCTGTATGTCTGACTTGTTTTGTGGGCATGTTCTTGCTCTTATTCAAAACCAGACAATTAAACACTTGTTCTTTTTTTAGATTCAGTAACATAATTACTTTGGAGCTGATGTAAAAGCTTCCAGATTTTATGTTGCTACTTAATTACAGCCATGTGTTGGTATGCTCTTTCTGTCAGTAACATTTCCGTTCAGGGATTCAGACATTTCATTAGGGAAAAGCTGTAATAGATGAATAGGGATGTATGTGTGTGTTAAACCCTTCTTTTTCTTTTCTTTTTCTTCTTTTCTTCTCCCCCTTTCACCAGGTGGTAAAAGCCCAGGTCAAGTTGTAGTTTTAGACCAAATGAAAGGAGACCAAGGCCACACTAGGACAGTTAGAAGGGGAAGGTTTGATAAAGTAAGTATCTATAGATTTGATGCAATGCTTATCTGATTTGATACTCCCTTACAGTTGATATTTTCACTGAGAAGTGGAGAACTACCACAAACTGTTAAGCTTAGATAGAAGCTTTGTATGCTTTGGGATAGCTAAGTAGTTAATAATACTTGAACATAGCATCCAGAAATCTCCCTAAATGAATGAGACTTCTGAAATAACCATTGTAATCTCTATCTATAGCCACAGATATTGAGGAACAAAGAGCGTATTATTCAAGATAAAGTGAAATTCAGGGAATACAGGGGTAGAAAGGATATCTTGCCTTTTGAAAAGATGAAGGAACAGAGATTGCGAGAACACATGGTTCGATTGGAAAGAATACGACGAGCTGTTGAACTCCGAAGGTAGTAATTCATCTTTTTGCTAAAGGCTATTTTCTACATTAATTGATCAGATACTATATTTAGAAACCCACTCAAAATGCATTCTGTCAAGCCTTTTGCTCAGATGCTAAAAGTCTGGGACTCTGCCTGTCAGTACTTTTATATAAATTAATGGACTCCGGAATTTTTGTTTAATCTGTTAATAGCCATAAATGTAAACACACAGCTTAGTGCTGCTTATGGGGGGGTATATCTTGTGTTACTGCATGCCAGTTTTCTATTTGAAAATATGAGAAGTTGACTAGGAGATGTGGACAGAGATAGTATTTGGGGGTGTCTGTTTTTAAACAGAACTGTTGTATATCTTAATGGCAAATGGAGCATAATAATCTTGTCCCTTTAAGTAAAAGGACTAAACAGCTATACCATTCTATTCTGCTCTTTTCATCTGTCCAAAAGCTTGCAAAGGATATTTAAATGACTTCTGTTAGCTGGATTTCCCTAAACAAAGGAATTTGTAGCAACCATAAAGATTAATGAGAAAATGCCTTTCCGGATTCTTGTAAGGTACGAGAGGAGTTTGGAAGATGAAAGCAAAATGAAGCTTTGACAAGTTTACCTAACCTGTGCAAGTCAGAGTGGTCATGTAGTCTGTCTTGGTTTTGGACAGAAAACAAGTAAATTTTTTGTTAGCTTAAAGAGGACAAGAGCTAAAATAGCATTTATTTTTAAGATCCAAATCCTATTCTTCACTAAGCTGTTGTTATTGTTTGCCAAATGACAGCATAAAAATATGAATCCAGCATGGAATACATCAAGAATGATGATAAAGCTTTTCCTAGATCTGCTGTTTGCTTGAATGGTTTTATAGAATATGCTAAAACCAGTCCGGCTACTTGGGGCTAAAAGGAGTACACTTCTTACTCTGGGACTTCTGTCAAGACCTTACTCTGAAATAGTTTTTTTCAGTGTCTGTACCTCAAGTGATGTTAGTTTTGGATAAGAAATTTATGTCAGTTTCTGCCACATCTTTCTCTTTTTCTCCGTTTTTTTAGGCGAAGAGAAATTGCGGAGAGGGAGCGTCGTGAGAGAGAACGCATACGAATAATGCACGAACGAGAAGAGTGCTTACAGAGAGAAAGGGAACGATTAGAAATTGAAAGGCAAAAGCTAGAGAGGGAAAGGATGGAACGGGAGCGGTTGGAAAGAGAGCGTGTCCGTATTGAGCAGGTGTGCGTATTTCTGTTTTGTTTTGCGGTGCAGTATCAGTTTGGAGTATAACCCAGGTGGCACTTGCAGTGAATTTTGATCCTCACCTTTTCACCCAGCCCAGAAAAGAACCAACCAAACACTTCAAAATCCAAAGTGTACAACAGCAGTAATCTTTATCTTTTCTGCTTGATTTGTAATTTGATAGCAAATACTCGTTACTGATTTATGCAGAGGCTATACATGTCTGTCTCTAAAAACAAACTACGTCAGAGCGTATTGTCCTACAGGCCTTCCATAATTTTACTAGATGTTTCCTAGAGGATGTCAGTGGCAACTTGATGAATGTGTTCCTGACCAACAAATACAGTAGCAGGGCAGGAACTTACCTGGAGATATTTCAAATAGCCAATAGCTTCTCCAGATCTATTGTCTACTTTTTTTGGAAATATATTCCATATGCTCTTTAATCTTAGATGCTATCCAAGGATTCATTGTATTAGATAGCCTTTGATAGAGAATTATCAACTATTAATCCCATATACTTGCTAACTGTTAACAGGTATCTCTAATAAAGGGTTATTGTTTGTTGTGTTTATTGACCCTTCGCTCTCATGGTAGGAACGTCGAAAAGAAGCGGAGCGTATTGCACGTGAAAGGGAGGAACTTCGTCGACAACAGCAGCAACTTCGTTATGAACAAGAGAAGAGAAATTCTTTGAAACGACCACGTGATGTAGATCACAGGTAATCTAATTCTCAAACCATGGTTTGACAGCATTTAGTAAATGAAACAGATAGCAGCCTTGTGTCAGACTTGAAAATGCATTTGTACCTAAAACAAGTCTTCACAGAAAAGCTGTCTTTCAGGTATTTGGTTTTGACATCAGTTTATGCTAAGCATGAAACATACCTTATGTATAGGAGAGAGGTTTGAAATAAGGGAAGCATCCTGTGAATTAATTATTACTGTACAAAAAGAGTGTAACACAATTCAGTACATTTGCTGAGAAAAGCTGAGATTGGCTGAAATTCCTAGTTTCTGCTTTAAGAATTCGTATTTCTGGAAAGTGGATGCTTCAGGAAGTCAATGTGATGGCTTTTGTTTTTACTGAAGCTGATGACATCTGTTATTTGCCATTTGAGCCACATGAATGAACTGGTTTTGATCTTTACTTGGCTATAAAAATAGGGCTGAGACCTCAGCCATAAAATTGACATATCGAGGTACAGTGGAAGGTAAATGTAAGTTGTCACGGTAGATACAGTAACAGAATATTAATACTTGTTCACTAGAGGAATAAATACAGCCACTGATAATACATATAACATCTCACATTCTTAGAGTAGTTGAATGTTTTTAGTAAGCAAGGCTGTGATGTTTCCTACACTGCTCTTTCCTAAGAAAGCTGTTCTGATTTGTGGGTGTTCATTGTTTGGTTTGGGTTTCGGGTTTGGTTTGGTTTGTTTTTTTTTCCTAGAGGACTTCTTTTCTTCTTCCCTTGGAAGGCTGGTTTTTGCTACATAGTTTTTCTTGGGGTTTTGGTTTGTTTGTTGGTTCATCTTGAACTGCCCAACACTGTGCTATTGCTTAGATTTTATTGCATATTTTACTAATATTTTTGTCTCTTTAATTTGCACTTTAAACAGGAGGGCTTGGGGTTTTTTTCTTTAAATGATTTCATCCACTATTTAAAGAGTTCACTTCTGTTAGTAGCTTTCCAAAGGTCAAATGCACGTCTTTAAAACAGACAGCTGATTTGTAACAATTTTCTGTGTATTAGGCCTTGATTTGGATCCATGCAACTGATGAGAATTCATTTGTTTTGTTTAAAGGAGAGATGATCCTTACTGGAATGAGAATAAGAAGATGGCTCTTGATACAGATGCACGGTTTAGTCATAGTTCAGATTACAGTCGCCAGCAGAACAGGTTTAATGATTTTGATCACAGAGAACGGGGACGATACCCAGAAGGTTCTTCTGTTCCATCATCATCTTTTGATAGGTAAGTTTAGATAACAGGGCAAGTATTTACCTGCCCACATCTCTTTGCATTTCACTCATAACTGTTCAAAATTTCAAACAATGCTAAAGGCTTTATAGAGTTCTGATGTAATAGAATTGCAGCAGTGTCCCAAAATTTCTTGTGTCTTCAGGGTTGGCAATTTATACCATGGAATCTAGTTTGATTTTCTCTGAAGACTTCAAGTTAATTGCCTGGTGGTCTCTTCTGGGTGACATTTCAAAATAGTTGTTGTGATCATTCCTCTTTCACATCTAAAATCACTTATGATTTTCACAGTGGATTAGATCTGTCCTGTGTGCTTACTTACCTGCTTAAAAAGCAAGGCTAGAAGCAACTTATTTAATCAGAGTTGAGTATTTCTTGCACAAGTCACATTCACAAGTATCCATGCAGTAAATTTACTGTGCAGTAAATGCTGGTTCCAGTTCCAATTTTGTTTCCATAATTGTAGCTTCCGGACTTTTACTTTTGTGCTGCAGCAAACTAGAACTATATTTTCTAGGTGACTCAAAATCTAGCATTCCCTCTGCTTCATACAAGGCAAAAAGAAAGCTCTACAATTGCTTAAATTATACTGACTCAAAAGTGAACTTGTAAATGCATAAAGAAATGTTAAACTGGCTGTAAGAACTTGAGCTGAAAATCACAACTGTAGAAATAAATACAATTCAGGTGCAAAGGATCGTTGAGATACATGTCACATATATAGTAGTGAACATGTAATATATATTTTTGTAAGTTCACATTGTGCTTCCATGTGCAGAGAAGTGGGAAAATGGGAGACAAGCACATGACTTTTTTTCTACCTTAACAACTTAGGCGAGAACGTTTTGTAAATCAAGGTGAAGCAAAAAAGACTCGTCCAACAGCACGAAGAGAAGAGCCAGGGTTTGAGAGATATCCCAAGAACTTCAGTGAGTCCAGAAGAAATGAACCACCACAACCAAGAAGTGAACTTCGAGACACAGACAGACGAGAAGTGCGAGGAGACAGAGATGAAAGAAGAACAGTGATAATTCATGACAGACCTGAGATACCACATGGTCGACATCCAAGGGAGACTGGTTCAAATCCACCTAGGCAAACAAATTGGAAGAGTGAGGGAAGCATAAGCACAGACAAGCGGGACGGCAGGTAAATATGCTGGCTAACCAACGAACTAATGAACGTGCTGATTCTTAGAGTTTACCCATAGTAGCAATTCCTCAAGAATCACTGTGTAAAGAGAGAACAGACCCCTCCCTAAAGAATGGCAAAGTCACTTTCAAAATGCATTAGAAACGATGGTGTGTATGTTGTCACATACACTAAACCTTATCTGTAAACTTCATGCTGACTCCCAGCCGCCTGTTCTTAACAGTGTGTAGCAACATAAAGTAAGGAGGTTTTTCTGCAAGAATGCAGATGTAAAGCTTTAATTCAGCTACATAGATCTAAAAGAAGGAAGCTAACTGCAAGCTGCTAGGAACCTGAAAAACAAAAAGGAATCCTTGAAGTCTGAATGTGCTGTGATTTGGTACCAGTTCTATTATACTGAAACCAAAATTTTGATAAAAGCAATTTTTACAGAAGCGAGAGGTCGGATCGATCGGGAAGAGAAGTGTCTGGACACGTGAGAGGTGCACCTCCTGGTAGCCGTAGCAGTGCTTCTGGGTATGGAAGCAGAGAAGGAGAACGAGGTGTGATGGGAGAGAGAGGTGGAGGACAAGTGAGTCATCTTCTTGTGTTTGTGTGCATGAGTGAGACAGGAAAATGCAACATCACACTGGAAAATGACCATGTAGCTTCACAGAAAAGGCCACCAAGTGTTCTGGCTATTTGAAAGTTAGTTTATTTTAAAAGTTTTTTTTTTGGTGCGTTTAATAAGCCAAGAAATTGCAGAAAACATCCCCAATTCTTTATGTCTAGCACCTTTCAGGTAGATCAGAACACCTCCCAAATGAGTTGCTGATCAGGCTTTTAAGAATTTGTTGTCATGTGTTTTCCAGGTCTCAACCTTACGTTGCCTGCTACTTCAGTGCAGTTTGTTTTAACCTTCATTGTGGTACTGAGAGAAAAACCTTCTGTAGGACTTGTCTTTAAAGCCTACAAACCGAATCAGTCCATGCCACTAGATCTTGAAGCATTTAAAAAGAATAGTCTTTCTCTAGCTATATGGAACATAGTGATTATAGATCAGGGCAGAACTGGGAGTAAAGTATGAGTTCACGGAACTTTACTCCCTGGATACTCAAACATCCATTGCAAATTAGGTGTTTGTTACTTTTAACAGGACTCTTGTAAGTGTGGGTTAGCCGCCTGTGGACTGAAATCTTAAAAGATGCTTGAGTTCTGTATATTGTAAGTTTATAGCATGAGTTTAGCTGTCTTGAAAAGCTTGTTTCCTGTTGATAATGAAGTACACCTTTAATCCTGAAAATGACTACCACTTTCATCCTAGCACTATAATGAGGACAGACATGGTGTCGAGCGCCATAGTCGTGAAACTGGACCAAGGAAAGAATGGCATGGACCTAGTTCTCAAGGAAGTGGGTATCATGACACAAGGAGAATGGGAGATGGCCGTGGAGGAGGTGGCATGATGTCTCCACATACAAGGTACAAAAAGTATTCCTTCCTCTCGGTTCCCTAGTGAGCTCTCAAAGCTTGGGTTGTGCTTAGGAAGTATAATGGTCTCAGTGCAAGCAGCATTACTTTCTGTGAATGGGTTGTTGCTGCACAGCACACAAACCCATCTTTCCCATGCCAGCACATGATTCCACAACTGTTGTACTGCTGGTGGCAGTACTATGCACCTGCACAGAAACAAATGACAACTTAAGTCTCTTTTGAGACTTACAGTGTAACAGTGGGGTGATATGAGACATAACAGTGTTCTTACTTGTACATCAAGAGTTTGGATACTTAACATAACTAAACACCTTTTTAAAACCTTTGTTTCCAGTAATTCTTCACCAATTAATAGAGTTGTACAGATCACAGGCAATTCCATGCAGAGGGTAAGTGGCTCAGGATTTAAACCATTTAAAGGTGGACCTCCACGAAGATTCTAAGATCTACAGCTGCTTGGTTTCAAGATAACTTATTGAAATCTCTTGTAAACTTTCTCTGATTAAAACACAGGAAATCTTGTCTGGAAGTCCTGATTAAATTTTTTTAATTTAACACGATTACTTTCCTCTCAATTTTGGAGGCATTTTAATAGTTACGTTGTAATTTTGGATAGTTTTTGTGTATCTTTGATAAGCAGTTTCCCTGAGGCACTAGAGCTGTGTAAAAACCAAATTGGAACCAAAATATTTGTTAATCCTGTATAAAAGAATAGTTTGTAGCCATGTGCTAGTAGTTTGATTTACCAACATTAGCTCTGTGGTGTCATGCTTTAAAGTTAGCTACTTTTCACAACATACACAACTATAACCTCCATTTCGAAGGTTGTCCAGGCTATTCTCTCTGCTTTCTAATTTGTAGAGAACTTAAGATTGTTCTTTCATTACTGGGTATTATGTAACCTATTTTTGCAGAAGGTACTGTTACATCGAGTGCATTATGTGTATTCTTGCAAATGTATTCTTTTGAAATAAACCTTCATATTCTGTATAGCTTCTAGTAAGTCTTTGCAGCAGTCTTTGGGGAAGGAAGACAGAATTAAACAGACACGTTGTCATAGGAAATCAAAACACAGGTGCCATTAGCCTCCAACTAAAAAAACTACTTTGTCTCCTTCACTATGATTGAATTGAAAATCTAGAAGCACATTTGATAGCACAAGAAAAATTACAAAAAAAACCATAGGAATAGTCATGGGAGGCCTAAAGAAATAATTTTACAGTATGTTCTTCAGCAGAGCTCCAGCAGAACATTGATACAGCTGTGTTTTACACAAGACTACCACAAATGAACTTTGCTTATAGTGCTTGGGGGATCTTACACATTGTTCAGGTAAATCTACAACTGTTGATGTGGGATCAAGTAAAAGCGATGAATCTCTGAAAACCTTTTGATTTTGCTTAACATTGAATGGCCCATGTTAAATTTTTCTTGATGAGGCCCAATCAGAAACGTTAGGAAGTCAGTCTAAGACTCATCTATCACCCAGTCAGCCTAAGTCTGTAGTTACAGCGCTGCTGTCCAGCAAGGAAAGGCTTTACCAAACAGGATAGTTAACAGAAATGAGTATAGGACCTTGCTAACAGAACATAAGAACTTGTAAAGCTTAAGTTCTGCTTAAGAGCTGCTTAAGTTCAAATTTATTGGTTCAAATTATCTTTTAAATTTAAATTATGTTTTAAAGATTAAGTTATGAATTCTAAGGCAAGAGCATGCTGATGTTGCACATGGATCTTTGCTACATTCAGCTACAGTCTGTTTGCTGTGTGGAAAAACTGATTAAGTATCAGCAGTGTTCCGGAAGAATTAATAGCAGAAACTGAATTAAAGTTGTTTTTGAGTAAGGAGCAAAGATGGGAGGAGAGAGAAACATGGTATAACAGCATTTTCTGGTATTAATCTTCTCTAAATATCCAAAACTGACAAATACTTATATTTAAACAGAATAAAACCAGTGCAAGCGTGTCAGAACACATTTATCCAGTAACTTCTCTTGATGCACGTGATACAACTTCTCCATTGTTCAGTTCTTAGGAAAAAAAATAGGAAGCTCAGTTTAGTGAGGTTTTTTTGGGTTTTTTTTCAGGAATTTCCAAAATAATGTTGAAGTTAAAACTACATATCCATTTGGCTGGAGCATGTACTGTTTTAGGTGTGACAACATGTACAGGAATATTTGCTCTAGCATGAATTTGTAGTGGCTAATGGATCAAATGGGAAATATGAAAGTTTATAACTTTAAAAGACAAAGCTATAGAGATACAAAACCAGAACTGGAGCTGTAACTAATCTTGCCAACAGTAAACAAGTCTAGATATATCATTTAACAGTTGGAATGCGTAAGTAGTATTTCCTGACATTTTTGCTTATTTAAATAAAAGTTACTGTGTGCAAGAGATTTAAAATACTGCAACAAACTCAAAAGATGGGAAAGGGGGGGATGTTCGATTGAAATAAAACTGCCAAAACCCTTGAATTTATAAAATATTTAGCTCAGAAGTCAGGAAAAGGACAGTGAGGTGTTCTGTTAGGGTTTGTTTTTTTTTTTTAAAGATTTCATCCAACCTTTATTATTAGGAAAGAACATAAATACCTAAATGAAAAGTTTATTTAAGTTTGCTCACTTAAATCTGTTTACATACAACAAGTATCAGAAGACTGTTAACCAAAATAAATCTCAATAGGTTAAATATCTTAAACTATAGAGAGAATGATAACTGCAGACACTTTAAAAGATAAAAGAATGTAATACTGTTTTCTTCACTGACACAAAAAGGAATATTAAGATACAGCACTGGACTCCTGGAAATTATTTAAGTGTTCAAAATTATTTTAACTATTTACAAGGAAAATGTTGTTTCCTTATAGTCTTTAAAAACATTAATACAATAAAAACAGTTAAGGCTTTTAAAATGCAAAACATTCAGTAGTTGAACTAGATGCCATTACAACATGGGATAATGGTGTAACATCAGGATGGAAAGGATTTCAGGCGCATACATTGGTACAACTGATACTGCAGGATCAGAGTCAATGTTGTGTACATCTAAGCTATGATTTTTAAAAGTGTAACTTCTTCCCTCTCTTGGTAAATGTAGAGTAGCTTGGCATTAGCTTTGATTTTTGGATTTCCTTTTAAAACCAGCTATAGAGACCAAGGTAGACATAAGGTAACCAACAGGCTCACAACTACACTGCTGGTTCATCACAGCAGTTGCCCAATTCTGGTGGGTCTAAGCATGGCCTCTTGAAGACTTACTAATCTCTGTGTCTCTAAGAACTTCCCTAAGATACACAGGTATTTATATAGATTTGAATCTAAAAAGAGCCAGTCAAGACAGTTGATATAATAAATTAAATGGACTTAACACCATTCAACTAGGACAACTTCTGTAGGATTCATTTTTGTATGTCTATTCTGCTCTTGTGAGACCTCACTCTATTATGTACAGTTCTGGTGTCCTCAACATAAGGACATGGAGCTATTAGAGCAAGTCCAGAGGAGGGCCATGAGGATGATCAGAGGGCTGGAGCACCTCCTCCTCCCATATGAAACAGGCTGAGAAAGTTGGGGCTGTTCAGCCTGGAGAAGCTGCATGGAGACCTCACTGCAGACTTCCAGTATCTGAATGGGGCCTATAAGGATACTGGAGAGGGATTATTCATCAGGGACTGTAGCAATAGGACAAGGAGGAATGGGTTCAAATTAAACCAGGATAAGGTCAGGTTATATACAAGTAAGAAAGTCTTTACTGTGAGAGTGATGAGACACTGGAACAGCCTTGCCAGTGTTCAAGGCCAGGTTGGGCAGGGCCTTGAGCAATCTGGTCTAATGCGAGACATCCCTGCCCATGGCAAGGATTTGACCTAGATGAGCTTAAGGCCTTTTCTGACACTAATCCTTCTATGAGTCTATTTCATCAGTTTTATCTATATTTTCTTTAATTACATGTCTGTGTAAAAGGTGATTAACAAATGTTGTACAAATAATAGCTATGCATCTACTGACCAGCTAAAAGGATAATCAGAAATTATGCATGTACACTTTGATGAGAGCTTCTTTCACTGAAAGCTATAGTATGAAAGATAAACCAAAACTGTCACTTAAAGCTCTATAAGGTTATTGTGGAGGAATTGATGACAGTATTGTTCATTCCCTTCTAAAGAAAGTTGCTGTAAGGTATTAACATTCTGTGACTTTGAAGTACCACTATCAGTTATTTTGAGGCCTGACCTGTAAACACTGATATACACTGCAGAAAATAGAGGGGAAAAAACCTCAAACCATCCACAAGTGACATAATTTGTCCAATAGCAATGGGGTTAGGGGGTTACAATTACAACTCATTTGTTAGGTCTGCCAGGGGTGCAACTGGCCAAAAACCCAAACCCTTTTTATTTACTTACCTCATTTTTCAAACTCTGAAGAAACTCACTAGAATTCAGTTGTAAACAAAACCGTTAATTATTAAACCAGCCCCTTTTGGCTCTGGCTGATCTATAATAACAAAAGCCCTACAACTAAGAGACCAGCTGATGCCCTGACACCAAAATATGGAATAGAAAATGAAGTCTCATTGGAAATAGGCTCAAAATGCTGAACAGGTAACATGCTGAAATGCTTGGAAAGCTGGAGCCACAGTTATATTCAAATTTGAACTGAATTTCTTCTCTCAGATTACACAGGATAATGTATCAGCAGCTTTCCTCTTTTGGAAAGAAAAACAAAGGCGAACCCAGCATACATTAAATTGTATTTGGTCTGTGACTTTTCAAAAGAATAGGTATTGGTCATCAGCTCTTCAGCCCTTTGGAAGCTCCAGGTGAAACTGCATGTAAGGAGTTGTTTCTCCCAGCTCTCTGCTTGTACAGCTGATACACATTGGTACTTAACTATTAAACATGTCAATAAATGCTAGAACTGGCTGGTGTAAGTCTGCACTGCAGTGTCCTGTTCCTCCTCATGGTTGTGTCTGGGGGTGTGAAGTTGGACTGAATAGACATTTAATAGAAAAAGATTTAGGACAAGCATCAAGTATTGCAATGCTGCTCCAGAAGTTTGAAAGGATCCTAAGACACATTCAGCCACCACTAAGTCCTGTGTCTACAAGACAGCCCTGACCTGGTTCCTATTGCAGTGCACAGAAGACCATAAGAAAAAAAAACCAAAATGTTGCATTACTTTGTTTAGAAAGAATTATTTTCCTGAAATTTATTCAATCCTTCCATTGAAATTTCTACAGTTTAGGTTTGCTACTTATGAAACAGTTGGCTAGTTTTAAAAGGTGACTGCAGCATATATAACTAAATACAGCATTCTCTTATAGAATCAAATAGTAAGGTGGGTTTTAAAAAAAAACTATATTCCATACAGACATACTACAAGACAAGAAAAACACTGTGTCAAATCATTACGTTTCTGCAGAAACTTCTACATGTTCTTTAATTTCCTAAGACCAAAAAAGACAGTGTTACAAAGAGCATTTCAAGGTAGTTTCAAAGTCTATAGGAAAACAGTCATCTAATTTTCTGTATTTCTTCCACAGAAAGGAAGTGCAGTTATAGCATGGACAGAAGTAATCACGCTAGCTTTATTATAGCTGGCACATTAAATTATAATACAGACTTAATGACAATATGCACTTGGAATTAATACATTACATGGAGCAGTCCGTATCATCATGTCCTCGGTATTAAAACTATTAGCAGTAGCTAAAGATGGCATGGTTATGTCTAGTTAAACTACACTGTGTCTTCATGACATAAATTCATAAATTCATGAGCTGTATGGATTTACAGTAAAGGAACTGGGGTACCAAATCAAATGGGGCCTTTCAACAGCATCTGGTAACACAGCTAGTCTTGTACAACGCCTGCCTATTCTGTATTCATTGAGATGCAGTGCATAACAACACTAATACCTTGTTATCTCTGACTTCATAGTTTCCATTAAATGTTATAATTTGCCATTGCCAAAAATAACATTTTAGCAATGATAAAGAGCTTTATTTATATTTTTAACTATTCTACATCCATTGTATGTAAAAGCATCAGAGTTGGTAAGCACAAATACTGATTGTCGGTGTTATTTCTGTGCCTGAAGGCAGAAGTGTTCCTATCTGAATGCTCAGCAGTATTTACTAGGTTACAAGCATAAACATAATTCAGCAGCTTCACAGACTTGAGTACATAAGCAAGCCTTAAGAAAAAATATTCAATGCAAATATTGACTGGATATGGACAGTTCATCTAAAGGGGGGGAAAAAGGTCTGTTTTCATATTATTGTTTTGGAGCTTCTCCACATCACCAATGACCCAAACCCAAGGATGTACCCATGCTCAGCTCGTTTCAGTTCACTGACATAGATGTTTCTTGTAACTGCAGTTTTGACCCTTTCCTTGGCATGTGCCAGTGAGCCAGAAAAAAGAAGGCTGCAGACAAAACTAGCAGTTATGCTAGCTTTTCCTGAAATACATTTAGAAATCTAAGAATGCCAAACTATGTCAATGGAAGTTTTTCAAGACTGCTTAGCATAATTCAGCTTCAAAGTAACACAGCTGAAGGCTTAACTCTTAAGTCTATGCAAGCTTTACTAATAGCTTCAGAATGAAAAGAATATGAACTTCAAGTTGAAATAGACTAAATGTCACATTACTTCATCCAACTCTGTGATGGAGAGTCTAAGATTCTGTGAGCTAAAGGCATCACCTCATGGTCATGACAGCGGTGTATCACTTCGCATCCTTACGAATTTCACAATAGGTACAACTTGAGCTGGATGGCACCTAAACTGAAATCACAGCACTAAAGGACAGTTAAGAGTTTAATTAAGAAAAAAATGTATAACTTACATGATTCTGTGTCCCTGTCCACTTTCAAGATCTTAGTTTTTGACTATATCACTCATATTTCCCCCTTAGCCCCAGCAAGGCTCTTAGCCACAGCACCACCACCTGCTTCCTTAGATGTGTGATTCATCTAGTGATTAAAGCACTTGGAGTGTCTTGCTTCATGTTTCACCAACAGATTAGAGAACAATACCTTTATTTTCATCATAGTTACAATAATTATGCTTACAAAAATGATAAACATTTTTGTGAGCATAATCTTCATACTAAGCTAACAAGCTCTTCAGTTGGTCTGAGTACTGAAACTGATCTGAATTTGTTCCCTATGGTTTTCCCAAATCCAACAACACTGTGTTGAGAATTCTTCTATGCTGTCAAGTAAACACAGGATCATGACTTCTGAAGATAAATAATTAGACAGCTAAAGTCCTTAAATGCAAAAATCCAAGGAATTTCTCATTTCTGCACATGAAGCTTCTCCATTAGCACACGTAAAACTACAAATCAGAGAAAGAACTGTGAATGCAGTAAAGAACTTTGATGTTTCAGCATGTTCTCCAGAGTTAATTCTCTAGGGTAAAGAGAGCTTAGGGTAGAGATGGTAAGAGCTGACAGAATGACCAGAACTGAACAGCAGGGAACTGACATTTAATACAAGTATTGTAAATTATCAGAGGGTCAGAACAGCTCATCTTGATCTACAAGCATTATGAGAGCACAAAACAGAGTGTACAGGGACAGACAGTACCAAACAACTATGAAGCAAGTTTGCTGGACCTTACCTAGATGAGAAGACTTAGCCAGTGCATGCTAGGCTACAGCTGTTTATATGTGAAATAAAAGCAAAATTAAGGACAAATCCCTAAACAATCTCAAAAGGTGGTTGTAGGGACTTTTATATTCCAGCCTCTTTCCCCCTCAGCATTTCCCTATGGCACTTCTTCCCCATCAAAGCAGATGACAGTTGAAATTAAATACATTGACTTTTTACTGGACAACTATCAGAACAATCTGAACAAGAAGAAGCTATATGAAAACACTACGAAAGTTAACATCAAATTGACTTCTGTATAAATTATTTTTTTATAACAAAGTGTCATTCACCTCACCAAATTTTCCCACTGAAAACAACACTGCTAACAGTTTATTGCTAATTATGCTTCAAAAAAAAGTAACTGCACTGAAATCACAAGATAAAATGCATATGTTTAAGTTCCTGCATGTGACATTTGCTATCATTAGACTATATGAACATTTTTCAGTGTCAGACTTTTCTTGCTACTGAGGTCTTGTTAGCATAGATGGAAGAAATGTCAGCATTATATTGCAACCAAACTAAGGTTTGTTACTTTTGCTTTTCTCTAATATGCTTAGTAATGCTGATACTGCATCAATTAACTTGCATTTCATGAGTCACCTGCTGCTGACAGTTACAACATTAAAGACTACTCTTACATAAAATGAATACAGCTCCTAATTCAGTATGCTGTCTTTAAGAATGTACTTTGTATAAACTTCAGCAATTGACTATGATAAGCATCCTAATGGTAAAAAAGCTGATCTAAGCAACAAGCTAGTTTTGTATTGCAGGTCTGTTGTAGCAGGAAAGAAGAAAGGTTTAATTAAATGTACATTATCTTCACCTTTTACTTGAGTATTTCCTGCTGAATACACCAAAAGTTCCATTTCAAAATCTCAAATTGCCTTTTATTACATACTGGAAATTTTTTTTTCCAAGAACTTGTGTGTACAGGTTTAAAAAAGCATTTGACAATAATGTGAAATACCAAATGGGAGTGAAGATCAGCAATCCAGTGCAAGTGTACATAGGAGAGCATATGCTTCACTTGTAGGTTGTGTGCCTGTGATCCACAAGAGCAGCTCTGTAAAGACAATCTGAACACATGCTGACTAGATGACTAGCTACAAAATGTATTTTTTGCATTGTATTGAAGTGAATTTTCAGGAATGCTAATTTTATCCTCGTGTTACAATCTTCCTCTGGATCTGCTGTGTTGGGTTGCAGATTCCATAAGTATCACAAGAAGAATGGTTCATTTGAGCATTTACAAAATGCCTTTTAGAAAAACATCACTATGGTGGTGCTCTTTGTTTTTTGCTAATTCCAAGAATACTTGTATTTAGCTTTATTTCACAACTACAATGCGACAACAAAAAATTCTAGGATTCTGTCTTCTGTGCTAGCTTTTATCTAGTGGAAAACAAGTTCTACGCTACTTTCCTGCACACTTTCATATATAATATGTAGGCATTTGGAGCATGTGCATGCTAAATTGTATAAACAGATTTAAAGTATAAATCTGCACTCTTTCACCAAAAGGTTAGCTTCAGAAAAGAGGCAAATGAAGCAGTCAGAAGTAAACACTGTCTTTCTGGTCAATATTTTGTTTTCAATATTTTGTTTTCAAAGCTCATTTACAGATAAAAGCAATTCTGTTAATTATTTTTAATTATCAGATACTGTCAGAGATACCAACTGTGACAGTTGCTTTTGGAGTGCTTAGTCACAGTGGGGTACAAATAAAGCTTCCAGATGCATCTCAGTTTGAATACTAACAAGCTCATCCACTTAAAACTTTTGCTACTAACAAGCTCAGCCTGTGCAGAGCAATGTCCTAGATTTCACAAATTCTTTACCTTTTTTCCAAAGTTTCAAGACCTGTAAAGAAAAAAAGATATAAACAGAAAACTGTTTGAATAGCATGTTTGCCATCTCGTCTAATCTGAAACTCTTTTATTGAAAGGAAGCCTGAATTATCTGGGAGTTCAGACTTCATGATGAGTATTGACATTTAACTCTTTTTCCTCTGTGACCATATGACAGCATTACTGTAACTAGAGTATATTAGGTTTCAGGCATGTCTGTCTGAAACTGGAAATGTTACATGAATTCTTCTAATCTGAGCAAGTATCTGAGGGTGAAAAGATACACACAACAGCCACAATGCTGCTCCAGCTAGATTTGTCGAAAAAGGAATTTAAAGTGGCAGTACTGTCACTGAAAATAATAAGATAACAAACACTTAGCACGACATATTTATTTTTCAAGGTCAATAAATAAACGTAAATACACAAATTTGGAAAAATCTTAGTAACAGAATGTTTTTAAACAACATTCTGGCTTAGAGTCTTTGTTATTGACACTACTGGTATATTTTCTGATCTGCTTAAAGTAGGTAAGTCATTATGTTGGTGATCCTCCATCACATTAATTTGTTTGAAGAAGTTAGGCTGCTGCAAAGGAAAAAAGATGTCCACCTTTCCTTTGACAGAGAAAATTATCTGCATACATTAAGCATTAAGATTACTTTTCTGGCCATGACTTTTCTAGATAATAAATTTTTAAATTTACAGTTTGTGTATTAGAGACCTCCTACTGTTCATTACTTCATTATTATAAAAGGAAAATTGTAGCAAAAGTGGGAAAACCAAAAGAGGCATGAAAGAAAAAAGCGATACAAACTGGCGCTTTAGTTAGTAAGACATTCTTCCTCTATCCATCTAATTTTCATTCTAGGTTTGTAACAGCAGCTTCTTACTGGTGGATGTACTGGTGGAGTGTTTAGACACACTCTCCCTCAGACATTCTCCAAACACCTGAAGCCAGGGATGTCTGCCTTCGCTTTCCCAGATTATTGGATACTAAAGCACTTACCCAGGCTTAGAGCGCAAATATGTATCTTGTCCAGGAGAAGCAGCCTTTTCCAAAAGTATCTATAAATTGCTAAATAGAAATCTTTATCAAAAAGGTTCAGCAGGAAGGTAACTGTTATTGACTTAAAAGTGGAGGAAGATCTGCAGTTCCCTCAAAATTCAGCAAGGGTTCTGTTCCTGCATTCTATAAATATTACAAGACGCAACATGTTTATTTGGTTCCCATAAATTAGAAAAATCTGCTTTCTAAAAATTCTAAATTAGTGATTTAAAAACAAAATATTACACTTGACCACCTTCCCAGTCTCAGAGAACAGCCTCGCTTCTCACCACCCTTCAGAAGTGTGCTTTTTAAGGATACATGATTTATAAAACAAAAGTGTGGTTTTATCTACAGTACACTTGCTTAAATATACAAGTGGACATGTTAGCATCATGTTAAAGTTCAAGGTACTTCTGGAAAAAAGGCAGATAGTTATTTTAACTCTGCATTCTTACATAGAATAATGATTATTATAGACCTTAGTCACTTCTCATCATTCACCTATCATATAGAGAGGTCAATAAATAAGAACTTATCTGGTCCAGTTTACCTACAAGAGAAAAAATACTAAAGGAAAAAAGAAGTTACCTATAAAATTACTTGTTTAACCCTGATAACATCTGAGTTGCCATACCCAGTTTGTAATTGCAAGAAAAGCAAACACTATTCATCTTGCTTATAAATAAATGCCCCATTCTCTATGATAATTTTTTGTGTGATGCCTATCAGGTCACATATTCTTGGGGCAAGAAAGCTGGCCAGGAGGTGCAATGATAGCAATAACACAGTATAAATCTGGGTTCAAAAAAGTGAACATACCAGATCCAGAAACAAGGAAATCTGGACACACTGAGGAGGCAGTGCCCAGCTGTTATTCAGGCTCCTGTTTCATGAAGACTATACCCAGCCTAATAGTTTCATACCATGTAAGTAACACAGAACTCTATTGTGCTAGTGTAAAGACTTCAGGAAAAAGTCTTACACAAAACAAATTACCTCCTTTGTTCAGAGTAGAAGATAAAATAGCTTACTAACTGATGTAATGAGTAATGGATGTCACTATGACACAAAACTGCCAAGATTTGTGTGTTCAGCTACAAGGTGCAGTATTTCTTATGACTAATTCAAAGCACAGCCACATCCAACTGTGATTTGGAATTCCATCTTGAGCAGCACACGCCATGACTTTGAAGAAAGTCTGTATGATTGTAACAAAGTCAGCCATCCTCTCTTGAAACATGAACAAAATCCATGGGGTAATCAGGCACAGGCGGCATGTAACAGGTTTGTCTTCCTTTTTATTCCTTGTTTTTGCTTCTGAGGACATGCACTTGGCTCCAGACTAAATCCATTTTCTCTTACAAGAGAACACAGCTATTCTTCTCTTTTTCTCTCTCTTTCTCTCGAGGCTCTTTTCGTTTGCGTTCATTACTCCCAGATTGTCTTCCACTTGCTGGAGAAGCAGCACCTTGTACCTGCTATGTAAAAAAAGATAAAGTGAACAAAACAAACATCACTGTAAATGAAATCTGAAGTATTGCTCTATGGTTAAGTTCACAAACAAAAGGTTTAACTATTATGTGAACCAGCAGAATTCAGTAGGGTCTTTCATGTGTGAACACTCCAGAACTGCCAAAACTTAGTATTTCTAAGAAATTAAGTCAGCTGAAAATGAAAATATATTTCAAGTCCTGTATGTCCTTTCCATTGTATCCACATATTCAGATCAGTTGTTTCAATACTAAGATGTGGCTTCCAGCATTTTCTGACACTTCTATTTTACCACACTGGATTTTTTTCCTAGTTTCTTTTGTAAGAGTATAATCCACATTTCAGAAGTTGCGGAGTTAAAAGTGTTGGTTTTGATAGCTAGATACAGCAAAGCAGCAGCTTTCTGTGACTAGAAACTAATTAAGAACTTGGCAAGGGAGCTGTTATACAAAGACAACATAAGCTTTGTTAATTCATCATCTATTCTAGGTGCTATCCATTCACAGCTGCAAATGAGTGCATGTTGTTATGTGACATTAAGTAGATTCTTCAGTTCTACCTTTGTGCAACCAGCAGTAGCGAATCTGTGTCTTAGAAATAGCTACTGATGATTTATTAAAGCAACATGCAGTGGAAATAAGACTTTTATTTGCCAAAATTCTTTCTTCATGCTTAATATCAATTAAAGGTTTTGATACTTTAGGCCATCAAAGACTGAGCCTTCACAGATTTTTCACCTATTTGTGAATAAAAGTAGTTTTAAAAGTCTTCGGTGGTTAAGAACTCCCCGAATCCAGAACACCAACTTAAACACTGCCTCTTGCACACAAGATTTAGTTACATGGTAATTTTGTATATTAATGTGCATGAATCACATTTTCCAACCATGCAATGCAACTGCTCATAGGGATGGGACAGAATTTGCACAGGGAGAAGCTATAAATTTCCTAATTTGAAACAGGACTGAATAAAATCATGTATCAGAGTGAAATGCCTAAAAACGTACAGCAACAAACTTCTGCAAGACAAAATAAAGACCAAACTTTGACTACTATCAGAAAGCTCTTGTTTGAATGCTATTTTGCAAGTAACAAATATTGGCTAATACAATCTTTGTAACCTTACCTATTAGCTCATCCCATTATTCCAACTTAAACCATATGAATGAAACGCTAACTTTGGTTAAGCTTGCTTTTTAGCATTTAAGTGGGAGCAACTGCCATATCTACATGCACACTCCAACATTTACAGCATATTTCTTAAGATTCCTATATTCATCTTGTCACTTGCCATACAGAATGTAAGTAGACTTACCAGTGCAAAAGAGTTACAAATGTAGATGTGTGTATGTAACTTAACACTCGGTAAAATTCATTATCATAGTCTGTAATAATGCTTTCTTACCTGGACCTGAGCAGCTGCTTGTTCTTGTTCCTGATAGTACTGAGAAGCTCTCCTGTCCTCCTCTTCTTGGAGCTTCTTTGCTAGCTCTAGATCGCTGATTCCTTCTGGGATCTGTTCCCAGTTAATCTCTTGATTTTGCTGCTCTTGTTGTAGAGACAATGCCATCAGGTAATCCTAAACAGTAAACTTGTTTATTAATGCTCTTTCACATAGACAAGAGTCAAGTCACATCAGTGAATTTTTCAGCATGTGTATTTACACAATACCTCACTTTCCTTACAGCCTCATCTTCAAATAGATTTACCTCATGGAAAAGAGGTATTTGAGAACAAATCCATAACGTCACCTGCAGAAAGGCTGAAAACAGCTACTTTACATTTTTCCTTTCACAGTGCCTATGTCATAGCATACAAAACACAAGAGCTATGTTTTGTATATATGTATTTTTGATAAATAAAATCTCTATCAGGTTCTGAATTCCATTACCTGGACAGCAGCAAAAGACAGTGTCAGCTCATATGAGTTCTAGGTAGAAGATTTTATTACTGTTACCTCTGTCAGACTCTATTCTGCAAGAGATGCACTGCTTTAATTTTAAAAACTATCTGTTTATTCATTTTTCCCCAGTATTTAAAAAACATTAATGGTTGTTACTATAAAAATAAACTTCTTTTGCTTATTCAAAATGTCAGGTTTCCCAGGAGCTTCTTCTTGCTATATGTTTATATAGTACAAATGAATTCCATCTTAGGCACTAATTCTATGTAGTTAAAAAAAACAAATGACCACCATCACACATGATCCGCTATGATTTTTGTCCTACAGTCAGTAAAGTGGGCATCAGAAGCCAAAGTTCAGTTATGACAATATTAATGACCTGAAATGAATGTGTTACAGGGAGAAGTTTCTCAGTGCTGTTTCCGTTTCCATATACAAGGCAGATGTGACATTTCACTTAAGTTCTTTGCAGAAGGAGATTCTAAGAGATTAAAATCAGATTTTCCAAACTATTCACAGATGGCCCTACTCTTCTTCCCTTGAAGTCATGTTAATACTTCAAAGTAGCACATGTGAGATCGCCAACCTAAGTAGCTAAAGAATTTTTTATAGTCCTATATATGCACAAGTACACGACTAAAAATACATACTGTTATACATAGTCACAAGCAAAAAGAGAAGTACAATAGAAAAGCAGAAATACAGTACTTGATCTATTTGATCCTGCTGCCCTCTGTAGACAGTTTCAGGGTCTGATGGAGGCCGCAGGTGGAATTCAGAATCACAGAAATTTCCATCACCATCCACATTGTGCAAGCTTTCCCAAACAACTTTCTCTTCTGTGAGAAAGCCCTGATCTGTCACCAGCAGGTAAAGCTGGCCCTATGCAGAAGAATAAAGAAAACCTGTAAAACTAGGATGTTATTTTTTGCAGTCTGTTAGAGTTAGCAGAAATGCTCAGCTAACACAACTGCTGCATTCCAATAAAACATTCATTTAGATTTTTTAGCAAGATTAAAACACAAATGAATCAGTATAGAGCACTAAACCACCAGATACTGCCATTCATTGCTAAATTAACACACAGTTTCTGGATTCCATCTTGTAATTTTGCACTATCAATAAAAGTTCACATTTGTTAAAAATTTATATAAAGCATGAATATATACCTCTGATATCTCCCTGTAAATGCAATTGAGAAGTATGCCTCAAGACTTAAAATTTACATTACAAGTCCCACAAAGACAAATCAGACTAAATTCCAAAGGCAAGATCTGGAGACAAAGGTGATCTTTCCAAATAATTCAAACTCAAAACAACCGCATCTCAGACTTCATGTTTTATAATGGGGTTTAACAGAATGAAGTTTATTTCAATTGAAAAAAACCCTAAATTTAAAATTCTTGCTATCTCTTGTCACCAGTAACTGCTTTTGTTGGATGTTGGCCTTTTTATAGTTCCACAAGGTCAAATTTCTTGATTTAAACTCTGAAATTATAAAATGGGCTGGTCTGGGAGTGAAAGAGACAATGCTAGCAAGTCCAGAAGCCAAGGTACAAGGAGGACGAAATGCAAGTTTAGTCTGAAGGAACGGGAGAGGGGCTGAAAATAAATGGGAAATTACAGAAGTGGATCTCAAGTAAAACGAGATGGAGCTGCAAGTTTGAGGGACAGCAAAGCAGCACAGAAATCCATGTTTAAATTTCAATTTAAATTAGATTCTAATCTTCCCCTATTTATAATATTTTTAGAATTATACTGCAAAGCAAGAATGTTATTTACGCTAACAACCATATACCACAGACACACACAAGGCAGTTCCTGTTCTAATGATTTCATAGGCTGACGAGCAAAAAATGAAAACATCACCCCTACTCAGCAAGTATAGGACTAGTTCATAGATTTCTCTCAAGTCATTAGAAGACTGTCTATAGGATACACTGAAATCCAAATAAAATCTTTCCAGTCCTACTAAGTTACAGCCATCCCTTCTATGGCTGGTAGGTCATATGACAAAAATATTCTTTGAAGATTCATATGCAGCAATTGTTCTAATATTACCTAGTATCACAAGATGTGCTTATACAAAAGGCCAAAGAGAACAAGTAAAAAACCCACAAAGGACACTGTTATATCTTCAAGCTTTGGAATGGCAGTTATCACAGCACAGGTGGGCTTACAGACATAAATGTAACTGTCAGCAGTAAGTCTGATCACGTAACATGATCTAAGGGATTATCTTTCCCTTGGAAACCTACCTAAAAACTGATTGCTACTTCTGATGCTTAAAAACCACACAAAGAAAATAAAAGTAAGTAATTTCACATCATCTCCAATTCATACAAAATACCTTTTTCACAACAACTTAAATATAAATCTTTAAAGAAGTCTTTAAAAAATGTAAAAAAATAAATCACAGAATCTTTAAGGTAAGTGTATTTGAACCTTTTCAATTTCATTTTGTCCAGTACATTGACTCTAACAAAACCTAAAACTAAAAAAAAAAAAAAAAAAAAAAAGGGGGGTTGAGGGCTGTCAAGTTTTCTTCTATTATGCCATATATTTTGAATTACTTTTTAAACAGCTCAGTGTAGCTTACTAAGAATACTGAAATAGACAAATATTAATGCTTTCATAATCTCCCAACTATTAGATTATGAACTTTCCACAACAAAGATTAAAGTATATAATTAGTTCTATGGGATTAGAATCTGGTATCTGTCATTCAAAGACATTTTAAAACTAGCAGCTGTTTGAAAGAGAAATGTTTCAATCTTAAATAAAATTCATATTCTTACTTGGGTTTTAAGACTTCCTCAGCAGAACTACACATGGACACTGATTTTTAAAATGTCATCTTAAGAGTAAATAAAGATTTTAACACAGCTCCCTGATGAAAGGCAATAAACTTCATTACGCATCACTATGTTACCTAAACAATACCACCCTAATTCCAGTACCAATTGCATAGCTTAAAAATATGCTACTTCACTTTAACAAAACTTAGCAAACTAACAAACCCAGCCTCCCTAGTACTTGTGAGAGACTGGGTTCTTTTAACTTTATTGGAATGAAAGAACAATGGGGAAGCACAGGTCAGAGATCCAAAGTCATCTTTCCCCTTTTGTTCGTTTATCAATCACTCTGATCTCTACTTCGTATTAGTATAATTGCCCCCAAAAACCCAAACAGATTCCCAAGGACTCTCGCAACACTGCTAATACTCACATAATTTTGGTAATAACTGGACAACTTTTAGCTTCATATACAAAATATGAGTGAGCTATTTTTGTACTAGGCATCATCTCTGCAGATATCAGTCTTGCTAAAACTTAAATGTTTTGTTCCCTCTACTTGAAACAAGCAAATAAAGGACATAGGTACAGACTTTTCATAGACACTGTTTTAATGCCAATCATGTTATTTTCCAATTTTCTAAAGGCTCACAGACCAACTTCACTGACACAGTGAAATTCCATGAGGGGATTTTGTGATCTATGAAAAGCTTTTTATGATACAACCTTCAACTTCTTATCATACGACCTTCACATTGCCTCTAAATTTGAGCTGCACTAAGTAATTATATGGCTGGTGCCAGGAACCAGCCACCATTCTTCAGCACTTAACAGATCAGCCTCTCTGGTAAGAGACACTGATATACAACCAGTACAATGTAACACTGGAATTTCCAACTGGATGTGTCCTATAGTTCTACATGACATTTGCAGTTTACCAGTTTCTGCACTTCAGCTCCACTCAGTGCAACACACAAGAAGGAAAAGTGTAAGAGGGCACACAGTGACAGAATCAGTAAGAATTATCCAGTGTTGAAACATTCATTTACACTGAAGTAAGAATTTAGGCTTTAAAATAGGTGAAAATCAGAATGTGTTTTCTACTTATTTGATCATGATGCTGATTCTGCATTTACTTTCTAGTTATGGTTAAAGCTGAAACAGGATGATCAGCACACTAAGTTCATGCAATTAGGCTAACAAATGTACATATATATGCTTTTCAAATACACACTGCAAAGAACAACATCATACTTTACAAAATAAATGTGTTTTTACCTTCATAAAATCTTAACTGGCCATTCCTAAAGTACTACCAGCTTATCGTTAAGGTTTATTTTTAAATGTGGGGCTTTTTAATTAATACAATATCATGGGTTAACGCTGCCCCCAAAAGTACTAGCACGTAATATTAGTAGTAATAGAAACTAATACCTGCTCTCAATGGGGAATAAAATAATAAAATAAAGTCTTAAGTGCGTAACTGTTAATGTAATCCGTACCTACAATGAAGTTACAAATAATTATTTATCCTAAGACTCAATAGCTAGATGTTGTAGACCAATGCCCAAATTTTATAGTTTCACATATAAAAAGCTTGAAATAAAGCTAAGGAATGATAAAAGCAATACTACTGTCCTGAAGAACAATCTCTTAGTCTCCAGTTTGCACAGAAAACTACTCTGAAATGCAAACAGATGTAACCAGTAACATCACCTGAAGCCCACAAGACCTCCTTTCCTGGCTTAATTCCATGACCAGAGTAAATAACTAATGCTTTCACAGTACTTGTTCTGAAGCCAATTACGAAGTTTCCAGCAGTTTAGAAAACTGAAAAGGAAAACTAAACATTTGACCAATAGCTTTTACAGTAAAGACAAACATTTAAAGCCTTACATTTTAAAAGCTATGAAAATGTTCTCTTGGATTTCTCGATCAGACCCCTTGGTTCTTATTAAGGGGTCACATATATTTTACATCAATGTGAACGAGTGCTTTCTTGAGATATTCTAATCTATCTGAATGTTTTAACTGTTAGAGAAAAGTATGATTTTTTCAAAAAGGTAAGCACCATTTGATTCAACAGAGCAATCCTGAGAAATAAAACCTGCACACTTACTAAGAAATGGAAAAACATTTAAACATGTTTTTAAGAAGTTATATACATTACCCCTATTATGCCAAACTCAGACATCATCTTAAATACCAAAAGAAAAAGTGCAATTATTGCTATGAAATATACTTTGTTTTTGATTAAAAGTATGTACTAAGTTCTGCAATAGAATCCCGATATTTATAAACCAGAAAACATAACTGCAACACGCATAGTTAAAAATCCAAACAGGTAAGTATCTTGTCACTTTTCAGTAAAGAAAGTAGATTGTATTACAGTCACACCAGTGGGAAAAACATTCCAACTGAACTAAGATACTCTTACCAAACTGATCCCCTCTTTACAGTCCTGTTTTTCCTTGATCTAGGGAATTATCATTTGATGTATTTATTATCTGTGTAATGAAAAGCAAAGGCAAAAAAAAAAAAGAATCACATCTTTAAGAGCTGAAAATCATTACTGTATAATCACATGAGCCAAGTCTATTAATATGCAATTAAAGGGACAGGAAGTAGAATAAATGACTACTCAGACAAATGGACAAATAGTACTGAAAGATGGAGATGAAGAATGTCATAACTGAACTGCCATTATTAACTAACACTCACCATACTTCAGCAGATGTCTAGTACAGTATTGCCGTATTTGCTTTTCTTTTGTAGGTGATAATTTTGAAAATATTACATACTTTTTCCATAGGCATAAACACGATCCTAATACTCAGACTTTGCCCAAAACAGAAATGACAAAATATTGTATTATGCAAATTTAATTCAATTTTCAGAAGAGGACTAGTAAAATATTTATTATTCAAGACCACATTAAGTAATACAACCTGAGTAAACAAACTGAATCTAACTGATGGACTATTCTGAAATGCAATCTGTGAGTCTTCACAATTACATTGCAGTATCAACTCAGCAGTTAAAAGAAATACCAACACAACACTCAAGTCTTTAGAGGAAGATTACTTCAAAACTTTTCCTAGTAATATCTGAAAAAGCTCACTGTCACCATTATTCTACTATTGCTACTTTACTCATCAAGCTTCCATTATTTTGATGTGAAAGCCGTAACTAAAACAAAAAATATTTCTGAATGAGACCCTTCCATTTAACTCTTATTCCCAGAGTCAGAAATTCATAAAAATAGATTCATAAATATGGCACAGGTTACCTGGCTGAAGATTAACCTTTTAGAAGTGTTCATATATTAAACTGGAATGCTTCAAAACAGTAACAACAGGTTTCAAACACAGTGACAGTGAACTAAAACCAATTTTCTTCCTTTGATTTTTTCTCTTGCTCATAAACCAAATACTCTTATTTTTAAGTTTTCTAATACTTTTCATCTATCATTGTCCAGCTCAAAGCCTGAAGTATTGTTATACCTGTAACTCATGTGGAAATGCCTTTTAAAATACCTGCTAGCAGAGACTGTTAATAAGCGTTTGCCTACAATATATAAAGCACTGATACCTTCTTACTGTACACCAGGAATTCATGTTGCTCTATGTTCATAACCATTCTATTTCTGATCTTGCCAGAAGTACTTAAGAGTGAAAAACCTCAACCACCTATTTTATTATTGTTAATTTAGTAACAATTAAAAAGCCACATTTATGAGGAGTCACTCCAATTCCTTTCCTTACAAATTCCTTTACTATCCATGCAAAACCAAAAAAATCAATACACACTGGACACAAAGGAAGCATGAGTAGATTAACCAGCCTAATAAATCATAGAAGTTGGGCAACTAGTACCCCAATTGTTTCCAAGGAGTTCTTGTCACTATGCAACATCCTGTAACAGCAGCCTGTGAAAGAAATTTCAAACCAAAGACACAAGAATTCAGAATACTGCGCTGTTTACTCACACATCCAAGTAGCTCTCATTTGAGTAAAATAGCCCTCTAAAATAAGCAATTCAAAAGCAAGGTAAAAATCCTTTGATCTGGCAGTGGAAAGCCACTGTAAACTCAGAAGAACTGGGTAGTGTTGTCAGTTTTAGTAAATCTTGCATTTTTAAATGTATACCATGTGTCAATAAATACTGCAAACTCTTTGTAATAAATACTTCAAAAACAGAAAGCTCAAATTATATGCACAAAGGATGTTACCAGTCTCCACCTCTCCCATTTCTGCTCTAAAATATCCACAAGATTATCCCTCCCTAAGGAACAACAGGTAAAATGCATATGTCAGAGACTTAAAACCAGAAAATATCTATTGTCTCTAAAACAAGCTCACCAGATGGGATGTGAATGGGACTTTAATACAACTTTAAAAAAAGTAATCTGTTCAGCCAAGCACCACAAATATTAAAAATGGCTCAGTCACAATCATACAATTGTTTCATGGCACCAATAAAGAGCAGAATTAAGGCTATTCTGGTTCATCTGTTCAATTAGAACTGTTATGTTGAGCTTGAAAATGTCTCTGATTTATGAATTTTGCTCTTTGAATTATTTCAATAGCACCAGGTATTTTCTTTCCTAAAATTACACAGACTCTTCAATTCTAAAGCAGAGTCCAGAAAACATAAGCACTTAAAAAAAACCTGTAAGAGGCTTCTATGTTTCCTTTGAAAAAGATCACTGATGTGGTTTGGCTTGTTTTTTTCTTTTAATTTCCTCCAATAATTGCAGTTAAGATCAACCTACATTCTACTTCCTTTGAAACCTAACATACTGAAATCCAAGCCTTTTCACTAAAATATCAGCCTGAAAAAAATGAAAATGCTGAACTTCAGAAGTATCTCACAAGTCACTGTATCAGCTGTACATGAGAGTTTCCAAATAAAAGTTTCAGTTTCATTAGAATGACACTTAAATGGCCTAATGTACCTAAGGGATTTTAATTATGTATTTTTACTACTACTAACACTACTACTATATTTTGCTAATTATTCAAACTGTCAATGTCTCTAAAACCACACAAGTTTTATTATGTGCACATAGCTTTTATTATAGGTATTGATTCCCTTCCATTTAACTTTGTAATGGTTTCTTTTGTCTGTTTCCATACATTTGTATGGAGGTGTAAGAGGGAAAGGCAGTACTAGATAGGCAAACATATTGCATAGTTCTTGCCCTAAAAGTTCTACACCATCCATTTTCTCTGGTATATGTTGGGTCTTCAGTTTTCATAATTGATGGACTTCTCACCATAGTCCAGCTACTGCTGAATACTGCTAAAACTGTGACATAAAGGAAACTCCATTAAAAATCTGCAGAGCTAGCATTAAACCTAGTAAAAGGGCAGAGTAAAGCAGCTGAAAAGTATCAATTCTGTGACAATGATACATTTTGATTTCATATATGTATCTGAGAGGTCCAATAGTTTCTGCATAGCTAACCTTGGCTAAAAGCCTAGACTATTTCTGAATCTCTTAATATGAAATCATGTATTTATTGCAAATAGCTAGGTAGGTTAGAAACAGACAGAAAGGTTACTGCTGACTTTTAGAAATAAAGATTTTACATCTTTATTAAAAGTCTCTTCATATCTCAAATTCTGTAATTTACTACTCACCAGAAGTCCAAAGGAAAACGAACATTTAAAAATGGCAGCCTCAGAAACTAAAAGCCTGTAGATAACGTGAAAATTCAACACTAGCTGCACGAGGTCACCATAATGACTATGAAACACAAGAATAATGGCT
Source organism: Melopsittacus undulatus (assembly GCF_012275295.1). Lineage (NCBI taxonomy): Eukaryota > Metazoa > Chordata > Aves > Psittaciformes > Psittaculidae > Melopsittacus > Melopsittacus undulatus. The sequence goes on from NC_047535.1 coordinate 18,213,313, forward strand.
CCAAATTCCAAAACTTAGCATTTCAGCAGTCTAAGACTTTTCAAAAGGGACAAGATTAAAGCCATACTGTCTGAGAATCGGTAAAGCTTAAAATGCACAACTAATAAATAATACAATTCTTCGAACATTTGAATTCAGTATTTTTTAGGATTTAGTTCTTACAGTTAAAATTCAGAGGAGGAGTCTCAGAAGCATTAACAAAGTTGTCATTTGTTTTTCCTATCCTGGAATACTCTTTTCACAATTCTTACAGTTTTCCTTCCCCCATTTCAGCTTCAAAAAAATAATCCCTTTAACAAAGGGAACCAGTACTGTAGCTCCCCTCAACTTCTCCAAATGTTTGGCATTTCAAACATGATGGAGCTACTCATCTATTGGCCCAAACATAAGGCAAAGTTTTATATCCTCAAATAAAAAATTAATTAACTTCTTCATTGCCAATCTCTGCAAGTAAATTTAAGCCATGTGAGAGATGTAAGTAATTATACGTAACCGCAAAGGGAGTTAACACAGGGAACAAACTAAGCAAAGTGAAGAGCTACAAGAATATTTAAAGTGAGAATGCATCTGGATATCTAAAACACTGTAATCAATACCTCAAGTAACATTTGCTACACACCTTACATTCACCATAAGCCATACCTACATATGACCATATTCTGGAATTTATTTCTATTTCCAGAATGAGGAAAACCAAGATTTGCCTTGAAATGAGAATATAAGCCCCAACAATAAAGACAAATATGCTGAATATACCTTGTATTTGGTCATGGTGCTGAAATGATTATTCCTGAAGAATACACAAAGCTCTCCCTCCTGGACAGCTGAAGTCAACTCACACAGTCCATGGTATGTCAGCTGTGTAGCTGTGTTATTTAGAAATTGCTCAGCTACAAATCCTACAAAAGCAATACATACTGTTATGTGTGTCCTTACATACTTCCTAATATATAAAACCTGGTTACAACAGTAGTATTTTTCCATGTCCTCCCTACTAAGATGCCCCATATTGCCACAAATCTAAGGTAACACATTTAGAGAAGCGAAAAGGAGTTGAAAGTTTAAAAACGTCAGCATTTTAGATAAACCTCTTATGTTCAAAAATGCTATATCCATTTCTAGTATTACTGCTTTTACCTTGTCATCATGTAGCATATAATTCATATTCTAATTATAGGAGATAATAAATAGCCAAGTTGAAATTAAAGTGCTGCCTATAACACCTTTTCAGAAAGGAAGTTCCCTCCAGCTTTTTTAAAAGTATATGTAATAGATCCAAGAGTACAAGGCTGATCCTTTGTTTGGAAATTGCATCACGGAAGTTTAGAAGACAAGTACGGTACTGTCTGCCCGCCCAGGGAGGAAGCTCAGCAGACAGAATACAGCTCTTCACACTTGTACCTCTACGTACCAACATCACATACAAAATACATAACTAAGATTTGATAGGGTAGATACTTTGATAAAACACAGAACAAAGTTACCCACCTTCACTAACCAGTTCACTGTTGTCTGACTGTTTACAAGAAATTATCTTCTCCACCAGCTGATTGTAACTGCAGTTACCAACTGCTTTTACTATGTCAGCAACCTGCAACAGGGAAGACCACAAAACAAAGAACTTACCTTTGTAAGAACAGAAGACAACAGTGAGCCTATAGCAATTACTCATATAAGAGTTTCAATAAAGAAAGGCATTATACCTCCAAAAATACTATGCCAGAAAGTTTTAGCAAAATGTATAACAGTCTGGGCTGGCTTAGATCCCATTTTAAATCCTTAAGTTAGCACTTAACATTGAAAGCTGTTGCTAAAGCAGATGGGGGGATGGAATGGGGCATCAGTTGGCTCAGTCAGGTAGGTGGGTAAAGTCCAATGGGATAAGAGAACAGCAACTTTCAGGACCAAGGTATGAAAATTAAAAAACAAAGCAGATTATTCCAGCCAAACTCTTCAGCTTCCCCCTAAGAGTACCAGTTTACTGTTTATTAAATACTAACATTAAAAATAACTTATATGTTTGTTAAAGATGCTGTTCTCTGTATTTGGTTCTAATGCTCAGTTCTCAAAAGCACTGACTCGTAAATCAGAAGAAAGGAGGAAAGTAACCTTGCATTTCTTCCAAGTGTTCTCTTACTGAGCTTTCAAAAACAATGACTGGGACACAGTATTTGGCAACTTTCTACTTCCTGCAGCACAACAGTTCCCATTTAAACACTAAGTTTTTCAGCACAGAAGGTTTTTAAAGTTAATCTGACTATAATCGTAGTCTCTGCAAAGTCACCACACTAAAAATCATACAATCTGTATTCACTCCTCTCTGAAGGGGATCCATTTTTTCTCAGTAGATTTAAAACAACCCATTAACATAATTATTATTATTGACTCCAGGTAAAATTATGAAACCTCTCCCTTCCCTCTGAGAAAATTCAGAATTACTTATGTTCTGTTTGAATTATTGAAAAAAAAACCAACAACAACAACAAAAACAAAAAAACCAAACCAAGTTACCTGAGGGTCCACTAACCATCCATGGTACAATGGGATATCAAGAAGATCAAACACTATGCATTCAGGTGTGTATTCAAACACTCTTACACCTGTAAACTTCACATTGACATCCAGACCCGTCTGTAACTTATGTAGAATCGCCATTGCATCACTCATATTCTTAGAGCAGAAAGAAGAAAAAAAGAACAGATGACCAAATAGAGCTTTGTACACTTGGAGGTTAATCTTATAACCCTTCCTCATTTAGTACTCATCAATTCAACATTTTTGAGGGGGAAAAAAATAAAAAAAATGCAAAATTACAAAAGCAGGAATTAGCTAAATAATTGTTTCACTGCATATTCACATTATTAATTCTCAGTTTGCTGATCTCTTCTAGCATAATGAGAACTCTCCCTCCAATCACCTGTATCCAGCTGTTTATTCTTCTGCACTCATAAGCTGCTTTTAGGCAGCTCTTTCTTCTTCTAACTCTATTCCCTATAATCACAAGCCAGTTATTTGCAAGAGCTAGATTATAAAGGATTATCTCAGGGTCCATCCTGAGGGTTCTTCTCTTGTAAGTCCTGCCTTATGAGTCAGGCTGAAGTACCTGCCACTGCATAATAAATGAGCAAAATGAATAGATCTACTTGGCAACTCTAACTTGGGGGTTCAACACTTAAAAGTGGTGACCAACAATGCAGAATCCGATTTTTTTGTTATTTCATAAAAGTTTTGCTCTGCATTTCATCAGAAGTGACCAGATATCAAGCTTTTATACTTCAGGTGTTCTAAAAGAAATAATGACATACTCTTACTCTGCTAAATTAATAGAAAAATGTCTATAGCAATTCCATTAGCCATACACAAATTCAGATCATACATCTAGAAGCATTAGTTGAATTTATTTTGTAATGTTTACTTTGTAAACAAAGCAGCAATACAAACTGTCTAGAAAACTGCAGAAGTTCCTCACTACAATTAGAACAGTATCATTCCTGTTTTAGCTATTTTTGCACAAAGCAACAGATATCTAAAAAAATATGGATGTGAGGATATACATATACAGAACAGTTGAGCTTGGAAGGGACGTCTGGAAGTCATCTGGTCAAGCCTCCTCAAGCAGGCCCACCTAGAGCCGGTTACTCAGGGGCATGTCCAGATGACTTTGACTACCTCCAACGATGGAGACTGCATAACCTCCCTGGGCAACCTGTTCTGAAGTTTGTGCATCTGAACTTGTCTTTGAATAAAAATAATTAAATCCCTCAAGTATGATAAAAAAGAAAATTGCAACTGAAATTAGTATCTTTTCATAGTATAGAAATTATTGTAATATCAAGCACTATAAATCACGCTGTCTGAAAAATTCACTTGAATTTTTTGTAAGAAAACATTGTTTAAGGCAAAGAATATTAACTGTGTAACAAGATGAAACAAAATTACGATTAACATCTAGACTTAGTTCTAACACTTCTGAAATGCAGTAACTTTGTAAAACTCAATTGTGTAATTAGTTTCTTTTTCCCCTCTCATGTGGTTTCAGTCATGCACTTACAAGTACCTTCAGAACATTCATAAGAGCAGTTTTCTTTGAAATTGTTAAGTTAAAGATTTAAGGAACAGGTTTGTGACATATAAATAGTAAACTCATATATCTGAGCACAAGAAAGTCATAAAGGTTGTACTTTAACCAGACACATAACTTTCATCACACTCCTGTGGTTGATTATAGCTGTCATCATCCATAGTACAGAATTGTGTGGAAAAAACACAATAATTTTGTTATTACAAAATATAGAATTTTATATTTTTATATAATTTGATTATTAAACAAATCCAGTCTTCATTCCAATTTCAACTATCCCAACATACTAGTTTGATTTTCAACACTGAATAAGACCAAGAAAAGAAGACCTAATAATAAACAGAAATAGCCTGAAACCCAGAAACTATAATAAATTCAAATCACTTTTCCGTGAGTAATCAAAAAACCAGCTGAGCTTGACCACAGAGCTTGAAAAACTTGCTGAGATAATATATACTACAACAATATTTCCTTTAAACTAATAGCATCATCTTTAACATAGAAAGACCTCTGTGATGAAAAAAAATGCAGTCAGTGCAAATAATATTGCCTTTCATAATATAAAATCAACCTCTTTCTGTCCATCATGACTTAAGAATGGCAATCTCTCTCTTGTCCAGTTTACATCCTCAGAGCAAGTCTAGCAAGCATCACATAACAGAGTACACTTAAGGATGCATAACAGAAGACTTCAAAAGCAACTACCCTGTTGCATGCTCCCATCTGTATTTCTACGTTACAACTCCCCAATAAAACCAAAATTCTTTCATTATACTCCTTACGGGCAAATAAAAATAATTTCTTACCTTAATAGATACTGAGTTTTCCTCCATTAATAGAAAGTATTTATAAATTATACTCTACATAAAGCCTAGAAAAAAGGAGAAACTAACTACAAAGAATGGCTTGTATGCTTCTGGTTTTTAACAAGATAAGCCTGAGGTAAGAAGAAAAAGGTTTAGTTCCTTCAAACGTAAGCGATTATTTCAGGAGCAGTTCCTTACCTGCTCATAATTTAGACGCTGAATTTCAGATATCTCTTTAGGTTTTGCATCGAGAATATAGTCTCCTAAAAAAGGCAAAAATAAAATTACATTCATTCCACACTCAAAGTTTCAACACTTTGTTGAACACTTCTGATTGAAGCTGACTGGTCATAAATACTACCACTGAAGATTTCTATCAAATTAACGAGACTGCATTGTTTTATAACCTGAATTATAATTATGAAGTAAAACATGAGTATAAAAACCATAGTAAGAACATATTAAGAAATAAAACTCAAATGGCCAATGCTGTTACTAAAGGAGCATTTCATAATCTCTTGGGGTATCATACTAATCTCTTAATTATTCACATAGAAATTCTACACATAGAAATTTACCTTCCTCTGTGTCTCAACTTAAAAACAGTAAAAGGTCAAACTGTGCACAGTAAGATATGTAATTGCATTACACAGTTACAAAGGCAACCACTTACTCTCACTGATACTATGAATATTTTGGAATATGTTTCCATGTACCAGTAATTCTGACAGGTGTGTATTCCACCTGTGTCTACAACACAAATGTAATTAATCAGTTAATCAACACACTGGAGTTCAAGAGCTATAAAATCTTTAGTGACCCATATCCATAAACTGCCTCTCCAAAATGCTTCAGATTTTATTTCAATGCTTTTTGTATTTATTCTCGTGCTCCATTACTAAAAAACACATTTATAACCAAAGAAAAACATCATTATAGGTTTCCATACTGATGATCTTTAAAGTTAAGATTGTTCACAGTGGTTGAAAAGCTCTTTTAGTTTTATTTTCTTTTAATGTGTAGAAGAACCATTTGACAACGGCTGATCCTGCTGATGGACTAGGAACCTAGATAATTTGAGCAATTTTTTTATTCGATTTAATAAGATAATTCCAGAAGCTAATATATGTCTTCAAGAAAGAATACACACATTTACATAACTAGGATTATAGAATCATAGAATAGTTCGGGTTGGAAAGCACCTTAAGATCATCTAGTTCCAACCCCCCTGAAATGGGCAGGGACAGCTCATACTAAACCATATCACCCAAGGCTTCATCCAGCCTGATCTTGAACACCGCCAGGGATGGTGACTTCAGACAGTTTTATTCTATCAAAACAGAAGAAATGTTTAGACACAGGCAGCAATATATCTTAAGATTTGTTTTTATGAAATTATGTAATTAACTGTCTTCTTCCACTGAAAGATTCAGTGCTAGGCTTTTGAAAAAGAACAAGCTACACTCTTTACAAGCAAAAAATAAACAAATAAAATACAGTACTTGTTAGGCTACAAAGGAGAAGAACTATGGTACACATAGCTTAAGTACTATAGCAACTGCACTTTTAACACCTGGGTCATTCTGGGCTATTGAAATTATTGACATGTCAGAGGCAAAACAGCAGCAGTTTTGCTGAACTGGATAATTGAGTAACGCCTGTAAATGAGACTCCTATCACTGTGAAGAACGTATTATTTTTTTCCTATTATTTTAATTGGGTCACACTATTAAGGATTAGAGTTACTGAAGTCAATTAAAGGCCCAGCTGAGTTACTACATTGTGTGAACTATAATAAAACAACATTGTAACAGACATTAATAAGTTTAAAGATACTACAAGGCATAGCAACTGCATCACTAGACTAACCACTCTGGAAAACAGTTTAGGAAGCTTCTAAATGCAATTAAGGAAAAGCACTAGTAACTGAAATCCATAAGTAGTTTACAAAGTTGCCTTTGTAAATTGTGTAATGCAGTTACATACCTTATTGTACAGAGTTTGACCTTTTAATATTTTTAAGTTAAGGAACAGGGGGACATAAATTTCTGCGCAAAATTTCTATGAGAATAATTAAGAGATTGACATCCCAAGAGATTATGAAATGCTGCTTTAGTAGCAGCATTGACCATTTGAACGGCCAATGTGACTATTTTTTTTGCAGCATGTGTTCAAATAAAGCTGAATAGTAAATAAGTAAACCAGTTTTCCTATATTACTCCTCACTGGTAAGAACAATACATAATTAAAACAATTTATTGTAATTACTAACCCAAGTATTCCATCAGCTGTTCAGCCGTTATGATTTCCATCATTGGTGGCAGCTTAATCTGTGAAAGTAAAAGCGTATTATCCTTAAAATGTCAAAACACCACAATCCAGAAAGTATCAATATGGTATTTCTAGACAGAAGTCTTCTGATCACATCTGCCTCACCAGTTTATAACAGCATTAGTACACTGGAACCAAGAGCCTTCCCAGTACCTCTACTAAAAAACAGCTACAAGAAGAGATTAAAAAAGGCACTATGACTTTTAGAGAAAGCACATGCACATGGTACTTTCTCTCACTTTAAGCTCTTTGCATAGCACTCCCTACTCCCACCAAAACATTTCACCAGCATTCCCCTCAACTTCATAAGAGTTCACACCACTCATTGCACTAGGTCAGCTGCAAGCACCTGGGATGAAAAGACTGGGAATTGTAGCCATACTTAAGAAAACTTCACCTTATTCAGAAGTCTTTGACTCCCTGCCTTCATTGGAACTCTTAACTGAGTCTTAACTCAAAAAGTTCCAGCATACAGACAAGAGGCTACAGAGAATCTGGTAGCAGCAGCTGCTGAGACAGGAATGCCAAGAAGAGGAAACGACCTTCCAGAACTCTCACCCTGTGCTGACATTTCAAGGATTTGGTTTAACTCCATACAGAAGAGACTGGAAACACACAGAACTTGGTGGTAAAGTTTCTGTTCCACTCTCTCCTAACCTACTCCTGTCATTAGCACCTGCTAAAACCAACCACCCTGGCAGCCACCAGAGCCAAAAGCTTCTTACATATTCTCATGCCTAAGATTTAATAGGCTCCAGCTACTCTGTTGGTTGCAGAGAGGAAGGAGGAACTTCCTCCATGAGATGAAAGAGCAATACGTATTGAAACCTTTGATGTGGCATTTCCTCCATCAATCATTCCGAGTAAAAGTTTTGCTTGCACGCTTCCATTTACACATCTCCCTGCAACTACAGCCAGAGCACAAACACAAAGGCATGCATCTGGCTATCTGAAGGAATACCATAGGAGTATATCATCTTTAACCACAGTGTGCTCAATTTTTCCTTACATAATTATGAATTTTATTTTGCTAGGGTTTGGGGTTGGGGTTTTTTAAGCTTTCTCTTCCATTTTTAATCTTTTCATCCTCTCTTTAGCGTCTTACCACTGGAAGTCTAGAGAGTCTGGTATTTATTTTAAGAATTTTTAAATCAAGTTCCTGAACATTGTTCACAGTTCTCCTTGACCTGAAAGACACAATATGAGAGAGGTAATTCATGCTTAAGGTTTAATAGGCTCAGACTACTTTGCTGGTTGTGGAGAGGAAGTTCTTCCATCAGACGGAAGAACAATACATATAAAGTCTTTGATAAAGCAACCCAAACTCAAAAATACACTATAGCAACAGTACACTGTTCATGTTGTGATGGAGAGGGCTTCCTTCCCAAACTGAAAGCTAAGCTATTTTAATAACTTTAATTTAGTGTGATTGAACTAAATCTATCTCTCCACTGATTTTATTCATATTTGACAAAAGGCATATGTGTTAAATATGCGGGTTTACAAGAAGTATCATTAAATTTGGAAGAAAAAGACCCAAGTTAATATGACCTTGTTATTTATACACTAAGAAATATGACCATGCTTAGGTCACAACTGGCCACACAGCATATGCCACGCACATCAGCCTGGAGATGGTGGCCATAGAAAGAAGCTGATAGTACCAAGATCTGGGGAAGGAAAGGAATGAAACTATAAACTGTTAGTAAACCAGAAAATTACTGATGCATAAATTCATCAGAAAGAAGGCTTAATTAGTTCTGCTTATAAAAAAATTAAAATTATATGAATTAAACAAGAAAAATCAGTCATGCATGCATAGGCACATGAATTTTTGAAAACATCTTTTAAATGACTGACAACTGACTGAAGCTTAAAAATTTCTCAGCCTTTCCCCAAAACTAATACTCAATAGGATAAAGGTTTTCATAATCTTTGATATTGTTCATAATATTCATACTCACTATTCATATAAATATACGATATTGTACCATGTAAATAACAGGAGTACAGGTTCAAAAAGCTGATTCTTGAACTTCTAGTTCCGAATTGGCAGCAGTCAAGCCTTAGCAAACATCAGCTTGCACACCCCTGAGTTGGCTCTGGTTCATTGCAGCTTCTAAGGCACATAGATGTAATGGAACAGAACAGAATTACTTACACTAGATCTACCTGAAGTAGTTCTGGGACTACAAACAGTACACATGTGCCAGCATAATATAGTATAATAGCATTGCTCCCTCAAATATTAGCAGGAGTACTGCGATGACTTGGCACCAAAATTAGCTCTTTTTAATATTTATTTAAAACCTTTTGCATCAGCTCAGCCAGCATCGTTTGGGGATTTCTGCTCAGCACCACATTTGGGAATCCAGAAGTATGCATGTACTACAAAAAGCAGCTATATACATGGGTTACCTGTATTTGAGCTCTTCATATTCATGGCATAAACATAGTAATGTTTCAGGCTTTATGGACTTATGGTATTATTTGTATCACTGATTAACAATCTGAATTTCCCCTCACAACTATAATGCTAAGCAACTTACGGTTTTTTACTGCAGAACCAAAGCAGTTCTATTTGTATCTGCAGAATATCTCATAGCTGCATATTTTAACAAGCTAAATCTCAAAATTAACTGCTCACTTGAACCCTAAACAAAGTTAATGTATTACTTCATGGCATAATTCTAGGGCTGGGATGTTTTGTGGGACCTTGATCACACCTTTAAAGTTTCCAACACAGTCACAAGTACTTCTAATAGAGCTAATGTAGGATATAGAGAGAACATGACATTTCCTAACTGTTTGAAACTTCATTGTGAGTGCTTAAGCTATAGGAAACAGGAAAGAAAAACACCTCAAAGCTTGAGAAAAAAAAAAAATCATACAGAACCACAGTCATTCTCCATATAAATCAACAGAAGAAAACAATTTAAGCAGTTGTTGTTCATAGCAATTTTATTTTGAGGAATAATTTTCTCAATAGGTTTCAATGCTTAGTTTCTAGATTTTACATTAATTCTACATTTTAGGAAAAACATTTCCTCAACTCCCACCCATTTCCTGTACCCCTCTATTGCAGCTTCCTGGTCTTTCGTCTTGCTCTCTCTCTTCCTAACTCTAGCCACTTTTCATTTCCGACATTCAGAAGTGGAAAACTAAATCTTTCTCACCCAACTATAATGTGAGGTACAGTTGAGCTCCCTTTGTAATTAAAAGACTGGTAAACAAATTTCGTATTGAGCAGCTGGTGTAGTACAACTTCCACACCTTCTATGCATTAGACTACAAACTAGAAAAATAGATAATACTAATTTTAAATATTTCCCACTGTATTCTCCCATGCTTCAGAAAGGCTTGAAAAAAACAACTAAGTGATAAAGTCCCACATAGACACCAACACTTCCAAAAATACTACATGTACAGACCATGCAAATGTCTAATGGCTTATTATTTATAGTCTCAGAATATGTTTATCTAAAATATGCAACTCCCTAAATTCAGACTTCCAGAAGAGGTAAAGGTAGCTTCAAGTTGCATGAAAAAAACAATTAATACTCCCTGCAAATACATACCTTTTGCATTGTAGGAACAGCTTCATGAACTTGTCATACAACAGCCCGATAGCACATGCTGCTACCAAATAACCTTAACATCTTCCCCCTCAACCAGGTTTCCTTCAGTCCTTCAGAGCAGTCTTCCTGATCCAGAAAACATACAACTACATGCCCACTGGTCTGTAAGCTCAGCTCATACCACAGGTGCAAGAGGAAGGCTGCCAAGGCCTCTGCTGAGCAGTCCTCAGAAACTCACCAGCAGCTCGCCTTCAGAGGCTAAGCCAGTCCATCTGAGCAATCTATGCAAATTCTGGCCATAAGGAGGTTTAGCTTAGTAACAAGAAAAAGCAAATCACGTGCAAAGGACTAATGCCAGACCTCAGACCTGGCACTACCACTGCAGACTCCAACAAATCAAATGGATATCAGCAGAGCATCCTGTACTCGGCTCCTCTGAAAAAGGGACATTTTTATGAGAACCTAAAACTAAAAAATTCTAACTAGAATTTTTTTACTCCTCTTCTGCACCTCAGTTTGAATACATCTAAACATAAACAGTTCTATATATTTACTTGCATAATTGTTACAATCACATAAATAAGTAAATCATACAGTTCTAAGTTACCAGAATTTTAGTACAACTCTGCATGTAGGGAACACAGCTCCCAAAACCTTCCATTCATTCAGAGGACTGTCACAGAAAAAACTTCAAATACACTGTCAAATACACTACTGGGGTTACTCTCCTACATGAAAATCTGTAAGGACGAGATACTCCATATGCACTCACTTCAAGTCAAAATTAATATTATTTGTACTGCATTATGTTTTCCCTTCGGCTTATTTTATGGTCCAAACCAATTTCTCTGTTCCATGGACATTTCAGATATGTCATTTCTGTGCAATGCATTAAGGTTTAGAATTCTTTGGCTACATGACATCACCTCCTACCAAAGAAACAGAGCAGAATTACATGGCAAGCTTATTAAGCTTTAAGCATCTGCTGATTGCCATGAGGTACATCCTGAGGAGGGCTACCCCCACACAAAATTACAGCTTAATGCAAAGCCAGCAGTTATCGGAAAGTGACGTATGAACTGTATGTAACAAAGATTACAAAAAGCAAAGCAAGCGTTGCACTGCTAAGCTTAACTACATAGTGAGCCACAGCCCCAAGGGAAAAGTGACCAGTCTTCAGATTTAAATAAGCTGAAAGTCAGTGCCCCACACTGGGACAACCCATGCTTGTACATACATTTTAAATGTTTGTTTTGATACTCTAATAATGCTTTTATTTCCAGCACAGAAGCCTAAATGGTTACCACAGTTTTGCAGTTACTTTTCAAGTTGGTATCATACTGCTTTTATTTTTTCTTAGAACATCTTTGTAACACTTGTGTAAGCAGAACTCCTCAGCTCTATGTCCTTAAGGCTAAACTGCAAGTTACACTTATTCAGGCAGTCTGCAAAAACACTCCAAAAGAAAAGTGATATCATAATTGTAACATTTAAAAGTACAGCTTCCACAGTCTGCCACCTCTAAGTTGCATGCTCAGACTCTTTTTAAAGTATTGGATAAAAAAGGTAGCAGTTTTATTGCAAGTTTAGTTTCAAAACCTGGTGCTGTCAAAAGGGACTCTGAATAGTGCCAATAGGTGCTACTATTTTTGAATTTCCAAAAAAAAACAAGCATTGTCAAACCACTGCTTTACAGATGACAGCACAGAAATGCGCAATTCAAAGAATCAACTATTTTTAAATAGTCTTTCTACCTGTATTTCTCAATAAAGAAGTGAATTCTAATACCAGAAATACCTACTAAAAGTATAATAAAACCTGAATAATTGTTAGGAACAGAGCAGAATCTTGCTCCATTAATGAACAAGATCTTCTAGCTACTAGGAAGAAAAATTCTGAATATGTGGTACACTTACCTAAGGTACATCATAGGTCTTCTCATTATTGCAACCCTTTATGCAAATTAACAAACTACCTCTCTCAGTCTCTCCTCCCTCAGTGAGGACTATCCCAAAAAAACACTGTTTTTAATAATGAAAGCATGGAATTGACCATGCAAATGAGAATGTTCATGAAAACTTGAAAACTAGTATTGTAACTGTGGTTTCTCAGCTTTGAGCATTCAGTTATCTGAGACCATACTTATCTAGCCTTGTCAGGATAAAGTTCGGAGACGGAAAGTTGTTGGCTGATGCAGGGAAGAGAGCCTAGCCCTTAACTGTTTATCTTTTTATTCTCTGTTGTGATTTCACTTCCCATCCTCATCTCCTCTTTACATCATTTCCTCCCCCACCACCATATAGCTTCTATTCACCTAACACATACTATGGTATTCTAGTTTTGCTTTTGTCTGTTTTCATCTCTTGGTCTGCTCCCTTGTTCCCGAATTATAATTACTTGACCTAATCTAGTGTTCATAATTACATTATGCCTTACTTTAATTGCTTAAAAGTTAAAAGGAATTATTTTAAGACAACAGTAAATCGGCATCCATCGTGGCTATTAGAATATCAGGTCTCAGAGCTGCATTTATTACGACCCAGTTTTACTCGTTAATTTAAATACAATCTATTCTGCGTAACTGTACAAATGTATCCCTATTCTTAAGGCAGTTAACTTGCATAAATTTGAATTTTATACAAATCTACATACACTTCATTGTACAAAACTAACTTTATTTCCCAAAATACCACCTATGTTTTCAACGCTATAAATAGTAATGTTTACTTACTAGAAACATGCATGCATCTGCAAATAATGCATTTCTTAGTTTAATAAAGGATCATCTAGATTTTTATTCTATTTTAAGGCAACAACAAAGTCCATATATTGCAGCAGCATCTAAGTAGCATATTGGCAGTACACTAACAACATTTATTTTCCAAGTTCTGTATGTAAGATATGTATCTAACAGCAGAATTAAGTCTTTCTTGACAGAATCATAAAATGATTTGGCTTGAAGGGGCCTTAAAGTTCATCCAGCTCCAATACCCTGCCATGGGCAGAGACACGTTCAACTAGACCAGGTTACTCTAAGCCCCATCCAGCCTGGCCTTCAGCACTGCCAATGACGGGGCAGCCACAGCTTCTCGGGGCAAACTGTGCCAGGGCCTCAACACCCTCACAGGGAAGAGCTTCTTCCTAATATCTGAATCTCCCCTCTTTAAGATTAAAGCCATTCCCCCTTATCCTATCCCTATATGCCCTTACAAAAAGTCCCTCTCCAGCTTTCGTGATGACGTTGTCTTACTCAGCACAAAGTTCTGGCTGCGCATTAAGGCGGTGTCGGCACAGGTGCCCCCCGAACGTTTTCAACACTACAGGGAACGCCCCGCCCGCCGCGGCGATGTCGGCGTTCAGGTCACAGCACTACCCAAGCGGCACCGCCCGCACCCGCCATGGCACCCGCAGCACGGTACCTTCCAGGCCAAGAGCAGCACGTTCATGATGGCCAACAACGGGCAGGGTCCGTTCTCGTTCTGTGTGATGACGGGCGTGTTTTCCTCCTTCCAGCGGACCCACTTGATGTGATAGACCGACTGGCCCGGGAAGCGCTCCTTAGAGGCGGAGAGGAGCTGGGAGCCCGCCGCGGGCCTATCCCCTTCGGGCTCCGGAGCCGCGCCCTCCGAGGAGGCCCCCGCCACCACCGCCTCTTCGGCATCGCTGTTGAGCTCAGAGCTGCTCGGGCAGCAGGAGTGCAGGTTAGAAAAGGAGTCCAAAGAGTCCAGGCTCCGGGACTCCTCCCCCGGGGGACTGGGAGCCCCGCTTCTCCCGGAGCCGGCCCCCGCGGGACCGCTCTCCGAGGTAGGCGCCGCTTCGGGACTCTCCGGCACCGCCAGCCCCCCGCCTTCCGCCGCCGGCGTGCTGCTCTCAGGGGTCCGCGAGGGAGACGCCGTACAAGGGACCACGGCGGGAGCGGGGGCCCGCTGAGGGGAAGGGCTGCGCTGCCCCCCGCCCTCCTCAGCCGCCGCGGGCCCGTCACGGCAGCCGCCCTCGCCTGCTGCCGCCTCTTCCAGGAGGAGCTGGCTGGCAGCGCCCCCGCCGCCCGTCTTCAGCGAGCCCGGAGGTGGCGGGGGCTGCGCCAGGCTCTCCATGCCCGGCCCGCCCGGCTCCGTCGCTCTCTATTGGCACCGCAGCGGCTGTTCCTTCGCCAACAGCGCCCAAGACGCCATAATACCAGCAACGGCCCCGCCCCGCCGGGAACGTGTGGGCGGGAGCGGGAAGCAGCCAAGGGTGACCGCGAGGCCCGGGGTGGGGGAGGGAGCCCCGAGGGCGTGCCCGGCGGAACCTGTCGGCGGACGGGAGCCCGGGACCTGTGCGGACGCCGGTGCCCGGGGAATGGGAATGGGGAAAACAGGGAGGAAGTGCGCGCGCCCCGGGTGAGGGGCGCGGGAAGCGCGCAAGCCTCGGCGCGAGCCCGGAAGGGGAAGCATGAGGCGGGGCAGGGTCGGCCTTACATCCCGTAACCAGCGGGCCGCGCAGAGCCGGACAGCTTCCTGAAGCGGAGGAAGGAGGTACCCGCTCCACCCCAACGCAGCGCCCGCCAGTGGGCGTACAGCAGAAACCCTCTCGTTGTCGCGCCCCTCCTCTTTTGCAGGGCGGGGAAGGGTAGTGTGAGCAGTGAGGGGAGAGGCCTGCTTGCAGACGCTGAGATGACTCGTGCCCGGAGAAGTGAGGGGACGTCCCTGCCCGCGGGCGCTGAGGTGAAGCGCTGTGGGAGGAGGCTGCCGGCGGCCCGGCTGTCCCTGTGGAGGCGTTCAGAGCTTCCTGCTGCAGTTTGTGAGGTACCGATATTACTGAAGTACCCATGCGGTGAGTGTGACCGGTAACTTAGGAACTGGTGCAGTCGTATTACTTCATTCACCTTAATGAACTCGTTTCCTTCTCTCCCTATAGAAACCTTCAGCTTTTAATCACAAATTTTGAGTACAGTTTTGGGAAGGTAAATTCTTATGTTCTCTGTGCTTGGTAGTCAGACCTCTTATCTGAGGTCTTCCTAAGCAACATTAGCAACCTTATCTGAAGTACATTCATTGTAACTGTGCTTACTTACACATTTATGTAATTTCTCCCTGCTGGACCTGTTGGGGCTGGGTGGAATTTGAAGATTTTTTTTTTATTCTGACAGGGCAATAGGGCTGGAAAAGGAAAAATAAAGGATGAGAGTTTATACTGAGAAACTTGTCACAAACCCTAATATAAATAATAAATCTTTGGGTGAGCATAGTTGAATATAAGAATTAGCATATTGACTGCCAAGAAATTAATATCTTTAATGTCTTTACCGATGATCTGGATAGGAGAATCGAGTGCACCCTCAGTAAATTTGCAGATGACAGCAGTTTGGGTGGGAGGTCTGCTGGAGTGTAGAAAAGCTATGCAGAGGGAACTAGACAGGCTGGATAAATCGGCTATGGCCAGCGGAATGAGGTTCAACAAAGCAAAGTGCCAGGTCACAACAACCCCATGCAATGCTCCAAGCTTAGGGAAGAGTGGCTGGAAAGCTGCTCAGTGGAAAAAGACCTGGGGGTGTTGATTAACAGACATTGAACATGAGGCAGCTTGTGCCTGGGAAGCCAGGAAGGCCAGGGGCATTCTGGCCTGTATCAGAAATAGTGTGGCCAGTAGGGCTGGGGCAGTGATCATCCCCCTGCACTGGGCACTGATGAGGCCGCACCTCAAATCCTGTGTTCAGTTCTGGGCCTCTCTCTGGGAGAGAGAATTGAGGTGCTGGAGCACATCCCAGAGAAGGGCAATGAAGCTGGTGGAGGATCTGGAGCACAAGTTTGATGAGTAACAGCTGAGTGAACTGGGGGATTTAGTCTGGAGAAGAGAAAGCTCAGGGGGGACTTCATTGCTCTCTACAACTACGTGAAAGGAGATTGTAGTGACGTTGGGGTCTGTCTCCCAAATAACAAGTGGTAGGACATGAGGTAACAGCCTCAGGCTCTGCCAGGGAAAGCTTAGACTGGATATTAGGAAAAATCTATTCACTGAAAGGGTGGTCAGACACTGGAACAGACTTCCCAGGGAAGTGGGGGAATCACAGTCCCTGGAGGTGTTAAATAATGGAGATAGAGACTCATAGGGACATGGTTTAGTGGTGAGCTTGGCAGTCCAGGGGTAGAGGTTGGACTTGAGGATCTTAAAGGTAATTTCCAATCCTGTGAAGCATTCTGCCATAATGGTTCACATTTTATCTTCACTGGAGGATTTTCTTTTATGCTTGAACCACGAAGATTGCTCAAGACAGCCACACAATGAAGAAATTCCTGTTCAGTGGGGACAGCTGCAATGTCCTGTGACACGCAGAGCATGAAGAGAAATAGGTGACTTAAAATAAAACTTGAAAAGTAAGTAAATTGGTATGTGCAAGGAAAAATGTGTGTCGAGGGCAACTGATATAGCCAACTGATGGAAGGTATTTACACTTCCGTCACATCTCCTTAAAGGAAGGGGCCCAAGACTGCTCACACTAAGGTGTGAAGGGGCTGAGAGATGGTGGTTGGGTACGAGCCAAGTTTGGGCACCAGCTTGTTCTGTTTCTCCGAGGACGCAGATCCTTGTGGCCCAGAAAGATACCAGCACCACTCGGCCCCAGCAGAGCCCTTAAGGGTCCAGGGGCCACAGCCGCTCCGCTTCGCCTCGCAGGCAGCCCGAGGGGGGCGGCATGCACGGCCTCGGCCTACCCCAGCCGAGAAGCCGGCCCCGTCCCGGCGGTGCCGTGGGCGGGATCAGCAGCTGACGCCTTCCTGGTTACACCGCTGAGGAAATGCAGCTTGCCCGGACCCGGCCTGCCCCGCGGAGGCAGCCGGGAAGGCTCCGCCCTGCCGCCATTGGGCGTCTCCCCTGACGTGCCGTCCTGCGCCGCCCGGCGGGCGGTGAACTCCGTTCCTCGGGGCCCCGCCCGTTGCGTGGGGAGGGAAACTGGGCTGCTCGTGCGTTCTGGGCGTGCCCTGCGGCCCCGCCTCGCCGGTGGCGTCGAGCGGGCGGCCGGAGGAAGCCGTGGAGCGGAGCTTAGTGGGGCGGGGCGAGGCGGAGCGGTGCCGGGTGGGGGGCGCCGGGGCAAGCTCGGCGGGGGACAAAGCGGAGGGAGGCGCGGAGCTCGTCCCTCCCCATCCCGGCGCGCTACAAGGGCGGATGTGCTGTGGGTAGACGGCGGCGGTGGGGCCTGGGCCCGGTGAAGATGGATCTAGCGGGGACGATAATCCTGCTGTGCTCCTGTGCGGCAGGCGCCGGAGGTGAGGACGCGGCAGGGCCCGCCCAGCCCACGGAGCCCTGGCTTGGGGCTGCCGGCCTCCCTCCTTTTTCCCCTTCCCTGATCCCTCTCCGCCGCGGCGCGGCTGGGGGCTGCGGGCCCTCTCCCCTCAGTGCCGCGTCTCAGCGCCCCGGCGGCAGGCCGCGGCTGGGCCGCCGGCCCGGGTTCTTCTTTCTGTCGCCAGATCTAGACACGTCCCCTCCATCCTGCCCAGGCTTTCTTTCCTCGCCGCCTGTGACCGGCCCGGCGTCCCTACCCCTTTCCAGAGACTTTTTTCCGCTGAGGTCCGACCTAGCTGTTTTTTCTTCCTCGGCTCCTCTTCCCTGCCTCTCTCGGCTGTGCTTTCTCTGCCCGGCTCTGTGCTTTCGGTTGCGCTTCTGTTGCTCGGGACTTTCCTCACGGTCCAAGTAGCCACTTCCCGGTTACCTTCCTCCTCCCCGCCCCTCGCCCGCGGACAGAGTTAGGTGGCGGCTCTGGGGAGCGGTGGCGGGCCCCGGCGGCTGCTCCTGGGAGGGCCGGGAAGCGTCACGGCGAGTAGGGGAGCGGGCGGGCGCGCAGGTGTCCCGCTGCCCGTGGAGCACCCCTCACGTTGCCTTCCCTGCGGCCGCTTCCCTGACGCCGAAAGCAGGAAGCGCGGATAAGACGGAACGCTCAGATTGAGGAAAAAAGGCGAGCCCTGGTTTTTCCCTGAACTGTGACCGTAGCTTCAAGGAGGGTCTGTCTTCCCCTCTCCTAGGCCACAGGAGAAAACATGCTTGGTTTTATGGGGACGCGTAACTTTGTAATGACTCCCGTTATGAGTTGATTTTCAGTAGGGAAACTGTTAGGGCAGTTTGTTGACTGTGTCTGGTAACGTTTAATTGGTCAAAGGATGGGTGGGAAGTAGTTTCAATTTTTTACAAGGGTAGACTTTGGAAAAGGTGGACTTCGGAGGATATGTCTAGAGAAGGATGGGTAGAACAGCTGAAAAGTCCTCTTCCATTTGGCACCTCTGCTATTTATGTGGGCTCTGCATCTGTGTACTTAAGTACCTGTGTTTATTAACAACGAATCTAGCCCTAAATCCTGGTCTTTTACATGTTACCAAAAAGTAATATCAAAGTATGTGAAAACTTTAGTTGGTTGTACTTGTGGCTAAGCAGTGAGATGAAAAGCAAGCTGATTTGAGTGGTCAGAAGTCATCCCATTATTTATAGGATTAGGAGTGATATACAGAAAAGGTTTGAGTGATTTTTTTTGTTAATAGTTTCTTGTAAACTGTCAAGATATTTTAGACTTAATTATTGGCATGCATTTCAGTACCTCTTTGTTTTCTGAACTAAACAGTGCTGGCACAGAATTAACACAAAGTGATTCATTAACCAGTTGTGATGGTTGTTCCCACTGTTTAATGCCAGGCAGGCAAATATGCCTTAAAGTCGTAGTAAGCATGATAAGTACTTTCCTCTGGATATATAGAAGCAAGTTCATGAAGTGTATTTTAATTTAGAAATTCATGTTAATTTTTTTCTTTGAGAGAAAAATGTGCACCTTCAACATCTCTTGCACTGGGAAGCATACCTCACTAGCAGGTGACAGAAGAACATCTCTTGGTATTTTTCAATGAAGGTAAATGTCTAAAGAAAGCTTAATAATACTGGATAGCAATCTAATAATGATGTCAAATACACATCTCTGAAATATCCTATGAAAATTTTCTGGTAAAAGTCTCAAAGTAATTATGAAAGACCATAACTGTTTAGAATTAAGATTGATTTTGAATATTAGAACTTTGTTTTAACTGCTCACATTTTTAGAGTTTACTGTATTTTTTTTATTTACTGAAAAAAATAGAGCTCTTCATTTGCATGCTTTTCTTCTAGGCAGGCATTAATATCTGTGTGAAAAAGGATAAATTCATGATTCTTAACAGTTTTACTGTGAGAGCAGTACAGACTGGAAAAAACTAAGACCCAGCAATTTGCCTTATTTCATTTGTGGACAGTGCTCATTAATTTTACTCAAATCTTGAAGCTAAGTTATACTTACCTGTAATGTTGTCTAGTTTTAAGCATGCAGGTATGTTAAGCAGTACTTAATTATCCATATTTAATGGTGTTCTTTGGGGAATGGAAATAACTGACAGAATCATTCTACCTGAGCACCATTAGAAGTAAAAAAAAAAAAAAAAGAGGGGGGGAGGGAAGGAGAACAGAAAATATGAAAAGAGAATTTACAAGATCCGCCAAAAGCTGTAATTTAACTAGAGTGATCATGCCTTGTCTAGGCTGATCAGATGCTGACTGTGTTATAAAACTGTGATAAATTGCTTGTATTCACTGGTACAACACACCCTTCTATGTGTTGCTAGGACTTTAAAGTAGTGTCTTGGTGTCCTGTGCTGCTGGATATTGAACTACCTATTTCCCTGTGAGCATAGGAGAAATTCTGTTTTTTTCTGGACACATGGGGGAGTTTTGGGAAGACATTTATGAGATATTGGTGTCTGAGCAATTTAGTTTACATCCTTGCTATATATTGGGAAGAATACTAGCCGTCATTAACATGGCACTCAGCCTCAAGCATTCATCTGGGGTTTAAAAGCGTTATGAATTCTATATGGCTGGATGAGACAGTGTCTAGTAAAGACAGCTGTCAGATGGTTGCTTCAGAAATACCCAAGGTAATTAAAAGTAAATAAAATCAGGTGTTTAGTAACTTCAGAATACCGTTGTCAAAAAGCCTAAGGCTGCAGTTTATTTTTGCTTTTAAAAGAATCTAGAGGTTCAGTTATGCAGTATGGCAGAGCCACTGTAATGAATTACTGCTATCTGGTGGTCCTGCCTGGCAATTCATTCCCACCTCTCCTTCTTCACTGCCTCTTGTTTGATGGCATGTGGGAGACAGTTCAACTGCTGATTTAAACAAAATAAATTAATCATTTCCTGCCAGACATGTAACAGTTTATTGTGCAGACCCAAGCTCAGTGGGAAGAGCTGGGACTTGCACAGGGTGGAGAGGAAGAGGGTAAAACAAAAAGAGGCCATCTGCTTACACTGATGGTGCTGTACTGTCTAACTGCCCTAAATGCGAGTTTTCAGTGAAGGGAAATGATCCCGACTTGGACTTTCTAGTTGCATGTTTTTCTTTCACTAAAAGCTAACTTGACCAGAAGTGTGGTTTTTCAGCCAAATCTGTTTTAGTGCCAGCACAAGGGAAGAATAGAAATGGAGTAGAAGAAAAAGGGCAGTGGGACCTGGCCTTCTGCTAGCAGCTATGAAACTACAGCCTGAATAAATTCTTCAGCGAGATTTAAGTCTGGAGGTATATGGTGGGATTACTGACTTTTAGTACACTTAAGCATGGAAGGGCTAAATCTGAATGCTGTGTACACTCTTTTATGTCCCATGTAAAGGAAACATTTTTTTAAGAGAAATAAACTTGACATTGAAAACTACTTGAAGAAGTGCATCTTGCTTTGATTATTTTAATTACAATTATAATAATCTCTTAGAGATTCATCATATGGTGGCATTTCAAATCTGCAAATTACTTATGACAAAATAAAAAGAGTTGTCTGGTAGGTTAGCTGGCTGCTGAGCAATTTCTGATAGTTTGTCAGGTTGTATTCTGGTATTTATTTTTCACTAACGAACTTGAGTTATATTTGAACTATTTGCCTTTGTCATGCAAATCTTAATATGAGTTGTTTAGTGTAAACCTCATCTTTTAGAACAGTGCATACTTAATTTATCCTTTTCTTGGAAGTTAAATATTATCTTTTGCCACAGTATGTACAAACTTTAATGGATTTTTATGTTTACATTGGTAAACTTTCAGTAGTTCTTTACCAGTTGTCTTTATGTGCATGAAGCTAGCTTCTGTAAGGACTTCCTCCATAATCTTTTGAGATGATTATGAATGTTGAATATTATGAAGGAGATTGTGTATCAGTTGCAGACTTTTAACTGCTATAGCAATATTAACATTATACATGCTTCTGGAAGTTTATGTTCATTTGAAGCCTTGATTTCAACCCTCTCTGAAATCCATTTTCTAAAAAGCAGTAAAATAGGATATGCTCTAGGTGATTTTTGTTTAACAAGAGGAGAGTAGCAAGAGTGTTTGTGTTAAGTGTACTCTACGAGAGTACTTAAAAGATAAAGAGTTCTTTTAAGTTTTTGAGGAAGGGAAAAGAAATAGCATTGTTTCCCTGCACAATCACATAAAGTATATAAATTCTGGTTAAGAAAAAGGTGTTTTGCTTAGAACACTCTCCTTTTGCATAGTAGAGAGAACAGTTATAAGTCTGCTTAATGTCAATAGTCTTTTGCTGCCCTGTAACAGTAGTTAGCAGTGAACAGCTATTTGTGACTCAGTTGAGTGTAGACTCTCAGCTTTCCACGTGGTCCTGAGACTTGGATTGGGTGTGAAGTATTATTGGGTCATCAGTAAATTTTCATGCTTTAAAATTTTTTTCCTAGGTGCCTGAAGCTGTTCAAGGAGTACCTCACAATACAGAGAAAAGAATGGCCTATAACAATATAAGGAATGACTTGTTAGAAGCCTGCTACCATAGAAAAATTGAAGATAATTTGACTTGTTAAATAGTCTTGGGATTATGGAGCACAGAAGTTTTCACGTTCTGCAGCATACTAACTCCTGAATTCTGATAAAGTTTTATTTATTAGTATCATATGCTAGGTTTAGGTTAAAACTTAGCTGAAGTTTTAATTTAAAAAATGAATGTTTATCAGTTAATTTTGAAGTTTATGTTGACACTTCGGGTCACATACCTGGGTATATGGAAAGGATGTATGTGAAGTCCAGTTAATGTATATTGTGCATCAATTTGGTGTAACAAACAGATTAATCTTGTTTGGTTTATAGAAGTTCTTAGGCCATAGGAGGTCTTTCTGCTTCTGGGATTATGTTGAAAGTGATTAGAGAAACATCAGACAGGTACAACATCCTTCATGCTGCAAATTCCTCATGCTGGTTGCTGAAACTTTGGATTTGTCCTTCATCTTACTTTGATTAGATTTTTTTCATAAATGTTTAGGATACTTAAGAGGTTTCTGGAAAGATGGATGAGGATGGACTTATATTTTGGGACTAAGAGTGAGAGGAAATTAGAATTAAGTTGGTTTTTCATTGGACTGAATTTGCACTCAGCAGTGAAGAGTCAACATTTACAGAAGCCTACAGTACTGCAAGGAAATTCGAATGGGGTTTATCTGTGCTATATAATTACTTGAATTTTAAAAAGGTATAGTAGTATCTTGTGCATGTTGTTAAATGCAAGCAATGCATTCAGAAATATTAATTTACTTAGTCATTTGTGTTGCTTGTAGAGCTTATTGGCCGTCAAGTACTATGAAATGCAGTTTTGCAGTTCCTATGATATGGAAAAAAATCTTAAAATAAATCTTATGCTCTTCATGAGGATATGTTTGAAGATAATTGATTCAACCTAGAACTGGAAAAAACAGCAACTTGCACTTTCTGTGTTCTAATTTCATATCCTTAGTGTAGATAAGATAGTGTTTGTGTACCACAGCTTTCAATAGACACCTTAGGTTTTATGTGTCTGACAGTTGAATTTGTCTTTCTTGTGAAAGATTGTGTTACAGCTAGTACAAGTGATGCTATATATACTGCACTAAGTTTGTCTTTGTATCATCACATTGCATCTTGGTGAACTAGAAAAGTATGTCCAACTTCTTTCAGTAAAAAGCAGTAGTTCACTGAAACATTGAAATTTTGGGATATGCTTTTTCGAAGGGGCCACGTAGGGAAGAACTTGTATAGTGATTTTTAGAAAAATATTGACAGTGCTGAAACATTTCTTCTACAAATACATTTGGCAATACATTACTGTCAGGTTGCTTAAAAGAAAACTTGACTTTTTTTGCATAATAGCACTAAGATGGTGTTTACCTTTGAGTGGTTTGATACACAAAGTAGTTTCTGTAATGAACAGTTGATTTGGTCTTCAAAAACCATTGCTTGTATGGAGTGACAAGAGAAGAAATGATTGTGTATTTGTTGCACAAAGTGTATAAAAGAATACTGCAAGGCTTTGTTTCAAACAGTGCTAATGATTTCATGCCAGCTTACTGACAAGTTATATATCAAAACAGGCACTTCTTGGAGTTTTGAAACATCATACATAACTTAATATCTTTTATTCTTTGCTGGCTTTAATATTTAGTACTTCTAGAAGCAGGACATAATTTGGGTCATAATCTTTTGAAACCAGAACCACTGAAATGATCTCACTCTTGACTGTAGCTTATGCATATAGATATCTAATTTCCTTATAATTTCATATTTTAAACTATTTAAAAACTGCCTTTCACTGTGTATGTTAAACAGACTGTGTGCATTATCTGCATTGCAAAGACTATTTGCTCCATGAGTTGTTTTGTGGGTGGTTTGGGTTGATTGGTTTTCTGTTGTATTGGGTGTGGCTGGGGAGAGGGTTTGGTGATAGTGGTTTTCTTTCTGTCAAGGTGTTTTTCCCCTATTTCTTCACATAATTTTGTGCTGTTGGATCTTCACTTCTGTCTTTTTTTGGTGTGATCACAGTTACTGAATCACATCACCTTAATAATTCCTTCTACAGTATCTGTGTTTACTTTTGGCAGGTGGATGAAATATTTTTTGTGCATAATGGCGTAGTGCTAGTGTTAAGCATCATAAGACTTGTGAAGAGTGCTGGATGTGCAGAGACAGGGGATGGAGAGCTTGGTGGCAGTCAGGATATGAAGATACACTTCTTGTGAAATACAGACTGTACTGTTCATTTATTGTGCATATACTTCTATGATTGCTTGAGTTAGATTAACTAATAAGAAAGTGAATCCTGTGTGGAAACTGTACATACTTGGAAGAAGTGACCAGAATCAGAATTAACCAAATATCTGTACTGCATATAGTGGTTCCTTGTCTGGAGGAAAGTAATGTATGTTAACATTTTTATGGTTTCGGTTCTTGTGATTACTGGCCTGCTGGCTGTTCAGTATGCAGAAGTATATCTCAAGGGTATATTTGACAGGTGTCTGGGCAGTGCAAGGAGCTTTTTAGAAAATTCCAGCAACTCCTGTCTAGTATAAATATAGAGCTGAGATGGTGATCATCTGTATGCATGTCATAGGTCTTGAAGAGCTCTCAAATGTTAGTGTCTCTGGTCAGTTTTGCATGTCTCTTCTTTCATCAGGATAGGAGGACCAAAATCTTTCCCTGTTTCCTGTAATGTGCTCTTCATGCAAAAAATACTACCTTAGCAGGAAGCATCCAAAATAGGCTGAACTGGATCTACCTTTTTGGAGATACATCTTTAATAAAACAACTCCATGTTATAGAACATCCCTTTTCATACAAAATGTTGTGTTGCTAGGTGGCATGTTTGCTCTTAATTTTTCTGGATATTTGGCATGTGGAACATAAACATTCCGAGCAGATACGTTGGTGTCATGAGTGCAGAGTAAAGCTGGAAATATAATTCTTGTACGGAACTAGAAGCAAGATGTTCAGTTTGTGTCACAAGTGCATTTCTGAAACCTCTCTCAAGCTTTTTTGTCTACTGTGATGTAGGTTGCATTGTGAATTAATTTTTGAGTAAAAGAATTAGTTTTGGTTGAACTTGGTAGAAGTTGCCTTCCAGGGTCCACGTAACTCACTATAACTGCAAGTGTGTATTCAGTCAATGGACCAGGGTAGAATAAATTTCAAGGGTACAGAGAAGAAAAAAAGAAATCTGAAATACATGTAACAGGGAAGTTGGGTTTTATTCACCCACTGTTTTATACCACAGGTCTGCTATACCCGGTATTCTGATTGTAACTGTAATAATCCCTCAGGCATGCTAAACTTTACTTTTTTTTTCTCTTTTCAGGCCAGTATGGAAATCCCCTAAATAAGTACATTAGGCATTATGAAGGATTATCTTACGATGTGGATTTGTTACACCAAAAACACCAGCGTGCCAAAAGAGCAGTATCACATGAAGATCAGTTCTTGCACCTAGATTTTCATGCTCATGGAAGGTTAGTGATATTTCAAAAGGTATTTGTTTAAAGTATTTTATTCATGCATGTGTTTGTAGTGAAGTGTAAGTTGCGAAAGACAGCCATAAAATTAGTGCTAGCTAGAATACACTAAAATGCAGTGCATACAGTTTCTATGAAGTGTTTGCTCTGATGTCCAGTATAAGCGTGAAAATGTTGCTTGTAATCAGTCACTCAAATTGGTGGTAACTATTAATGCACCTTGAAGCTTAAACAATGGAATCATACTGGGAGCAGAATGGTAGTTGGTTCTGAATTTATAATGCAGCTTTGGTATATTTTTTACAAAAATACTGCCAAACTGCCTGAGGAGATT
Organism: Melopsittacus undulatus; assembly: GCF_012275295.1. NCBI lineage: Eukaryota > Metazoa > Chordata > Aves > Psittaciformes > Psittaculidae > Melopsittacus > Melopsittacus undulatus. The sequence goes on from NC_047535.1 coordinate 18,239,734, forward strand.
TAATTGAGAAAAAGTAAAATTTCAAATTGTGTTTGAAACTACAACATATGTCAGAAAAATGTTCTGTTTCATGTCTGATGATGTTGTCTGCTTTCTGTACTTTTGTGGAATTTGGCTATTATTCGATATGGGGAAAACATAGTTGCTGTTGCAAGGCTTGTTTTGCCTTTCATTTAATGTGTGATGGTAACACATTAGATAATTGGTGTGAGCAGCTGAGGTATAATTTGTAGGCTTCACTTACGATCTCTTTGTACTTCAGAATTTGCTGCTGTGTGTTTAACCGAGGAGAAGCAGAAGAAAAATTGGAACTTGATAAGTAATTGCTAGCTGTATGTCGAAACATAGTAAGTTTGACAGAGCAAAGGTAAAAGCAGGTTTCCTTAACCTGTTTTGAATACTGTTTTATGAGTAAGTGTTCTGCTTCTGTGCTGGCCTGTAATTTTTTTCAGGGAATGAAGTGTTGCTACTGGAGGTGTACCCTCTAGTTGCCTGAATTTCAGTGACTGCTCCCAAAAGGTTAGCATTAGGGTTGTATTTGCCAGTGCTCTAGAACTGCAACCCAAATTCTGAATTCGAAATTGTCCTTAACAACCACATTTTTGGTTGTGATTTTTAGTACAGAAAATTCTATTATTTAAAGAAAAGTCATATTGCTGCTGAATCTGCTGTAACTTCACAAGCAATTTCTAGTCTTTGCAGCCTAATGCTGCCACTCTTAAGCTGCAGACTGATGCTTAATTTAGACTTACCAAAGTGTGTACTACTGCAGAGAGGAGTAGGCCTGTCTGCATTGGCAGCATCATCTTTGTGCTAGCACTAATAGTCTTAAAACCATGCAAGGAATAGGATCTGGGAACTCATCCAGCTGAAAATTATTTGGCAAAAAAAAAATAATCAATATGACATGATGGGGGGATGCTGAGGCCATTGTTTTGGGGAGCAGCCGACATTTCGGTCCACTTGAGCAGGTTCATCTTGTCATTGGTAAAGATTCCATAGTACTCTTTTGTAAAACAAAGCTCTCAGAATGTACAGGCTGAGCTGTGTTGATAATGTGGGCTAAAAATCCTTACAGTGTAGAACTGTTAACCATATCTATGATAATGAGGTCTAAAAATTACTTCCTCTCTTGCTTCATGGATCTTAGTCATACCAGACTTTAGACAAAAAGGTTTATAAAGATTTTTATAACAGCTGCTATTACTCATGAGGGAGAGTGTTGGTGTTTATATGTGGAATTGATTCTAAATCCCTATGCTTTGAGGCACAAATCCATCACTAACTGAGGAGGCTGAATGGAAACTTACTATAGGGTCAAACCAGTCCATAATTTAGGATTTTGGTAGTTTCCTGTGAGACACCTAATGCTTCCTGTCAAAGAGGGGATAGTTGACTGGCTGTAAATTAATAGGATATTGAAATTTCTAAAACTCAGCTATGTATACCTATTAATTTGTTTTGAATCATAAACTGTGTAGTTTAGATGAGTTGACTTTGCTGCTTCACCAGTGGTGCAAAATGTGTTCATTTCTAAAAGGAAGGGATGTGAAGTTTTCAAACTTGGTTATGTATCATAGCTCTTCCACCTGCCAGTTTATATAGACTATTTTAGTGTGGGTTAGTTTAAAACTGTATTCCTGAGACCTGGATGCATGCAGAAGAATAATGGAACTATCTGTGTAGCATTTAACTGTATTGTCTTTTTACTTAACGCATTCCTAGTAACTTATGCTTTCTAATTTTTTTTCTTGACTTGGCCTCTTAATCACCCATCCACACCCATTTCCACTGTTTCTCCATGATCAGTTGATAACTCTCACTTGGGAAAGTTGCCCATGCAACTTGAGTGAAGAGTTCAGTTTTCAAGTGGTACTTGAATGCGTGGTAATACCTGCTTATTACTGAATTAAAGATACATTGAGAACTCATTTCAGGTGTTTTGTGACTCAGCTACAGGTTTCATTAGATTTTTACCTAAACTTTTTTTAATACTGTAATATTTTAAGTTCAGACATGTTTGTTGGAATGTATGTTCTATACATGATGCTTGCAATAGGAGAACTGTCACTGAAAATGCTTGGAAAATTGCTTCTTTGTGAATCATACAAATAAGACTTTTCATATGATTATCTTTGTGAATATTAAAACATGCACTTACTGAATATTGCTAGGCTCTAGAAAATCTGAGATAGCTTAAAAATAAGAGCTTCATTAATGAAAATGTTGGACTCAAAAGTACTTACTTTCTTCTGCCATGCTCCAAAATGTAATAGACTATATTTTCAGATCAGTCTGCATGAATTCTTGTAGAGGTTTGAGTTACAATAGTCAGAAACTCAGATATCTTCTAACTAATGATGACATGCAAGCTTTGCTTCCACTGTATTAAAAGATCAGTGATACTGATTGTTTATAGTAATCCTTGGTGACCATTAGATGGTTTCCTTCTCTTTGTTTTCTTACTCACCAGAATGTCCTTGCTTGCCCTTCTGCAACACCATAAGGACATACCCCTATGTATGAAAAAAAGCAGGCATCCAGCTCGGCTCTGGAACTTTAGAAATACAGCAGTAGGTGGTTTTTGTAGGGGAAGGAGTTAAAAAAAAATCTTGGTATCCTACCTTTCTTGGGTTTGTATGGGGAGGGAAGGAGAAAAGAATTCTCATCTTCCTGGTTCTGTATAAAAAGGTAAATAGTGTGCAAGTGGCAAGTCCAGTGGGCACCAAGGTTTGGTCATTATTGCTTTAAATAACTTGACAGCTAAAGAGCCTGTCAGTGCTTTCAAAAAAGGTCACTGTGTGCCAGAGTCATGAAGATGCTATAGAGTAAGCTTCTACTTGAGGTTTTTTGCCTGGTTATGTCAAAGTGCCAAAAGTAGTGTTTGATCAATGAGTAGCTGCAAAAAGCTGCATCAAGTCTTACTACTGCTCTTGGTGGGGGACTGCAGGTAACCTTTTTTTTCCCTGTAGCTAACAAATTTTTGACAAAGTCTTTATTATCAAGCATACGCTTTGTAAAGCTGTAATACGTTGCAGAGTGACCATGGGATTGACCTGTTAGGTAAAAGTGCTTTAACTGACGCTCAGTGTGGAATAAAGTTCAGTAAATAATTGGCTCTTAAATATTCTGCTTCTTTTTACAATGTTTTTCCTTGAGCAGATGAACTTTTATAACAGGGAGAGCTTGCGTACTGTGAAAATGTGACATAGGGTCTTAATCCATGCTCACTGTACAATTTGGCAACACATTTTTGTGAAGCAGTGTTTGTTGATTGGCTTTAATACTGGTTTTCTGTGAAGATACCTTTTTTCATAATTATTTTGAGCAGCTACCAGTCATACATTATTTGAGTTTTCTTGTGCAGTTTCGGATTGCATAAGTGGACCACAAAATTTTAGAGTTTTTGAGTATGAGGATTTTTTATTCTTGGTTCTTTGTAATCCTTTGCATTGCCTTCAATAGTCGTTCACTCTATTTGAATAGATAAGGAAACTAAAGGAGGCTACCTGCACAGATACTGTATTTGATATGTTGAATTTCAAAGGTGACATTCTGAGCATGCAGCTGTGCTGGCTGAGGTGGACTGAAGTAGCTGAGCTTGGATTAAAGAAGACTTTATATTGTCGCCTTCTGTTTGATACTAAATGCTAGATGTTCTCTTTATGGCATATATGTTTAAGTACTTTTGTAATTGTGCATGCAACATAGTGCTCAATTCATGAAGAGGCTTTGTCTTCTTATGCTCTGTGAGCCTGTTGGAACATAGAGCAGATTAACTGTTACTGGAGTAATCTGTAAAGTTGTGTCCATGTTTCAGTTCCATGTGCACTTAAACATGGTCTTAAGAAGTTAGTCTGTTTAAGTAGGTTGATTGAGTGCTCATCAAATAGGACTGACTGGCTTCTGTGAAACTTCTGTGAATTATTTCAATGAGGTTTACTAAGTGAATTTTTTTGCAAGGTTTGCTTACTGCAGCTCATTTTGGGCTGTCTGGAATTTAAAAAGAATCGAAAATCCCTTTATTTCTTACTGTCTCTTTTACAGCTTTACTCAGTACTCTCTAAGCATTCTTCAATCATCCCCCATCTGTTGTACCTTTTAAGCTACATACCTGGACAAAAAACTAGCCTGGTAAGAGACCAGTAAATCAGGTCTCACTTTCTATACCTATTTTGTAAATAAACAAACAAACAGGAACCTGAGTTCTTACTAATTTTTAAATTAAATGAATCTAAAAAGTATTTTAGAGGCTGAATCTGTTGTTTACATGTCTTGCATTTTGATTTAAATACAGTGAGTTGGAATATGCGTAGCCCTTGGGGGGTGGGGGGAAGGCATTTAGTGCCTTTTTGTCTAGGAGATGCCTGGTTCAGTGGACTGGGGAGACTGGCCAGCTGAGACACAGGGTTTCCCAACCATGCTCCTAAAAGTGTTTACGCTTTAGAACTTTGCTTCTTGGCCAACAAACTTCAATAGGGATAGCCTTGTTCTCAAAAAAAAAAACCCCATTTTCTTAAAATTAAAAGCAGTGGACTTAAATGAAAGTACTTAAGCTATGTGCTTCATATGTGCTCATATTATCAGCTAGCAGGTGTCTTTCTATATCTTTATTTCTCTAGGAAATCTTTTTTCTAAACTATTTTCTAAGTTTGAATTTGTGTGTTAGCTTTGATACCCTCTGATTTTATTCTGGTACATCTTTATGCAGTATTTTATCTCATGGGGTTTTTTCATTATGTTAAAACATTGCACTGCATATAAATATTAAACTCTGTGTAAATACAACTGGTAAGGTTATTTTAGGTAAATAGGAAATGAAGTGACAGAATCTGCACTTAACTTCCAAAAGTTTTACTGAAGGAGAGGGTAAAAATTTGGGTAAAAACTCTTCTGCTCTTAAAATCTCTACATCATACTCTTCAGGACAGAAATACTTGAATGATATTATTAGAATGTAAATTAGCCAACATGTAGTCCTACTTGGATGGTTTCTGTTATGTGAGATAGTGTACATGTTTGCAGCTGGGTATATCAAGGATAATCAGTGGCAAATTGCTTAGGATGAAGATTGTGTCCTCAGCTGTTTCCTAGAATAACAAGCTTAGCAAGTCTGACTTCTGAAGGTCAGGGAAGAAATCTCTGAACAATCACAAGTGCCACCCTAGAGGTGTGGATGGAAAACAAGCTGCTGCAAGCATTCTGTCTGGGATTGCAGAGTGTTGCAAAGCTATAGAGATTGTTTTTTAGATAAATACTTAGGAGATGATGATACCCTGTAACTGCATCCAGTTGGGTAATAGATTGATAAACCTGGAAACCCTATCATGTTCTGTTTCAAAGCTATGTTTTCGTTAGTGTCAGTAGCAGGCGCATGGCAACTGACAGTTAAATGATGATGGAATGTGTTGTGCAGATATAATAGTAAGTGAAAACAGTGTAAAAAAAATAATAATGTCCAGAAGTGTGATGGTTCTGTAGACTTAGCTTCAGTAGTTTAGACTCACCATTAAGTTGTTAAGCTCTCTTCTATTTAATATAGCTCAGGGTTGGAGCGAGTCTGACAGCCTGTGAGAAATGAGTTTACATTTTGATTCCTCATGTGGAAGCAGTAAGAAAGAAGTTCTCAAATTATTTTCCCCTTCCATTTATACATCCCCTTCCATTTTTCAGAGAAGAGTCTTTGACTTCTTAGGTGGAAAAAGTAGGGATAAAAGACCTGCACCTCAAGCGGAGTAGTAATTTCTAGATCCTGACTTGTGAGGAGGCTTATGGAGGCACTGCTGCAAAGATTTTTCTGGTTCCTACTGAGAAGAAAAAAGTATGAACCTAAGTGGACTCTCCTTAAACTGGAGTCACCTTCCATGCTGCTGCCAACCTGTCACTTTTTGTTCCCTTTTTCCAGCCACTTCTTCCAGCTGTGGAGTAACTCCTCCATCTCCTTTCCTTTTTTAAATCTCCTCTGGTCACTGAATGCTTTTGCCTGCTCAGCCTGCCACTGGTTACAGCAGTTTGACTGAGGAAAGGTAGGAAGGGAAAGCACCAAGAGTGCCATTTTGTGTTCCACTGGTAGTAGCTCTTTCTTCCACTTTTGGAGAAGTCTGCAGACTTGCCATCAGTGTCCCAATATATTGGACATTTCATCATGGCGAAATAACTGATCTTAGAAGGTAAGTCAAAAGAAATGGAATAATAGATTAAGCGTTAACTCTTACATGTACACCTTTATGTTCATTTTACCAAGTGCTGTCAGTATATACACACAGCTTTTTTATTTATCTAAAGTACTTGCTATGTGATTAGAGCATGAGATTGCTGTAACTCAAGCCCATGGGACACTACTGGATTTCAGCTAATCATGGCGTTCTCAACTTTTTTTCTTCAATTATCACTGATTTGCTATGGTACATACTTGGAAATCTGACATAGTCTCCCTGAGGTAAGCTAAAGTGAATTCAAAAGCCCCCTCTTGATAGTCTTTAGGGTTCTGGCATTAATGAATAAGATGTGGTTTATAATCAGAACAGGTTGTATATAACAATGTAAATAGTTTTAGTAAAAATTCTGCCTTCAACCAAATGAGCTACCATACAGCAATAAAGTAATGATTTGTTACCATGCCAGTTTTCAGGTAAGTCTGAGACAGGAGCAGTAACACATAAGAAAGGTCAAAACGTAGTCTAATTGATTTAATTCTATTCTAGAGACCACTGAGGCTGGGAAATGTCTTGTGCAAGGTAGTAAATGTGTAAATAAGAAAAACATTTTTCTGGAAATAGTTAATCTTCTGCCTGGTGTGTAGCTAGGCTAGGAAATAGCTTAGCTTATATTGGTGCTGGTATACAGAACTTGATGCATGCTGTAGAAATGATAATTGCCATTTGAAGCCTTATTTTTTTTCCATTGTGGCTAGTTTTAGAAACTATATTCAGGAATAATACAGAAAAATTTGTTGAATTTCTCTGGAGACTTCTGTGCTTAAAAGATTCATGGAGTTCCTGGATTTAAGCCAAGAAAGAAACCTGAGGTGCATTCTCTTCTGCATCATTTTGAGAAGGATAGCTACTAGATGATATTTGTTTCAAGAAAGGGGAAGAAATGCTAGTTTGAAGAAATTCAGAGTGAATGTTAGGGAAACTTAGATGTTGGGTGAGATACTGAAATGGATTTTTTTAGGGCCTTTGAAGGTTTCTTACTGAGAAATTAAAGTGAACTGGATCAGGGAGTGAGGTCCCTACCAACTCTCCATTTGTTTGAGTAAGTCATTACACTTTCAAGTCTCCCCACCTATGAACTGGCATCTTTTTAGTGCAGTGCATTTCATTGACATTTGTAAGTACTACATCAAGATGTCTCTGCATATTGAGAAAGTAAATTTTGGTTTTATGGCTGTAGGCTTTATGCAATACATAGGGGTTTTAGATTTCCCATTGCTTAAAGTTTGGTGATATGTTAAATTTCTTTATTCTTGAAAGTAGAGATGAATATATGCTTGTTTTCCACGCCCAAGTTGCCTCTCATTTCCCCTCCCATTTTTGGTGGGGGAGAACTAAAGGAAGGTTTGTCACTTCATTTTTAGTTATTAAAAGGATGAACAGTTCAGACAGATCATCCTGTTTCCATCAAGCATGTTTGAATGACTAGCGAAAGACCTGTTTAAAAATAGTTGTGGGATGATCAAGTTATCTAATGGTTTAACTAAGTTCAGATATAAATGGTCAGAGACTTGTTACTGTGAAACACAGCTGTATTTTTGTATTTAAAATAGTTCTCTGATCCTGCAAAATAAGCTACTTTTATTAATAAATAATTAACATCATGTGTTGAATTTGTAGTGTGAGTTATATACCAATGCAGAAAGTAAGAAAGGGGGAAATTCAAGAGTTATAAATAGAGGCTTCTTAATTTTAAAACTAGTAAAACTTTTTGTTTGGTATATACAACTTCTGACAGTCCATTTTGAAGTGATAGGGTAATACTGATGGAAGGATATCTCACCCAGAAGGAATAACCATGCTTCTGAAAGAAAAGTGAGTTGGGGTTTGGTGGTGGTGGGTTTTTTGTTGTTTGGTTTTTTGTTTGTTTGTTTGTTTTTTAGTTTCTTTTTACTTTCCCTTTCTTCCCCCCCCCCCAACCCCCACCTGCTTTTTTCACCAGGAAAAAGTAATTTTCTCCCTAATAAGTGCTTTTGCTAGGATTAGTAGATACTCCCCTTCATCTCAGAGGCAAAATGGCTGACTGGTTATGGTAAGAGTCTTCTGTCAACTATTAGAGAAGGGAGGAGAGCTCTTGTAATTTAACTTCAGTTTAGATGCACTTGAAGAGTGTGTGATCCAGCTTTGGTAACTCTGGAGAACTTGGTCACTGGGAAGACTCAAATTAAAATGAACTTTTATCTCTGTAACACTTTAACACTTTAACTCTGTAACACTATTGCAACCAAAGTGAGTGGAGCTTTTTGGAATATTTGAATGAAGTTCACCAAATTCCTGTCAGTGCTGGTGTTAACTTCTTTTTCCTTCCTGTTCATTTCTAACTTCTGTCCAAAAGATCCACACAAGGTGGTGTCATGGTTTGAGCATGTTTTGAGGGTGTTTTTTGTTCAAGGTTTTTTCCAGCCAGGTGGAGGAGGGGAGTCCGGGAGGAAGGAGAGACAGGACACCTGACCCAGGCTAGTCAATGAGGTATTCCATACCATAGCACGTGATGCCCAGAATGCATACTGGGAAAGAGAAAGCTGGAGGGATAGAGCTGGAGAGGAAAATGGAGGAGGGAGCACATGGTGCTCGGCCAGGCAGGGTGGAGTGAGTTATGGGTCGGTGGCTGGTGGGGTGTTGTATTCTTTTCACTTGCTGTTTGCTGTATCATTATTATTGGTACTAGTAAATGGCAGTAGGGGTTTTGTGTTATGCATTAGCAATTAAACCGTTCTTATCTCAATCCGTGGGGGCTACATTCTTTGGATTCTCCTCCCTAACTCTCCAGGAGTTGGGGGACTTGGTTTAAACTACGACAGGTGGCTTAAAGGGCTGCTCCCCACCTTGGAAAATGTATTGCATAATATTGTGGCATTCTGTCCTATGGTGATGGTCTGTGTTGATTGTTAATGTTATCTCCTCATCATCATGAACCAAAAGGCAGATTTACAGAGCAAATAAAGAGATTAACTTAAGAATAATACTTTATACGTGATATAAATACTTGCTGTCTGTTATAAAACATGCCTTTCAGTATGGGTGTGGATAGCTACTGTTGCCTGGTGCATTCTTCAGTGGCTCGAACACTCAAGCACAACTGTAGTGAAGAATCTGTCTTCATACATTCATACTGAAACTACAGTACAAGCACTGGTTGGCTTGCAAAAAGCCTGAGAGTCACAGGGAATTGCTGAAATTTAACCTTTCCCACATACCAGCCACATCTCAGAATTTCATAACCTCATTGTAGATAATGCATCAGCAGAGGAGACTGCTTGCTTTGAAGCTTTATTAACAGTGGCAACAACAATAATAAATAATGATAGTTTGTGAAGTACTGTTTGAATTACTAGTCAACATGAGTCACTAGAGTCCATATCAGGTTTTAAGTGTAGGCTTGGCTTTTTTCTTTGATCTTGAATTCTGCATCTTAATGTACAGTTGTACTTATAATGTAGTGTTATATTATTGTGCAGGTGAAGACAGAAGATATATTTTCTATATGCTTCAGCTATACTAAAAAGTAGTTAGGTTTAATCAACTTTATACTGTGGCACTTAATTGAATTATTTTGCTGTTAACACAAATAGATACTAGTTTTCACTATGGAAAGTCAGCTCTATTGTTAGTGTACTGTGTATGCTGAGAATCTGGTCAAAATTTTTTTAGATGAAGACTGACACGGATGCAGTCGACTTCCAGACTTGCTGTGTAATAAATTGGTGACATAACTATAATATTCCTTCAATTTTGTTGATAGTGCAGAAAGAGGAAAATACAGGAAGAAAATCAAGACTAAAATTGGAATGACTGAAGTTTCAAAACTTCACTGATCTGTGTTTGCACTGTTTTATACAAAATTTAAGAGAATACCAGATGAAATTCTAAAGCAAGCTAATGGTGGTCCCAGGTATGAATTCACACAATGACAGGCATTTTAAACACTTCAGTTATGTTGCTTGACTTCAGTGAACCAAACTTTTGTTTTTGTGCAAAGAAAATGTGGTATGGTTCATGTAAAGATAGCAGTAGGATTTGCATCAAAGAACGCAGTACTGTAATTTGAACAAAATAATTCAGTGAGTAAAGTCGTTGTGCAGTTGTGCATGTAGCTACCAGTGTAAGTATTTTTGTACTAAATGTTGTTGCCCATCTTATTTTTTGAAGTTTCAATTGAAATGGTAATTAGTTCACCTACATTTCATTTACACTACTTAAATGTTGGCAATGAAAATGAAATAAGCCGATGGTTGCTTTTCTCTTTTCTCCACAGTGCTGTAAAATAAGATAGTTGCTTTTTCCCTTAGGATACAGCTGTGTCTTCTGGAGGAATGGGAACAAGTGTATAGTAAAAGTCAGCATTTTAGATTTATGCATTTACGTCTAACCCTTTTTACTGGGTTAAATTTTGTAAATTTAGCTACTTGTGTCAAAAGCATCTAAATCTTGCTTATGAAAATCCTTCTAGGCTATGGTCTAATTCTCATACAGTATAAACATTTTATATAGATATTTTGCATGGTCTGCAAATTGCTTGCCTGAAAATCTTTATTAAAAGTACTTTGCTTAGTGCTTTTGTAATTGAAGCTCAAAGCCAACTTCCTATCTTTCTTTATTCACTTTAGACACTTCAACCTTCGAATGAAGAGAGATACATCTCTTTTTAGTGATGACTTTAAAGTACAAATATCAAACCAACTAATTGATTATGATACCTCCCACATTTACACTGGACATATTTATGGTAAGTACAACATTTTAAAATGGGTTAAAGTGCAGTTGTTTTAAATAGGAGGGGTTTTAATTGTACGTGCAAAAAATTAATATCTTTATGATTAGGGTTACCTGTATTATTAAACTTTAATAATGCATCTGTGTTATTAAACTTTAATAATACGTCTAAAGGAATTTAAACTCCAGCTGCTTTTATTCTTACATGTCACACTTAACAAATGAGTACTAATAATTTTCATATCCATAGAACTTGAACTTCAGCTGTGTTTATGAGCATAATCTTTGTAGAACTCCGCATTCTAAAAAAAGGACATCTACATTTAAAAAATTAGGTACTGTTCTTAGTTTAAAGGAGCTTGAGGAATATGGAGCTACCATCATTAAGGGTAATATATCTAATTTCAGTAAATACAAAATACAAAATTTATTAGAAAGGAAGGAGAATTAAGGAATTAAAAACAGCTGAAAAGAGAAGGGTTAAGACTTTGTCCCTCTTGATACAGTCTGGTTCTGAAAGGAATCTAACTGCTTCCTGAAGATCTGCTAGTAATGTAACTGAAATCTTAAAATGTTGTGTTTTTTTCTTTTTTTTTAAACTGGAAAAGAAGTATACAGGCTTAGCACTTAAAATGAATCTATGTAGACTAATTTACCAGATGACTTAAGTCAGAGGGTTATAAGTCAGAGGGTTAAGTTTAAGTTTTAAGAGCGTTACGCTTGAAGAGAAAAATGGATGCCCTGAATATAGGGAATTTTTTCTTTGAGAGCTTGCACTCTGATTTATTATTTATTATTATTTTTATAATTGTATGCATAGATGTAGAAGAACAGGACTTGGATATGTGTGCTCTGTATGTGACAGCTTTAAAATACAGAGTGGAATTCTTCATTATATGCTTCTTAAATATGTCACTTATGCACCTGATTAGGAAGCTACTGAACTTGGTAACTGGTTTTGGGATAACTGTATGTCTTACAGAACAATCTTAGTCTTTAAAATGTGGAAACTTCTGCAAGTTGTACTGCTGTTATTCAGAATCTTGCTGTTACATAATTCATATAGGTTTTAGCAGTTGTGAGCTGGGGCACAATCAGTGTAATGTGATGCAAGTATCATTCTTTAGCATCGACTGCTCAACATGTTTAGTAGTGTGTATGCTTGAAGTTTGCACAGGACTGGAAGCTTAAAAGCAGGTATAAGAAGATATGAAAGGTATACCTTTATATAGAAAGACATAAAATCTCTTCATGCACATCTTTTCTTTAACAGGTGAGCAGGGAAGTTTTAGTCATGGGTCTGTTATTGATGGAAAATTTGAAGGATTCATCCAAACGCACAGTGGGACCTTTTATATTGAGCCAGCAGAGAGATATATTAAGGACAAAACTCTACCGTTCCACTCTGTCATTTATCATGAAGATGATATCAGTGAGTCCATCCATTTTTGCTATAGATAAAATAATTTTTTTTTCATTGAATGTCAAAACCTGTAAGCCATTTGTAAGCATCAAATGAAACTTTGCCTGCATATGACACTGAATCATGCTGTCCTGACGTGATTCATATACAGTTGTGGTCTGAAAGAGATTTATGGCAAACCAAACCAGTGTGAGTCTTCCTTATTCTGCCATTTTAAGAATTCTTTACGATTATAAGCAATATATTTTTATACTCAATAGGTACATGTTTCTTTTGAAAAATGCATTCTTAAATGCTCTAAACTGAGTGTTTTTTCCCTGGGAACTGGAAAATAAACGATAATTAGTGTTCAAGTCACATGTTTACTTACATCTAATGAAGGTGGTACTTGTGGGAAACAAAAGCTTCCTCCGTTTACATAGTCATAATTCCCTTCAGATATCTCTTTAGAAGATATGTTGGCACCCAGTATGTCCCATTTTACACAGTAGATAGTGGAAGTGTACAGGGAAAACTGTTTGAATCTGGAGAGTATAGACCCAGAAGTCTAGTCTTAGTTGAAATGCCCAGCAGGAGGAGAAAGTACCATGGAATACTTCTACACTTTCAGAACTGGTTCGTTAGCATTATCCTGCACTCCAGCTGCCTTTTTATGTATTATCAGCCTTCAGCTGTAGTATAAGTAATTTTTATTTGATGCTTAAGGTAACTTTATGCCGAACCCAAAATATATGGCAATAAAGTTGTGATTCCAACTTCAAATTCTTCAAAGTAGATGTTGGCAGAGAGTCATTCTAAGATTACATTTTGATTATTGAAGCTAGCAAGTTGTGTGTTACAAGTTCACTTCTAGGAGGACTTCAGTCTTGCTTTAGAAATCAATTTAAACTATAACTTCATTTAAAAACTTGTCCCGTCAGGACATTGTGCAAAGTGTAGAAGACTTGAGTTTGAAATCCCATTTGGAATTGGATGCGCAGTCTTGGGTTAGGTCATTAAAATTGCTTGAGCCACTCTCGTGATCTTTTTCAAAGTATGTCATAATGAAACTGTGTTGTCAAATGTCAGAAATAAGATACATGAGAAAAATCCCTGCTTGTGACTTGGCTGTATATATTATATTTTCCCGGTGCTGTAAGCCAGTGAAAAACAGGGTTGTTGCATAATACTCTCTGGTTACTACTCTTGCATGAATACAGTGAAGAGAAATTATCTTTCTCTGTTAAAAAGTCAGCAAATACTGTTTACTTTTCTTCTAATTGAATAAAGCTTCTGGAATACAGCTGTATTTTGCATTCAGTGGCAATATGTATGCTGTCTTCAAGTATGTTAAAATTGCTGTAAGCTAGCAGATATGTTTGTCCTTCCTGTTACACCATTCTGTAAATATGATTACTAACCCAAAATCAAATAGAAGTTGCAGAATTTCAAAGGGCTTCTGAATGAACACAGTTCCTGAATTTTATGTACATTGTGAGCAACACTTGTTTTCTGACTGACTAAATGTATATCTTCCTGGTGCATACAAGACCCATATTTGAGAATAAAGTAACTTAATAGGATACTGTTCCATATACTGCCTTTGATTCTCAAAGGGAAGTTGCAGCATGCATTTAATTTTCGGCTCTACAGAGCGTTGCAGATGGAAGTCTGAGAAGAGTGTTTGCCTTGCTAGCTGCTAGTACAGTATTACGTGGTTTGCCGTAACAGGAGAGTAGCGTGGAAAAGTAATAAGAAAACCCCACAGAAGCCTGAAATGAAACTGTAAGATGCACCTCTTATATATTTCTTAAATTTCTGTGAATAATTTGAACATACTTCTAAATTTTTTGGTATGTCTTGTAGGTCTCACCAAACCATTCAATTCACTACTTGATAGTGGAATACTAGACTACCACTTACATAGCGCTTTGTGTGAATAAGTCACTGTCTGCTTTACAAAGGGTTTTGCTAATCTTGTTCAGAAAAAAGAGGGGAGGAGGGAAGTAAAGGGACATAAGGCAGTAAAGTGATTTGCCCAGTCTCCAAAGGCTAAGACAAGCAAAAAGATTGTCTTGTGTCACCCATGCTGTGTGGGTGACTAGAAATACTCTCATATAACAGAAATTGAACTGTACCTTAAAGAAACAGAATTTGATTTTATGAAAGTTAGTATTGTTAATGTTAGTATTGTTTTGTAGAAGTGATCTCTGTTGGAGGAAGAAATGGATCATTTGAGAGATAGAAGAAACTAATGATGAAATCGGTTCATATTAATTATTATTAAAGTGAATGGGAGCAGGATATGAATTTTTTAATTGCTTAGGTGATGCTATGTTGGCTTACACTGGTTTTCCTCTTGAATGTAGTGCATAAAAATTATCAGTTAGAAACAAAATTAGGTTATCAGAGGGGATTCTCTAAACCTATTCTGGAGAGCCATGGTACAATACAGCTTCCAGATTGCCAAGTGAACAACTATTGCCACTTGCTCAGCATGGCTGAAAACAGCCCATCCTGGAGCTATGTCTGAGTGGCACTGTTTGGAAATGTGCCACTGCCAGTGGATGCTGTCCATACCCAGTCTGATGTGCAAGCATACAGACTGTATAATTTAATTTTTTTCATTGGTATCCTAGAGGCCTCTAGGCTTTCTGTGGTCTGAAATATCTGGAGTATGTAGCTGCTTCTGTCACTTTCTGAATGGTGCTTTTGAGGCTGATTTTTTTCTTTTCATTAGTTATTTTTGCATTGAACTGCAGCTCCAAAAAACCCCAACAATAACTAAAAAAACCCTAAGCTTTACAGTAGCTTCAAAAATAAAAACAAGCATGCATATCTGTTGTTATTGCTCTAATCTAAAGCTAACTTTTGTGAAACAGTCAAATCACTGGTGTCTTACACAGAAGGAAAATGCTAACATTTCTAACTCAGGAGAGACTGGGGGAAGAAGTCATCTTTGCTTTAATTTGGGATATGTTTTGGTCACCCATGTTTCAGCCTTTTGAAACAATATGCTTTTTAGTGCTTTTCAGAAATCGCAATGCAACATATGATTAGCATCTCAATGAGTTCTTATTCAGTAGTTAAACAAAAGGAGGTTTTTGTAAGTGGGGTTATATTGTCAACTTTATAAGGCAGCTTTTGTCTGTTACAGTGGATGCGGTGACCAGTGGAAGGCAGCCTTCTATTCGCGACTTAAAACACAAGTTGGGTGATTTTTAGTTTCTAAGTCACTCTTGGTCAAACTGTTCTATAATTTAGTGCTAGAAAGATGCAAATTGCTGTTTTCATTAAAATATTTTGGAAACTTTTAAGGATTAGGCTTTCATTGGAACTGTATTTACTTTATTTAAATCGTACATGCTTCAAATGTACCCCTGAGTTCAGACTGTAAAATCTGTATTTTCTCAGAACAACAGTGGACAGGAAAATCCTGTTCAGACCTTCAGGAAAATAAACATGGTCCTTTAATTGCCTTTATCATCTCGAAAGAGCTGTACAGCCGAGAACAGGAAGTCGAGTATCGTGTAATTCTGGAAAGCCCTAACTCCTGAACAAACTGACCGTTGCAAACTATGTGTTAGTTAGAATTCATTTTTTTCATATCATGGTTGTCAGTTTAATAATGAAGGTCACTTGGCAGTTATCATGGGAGCACAGTGTGACCGACTGCTTAGAATGCAGTCGGTCATAAGGTGGGATTTTTGTATCTGGTTAAAGGTAGATTTTGCTCTGACAGTATTGCTTTTGCTAGAATTGGGCACATCTCTATGGTGGCTGAAGCACTGTATTTTCAGCATTTTTAATAGGAGTTTGTTATACCCTTGCCCTAGTGCAGGATCCAATCAGTAGCTGACCTACATGCTTAACAGATCACACTATATACTGACAAGTGTAAGAAAAAAATTCATGTGACCAGGAATTGTTGTGGGTAGGTGCCTTTCTTAAAAAGCATCTGTAGCTGTATATAATTATTAATGATTTGCCATCTAGTTAGAAAAAGATGTTATTGTCGAAGTTTGAAATGTCAGGATTGAGGTGGGAAGGGTTAGGTTTGTTATTGTTACATTGTTCACAGTTTAAACATTTTGTCAGGATGTTCAGCAATTGAAATCGGAAAATGGGAAACAGGACAATATGGGAAAAGAAAAAAAAGCATTTGTTTTGCTTGAGGATTTTTCTCTAGTTAGAGCATTGATCCTGTCATTAAAAACTTCTTTTAGAGATCTGATGGAAAGTAGGCTTCCAGTTTTTTCTTAACTCTGCATTCATTGTAAGCAATCATTTAATGGCAAAGGCATGTGTGTTCTCTGGATCAATTCACAGGGTTGTGGTAGGGATAGACTGAGCTGTTGATCCCAAAAAGCTGGCAGAAGGCTGTTCTCTCAAAGCATTTAAAAGCATCACAAGAACATGGACCAGATTTCTGTGATGTGGGTCAAAACGCCCAAGTCATCTGACACCATGTAGTTCCTGATTAGATCCAGATATTTAAAACTGGGACTGCAGAAGGGCATGATGAAAATAGGAAGTTTCAAAACATGAGG
Organism: Melopsittacus undulatus; assembly: GCF_012275295.1. NCBI lineage: Eukaryota > Metazoa > Chordata > Aves > Psittaciformes > Psittaculidae > Melopsittacus > Melopsittacus undulatus. The sequence continues at coordinate 18,256,614 of NC_047535.1, forward strand.
AGGGAACAGTGCCTTCATGGTTTGAGGTAATGCAGCATTTATCAAAAGACAGCTTTGTGTGCAACTCTGTATGCTAGACATGGTTCCAAAGTGAACTATCCTATGTTACCTTCCTCCTGTGGTTAGCAGAGTGTATTCAAATCTGTCCCTGGGGAATTTGTCTTTTCCAATGCATGCTAAACCTTGCCAATCACTGTTGCAGACTGTTTCATGTTCTTTTTACTTTTAACTGACTTAACATGTTTCATACTAGATTATTACTTTTTAAGTGAGAAATACGTGTTTGAATTGCAGGAAGTCGGTATTAAAAATGTATTAAGGGATTTCCTAACATCTTTGGGGAAACAAAATACAGAGGAAAGGCTGCTTATTTTGTTTAATGCACTGAGAACACTTATTTCTAGTACTGCTCCGTCAGTTGTCATAATGCTGCATTATGACATGAATAGAAGTGGTGATAGCAGAAATTGGTATTTTGCGCTAGTATAGAATATGCTGTGCAGCCATGTTTCCAGTTAATTTCTGTGGATTCCTGCAGTTACCGCCTGCAGGAGTTGTTTCAAAGTTACAATGGTTCATGTAGTTGAAGGGTGCTTATGGTGAGGCAGAATTGTCCATTGTTCCCACCCTTGTCTAATGTCCTTTTGTTGTAGAGATAAGTGGTTGGTGATGTGACATTGGTAGTGGGTAATGACAATTTTAGCTAAGTTCAATGCAGTAGATATTTTTTTTTTCTTTTAATACTATGATGGGGGAAAAAATGTTGGAGATGAAGGGAAGGGTTATATCTGCAATGCTTCACTATTCAGTCCCATCTAGTGATAGCAAACAGGATCCCAAAAAGTACAGATGACTTCAACAGTGAGTGGTACTTTTTGTTTAATATTGGCTATAGCAACACCAGTGTTCCACTACATTGCTAACCAAATTGGGTGAGGTAGCTGTCAGTAAGAGGGGTTGTTTTTTTTTCCTGTTTTTCTCTCTCTATTCTCTACTCTTCTGGCACCATGCTAGGGCTAACCCTACTGTCAGATGAAACTGTACCAATGGGTGCATCTGCTGTTTTCCAGCTGCTAAAAGGCTTTGATTTCACAGAACCAGGCTAGAGCAAGTCCAGGGTAAAATCCCTTAAAATGCATATAATGTGGACATCAGGTCCAGGTCTTAGGCTTTATAAATCTACTCTGGTCTGTATGTTCTATTTACTCTGTGATTCTGGATGTTCACACTTTCATAAAAAGAAAGGGGGGGAGAAGGGCATTTGGCAAACCACAACAACAAAAAATGACAGAAAACCAACCCACCACCAACTCCCCCAAAACAGCAAACCTTGGTATAGTTTACACATTTCTGACAAAACCCCCTTGACATGATGATAAAACTGTGGTTTGCCCTACACAAACTAATTCCCTAAGTATTTGCATATGTGGCTCCCATAATCTGTACTTCATTACCTCTTACTGGGACACTAATTTATAATGGGATCCAGTCTGCAGAGAAGCTGAAGGGGCAAAACCTCTTATCTTCAGTACTTCTTATCTCCAGAGGAAGTTTCTGCACGTATGAGATGCTTATAAATCTCCAATAGGTACTAACAGTCAAAACCTAACCATATGTGTCTAAAACACATTATATGGGTAATGAGAGCTGCATTGACAAGCACTGAAAGAATGATGGTAAGCAGCCAATTGTATGATATTCTTACTGATCCAGTTTGAATCTCCATCATGGAGTCTTCTTTTACTTTACTCTAAGTTCTAAATACATGTGTAAATTTTGTGATCCATAGTTCTGTAAGCTTTAAAATTATACTCATGTATACACATATACATACGAATATATGTGTACACACACTGATCTCTTATCCTTAATTGTACTGTTTACTTTCCAGAATGGAAATCATACATTTTATCTTGTCAATCACATTGCTAGCAAACTTGTGATTCTAGACCTGTAGAATTGAGTTTGAGACCAAGGATTATCAGAGTTTCTGTTCTTGTGGATTGGTTGTTAAGTTGCATAATATAAAATATTGTCAAAAATTCTGTGGAAGATGAGTAAAGCAATAGTATCCTCTAGGAACGTTAGCAGGGTTTCTTGTTTTAGTTTGCCACATAGAATAAAGAGAACCTTTCTTTTATCTGAGCAATCTGTAAGATACTTGATCTGTAATAATTTTCTACTGTGAGTTCACTTTTTTAAGGCTGCTGTTAGCTCAAGTTCATTGGTACAGATGTATAAATAATAGCTCTTATTATGCTAGATGTTGCTCATATTTTCTTTTGCTGTCTATAAGAAAACAATGTTAAGAAGTGATAGTTCTGTTTGTAAAACTAAGAATGTATCTTGGTAGAAATCTTTAATGAAAGAAACAGCAGCATAAAGCTTGAATATTAGAATGTTTCCCTCAAACCACATGAGCAGTATTAGGTACATACTGAGTTGGAGTGATACAGCAATGTTTTGTTTGTACTTGGAATTTGAAAATTCAACCTGGCTTTCCTCTTTTTAGAATATCCACATAAATATGGACCACAAGGAGGCTGTGCAGATCATTCAGTGTTTGAAAGAATGCAGAAGTACCAGATGACTGGTATAGAAGAACCAATAACAGAGGTACAACATAGACTAATGGATTGTTGATTAGAAATTAGTGTAATAACTTTCTGTTTCTTGTATGTTGTCTCTTCTGCTTTCGGTCGGTCATTATCCCCCAGCACTGTGAGGTATTTCAATTATTGCTAGAGGTTTCATATTAATACATTTTTTCAAATTTCTTTTCTCATTGCTTCTATAGCATAGATGTGCTAGCTCATAGTCTTAATGAATCCTACATCATCCCAAATTTTTCAACAATTGGAACTTTAGATTGATGTGGAAATCCAGCTTGAGATGAGGAATATACTTTATTGCAGTTGAGATGGAGAGTTTTAAGATCCTTTGATCTCTAAGTAATATATTGGTCCTTAAAGAGTAATAACTTTCAGATTTTCAAGTTATGTTAATGTAGCACACTTGTAATACCTGAGTGGTTTTAGTGGTAAATTAAGTGATATGAGTAGGAGTGTTTTAGTAGCAATATTGAAAGATTGAAGGTGTTACCACGTGCTACAGATTGCCAGTAATAAGAAGTAGGTGGTCTGTGGTTGAGTCCTGCAGGTTTTTTGACTTCAGGTTTGCACTGCTTGTCATAAAACTGGATTCCCCCTTTTACAGTATAGTAATAACCCAGTAAGTTGAGTTTCTCTTGTTATGTTCCAAACTTTTCCAAGTTTTGGCATTGTTTTGTGGTGTCACTTAAGTATATACCAACTAAACTAGCAGTATGTCATGTTAAAAAACATCAACAAAAAGTTTTATGTTGTGATTTTTTTATTATTATGTTATATTATATTTTTATTATTTTATATATATAATATTATATTATATTGTGACTCCTAAATTATCAACAGTATTACACAACTGGGTGTTGGTAACAGTAACGTGCTTTCCCAAAAACTTACTTTTAAAACTTCATGGAGAGAGTGGGCCATCAACTTATGAATACCTTAAGGCAAATTGTGTTAAGAGATACTGTGCTCGCAAGCATTATTTTAACTTCATGTTACTTCATTTACTATTTGTTTCCTACCAAAGTGCTTAAATACTTGTGTTTGCTGAAGTAGCCAACTAAGGTTACTACACTGTGAAATAACTTGTGCTGGGGAGGGTGCATTTAAGTCCCACAGCAGTGTGTTTTTTCTAATATGCAAAGGGCTCATCGTGGAAGAGGATTATGAAAAAGAAAGACTTAAAGATCACATGCATGAAAAAAAATCTATTTCACATTGACTGCCTTCTATATTACAAAATGACATGCACAGAAGGGTTTGACTGACATACTAAAAAAAAAGTTGTACTTGAAAACTGGCTATAACCTACTTAATTCAAGACTCATGAAATTTGTGGCTTAAAGAATTAAAATCTGTTTGGATTAGTGGTGTCTGTTTAGAAAAATCCATTGCTGTTCTTAGGTAATCTAGTGCAGCATGTAGATCTATGAAATTAAATAGATTTATTTCCTGTGTATATGTAGAAGCCTTTTGAAGAGCCTAAGAACGATGCTCCACAGCTTTTAAGAAAAAAGCGTGCCACTCAGGCTGAAAAAAATACATGTCAGCTGTATATTCAGACTGATCATTTGTTCTACAAACATTATGGAACAAGGGAAGCTGTAATTGCACAGGTATTTCCAATCTCTTAATTTTAAATTATTTGCTTTTACTATATTTGTGTATCTCTGATAAATATAATTTAAATTGCATATATTGCTTATTTACTTTAGAATGTCTTGTTTCATTTGTTAGTGATCCTCACATTACAGCTTTTTTTGTCACTAAAAAGATGTTGTGTGTCTTTGACAAAAGTCCCCGGCACTTGTATTTCCTTTTAATAACGGCAGCTGTGTTTTTGTTTGGCACCTCTGAGTGAGACTTGCAGTGTGACTTTTCTCAGTTCTTACTCAAAAAAATTATACTTCCTGAAGAGTTCTGTTCTGTTTTGACAGTCTGGTGAGCATCTGTGTTAACACTTGCATAGCCTTCCTTTTGGAATTTCAGTTCAAAACACTGTGAGCTGATGACACCATTATGTGTTCCTGTAGTGGCTCATGTAGTGGAAGGTCATAAAAGCAGTGGTCACTAAAGGCAGATGCTTCTCATTTGTCAGTATATTATTAACTAGAAAAAAGGTTTGTTTTTTTTTTTGCTGATCATTTTCTGAAACTGTTACTAGCAGGTTAATGTATATCTCTTGAAGTCTGAAGCTTCGGTGCCACTTGCAAATCTAATGCCTACTATTTATTCAGCACACTGTTCAATCAATTTGAGTAACATTTTCCAAAACTCGGAAGTCACCTTCAGAATCAGGTTTTCAATGAGTTAGCATTTTTGTGGTGCTAGAAAAGGTAAATGGTGGTTTTTTTCACATTTGTATTCTACCAGAAATAAAACAATCATGCTGCAACAGGTTGCTTTTTTGAGAAAAAAGAAATGCAATGCTTTGAATAGAATTTTAACTACCATGCTGTCTTATCGTAGCAATGAATCGAGTGAGTATCACAAAGGGAATAGTTGGTAGAATTACATGGTAAAAAATAAAAGGGGAAAAAAAATAAGGCAAAATGCTTGCTGTTACCTGGCATGGTAATAATGCAGATAATAGGTTATGTAGTAATTTATTTCCATCAGCATTTGATTAGAAAGTCCTGATAGAGTTCATATGGCATAACATCTTTTATGTAAAGTATAGACTTTGTGGTTGCTACTATTGAAGATTACCTACAGTGTAAGGCATAGGTCTTTAAACTGTAGATGCTTTTGTTTTTGACAGATATCCAGCCACGTTAAAGCGATTGACACAATTTATCAGTCAACAGATTTCTCAGGAATTCGTAACATCAGCTTCATGGTGAAACGAATAAGAGTAAGTTGTTTTGGAAATACTTGTAGCTTCATTGATACTGCTTGCAGCTTGTATTGTTCAGAAGTCCTGTTCACATGTAACCATTTATTGTTAGTAATTGTGTAAAACAGGTGTCTCTGTAGTAAATGGTTCCCTAACCCATTTATTTGGTCTGGTTTTTGTATTGTCAAAAATCTGGTAATTGTTATGAATCTGTAGTGAGTTTTGATAGGAATCCACTTGTTACATTTCAGCAGTGTTGACTGTGTCAGATAACTCTATTGCTCTTCATGCAAGGTACTAAAATAGATAAAGCCTATATAGGTAGAAAGTTCCTTTTAAAAGTGATGATTTAAAAGCATAAGCATAAACATAAACTGGGTACTGATGGAAAGGAAGAAAGAAAGAAATAGGGTGTGGATTTACTACACAAATGCTCTCTCTATTGTAGAACTTGTTTTTCCAAATACTGGGTAGGAAGTTAAGGTCTGTGAGTCTTCAGCAACATCTTTATTTAACGTAACAAGGTATTGATTATTGTAAACCTCTTAGCTGGTATTTATGAATCAAGTGAAAACGAATCATGTCTTACAGCTTGTTTTAATTTACTTCTAGATTAACACAACTGTTGATGAGAAGGACTCTTCCAATCCCTTCAGATTTCCTAACATTGGTGTGGAAAAGTTTCTGGAACTGAACTCGGAACAGAATCATGATGATTATTGCTTGGCCTATGTGTTTACAGACCGGGATTTTGATGATGGAGTTCTTGGTCTGGCTTGGGTTGGAGCCCCTTCAGGTAATTATATCCAAACCTTCAGAACTATGAGAAAGTATTGTAGGTAGGTACAAAGAAGAAAAGTAAAAACTCATTTAAATTGACAGCAAATGGACAAAAATGTGATAACCAAAATTGTGAAAATTTGGTTATGGTTTGTTTTCTATATTTTTTTTAAATATAAACAGCATATAATGTGTCACTTCAATTAGTCTGGCTTTCTATGAACAATAAAGAAAAACGTATTTCTTCCATTAGACAAAGGTGGTATTGTGGATGGCTTTTTGTTTGAAAGGTATGAGTGACCAATGACATCCTGTAGAAATGATATTGCTGTGAGTAAAGATCTGCTGTGATTTTACTGTGGGGTTTTTTTACTTACTGAAATCCAAACAGGATATAGATTGAGGCTATCTGTATTAGACATTGCACCCTGCTAGTCTTGTTCTACAGGTATGATGAAATCGGGGCTTGTCTCTGCAGTGAAACACCCAAATAGCTCTTACTTAATAGTTACTCTAAAACAGCCAACTGTGTGAATGTAGCCATTCACTGCTGAGAGCATTAGTGTGGATAAATCCAATCTACTCTGTAAATTGGGTTAGTATTAATTACACAGAAGAACTCTTGGTTCTACATGTCACTAGAAAAGTAACAGTAGTACTTTTCTTAAATGACTAATTTCTGTCTAAATGCAGGGAGCTCTGGTGGAATATGTGAAAAGAGCAAACTGTATTCTGATGGTAAGAAGAAGTCTTTGAACACTGGAATCATCACTGTTCAGAACTATGGCTCTCATGTTCCTCCCAAGGTTTCTCACATTACTTTTGCTCATGAGGTTGGGCATAACTTTGGTTCACCTGTGAGTATTGCTATTGATCTGTTAACTGATCTTCAGCCATTTTTAAGTGCATGATTTGCGAATGGAGTTTTTACTTCTAAACAAGGAGAACATGATTAAGACTGCATGTGCATATTGCATGCACATTGTTTACAAACAAAACACATTGCCAAACTAACCCCCTTTTATGAGTATTTGTCGACACTGGTGCAACAGTGGATTTTGTGAATTATTTCTACTAGCTCAGATCTCTTATAAAGGGACTGTAGTATTATCTGCTAAAAACTTCCTGGTTTTGACAAAAGACTACAGTCACACACATAAACACTTAAATGCATTTTAGTTTATCCTAGAGAGGAGAGAGAATCAATGCAAAATTTGTTAACAGGAAACTTCATTCAACAAATTAAGATGGAACTGCCTTTTATATGTTCAATTATTTATACTTACAAGTTTACCTACAAAAATTGTGGAGAGGATTAAGATACCAAGAACAATATTTTTGAGCAAAATTGTCTCCCAGTCATTTAGGGGCATGATTCCTTTGTGGCAAGCTGAACTCATGAGGCTTTTGGTTTTGCTGGAGATGAGAACAGAGTTTTCTGGTTTGGAATTTTTATTTTTAAACTTAGGTATCTAGGCTTTCTACTGTTGGAATAAAATGAAATCAAGATATGACAGGAATAATGAGTTCTTCCAAAACAGATGTTCACATGTGAATGCTTTCTTCATATGCCTCGAAAATCCCTAATACCACTGCTGTGAGTGGGAACAAGCCTCCCAAGAATAACTAAAAATATGAACACATGAACCAAAAAAAACAGTTGCATTTAACTGAATTAAATGTCTTTTGGTTCAGCCTGGAAGACAGTTCTTCTAATTTTACTCCAAGTCGTATTTGATGCAGGAAAATATGTGAAAGCACGATGGTTTTTTGCATAGTTCTTGTATTCTGAGAAACCTTAGACTATAAGATTATGAACCTTTTATTCTGTGTTAATATTACCAAATTAGATTACTTTTTGCACATCTATAAAATGATAGCAAGAAATACAAGAACCTGCCTTGATAGAAATAGTTTTAAAATACTTGTCTTGCAGCATGATTCTGGAATGGAGTGCACTCCAGGAGAGTCCAAGAACCTGGGACAGAAAGAAAATGGCAATTATATCATGTATGCAAGAGCTACATCTGGGGACAAACTTAACAACAACAAGTTCTCTATCTGTAGCATTCGAAATATCAGCCAAGTTCTTGAGAAAAAGAGAAATAATTGCTTTGTTGGTATGTATTTAGTTATCCTGAAAGCAGAAGGGCTAAGCTATTACTATAATGCATAATCAGAAATTTCATACAATCAGTACTGTCCCTGATGAATAGTCCCTCTTTTGCATCCTTGGAAGCCAGCTTCAGATACTGGAAAGTTGCTATGAGGTCTCCACGCAGCCTTCTCTTTCCCAGGCTGAAGAGCCACAACTTTCTCAGCCTGTCTTCATACAGGAATTGCTCCAGCCCCCTGATATCCTCATGGCCTCCTCTGTGCTTGCTCCAAGTTCCTTTTTTAGTTTAATTTATTGAAAGACTCTGTAAGTTAAGAATTGAATTTGCGATCTGGAGTACTGTGTCGCATTCTGGGCTCCCTAGTTCAGGAAAGACATGGGCATACTGGAATGCATCCAGCAAAAGATTATTAAGGGATTGGAGCATCTGACATACGGGGAGAGTCTGAGAGAACTGAGACTGTTTAGTGGGGAGAAGAGGATGGGGGGGTGAGAGTGGGCTCCTGTCTGTCTTTGTAAATGCCTGGTGGGAGAGAGTAAAGAAATCAGGACCAGACTGTTTTCAGTCATGCCCAGTGAAAGGATAAATTGTAAAGAGCACAAATTAAAATACAGGAATAATATTTAAATATTAAAAAACAAAATAAGGGTTCTGCAGGAATTTTCTTTCTGGAGTCTGTCATGTATGAGCTCTCACAAATTTCATGAGATTGTGTAGCAAGTAGGTTTAGGGTTTGGAGTAGAAGTTGTACTTCTACTCCCAGTGCCATCAATTTTTGCCCTAAAGACCTCAGATTCTGTTAAAGGAAGTGGAGTGCAAAAAAGGATGCTGCTCTGTTGGAGGCTTAGCAGAAAACTTTCTTTTATCACTGTTGATTTCCTGTCTACAGAAGAAACTCCCACTGTTAGCAGGAGAAACTTGTTACTCAGGGACCTAAAATTCTCTAAATTGTAGGAATGACTAAGCTGGGTGTCAAGCAAATAATGCAGGTTGACTTGAGCCCTAGTCCGAAGTCCATCTTGACCAGGCATTTTCAATCATGATTAGCTGGATGCTGTTGTGAGTCAATGTAAACATTTGTAAGTCTATTTGCATATTCTTTGTCCTGCTTTGTACATAAATATACTGGCATTTTTCAGAGTCTGGTCAACCCATCTGTGGCAATGGACTGGTTGAACAAGGGGAACAGTGTGATTGTGGATACAGCGACCAGTGTAAAGATGAATGCTGTTACGATGCAAATCAACCAGAGGATAAAAAATGCAAGTTAAAACCAGGCAAATACTGCAGGTATTGTGCATGTCTGTTACAGTACAGTTTAGTTTTGTGAGTTTATTAGTAGCTGTAGTTGGTATTTTAAAAATTGAATCTGTTTACTTGTATTCTTTTTGAAGTATTTATAGTGTTTAAAATGCCTTAGTGAGAAGTTTGTAAGCACAATTACGCTGTGCCGTTCTTGGTGCTAATTGTAGCTTGCTGTCTGTTAGATGACTGTTCTCTAGCTTTTTGAAAGGTAATACAGCACTGAATTGTAGCAGTGTAACATATCACAGGACTGAGTGCACACAGATGTGTGTTGAGTTTCTTTTACCTTTATTGGAAGTGGGTCATGCCTCTTACAAAAGCTGGATGATTCAGAAAGATGTGCCCAGAATGCTGTTCTTACAATATGTGCAGGAAAACATTAATTGCCCAAATGATAATGGAAGATACAAAATTGGATCCTATCCTAATGCCATTTCTACAGCATTGCCTAACTGGAAGATGACTGAAAGATACAGTTGGTTGATTTTTATTTTTTTAAAACCTTGTTTTATAAATTAAATCAATCTGGTTTTTAAGTCACCTTTATCTTGGCAGTGTTGTGTACTCAGTGATTTAAAGGAGGAACTTTTAAAGATCATAAGACTAGCAGTGAAGTAAATCAACTTCTGTCTTTCAGTTCCATGACTTAAGATATATTTGAAATGCTTACCTCATCTAAAAAGGGATTTTTTTCTATATGTAAAGTGTGAGCTTTTATGTCTCTCTCCAGACAGACAGAAATCTAACATCTGGTTAGACTCAGCCAAAGATGAAGAGAAAATTCTATTATTTTTAGGTGTAAACCAGCTCAACTTTTTTGATAAAACATACACAATTCTGTTCTAATTAATCTTTCCCGGCCTAAAATGATCATTGTCACCCTGGAAGCGGAAGTAGCATGTACTGCTGTTTGACAGTATACACACAGTAGGAGGACCATATCCTGTGAATTCACAGTTATAATAATTTTGCATGTCTTCTCCTCCCTCCCCCTTGCAAATCTGTATTACTTCTGTCAAAATAAAGGCCCTTTTTTTAGTCTTATAACTGGTTTCTGAGATTTTGTATAGCACCTGTGGTGAGTTGTTCCCTTGTGAGTACACCAGGTGCCACCGCCACCTCCTTTCTTTGCTCTCATGTTCAGCTGATTGTGGTCTAGCTTTATGTCCTGTTGCAACAGTCTTAAATATGAATGGATGAATCATTTTTGGTTTAGGATTCTCATTTTCCCAGCTCTGTTAGTACAAAGAGGTTTCCAAAGATCTGTAAAGCAAATCCAAGTGTAAGAATAGATCCAATAAATAACACATTAAAGTACATTTTAGGAAAACTGTTGTATCTGTCCAGCTGCTTTACATGTCTTTCAGTCTTTACATGTGTGACATGCTTGTTTCTCTTAGCATGCAATAGTTTTAAAATAGAGGTGTGCTCACCTGCAGAAGGTTTGTGCTATCTTCTAATGTCCACTAAATGCCAATGAGCACCCTGTGAATAGCGTGAAGATACAATATAATTTGAGATGATGACTTGAAAGGCTGAGCTTTAATGAAGTAGTTATGTATTTTATAACCTTTGCTCTTCTGCTTTTAATGGCATATATGTACTCAAACACAGCCTCAGAAAGAGAAATTATTGTTTCCTGTGGTTTCACCAGATATACTGGTGTGTTACACTCATGTACATAGCATAAGGGGCTTTTGATGTCTGTGATGGAAAGGAAGCCAAGTGTTCTCGAGGAACCAGTGAAACTATACTATATGGCTTCTTTGACAAATGTTTCTTTCCCCAGAATTTGTTTATAGGCTGACTGTGATTTCTGATTGAAGACCTGACCTGTCTCCTTCCCTTTTCTTGTTTAAATAAACAATAAGTTGTATGCCTGCAAAAAGTAGGAAAAAAATATTATGGATGTTAATTGGTGACTGATAAATCTTTATCACACTGAAATTTGTACCATCAGACTCATCAGTTGTGCCTGAATTAATTTTGTCAACTTGCTAATTTAATGTTTTATATAAAGAAACTCTGAAATGCTGTTATTTTCTATATATCTAATTTAAAATGTGCTGTGCTGTTTTTCTAACATAACGTAAATAGTTTAAATGGTTGCTACAATGACTAATGGAGCGGTAACCTTTTGTTACTTTAAAGGGTGGAGAAAAATAATTTCAATTCACATTTTACTTAGTACAAATCAGAAAAATGCTGACTTTGTGTATGTGTCAGGATGAAGAGTTCTTCTGGAATAGTTCATGGTTTTTCTTTACATCCAGTGTTTTCTATTTATTTCTAGTCCTAGCCAAGGCCCCTGCTGTACTGCACAGTGTAATTTCAAATTGAGGACGGATAAGTGTCGAAATGATTCTGACTGCGCAAAGGAAGGAATGTGTAATGGTGTCAGTGCTCTCTGTCCAGCATCTGATCCTAAACCAAACTTCACAGACTGCAACAGGAACACACAAGTGTGCATAAATGGGGTATGGTCTTTTTATCATCCATCTATTGCAAGGTGCTGTACTATGAAGTTATACGGTTTCAATACTTACTGGAGAAGTGTTTAAGATTAATCCCATTTTTAATAAAAATGTTTGATTTATTGGTTTCAGTCAAAGAGGCACACACCAAATATTAAGAACACATAACAAATACCAAGCTAGATTTACTTTTTGAGAAAGTTCCGCTTAAAGTGTTTGTACAAATTGGGGTATGAAAGTGGTTTATTTCCTAGTTCCATCTTTTCATTTTTCTTCAGTCATGGTCAAGTAATTTTGTTGCCTTAGAAAATGAAATATACTATGAAAACATGTTGGTTTAATGAAAATATGCAGTTCCTCCACCCATGTGTATGTAATACAGATGTGCAAGCATATAAAATTACTCTGAACTGCCATTAGTTTCCTGGGTTAAAGAGTCCATGACAGTTGCCATAAAATATTGATGAGAAGTGTCTTATGAATTGATCTATGTTTACCTGGAAGCAGAAACAAGCAAAAGTCTTCCTCTTAGAGCTGTAACTTGCGTTTCTGTAATTCTGTTTTCTGCAGTCTGAGTTTTAAATCAGATGCTACTGCTTGTAATAATTCTTCAGCTAATTTTGAGTAATTTTAAAGACTGAGGAATTGTCCATATAGTTCCTTGATTTTGAAACAAGAATATAAACACACTGGAGGGTTTTTTTTCTAATTTTTTTAGCTGAAGGGTTGTCCCACAGTGGGATTAAACACAGAATCTTTCCTGTCATTAGTTTCATTATTTTCTGAGATAAGGTATTTTGGAGACATGCTTTTGTGATTAATTTTCCTGAGCAGAGTTTTGATTAATCACATCTCGGTGTGAATTGCAGTGCTGGGAGAGTTTTGCAGGATACTCTGAGGCCCTAAAAAGAGGGTACAGTGTGGAAAAAAAATTGTCAGACAAGCCTAAACACTGAAGTTGATTGACAGTATGGTTTTGTGTTTATAAACTTCAGAAGAAATTCAAGCTATTATTATTACTTATAAGCACCTTTAGACCTATGATTATACTTTCAGCTATTAAAAATTAAAATCTTTCCTAATGTCAGTGTGCTTAGAAGTGGAATTGATTTTTATGTTCTCTTGCTTTTCTCTCAAACAGCAATGTGCTGGCTCTATCTGTGAGAAGCATGGCTTGGAGGAATGTACATGTGCTAGTTCAGATGGCAAGGATGATAGAGAATTGTGTCATGTCTGCTGCATGAGAAAAAGTAAGATTTGTCTGCACTGTATGATTAAATGTAGCAGTAGGTATCTGAAATCTTCTCGGTGTTTGTATTTGTATCTCATTGGTTCATGAGAGCATACTGCAATTCTGTTCATACTTAGTTTCAGATAGATACTGTATTGTATTTTCTAGAAGATAATGTATTTTGTTGTTTTACAGATTAGTAGAAACTTAATTTTTTTCAAAAGCATTTTGAATGATTGAACACCAGAGTATTTATACGTGTTTTACATTGATTAATTTATATTTACTTTTCAGTGGACCCAGCTACATGTGCAAGTACAGGCTCTAACCAGTGGGAGAGACACTTTGGTCGTAAAACTATTACTTTGCAACCTGGATCTCCTTGTAATGATTTTAAAGGCTATTGTGATGTTTTTATGAGGTGTCGGCTAGTAGATGCTGATGGCCCTCTAGCTAGATTAAAGAAAGCAATTTTTAATCCAGAGCTGTATGAAAATATTGCAGAATGGATTGTGGTAAGTTTGGGGGTTATTTTATTTTACTAGTCTAATGTAAAATTTTCTTCGTTGGGAAGTGTTGCTGTGTATATACAGTACTTCAACATCCTGAATGTTCCGTCCCTGAAGTTAGCCCATCCCTGGCAGTGTTCAAGGCCAGGTTGGAAGGTGTACCTGCCCATGGCAGGGGGTTGGAACTGGATGAGCTTTAAGGTCCCTTCCAACCCAAAGCATTCTGAGAATTCTTCAAAGTATAATCAGTCCTTGTCTTGCTAGTTTTTTCTATAAGCACCTTGAGTGCGCAAATATTTTGATAGATTGAAGGGAATGGAAAAAAGTAACAAGCAAATATTTTGTGTTGTTAATACCTCTGTTCACTGTTTTGGTGTTAATGTTCACATTTTGAATTTACTTGGGTTTTCCTGTTTTAAGTCTTCATATTTGAATGCTCTGATTTCTTTTTACGAACTAAATTTATTGATCTCGAGCATTTATTATTTTTAATGCACTTTAGATGACCCTTTCCTAATATAATAGACTGGGAGGAGAGCTACAGTGAAACATCATTACAGAGCTCCATAGTCAATTCTGTGTAAGCTGTTGATTGATTTTAGGCTTATATAGCTCTGTTGTAGTGATATATCTGTGTTGTATTTGATAATAGAATGGATCTGAAGTATTTTGGATTTTTTTTTCTGTGTAAGAATTTTGGGGCTGTTTTTCTTTAAAATGCTGTGGTCATATTTTAAGTGATGGTTCAGAACAGCTTTTTGATGACTTTTAGAAGGCAAAGGAAAGCCATATTTCATGACCATTGTCTCTTATGCATGTCTGCCAGCCCACCAACTCCAAATAATTTTTTTCATGTTTTCAGGTATATTGGTGGGCAGTGTTGCTTATGGGAATTGCCTTGATCATGTTAATGGCTGGTTTCATTAAGATATGCAGTGTTCATACTCCAAGCAGTAATCCAAAGTTGCCTCCTCATAAACCACTTCCAGGTGAGTACGTAAGGTTATTAAATTTAGAGTAATGCTTTATCCTCAACTATTTTGTTCTGAAGGGAAGTTTCAGGTGTCCCAACCTACAGTTGTTAGTCTGGCCAGTGTGAAACTAATTCATGTTAGTTTCAAAATGAACTGAAATTCATGCCAGTGAAACAATCGTAAAAATAACTTCTGCCTTATTCTCCTATAACATAATATGCATATCAAAGGAAAGCTTTGAGGATGTTTTCTGCATCAGAGTTCCTTTTATTTACTATTCCATGCTATATTTTTTAAGAATCGACCTGTTTAAGAAACTGCTGTTGAGGTAATAAAATGTAGTCTGTAAATCCTCTGTGCAGTTAATAATCTATTTAAAACCTTGCAGGTCTAAATCTGGAGCCTTTCAGAAATAGTTCTATGTAATCTGTATGGCAACTTTTCTAAAATTCAGTTCTTTTAAATTCATTTTAATAATGTGCATCTTTCTTTGGAACAGGCACTTTAAAAAGGAGGAGACCACCACAGACTACTCAGCCACCACAGCGGCAAAGGCCCCGAGAGAGTTATCAGATGGGACATATGAGACGTTGACTGCAGCTTTTTGCCTTGGTTCTTCCTAGTGCCTACAATGGGAAAACTCACTCCAAAGAAAACCTAATAAGTCATTGTCCCCAGTCTTAACTCTCAATAATAGAAGAGGAAAAAAAAAAGCATGATATGCCCTCAAAACAAGTGGAAATGGTTAATTTTTAATGAATTCTCAAGCTCAAAAAGAAGAAAAGTGGTTTTCTTGCATATTTTTAACTTAGTGGCACAAAGTCCTAGAGTATCGTGATTCTTTCCCCCTTCTGTGCTCTTCATTGCTGCATTTTCTTCACTTGCAGGCAAATATGGCTGTAGGAAAACTTATACTCAAGAATTTGAAAAACAGAAAGTTCTATTTTTCAACTGCCAGACAAGACTAGGAAGCTAGACCACCTCAGCACTGGAGACATTACTTGTCAATGTATATACATTGTTATATGCAGACATGTATTTCTAACGTACACCCGTACTTGTGTGCAATTGTAAACAAGAGAATTGCAATATGGATGTTTTCTTTGTATTATAAAACTTTTCCGCTATTAATGAAGAAATTACTGTTTAATTGACATACTCAGGATAACAGAGGATTATGGTGTGTAATGGTCAAGGATCCTGTGATGCTTTATACAGCAATTTGGAATCAAATCAAACTTTTTTTGTCATGATCAAAGTTGTTTCAAGCACTCATTTCATCTTTGTCGAACAGCTGCTAAGACATAGCATACAAGATTGAATGGTCTTTTAGAGATATACCAGGTGTTATGCAAACTCTGCAAATGCCACAATGTTTCAGAAATGTTTTATAGAGGTGTCTAATTTCTTGTAGCTCAGCATAAATATTCTCATTTTGTCTGATTCAGTTAAATAATGAATAGTTTGAAATATTTCCATGCTTCCTTAGAAAATCCTACCTATTATTCAGCTTGTTCTAAAAATTGCAACTGATTTATTTGGGCTGTTTAGATGTTCTTACAGTACAATTAAGTTCGTGTTCTGAGGGATGTGGAAAGAAAGAAAAGCTGTAGGTTTTGTCTTTTTTAATTTATCAGATATTTGAATAACGCTTCAGCATGATACTGTTGATTGATAACCACTAGAGCTATTACTGCCCAGCTACTGTGGCAGAGTTCAAATTGTAGTTAGGACTACCAGTTTTTCCACAGTTTTATACCAGTAGTGAAGTTCAACAGCACAGTGTCCCATTCCAAAGTTTTTATGACGAATGTAAATAATTGGCATTTTTGAAAGAGGAAACAAAAGGTGTCTTAAGGTGCTTACTGCTATGCAGGAGATGAAAGGGGGCATTACAAAGTGTTTAAGCTTGTGATGTATTTATTGCTTGTTTTCCAAAAGCAACAAGCTAATTAGAGATGCAAATGGCTATAATTTTCCTGGCTTTGCTTAGGGGAGAATTTACTAAGGGTTGGACAGGCTTCCTTTGTTTGTTTTTTGTTTTGTTTTGTTTTTTTTTTTAAGAGTATAAGGTTTACACAATCATTCTCATAATGTGACGCAAGCCAGCAAGGCCAAAAATGTTACAGAATATAATGGGATCTCTTCCTTGTAAACTTGTACAGTATGTGGTAACTTTTTCAAAATACAGCTTTTTGTACATGGTTTAGAGACAAATTTTGTACATGAAACCCCAAGTCCAATAGACTATATAAATAATTCTAAATGATCTTAACTAGTTAGAAGTGTGTGTAGTTGCTTTTAAGTAATTTTAAATACCTTTGTTTTAAGACTGTGCAAAGATTGGAAGTGGGTTTGCATTTCTAAAATGGTGACTTTTATTCAGCAAGAGTTCTTAGTAACTTCTTGAGTGTGGTAGACTTTGGAACATGTAAATTTTTTGCCTGTAATGTTATCCTGTGGTAGGATTTTGGCAGACAAATGCTGCCGTATTTTAGTTTCAGTCTAAGTTAAATGTTTTCTGAAAACAGAAATGTGCACTGAACTCTCCACTGCAAGTCAAGATGTGGTAAAACCGAAAGTTCAAGACAATGAAATGGAATACTACTGTCAATTTCATGTCCACTGTGTTTTATACAGTATCTTTTTTGTTCACTTTGGAAATTTTTACTAAAAATGCAAAAAATAAAGTATTGTGCAAAGATATGTAAGGTTTTTTGAAACTTGAAATGCATTAATAAATAGACTTGATGAAATAATCTTCTGAAGATCCATTTACTTTCTGAACCCTGGAAGCAAAGAGGAATACAGATTCTATTTAAGTTTCGGTTTTTCATGGAATGGGGCTGTCATGCCAAAAAGTAACTGGCTAGTCTTTACACTATCCAAGTGCACCTCCCAAATGTAACATGTGGGAGTGGATGGTTTTCTGTAATCTTTTTAAGGAAAAGCCCTAAAATTACCTTTCAATTACTTGTATGATCACAGAACAAAAGCTTTCTCTGTTCTTATCCTTAAAATGGAAACTAGTTACCAGTGGGGTATATTCAGGCCTGGCTGCATTACTACTGAATGATACCTTCTGAGGGATCATTAACTGGAGTTAGCACATAATACTCTGAATGCATAACTGATGGGTGACACTTTTAGAAGTTAATTAGCTTTTTGCAAGGTGCTTTAAAACTGGTAAGCTGCATGTCTGTGCTTGTTGGGTGTGTTGTACAGTTGATTTCACAAATAAGGCTGCTTTTCAAAGTCGAGTCCTGCCAGCTAGCCTCATGGCTGTTGAGAGTGGCCTCTTTAGACATCTGTTTCCCTAACTGAACAGAATACGCTTTGATGTAATCAAAGCACATGCAGAGTTCCTTCCTCACAGTACCTTCTGATTTTTTCCCATGGCTGGTTTTTTTTATATCCCTTGTAGCTAAATAGCACTGTCAGGGTAAAAGGTATTAAAAGAAAATCAGTTGGAGCAGAGCCCTTCTGCAAATCAGCATCATAGGTGCCTAATATGTTCGGTGAGGGTTACAGTTACATTTTTCTGTCTAGGAACACAAACCAGAGTGGTAGAAATAATGCCCAGACATCTAAAATACAGATTTTATGTCTATCTTAAAATGTGTTTGAGGAAATAAAGGGGTACATAAGTAGCTGTAACTTTTCTAACTAATATTTAACCTAATAATCACTAGTTGTAGCTATTTGTTTATTTCTGTTGTATTTCTTAATACTTTAGATAGTATGCATTCACCTTTGGTGTAGAAGCCTGTATAGTCAGAATGGTGTGGATGTGAGAAGGGCATCAAGCTCCTCTTAAGCTATGAAACTCTTATCAGTGACTCTCTTTCACTGATACAGCTTGTCTTTAGTGTTCCAATATTTATTTTGGGAAAAGCACACAAAAAGGAAAGAAAGAATTTTTACTTCTGAATATGGAAGTCCATTATTACAGAGGTGAGGTAAAGAACAGCATTCATTGTGTCATTCTAAGCTGTACTTGCTCTGACAGGAGCAGGTTCCTGATGGCTTTCAAGGTCTCAACTCAGTTGTTTGGAGTGACACAGGAATCATTCCAATGAGTACAAATTAAGGCACCACTATAGGCACTTGCAATTGTACATGTAACTACAGTTTTACATTCAGGCATTGTAAGACTGACTGCAACAACTTGGGCTTTATTTAATTTTTATATCAGAAATCAGTGTAATGGCTGTCAAAACACAGGGACAGGATTTATTTGGACACATTTCTACAAAAGACATCAGAATAAGTATCTTCATACCTGCAAGAGATCAAATACTGAATGTTCCTTCAAATTTCTTTTTTGATTTATTGAAGTTTTCAAGTTGTCTTATTTGAGGATATAGCAGTCAGTTGAACTGGAAAATTATTCTTCTCCCCCAGCCTCCCCCCACCTCAAAATCTTCAGAAGCCTTCAAACTGCAGTATCCCATTCCCTGAGTTTCAGCACCCTGTAGACATTTTTTTTTCCACATGCTTTTCCTGAACTAGTGCTTGCAAGCTTGCTTCTCCTGAAGTTTAGATCTCTTTGTCAGCCTTTTCACCACGTAAGAGATACTAAGGTGAAAGAAATGCCAATTTAATGTCTAAAATGTTAAGTGTTAGGATGTGTAACTACAGGAAAATCATGACTGGAAAGGCTCTTTGAATGTTTTCCATCATACAAATCTCATTAAAAGCTGTCTTGCCAACTCTTGTGCTCTTTTTTTTCAGGTATAGTGAAGCACTAACA
This sequence comes from Melopsittacus undulatus, assembly GCF_012275295.1. NCBI lineage: Eukaryota > Metazoa > Chordata > Aves > Psittaciformes > Psittaculidae > Melopsittacus > Melopsittacus undulatus. The sequence goes on from NC_047535.1 coordinate 18,276,202, forward strand.
TTTTTTCTGCACTGGAGGAGCACAGTCCAGTTCTTTCTAGCCTTTGTCTCTTGTTCTGTCATCTTTCAGGATCTTCTGACAAAACCTATTGAAGAGTGGGGTAGGATGTGGTTCTGAAAGCTTACAAAGTTCATAGCTTAATGAATGGTGTAGATAAAATTCAAGTGACAGTATTTCAATTCTATAAATAGACAAATCTTTTACAAACAAACCAACCTGTAACATAAGAAGTAAGTAGCAGATCTAGCTTTTTCTAAAAGCAAAAAACTGAATTATAGAAACAATCTAGAGAGATGCATAATTTGAGTTAGCCACACACATACTTTTCAGTCTCATTTTTCATTGTGCTTTCAACACTAAAATGGCCACATCATCCTTTGTTCTTTGTCTGTCATTCTTCAGGACACAATCCATTTTAAATTTATGCACCTAAAACTGCTGTCATTGGGTGTCTAGCAATTGAGTCTCTCCAGTGGATTATAGCTTATGGTGTTGCTGAAATTTTCTCTTTCTGCGTGTGCTCCTCATTGTACTTTCAGCTACTGTATTTAAGTGATCAGTTTATATGTAAGCACAGAACATTGTACAGAGTTTTAATAAAATAATTGTGTCAGGAAATCTAAGTATTAGGGTACCAACCTGAAGCTTTGAATTAATCACATTTAAATTTTTGACAAAGAAAGTAGAAAAGCTTTTTGTGTCTAAAAAAAATCCTTTTTTCTTGAGCAAAATCTTTTAAAGCAGAAACTTACAGTGCAGACCTACAGGTTCTTTTATATGGAATTTGTATCAAAATCTATAAATATCTCTCCTAATCAAGAATCTACTCCAAGTGGTCATCTTAAATATTAAGTTAGCTTCTGTAAGGACATGAAAAGTAAGTATCTTCAGTTCCCATTGTATTTGGTCAGCGGTTTTGGTTCAGGAATAGTAATTACTGAAAACAGCTGTCAAAAGTTAACAGCTAGTATTCTGAATGACTGGCAAAGATGCATTCATCATTTGATCACTGTTTGTAATTTGCAGGATTGCTCACTCTGCTCAACTTGTTCATTTGTTGCGCTTTTTAAATAAAACTCACTTGCATTCTGATAACATCCATATATTTTGATTCAGAATTCCCTACAAAATCTTGGAATGGAAAATATGCTTGCTCCAGGCCTGAGAACTATCTCACACATATTTTACCATTTAGAGAACATTCAAAACAAATCACATTCAGAGCACAAGAGCTGTAGAAACATAATTTTTAATGAATCTTGTGCCTAGCATTACGAAGTGACAAATTAAATACTCTGACACACAAACATTTCAGTATGCACTAACCATAAAAATAATCTGAGACAATAACACTTATGTAGTTTCTATTCTGACATAAGAAACAAGGGAAATGTATGTCTGAATTTATAAGATCATGCACTGAAAATGTTTGAGGGTTTTACCATTTTCATTTATTCATGCAGTTCCAAATCATGCTAAAAATCTGCTAAACAGTAACTTAAAATCTAAAAATCTCCAGGTATTACCTGCTCATGAAAGTATAATTTTAAAGCAAAAGTTAATTTAGTTGTGCTAGAATTGTGTGTAGTATAACAAGCATCAATAAAATAATTCAATTACTAGTAATTTAAATCAGCACTTTAAAATAGTTAAACAACAAAGCATTTTTAGGGTCATATGATTATGAACAATCCTCAAGCGTTCTGTATGTTGAGATGCATTTTAGTTTTGGAGAACGTTATAAAGTAAAAAGCTCAAATTTCTTGTTACCAATTTTATCTATTTGGGAATATTTCCTTCTATGAATTAATTCCCCCTTCATGAGGAAATACTGCAAGAAAGTTTTAACTGATAATAGTCATTATTAATCTTTCAAAGTATTTAATGGGAAATGAGGCTTCTTTTTTCCCTTAAATTGAACAAAGTATAATTTTTCCAAATGCTTATGGAGATAGTTCTTTCCAAGAGCAATTCTTTTATTCCTAGTGAGCAGCTGGTTCTCTAATAAAACTTTAAGCAATTTAAAATTGAGAGTTGCCTTGAAATCACTCATTGATCTCTTTGAGAGTAGGCTCCTAGATGGACAAAGCACTATTTCAGCTTACTATTACATCAAAAAGATCTAAATGTTTAATGTATTTTCTTCACCACCTCTGAAACTAGCAGGATATTTAAATGTAACGTAGCTGTGGGTTTTTTTAAACATTTTTCTAGATGTGTATTATTTTGAATATATCTTGGTGAGTTGTTGATTTCTGTGTTCTTGCTCATTTTCTGTTTTGCCCCTGAAAGCGATCTTCACATCTCACAAATGTTTTCTCTTGTGCTGGATAAAGGTGAAGGTTGTCAATGCTTTGAGGACAAAATGTCGCTCTAGAAAGAAAACACAGCAGGTAAGCATAAAGTTACTTTTTAAGGCTACTATCTTTATAAAAGTGTGCCCTCTAGATACACTGAATCTGACTTTATCTTTTACAGGAAGGTATCTGTTTTCATGGGCTTGTGAGGAAAGAGATGTGTCTGGCTACCAAATAGTAGGTGAGTAAATGGAGCAGGCAACTCCTGGATATTGACTGTATTATTCCTGTCTCTTTCTGGTGTCATACACAGCACGCTATTCTCCACAGCATACCTGCACTTCTGTCTTTGTATTCTCAATGGCCATTGTTTCAACTCTTACTACCAGGGCTGCACTACTTGGTCTGCTAGTACTTAGTTGGACACTGGTATTTAACTGAGGTCATTAAAAATTTGTTACGTAGGATGCTAAACCCACCAGCAACTCCATATGCTACAGAAATTTTTTCCATATATGGACCTCAAATATGTTAGAATCTGGTATTTTATTGCTCATAATTGTCTTTTCTTAACTACTTTTTATGCCATTATGTTCTGTGTTTCTCATTAGACAATCTAACAAAGGAAAAGTTATCATGTATATAAATACTGCAAATGTTGTGAGGTAAAGGTATGTGGAGGTAAAAATACTGTCAACAGTTTGTTCAAATGCTTGAGAAAAGGACAAAACAGCTCAAAACACATTTTGTGTTTATTACCATTTTTTAGTTTGAATTTCCAAAATTCCTGCTTCTTTGATCCATTATTTCTGGTCTTTCCAAGAACATCAAAATCTACAGGCTCTTCTCTTTGAAGAAAATACTTTTCCTTGAATGTCCTTTACCCTTCCTTCTAGAATCACCTAATAATCTTTCATTTCCCCATCAAGCATTAATACAGTATTTCAACAGTAACACATCATTTCCATAACCATGACAAACCCAGATTGTATGGAACAAACCCCAGAGGGTTATCAGTATCTGTTAAAATCTTGACACAAATTCCTGTTTATGCTTGCAGAAAAAAAAAAAAAAAAAACCAAAAAAACCAACCTTCTAAGGAGCATTAGGTACCTCAAGATACTAGCATTATTTTTGTTAGTATAAGAGCTCCCCGCCTCTCAGATACCTATTTCCTAGAATTTCTTAGATAGTACATCAGCAGTAATTGGCTTATGCCAGGTTATTGACACAGCTGTATTGGACAGGAGCCATCTAGTTAGAAAAATGAGTATACCTGACATAATCTTTTCACAGCCTTCATTCCCAAGGTACAAAAATGTGTATTTAAAAAAATGTGTATACTATGCTATAATTTGCTCTAGCAGCTAGGTCAGAACTGATTTGGGATCATCACTTTAAGAAGTAGTTTTAGATAGCAGGAGCATGTGCCAAGTGCTGCATTGGAAGAGGAAAATAGCTACAAAATAAATTTTCAAGGGGACAAAACCCAGTAAAATGTGATCCTGTCTCTGCCCCTCAGCACACACAGATTTGTCTTATGAAAATGTCTCTTTCAATTGTTTGATTTGCCTTTTGGTTCAATATCAAGGAGATGCATTTCTGCCAGTAAGTATTGTTCCACAGAAAGTCTTCAGTAATAATAACTGGTGCTGGTAAGAAAGAGACTATAGCAAGGAAAAAATCCCCTTCTAAGCCTGAGCCACAGTTACAAGGTAAGACATCCTTTTCTCATTAACCTTAATTAAACTGCTCAGTTAAAATTGTCCAAGGATTAAAGCAGTGAAAATCATTATAAGTCTTGTTATTCTGTCTTCTGGCAGAAATTTCTTTGAGTGAATAAGCAAAAATGTTATTAGTGTTGCTGTATGTAGAGAACAGAACCACTCAGGCTTGGTGATCCAGTTTCAAAGCAATCAGCAGGGAAAAAAGGAAAAATGAACACTACTACACACCCTCCCCACACACCCTCACACCCTACCCCCCAAAAAAAACCCCAAACAAGACACAAACTTGTTTGTATTCATATTGTTTTTTTCTTCAGAAAACTCCTATCTAGTGCTATTTCAGAGATCAGCTACCAAAAGTCACATCACTGAATTCACACTATATAAAAGAGCACAACCAGAGTGCAAAAACTGGTGTCAAATGCCAGTGAAAGTATAATATGTAGAAGTATGTACAGTCTTTTTGTTTTCCAGGACTGCTCACATTCTGCTCACCCACCACAGAAATTTCAAACTGTAGTTGAAGCTTTGCTTCCACAATGTATCATTTCAGGAATCTCTTACACAACCTCCACTGTGTAGTAATTCCTTATCAGCTATCAGACACTGGACTGGCTCTTGAATGGATGAGGTAAAAATAAGGGAATTTTGAACCCTTAACTTCAATGAATAATTAGATAACTGTGTAGTTCTGGATTTGATCTTTTAGTGAATACTTTCAAGAATGGAGATGCTGAGTTTCTCTATTAATTACATACTGAAAGTCAAATAACTAATATTTAGCATATTTTTTGTAAGTAGGAATTTGAATTTTTCATCACATTAATGTTGGAGCCAATATTTATCTTACAAAATATCTTGTTTCTTTGAAATTTCATATGTTCCTTATGGAGTGAGATAATCACATTCTGAAAATAAGTCACAAATTGTTATCAGTTATTGTAATTAATTGTGTGGAAAAATTGCATTGCAGAACTTGTTAAAATTCTTCCTTGGATATGTATGCTGACTCTTTCTCTATCTTCTATTCCCATGTATCAACAAAACTACCATCCAAGGCTACTGTGCCTTAAATTCAGATGGTGAGCCTGAACA